>NC_134101.1:102020341-102706591 GCF_000715075.1 Nicotiana tabacum | reverse complement strand
GAGTATTCGGCGGCTTATGAGCCTTAGACGGTGTGGTGTTATGCTCGAGTCTCGTGTGGCGAGTCCGGGTCGAGGATTGTGATGTGATAGTAGGAATAAGTATCAAGACGAAGGTAAGTTCAGAGGGACTTGTATAGATGGGACAGCTTAGTAGTAGGTCGGCTTGGCAGAGGAAAGGATATGATGAGTTCTCTGGGTACTTATGAAGTAATGGGTTTCTACAGGTGTTTCGCGATAATTCTCTTGGGTTTAGTGACCTGCGTAGTTCGGTTGAGCTAGAAGGATTCAGTCCTGATGATTTAGTGTTGTGCAAATGGAATTCGGAGAGCTCTAAATGGTTTCCACCACAATTAGAGAGGTATATTTTTCCTATTGGCATGAGGAGCATTGGATGCATAGTGATTTTCTTCTAGATGTGATCAATGGGAAGTTCTTGGCTAGTTGAGTAAGTAGTTGCTTGTAGCTCGGAGTGGTTTGCAAAGTTCTTGTAATTATCATTTGGGTGGTATAGTATATGCAATATGTTGTATGGGGTTGAGGTTTGCATGTGTAAGGTCACAGTTCAGTTTTGAAAGAAAGGTCATAAATTCTTAGATAGCATAGGCAACTTCAGGTGACTAGATAAATGAGATCACTGATTGGTGTGGCTTGATGAGGGTATACATTTCACAAGGGGCGATGTGTTTGAGTTATGGATGCTTTATTGGTATTGCGACACTAACTCGTCTGATTGACTGATGATATTCGAGTTTGTTTGGTGGCACAGAAGAATTATGGGTGTACCCCTCATGAGATGATTGAGTATTAGAGGTGTGTTGTATATTCAAGCGGCGAAATTGGGATCAGATATGGTAATTCGTGTGCCTTATGGACTTGGAGGCTGAAAGTTCTCATAAACAGGTTAACTCGTGGTTGTGGACGGTAAAGATGTGGGCAAGTTAGTCAGATGATAGTATGTGCTATGATTCAGTCATTGTGAACTTTCGGAGGGTTATTTATCTGTTGTGGGTGACTAGAGTTGATGTGTGGTTCATTGGTAGACCTATATGGATGTGTGTTCTGCATCGAGACGACTTTGTTAACTTCGAGTTGCTATTGGTAAGGGATGTGTTGATTCAGTTGTTATAGAGCTATTAGTAATTAGGGGGATCTATGAGTTATCTTCTGTGTTGCGAGATGTTAGGATTTGTTGGTTATAGGCACATGTGGTGCGGTGTTATTGGGGCTTTTAGTGGAATTCAAGCGGGAAGAGCACTGGGTATTGTTCGGTGGATGGCGTATCGGTTATGCCCTTTCGAGTTGTGTGGTGTGATGTAATTGCCTCGCAGTGGTTATGATGATTGCTTTGGGTTTAGACATCATATTGCGCACGGTTGTCGATTTTGAGCATAGTAACTTAAGGTGTCTCATGTGGACCAGTGTTTGGATGAGGTCGCGCATTGGAGCGAAGCTATGTGGAATTATGATCCTGCGGGTTAGATTCGTGTGTTCTATTTATACAATGTGTGGCGGGTTCTCAGCCTTGTGTTGTGGTGGTACTAGTGAGCTTGCGGTACAACTCTTTCATTTGAGTCATTTTAATGATTTGAGTAAGTTCGTATTGTGCCTTATTGGTGCACCGATTGCACAAGTCGTGGCTTTAGTCTGTATTGATGTGTCAATGTCACCAGAGTAGTTGTGTTGGATTAGATGAGATCATAGGGATCTTTAATGACTGCAAACAGACTTGATTTCAGCATGTTGGAAGGATAACATCGAGGTTCGGTGCAGAAGTGTGCTATGGTCTTTGCCAAAGGAGAAGTGGCTTCATAAATGGTTGATATGAGAAAACGGTTATGGCTTACTGCGTGTTTCATTTATCAGTGGCAGTATATGAAAGTGTTGGAATGAGACATTAGTTGATAAGAGGTTTCCTATCGATATTTTGTTGTTGTATGCAGCTGCTGTGATTAGAAGTTATCGTTGCAAGCGTTTGAGTTATGTGGTATATCATGTAATTGCACCGAGGTTGCGAGTATGGGTTATTATAGCTTGTTCGGGCTTATTCAGAGTATAGATGTGAGATTTTGATCTTGTGGATGATTTTAGGAGTGGAAATGTGGTTTAAAGGTTCATGGGCTAGGTTAGACTGTGAAATTAGGTTACATTGTGTTATCGGACCTATACGAGATAGGGTGATGTGGGATCACCCCCGGGTATGTGCATGGTAAGGTTATTCAGCGATTGGTTGGCTTTTGGAACAACTCTGAGCACGTTCGAGGATGAACGTATGTTTAAGTGGGGGAGTATGTAACGACCCGACCGGTCGTTTTGAGCTTATGCACTTTGCTCGCCATTTCTCGGGCATGACTTGCTCAGTGTGATGTATTATGACTTATGTAAATTGTTGGTTTTGGGTTTGAAGGTAATCAGAATGAATTTGGAAGAACAGTTCTCAGTTTGAAGCTTGAAATTTGAAATGTTTGACCAAGATTTGACTTGTTTGTATATGATCTCAGATCGGAATTGTTATGACTTGGTTAGCTCCTTTAGGTGATTTGAGACATAGAAGTGTGATCGGAATGCATCTTTGAAGTCCGTGGAAGGTTTAGGCATGAATTGACGAAATTGAGATTTTGGCGTTTTTCAGTTGATAAGTGAGATTTTGATATAGGGGTCAGAATAGAATTCCAGAAGTTGCAGTTGCTCCGTTGTGTCATTTTTGACGTGTGTGCAAAATTTTAGGTCATTCGGACGTGGTTTGGTTGGTTTTTTTATCAAAAGCGTAATTTGGAAGTTCTTGGAATTCTTAGGCTTGAATCCGATGTGATTTGTGTGTTTTGATGTTGCTTTGAGCATTCCGAAGGTTGGAACAAGTTTGAATGAGGTTATGGGTTATGTTGGCATGTTTGGTTGAGGTCCCAAGGGCCTTGAATGAGTTTCGGGTGGTCAATCGGACCATTGCATGTTGTTTGGAATTGCAGAAAATTGTTGATCTGTGTTGCAGAGAAATGGCCTTCGCGTTCGCGAGTAGGCCCTCGCGTTCGCGAAGGGTTAGCCAGTGAAGGCTGGAAGTTTAGCCTTCGCATTCACGAGGAAGGCTCCGCGTTCGCGAAGGGCTGATTGTTTGGGCATCACATTCATGGGTGAAGCTCTGCATTCGCGTTGAGGAAATTGGCCAACTGGGCTTGAGGTGTTTTATTCATCACTTTTGCGAGAGAGGTAACGCGACCGTGAAGGGTCCAGCTGAGGAGCCATCGCGTTCCCGAGTGGCTGGTCATGATCGGGAAGAGTAATTTTGGTTCAAAGTTATTTTGTGCTTTGCGAACGCGAGGCGTTGACCGCATTCACGAAGAAGGTTTTTGATGCCTGGGCAGAGTGTTTACATAGCCATTGTCCGCGATTTTAGGGCTAACTTTCACCATTTTTGGGCGATTTTGGAGCCTTTTGAGAGGATTTCAAGAGGGATTCAAGAGATAACACCTGGAGGTAAGATTTTCAACTCAATACTCGATCATATGCTGATTCTTACTTGTTTAATCATGAAAAATGTGGAAATTAAAGCCTAAAATTGGGGAATTAGGGCATGGATTTGGAGAGTGTAAATTGGGAATTTGAAGGGGCAATTGAGGTTCGATTTTGATGTTCTTGGTATGTATAGACTCGTGAGAGGATGATAATTCTATTGATGTGACTTTTAATGAATTCCGAGACGTGGACCCGGGGGGCGGGTTTGAGCAATTTCGGGATTTTTTTTATGTAAATTGGATATTTTCGAGTCCGCTTTGTACCCTTAGCATATTTTAATGGTTATGTATTGATTATGGCTAGATTTGGAGCATCCGGAGGTCGATTCGTGAGGGAAAAGGCATTGCGGACTAGAGTTTGGACCGGATCGAGGTAAGTAATGATTGTAAATACTGTCCTGAGGGTTTGAAACCCCGGATTTCACATTGTTGTGCAACTTTGAGGTGACGCACACGCTAGATGACGAGCATGGAGTCGTGCACCGTTGGGGATTGTGACTTGGTCCGTCCCGTACGACTGTTAAGTCGCGTATTTGATTTGAAATCTTATGATATTCCATATTTTAGAGATTGTTATTATAATTTGGGTTGTATGCCATGTTTGGGGCCTTGTGCCGACCTGTTGAGACCCTTAGGGGCACTTTTACTATTTTTCCTCACTCTATTTGTTTTGAAAGCACATCCTTAGTCATGTTTTACCTGTTTATTGTTTAAATCTGGTTTTATCACTTTATTTCTTAAAATATGAAAATTATTTGCGCTGAGTTCCCTGTTTTACTGATGGTCCGAGTGATCGTGAGGTTGATGACTGAGATACACCGAGAGTCTGATTGTGAGGTTAACGACTAAGAGAGGCTGAGGGCCTGGTTGTGAGGATTATATATTTATGGATCGGGTTGCTCGCCGCAGCAATATATATTCTTATATGGATCAGGCTGCATGCCACATCGATACTATGTATATATGTATATGGATCGGGCTGCACGCCGCAGCGATATATTGGATCGGGCTGCACGCCGCAACGATATAGCGCTTGGACTGTAGGAGCCCCTTCGGAGTCTGCACACCCCCAGTGAGCGCAGTCGACTATATATATGGATCAGGCTGCACGCCACAACAATTTATGGATCGGGCTATACGCCGCAGCGGTTACTATATGGTACCTATTGAGTTTGAGCGCTGATTGGTAAGAGTTGAGTCACGAGTGACTGGAAGGCTTACCCAAGGGGCTATCTATATACATGTACACGAGTGATGCTTGCTTGAGGGGCCTGATTATGAGCTTAGTGTTTTTCACTCCTCCTTAAAGTGAGTTTCTATCGAATATGTTGATTTAATTATTGCTTTCACTCATCTTTAGACCGAGCCTCTATTGAAAATGTTGAACAAATGCTTTAAATGACTTTCATTTAAACTGAAGTTTTAAGTTATGAAATGGGTATGAATTTCTGTTTTGCCGAGAGGCTGTATAAAAACTATGTTTCGCCCGAGGGGCCAATTATGATTTTCATCACTTTCTCCCGAGGGACCGATTATGATTTTCACCACTTTCACTATATATATATATTTCATTAAACCTATATTGAAAAGGTTAGAAAGATAATTTTTAAAGGATTTTACTGAAGTTGGGAGTTTAACGAAATAATTTGAATGGTATCCTGATTTGGAAACAGGTTGTAATCACTGTGGTGTTATGACGTGGTTGATGTGTTTTCTTATTGCTTAGTCTTTATTTACTCTTATTACTTACTGGGTTGGAGTACTCACATTACTCCCTGCACCTCGTATGCAGATTCAGGTATTTCGAAATCCGGTAGCGGGTGTTGATTGCTCAAAGGCGGAGTCATCGGAGTTAGCAAGGTGGCTGCACGACATTCACAGCACTACTTTCCTTCCCCTCATTTTCATTACTGTATTTAGTACATTTTTAGACTCTTGTTGTATTCAGACTTTGGTAGATACTTATGACTAGTGACACCCCGATGTCGGGCTTGTGTAATTATTCCATGTTTTTTCTTTTTAGATTTCATTATGAGATTATCGATTTACAAATGGTATAAAAACAACTTTTATTGGAAAATGGTTAATTCGGGATTTGTGTCGGCTGGCCTAGTTTCACGATAGACGCCATCACGATCGGGTCGATTTTTGAGTCGTGACAGTGATGTAGTTTGGGAAAAGGGAAGGTTGAGCTCGAGGTTTATTGGCTCGTTTGAAATCTTGGAGGGAGTTGGGGAGGTCGCTTATAATCTTGCATTTCCTCCTAGCCTAGTAAGGGTACATTCGGTATTTCACGTTTCCATGCTTCGGGAGTACCATGAGGAGAACTCACATGTTTTGGACTTCAGAAGCTCGGTGCATCTTGATGAAAATTTGACCTATGAGGAAGAGTCGGTAGATATTCTAGACCAGCACGTTTCCGAGTCTGATATGCAGATTAGATACCCCCACTTTTTTACCAATCTAGGTACTTTTCTATGTTCGTTAGAGTTTGAACGTTTCTTATAGAGGTGGAGAATGTGATGACCTGATAGGCCGTTTTGAGTACTTGCCTTTATTTTTGTGTTTTGATACCTCCCATACCTTCATTTGATATTTCTTGATTTGTGCGTGTGGTCCGTGTCGCTTTTCAGAAAGCGTTAATGTAAAAATTTGAAGAAAATATAATTTTTTTTTTACTTAAAATGAGGTTAGAGTTGACCACGGTCAACATTTTGGGTAAACGATCCCGGATCGATATTTTGACAATTCCGGTTGGTTCGTAAGATATTTTGGACTTCTACACACGTTTGGTTGGGGTTTGAGTTACCCGAATGCGTTTCGGCACATTATGTGCGAAATTGTGAAAATTGCGTTTAAGTTGAAAATTCTTGAGTTTTGAAGATCAATTCTTGTTATTTGATGTTATTTTGATGATTTGAGGCAGCGAGAAAGTTCGTAGCATGTTATTACACTAGTGTGAATTTTCGATTTGGATCCCGAGGGGCTCGGTGAGTTTTCGGTGAGTAATGGATGAGTTTGAGCTGGTTTGCAACTGTTGGTGTTCAGCAGTTGCTGGTGCATTATTGTAGATCTCGCAAATGCGAGGTCTGGCTTGCATTTGCGACCCTCGCTTTTGTGGTCAAGCGATCGCATTCGTGATTATGGACCTGGGCTGGGAGACCTCACATTTGCGAAGCAATGTTTGCTTTTGCTAAGGAGGGGCAGTCGCATTTGCGACCACTAGGCATTTAGGACATCTTCGCAAATGCGAAGAAATTATCCGAATTTACTAATGAGGACATTTTGCATTTGTGATAATAATCTCGCAATTGCGACTTCTGTGCATCTGATGCACTGATCGCATTTGCAATTCGTGTGTCACATTTGCAGGCATCGCATTTTCGAACAAGTGTTCGCAAATGCGACAGCTGCAGCTGGGTAAAAGAGGGAAAACGAGACTTAGCTTATTTTACACCACTTCTCAACCCCGAACAATCTAGAGGCGGTTTTTGAAGAACTTTTTCTTTCCAAATTCATTGGTAAGTAACTGTAATTCATTTTATACAATTACCATTACATTTCATGAGTTTTTTTCATAAAATCTTTGAATTTTCATGGTAGAAATTAGGGATTTGGGTAGAACTTAGGAATTTTGTAAAATTGAGATTTATACCTCAAACTGAGGCCGGATTTCAAAATAAATCACATAACCGGGTTTGAGGGTGAATGGGTAATCGGATTTTGGTCTGATCTCGAATTTCCACCAAGTAGGCCCGGGGTTGACTTTTGTTGATCTTTAAGAAATGATCAAAATTGAACTTTTTTATTCATCAGTAGTTTCTAAAGCTTATTTTGAATTGTTTGATTGATAATTGGCTAGATTTGGTTGGTTTGGAGGCTTGTTCCAAAGGTAAGGTCGCAGTTGGTTGATTGAATATGTTGCGAAGTGAGGTAAGTGTCGTGTTTAACTTTGACTTGAGGTAATTAGGACTTGTTTGGTCTATTTTCTATGTAAATTACGTGTGGGGACGACGTATATGCATGGTGACGAGTATATATGCGTCATCATGGGTCAAAGCTGGTGGAAATTAATTTATCGTATCATGTTGATTCTTTTACCATGCCTTCTATGCTTTAATTAGATTGTTATTATTTGATTGTTTGTTTCGTGTTTATTGATAAATTTGTAGTTGTTGGGATATCATAAGTTGAATTGTTCATCATAATATCACAGTTGAAGTTGAAAATTGGTTTCCCACCTTACTTGATACTTTGGATTATTGTTGTTGCTTGGTGAGGAGGAGTGAAAAGCACGAAGGGTATTGTTGTGCCTTATTTTGCATATTATTATTATTGATTGAGCGATGGTGAGGATTAAAGTATAAAGGATGATGTCGTGCACTTGTATGCTTACTATCATTTATCATATCATATGAGGAAGAGAATAAAAGTACGAAGAGTGATGTCGTGTCATCTCATTTATCATATTATATATGGTGAGGATGAGAGTAAAAGCATGAAGAGTGATGTTGTGCCACTGCATATATCATATTACATTGTGAGGATGAGAGTTAAAGCACGAAGGGCGATGTTGTGCAATTTGATGATTTCAATGCTTTACTTGATTTCTGAATTTGTGAATTTACTTGGATGCATCATTGTTTATTTCGGAAAGAGGTTACTTGGTAATTTGTACTTACTGTTTTGATCTTGCCCCCTTTTTACATGTTCTCTATCCATTAATATTTTAAATTCTCTGCATGTTAGTTCTGTTGTTTTATGTATATATCTACACATGATTTTAGTAGGTGTCTTGTTATAGCTTCGTTACTACCTTTTTGAGGTTAGGCTCGATACTTACGAAATATATTTGTTCGGTTGTACTCATGCTATACTTCTGCACTTCTTGTGCAGATTCTGAAGTTGGTCCCTTCCTTATCTTGTTTTACTGTTTATTCTATTTTGAAGTGTTGTAATTCTTACTGCCATTGGTTGTAGTAATTTTAGTATGCTCATGTACTTGTGACACCAAATTCTGGGTTTTGGCTAGTCGGTGTTGGAATTATTATGTCTATTTTGAAATTATACAGCTTTAACTCTTATTATAGTACTTTCAGTTGTTTAAAAATGATTAGTTGTATACTAATATTGGCTTGCCTAGAAAGTGGACATTAAGCGTCATCACGGACCCGCGGTTAGGAATTTTGGATCGTGACAGATACTCAACCAGTTATTCTGAATCTATTGTAGGGATATGAGATCCTTTGAATGTTGCAGATTCTAAAGCAGCTATGATGTTAGAAAGTTGTTGTATTTATTCGACTACGAAATGACAATTCTTGAAAACTGAATCGGTTGTTAGCAAATGTATACAGGTTCTGAGTTCATCATCTTAAGTTACAAGCATCCCTTTGCTTCTCTTTAGTTTGATGTCAAACCATACATTTAGTACATATTTGTTCGCATCAAAATCTGTGACTTCACTAAAATTCTTCAAGAAAGTGTTGAATGATGCATGTTTATTAACTAGAACAAGTTTTCTACTATGATCCAGGTACTTGTAATCTAAACTTCATCTCATATTGAAAGTAACAACAAGGCAAATCAAATTTATCTTGTAGTTAATGAGTTAGTGAATGAATAACAAATCTAAAATTTTCTAGAAAACACTAGTCATTTAGCCTGAAGCTTACTATCAACCTATATCAGCCTGAAAAAACTTTTGGCTATATTAGCATGCGGTTTAGGTTATATATCTTTGAAGACACACAACTTTTAGATTTACGTTTTCTGGAAAACACTACCAGCTATTTTTTTAAATTTCCATAGTCTGAAGTTCGCTTTCTATATCTTTCAAGTTTCAGACCTTTTAGGCTGAAGTTTTCTGGAAAACACTAATTATTTTAGAGTGAAGTTTCCTCTTAGCCTATATTAGCATGAAGTTTAGCTTATATATGTTTGAAGTTTTAGACTTTTTAAGCTGAACTTTTCTAGAAAAACTACCAGCTATCTTTTTAAATTTTCACAGTGTGAAGTTATTTTTATATATGTCTGAAGTATATCTTTGAAGTTTCAGACTTTTTAGGCTGAAGTTTTTTATAAAACACTACTCATTTTAAGCCAAAGTTTCCTATCAGCCTATATCAGCATGAAACAATTTCATGACATACTAGCATGAAGTTTTAACTTATGTATCTTTGAATCTTCAGACCTTTTAGGCTAAATTTTCTGGAAAACACTACTCATTTAGGTTGAAGTTTCCTGTCAGCCTATATCAGCGTGAAATAACTTTATACTACATCGGCATGAAGTTTTAGCTTATATATCTTTGAGGCTTCAGACCTTTTAGGCTAAAGTTTTCTGGAAAATACTACTCATTTAGGGTGTGTTTGGTATGTTGCACAAAATAGTTTGAAAAATATTTTCCTAGATAATATATTTTTCTGAAATTGGAGGAAAATGACTTTCCTAGAAAAAGTTAGGAAAGTATTTTCCAAAAACTCCACCTACCTTCATATTTAACCCCAACATCCTCCCCCTTCTCTCCTTTTTTTATTCATTTTTAATTTTCTGTTTTCTGTTTTTTGGTTTATCTGCACCACCCACCCACTCAACCCCCTCAAATCCCCCTCCCCTGCGGCAATTTTTTTTCCAGTTTACAGGTTGAAAATTTTACGAATTGCAAAGTTATGAGTTCAGAGGTTATATTTTTGGAGGTTTACAGGTTTAGAAATTATAGAGTTTATGGGTTCGAAAGTTTGCGGGTTCGAGTTTAGTGGTTCAGAAGTTTATAAAATTTGTGGGTTCGGAAGGTTGTTGGTTTGAAAGTTTATGGCTTCATGTTTATTGTATCTAAATTATTTATGAATACTCTTGAGAAGTTATTTTCCTTAATTTGCGTACCAAACACCGAAAATGAGTAAGATTGCTACTTGTTTCCACAAAAATATTTTCTTGGAAAATATTTTCCACGAAAAACGTTTTCCATTATATCAAACATACCCTTAGGCTTAAATTTCCTACCAGCTTATATCAAACATACCCTTAGGCTTAAATTTCCTGTCAGCCTATATCAACCTGAATCAACTTCTTGTTATATCAGCATGAAGTTTAGCTTATATATCTTTGAAGCTTCAAAATTTTTAGGCTAAAGTTTTCTTGAATACTTTTTTGAATATTCCGACAATTTTTATTGGTTAAATGTAAGTTTTCAAAAGTTTTTGATGATCTATATGTGGATACAACTAAATATAATTTGTAAATGACTATAAGTAGCATAAAATTATCAAAAATTTCTATAGGCGTGAATTGAAATCAGATCTCGTTTATCAAGTTCAACAATTAAAAAGCAGTACAAATTATGAAAGTAATTGTAGAAACATATATCATGAAGCTCAATCAGTTGCAGAAACTCATGCGAAATCCGAAGATGAATTGCAATACTTACAATGCAGTTGTAATTTTGAATCCGGAGTTTTTGATAAATCTAGTTCAAGTTTCTGATTTTTTGATAAATCTGGTGCGATAAAAAACTTGAGAGGAGACCTTTGACTCGAGATGGAGGAGATCTTTGACGAGTGAGGTAGCAGATCACACGATCAATGCTTTATGCAAGTTTTATATCTTTGGTCAGGGGTATTATTGTCATATTATTATGTATTTTTTGTCAACTGGCTACCAATTCAATAATTTGTAAAAATAGGGTACAGGTTAAAGGTAGCACAAATATAGGGCACGACTGCAAATCCCCAGATTGTCACAAAATTTCAAACTGGATTTTTTCTCACTTTAACACTTTAATCGTGTATATCCTACTTATAATATATATATATATATATATATATATATATATATATATATATATATATATATATATATATATATATATATATATATATATATATATATTCACATATTTATGACCTTTTAAAACCATTTTACAATTTTCATGGAAAGGACTGCACTCTTTTGTCCATTGTAGATTGGCGAAGATTAGAATCGGCGAGTACACCTCCATGATATCATGAACTCTAGTTTACCAAGAAAACATCAATTATTATAATTGAATGCAACAAAGAGAGAGAGAGAAGAAATTACAAATTACATGATCAAACATCTAGAGCTCGTTGCCAGGGTTCTATTTATCAAGAAATCACAATATTTCCCTTTGCTTCTATACATCTCTTCGCTTAAGAAAATAAGCATCAACCTAAAACGAAGAGCATTTCCTTTTACTTGTTATGTTAATCAGAAGTTGTGTTTCAAGAATAAGTGTTCCTGAGGAGAAGCTGGTCCAATTTCTTCTTCTAAACTTCTCAATCCGTCACTAATCCCAGGCACAGTGCCATTTCCATAGACGTTCCTTGTTTCTAAATTCTTTGCTTCAACGTCTGCATCCGATACTGAAGACTTTCTCCTCTGAGATGATGCAACACTTGGGAAAGTGATCCATGAAGGAGCCCTGAATTCAAATCTCTGATCCTCAGTTTCTGCAACATCTGTTGTTTCTGAGGTTGACCGATTTGAAGAGGACTTCTTGTGCAATCTGCTACTTCCTAGAACAACCTCAGTTGGCAAGATAGGCTGATCATTGCTTGGACTACCCATCAATTGAGCAAGTGCTCGCTCCAAAGCTGTCGTGACTTTGTCCATGGATGGCCTCTCCTTCCCTCTCATCCTCACGCATTTGCTGGCTATATTAGCAATTCTTCTTAGAGCTTCAACATCAGAAGGCAGTTTCAAGACTGGATCTAGGATTGCCTGAATATCACCAGCTTTGATTAATGGGACTGCCCACTCGACTATGTTGCCTTCATCATATTGCATGTCAATGGCTTTCCGACCACTGAGAATTTCTAAAAGCAAAACGCCAAAGCTATATACATCAGATTTGGTTGTAAGATAATGTAGTCGGTAGTACTCGGGATCAAGGTACCCTAGCGTCCCTGCTGGTAACTCAGCTAATGGAGAGCTGCTATTAGCAGGTCCAAGCAAGGAAAGGCCAAAATCAGCAACTCGAGCATTGTGTTCTTCGTCTATAAGGATGTTTGAGGACTTGATGTCTCTGTGAATCACAGGTGGACATGCGTACCCGTGCAAATATTCGATTCCCCGAGCAGCTTGGACTGCAATGGTTACCCTTCTTATCCAATCTAATTGCTCCTTCACGGTGTTGTTCTTCCCATGTAGATGTTGATGCAAGGAGCCATTAGCCATGTACTCATATACTAGCAGTCTTTCACCAGCTTCTTCACAATAACCTAGCAAATTGAGCAAATGAGCATGATTTAACCTGGACAGCAAGTCTAGCTCAGTGTGGAACTCCTTTGAATTCTTCTTCATATCAGAAGACATTATAGCTCTCTTGACAGCAACCGCAGTACCGTCCTTCAAAACCCCCTTGAACACACACGAAAAACTACCCTTTCCAACTTGTGATTCTTCTTTGAATCCCCCAGTTGCTGTCTCAAGCTCTTCATAAGTAAACATCTGAGCTCTCCTTATCTTAAGATCATCCAGATCTGGCCTATCTTTAACAGTTTCCTTTGGGAAAGGACCATTGGCTATATTCTTCCTAGGACTAAGACCTTTCCCTGAGCATCTACAGTTCCTTAACTTGTACCGAACATACACAATCGTAGTCAGAGATACAACACTCACCAAGAATACTGCAAATGCAACCTCAGCAACGATGACTGGCAACTGGAGTGACCAAAATTTAGACTTCTTCTTTCCAGAAATTGCACTGGAACAGCTTGAAAAGCAGTCAGCAGAGGTACAACTTGAACAATTATATGTGCACCGTCTGTCAGTAGTTGAAGTGCATTCAACCTGTTGATACATTTCAGCAGGGCAGCCATTGGTGCAGGGAAGGCAAATGCGAGAATCGGGAGACTTGCAAGGTGCACTTCCATTGTTAAACTCATAGAAGCCAGAAGCACAAGGCCTGGGCTTGCAGACTCCAGGAGAAACAGCCAGTGGTAGAGATGAGGGAAAGCCAAAGCCCCAACAAACAGGCAAGAGCGAAATTTCCGCCAAGATTCCACAAGTGAAGTAATCACCAGCTGCTATCTCATAAAGCCTAACTCCACTAGGAGGTGGTGTGCTTTTCTCGACGCTGTAACCCCAGCAAGCAACTCCACGATCATAGCTCTTAATCCCACAAGCATGAAACTTACCACTAACAACGGAAAGAATTGGATCGTTAGGGGTCAGTTCGATATTGAGTTGAGCGGCAGAGAATTCTTGTTCAAGATTCAAGCTCCTTCCCCAGCAATATACTTGAGCGTTTACCCCCTCTAGGATCCCACAGACATGATATCCCCCAGCTGCAATCTTGATAAATCTCAAATCTTTTGGTGCTAGGCTAATAACCTGGCTGCTAGTCTCATCACCCCAGCAGAAAACACTTCTGTTGAGAGAGAACAAAGCACAATTGAACTCTGAACCAGCAGAAATAGAGTGGATCTGACCCTCAAACTCATTGTTTCTTGTCATGTTATAACCCCAGCAGTCCACCAAGGAAACGTTCCTACGGTTCCCCATTAAGGGTTTCCTTAATCCACACAAATGATTTTCACCAGCTGAAATTTCTAAGTATTGGGAGCCTTTGATAATGGGCTGAGGCACTCCCATTTGGACAAAACTGCTTCTTCCCCAACAATAAGGCTGGGAGGAATCCATAAGAAGCCCACAAACAAAGCCATTCCCAGCAGTTAGACCAATAAAAGGGAAATGAGCAGGAGTTGAATAGATTATAGCAGAACTGGAGCCATAGCAGCTCACCAAATGAGACCCATCCGACTTTAAGCCGCAGAACACAGAACCATATTCACCATAAGATATGGCAATTGAAGACATTGATCCCAACCCTGAAACTTTCCCCCATAAAACCACTAGGAACACAAAAGCGTATCTGTATTTCCACATTTCTACCAGACAGGAGCCAAACTTAAACAACAAATAAAACCAATAAGTGTTTATGGTTGAGACAAACCATAGCCCAAAAAAATCACAACTTTACAGCCAAAAACCAACTCAATATATAATAATACCCTCTCCTGACCTCCCCTGCAATTCGGCTTTCCTTTGTCAAGATCCCCTACCCTGTCAAGAAACAGCTGCAAATATTTTTCAATTCAAGAAATATACTTGACACTCTCCAATATCTCATTTTTGAATCTGCTCATTCTGTAAATTGAAACGATTATGTCAAGCTTTGGGTGGTTAGAGAGTGGTGGGGGGGGGGGGTTTCTAAGGTCTTGATGGGTGGTGATGGATGTTATTGTTATTGTTGGTGAAGACTAAAGAGCAAATGAGAAAGAGAAAGAGGAAGAGAGACAGAGAGCATTAAATGTCTCAAAATAAGCGTCAGTGTAATGTAGGTGAAAGCATTTAATGAGAAAGTTATTGCAAAAATTGATCTTTCAATGCCTGCATATCTGCACACATGTCCCTTACATACTCTCTCCTCCCTTTGCTTCTGCCTTCCTTTCATGCAAATACAAATAAAAACTCCTCCCTCTGCTTTTCTCTTGTTACTATTCTTCTTTATTGTTTCATAACACTCTCAAATTATATTCAAATCCTTTACTACTACTTTCTTTTTCCACATAAGCAATTATTTATATGTATACAAGTTACTCTTTATACGGCATAATTTACTTCAATTTCCATAAATTGTACTTTAACTTTCTATTACTGTTACAATAATGCCTTTTAGTGGCTCCTAGCTAGTACTCTCATTTCACAGCTCTTATTATAATCCCCGCCTAATCATATTAAATTGCCACTATATAAAAATTCTCTATCTACGTATTTTTTTTTCTTTTTGCCTTATTTTTAAAAAAAGAAAAAGAAATTGCTTATTCTTCTTTTTCCCCATGTGTCAACTACTATTGTTTTGCAGACAAATGACGTTGCAGGAATTCTCTTAACGTTGCAGGAATTCTCTTATTCATGTTATCCTAAAAGATTAATTATTGATGATTTCACTACAAGTTTGGAGATTTCGTGATGATCTTATAAGGGTGAAAATTCAGAGATTAATTAATTATGCTTGATGTTTTAAAATACGAAATGTTTTATCCGTAAAACAATACAATTGAATTTGTAACGTAGTTTATAAACACGTGAATTAATTTGATCCAAGAATACAAAATAAATAAGAACAGAAATAATATTATCAAAATAACTTGAAGAAAATACAAGTCTAGCTATGAACTTAGCTTCTCCGGAACCAGTAATAAGAGTAAAAGAGAGAGATAATAGTTTTATAGAGTAAGAGAAGATTTTAGCTTTTGTGTGTAGATGATTTTTCTTGTCTATTTGTGACGACCCAGCCGATCGTCTTGTGCATTCTAGGCATGTTCCCCTATTTATTGCTTATTCTATATTAACTTGTGGTTACGTGACTTGTCGGGGTGGTTGGTTTGGTTCCGGGGAGGTTTCGGAGTGAATTCGGATACTTAATCCCAATGTTGGAAGCTTAAGTTGAAAGAGTTGATTGGAGTTTGACTTGTATGTAGACGACTTCGGAATGGAGTTTTGATGGTTCTGATAGCTTCGTATGGTAATTTTGGACTTAAGCATATATCTAGATGTTGATTTGGACGGCCGTAGGTTGGTTTGATATTTTTTCATGAAAGTTAGAAAGTTGAAGGTTTGGAAGGTTGAGAGGTTTGACCGAAAGTTGACCTTTTTGGTATCGGATTCGAATTTTGGTTCCGAAAGTTGAAATAGGTCTGTTGTGTCATTTATAACTTGTGTGAAAAATTTACGGTCAATCGGAGTTGTTTTGGTATAATTCGGCATTTGTTTTAGAAGTTGGAAGTTCCTTAGATCATTAGGTTTGAAACAGGGTGCGATTCGTGATTTCGATGTTGTTTGATGTGATTTGAGGCTTCAACTAAGTTCGTATTGTGTTTTAGGACATGTTGGTATGTTTTGTTGAGGTCCCGGGGGCCTCGTGTGAATTACGGATGGTTAACGGATCAAGAGTTGGACTTAATGCATTGCTGAAGATTTTGGTTGCTGGTGTAATCACATATGCGATGGGCTTAGCCGCAGATGCGAAGCTGTAGGTGCGGTTGGAGGGTTGCAGGTGCAGAAGGGGGCCTGGCTTAGGGATTTTTGCAGGTGCGAGCAGAGGTTTTGCAGAAGAAGTCGCTTCTGCGATGGTTGTTTCGCAGAAACGGATGTTAGACTTGAAGGGCAGGAAACACAAATGTGGATAGCTTCCGCTGGAGAGGACTCACATAAGCGCGAGTAGGACTGCAAGAGCGAACCCGTAAAAGAGGGATCCTGGCCTCAAATGCGGCAGGTCAGGATTTTAAATATTTCGCGAAAAAAGATTTTTTTCGTAAAAGCAATACAACAATTGCAGTAGTTGAGCCGCAGAAGTGAGATCGCTGGCAGTGATTTAAAATCAAAGGGTTTGGTTGTTTTTTTCATTTTTGGGATTTGAAGTTCATACTAGGGCGATTTTTGGAGAGGTTTCCACCTAGATTTAATAGGTAAGTGACTTTTAATTACTTTTGTTCATGAATATTGAATACCCAATGATTATTACACATATTTCTCATGAATCTAAGTTAGAACTTGGGGATTTTTGGACTATGGTATTGAAGAGTGAAATATAAGGATTTGAGGGTCGATTTGTGGTTGGAATTGGATGATTTTGGTATGGTTGAACTCGTAATTGAATGTGTACTCGGAATTTGTTATCGCGTTCTGATGTGCGGGCCCAGGGTTAACTTTTTTACTTGAGTTAAAGATCTTAGCTTTATCTTTTGGAATCGCTTCTTATCATTTCTATTGATAGTATTACATTATTTTGGCTAGATTCGAGCCTTCTGGAGGTTGATACGCATGGAAATGGCTTGTTAACGAAGTGATTGAGTTTTCTTGAGGTAAGTATCTTATCTAAACTTGGTTGAGGCACTAGTTGCCTGAATTATCCATGCTCGGGTTATGCTTAGGCTGTGATATGCCTAGAATTGACTATTAATCTTTAAGCTATGATGTTCCTCATATTTATGATACTGTTGTGAATTAATTGAGCCATGTTTGAGGTTACATAGAAGTCTAATCCCTGAATGAACTTATGAATGCTATTATGTGATGAAATTGTCGATTTAAGCTACGATAACACACTTTGCACATGCCTACACTTTAGCATGTCATTTATACTAGTCTAGGAGCATGAGATCTGTTGTTTATTCATCACACACATATATTCTTGTTTAGTTGCTCCTGTGTGATATGATTGGACTGGATGTTTGTGACCATGCGTGGCGGATTATGTTGTTATGCATGTGACTACGCTAGGCGGATTATATTTTTATGCCCGCGACCACGCCGAGTGGATTATGTTGTTATGTCTGTGACCACGCCGGGCAGATTATATTGCTATGCATATGACCATATCGGGCAGATTATGTTGATATTTTTGTGACCACACTAGGCGGATTGTACTGTTAGGCTTGTGATCATGCCGGACAAATTATGATATTGAGCATGTGACTACGTCGGGCTGGTAGCACGTTGAATTGGTCGTGCTTGCATATGGATATAGATCCATCTCCCTAGGGTTGTCTTCTCGTGTTTCTCTCTTGATAGTGTACACGCAGATATTGAGGAAAACTTATCAGTGTTTTGGTACGGATATGGAAAGGTTGAGGAAATCTGGCCAGTGTTTGTTTGGATTTTGCATTTCGTGTTTACTTGCAATTTTCGTGGTTAATTACCTAATTTAACTTCATATCATCCTTATATGCTGAACATTGACGGATTAGAGTATTTAAGTAACTGTATACATACATACATGTGCTTCTTCCTGTGCTTTATGACTTGATTTCATTATTGCTCTATATTTGTTAAAAATGATGAAGATGTACATATTATAACTAGTATCATTTATAATCCATGTTTCTTTTACCTTGCCGAGGTTAGTTACAATACTTAAGGAGTACATTGAGTTGGTTGTATTTATACTACACTCTGCACTTAATTATGCAGATCCAGGTGTGGGGACCAGTTATCAGCAATAGGCTTCCTTGTTGGAATGAGTTCGAGAGGTGAGGTAGAGTTGTATCCTTGGCCGTAGTTTTGATTTGTCTTTTCCTTACATACTATTGTTACAGTTCAGACAGTGTTATTATTGTTCAGTTCCAAACTTGTATTTTGTTGTAGAGCTCATTACTCTGTATTTACCAGTTTCTTGAGGATTTTCCTTGTATTGGCAGTATTTTGTTACATTTATGTTTCGGATTTATGCTATTTCGATAATTTATTTTGTTTTGACTCTTTATTGTTAAGTTTCGGCTTTCCTAGCCGGTGTGTTAGGCACCATTGCGACGGGTTGGGATTTTTGATCGTGACTAGTTGGTATCAGATCCCTAGATTTATAGGTATTATGAGGCGTGAGCAAGTATAGTAGAGTCTTGCGCATCGGTACGGAGACGTCTATACTTATTTTCAAGAGGCTATCGAACTATTAGACAACTTCACTTTCTTGTATTCTTGTCGTATGGAATTGTTATTTCCAAAATTTGAACTTGACTCTTCTATTCTCTCACAGATGGTGAGGACACGTGCGACCAGATCAGGCGAACGACCACTAGTACCACCAGCTAGGGTTGCGAGAGGTTAGGGCTGCGATAAAGGTCGAGGTATGGCTCATACTACAGCTAGAGCAGCACCTGTGGAGACACCAGTTGCTCTAGCTCAGGAGAAGGTACCAGATATGGTTGAGCTGCTGGGACCAGCTCAGGCACCAACAGTGCCCATTTTGATTCTTGTCCTTCAAGAGGCCGCACCCAAATTTTGACTATGTGCATGAGTCTGGCCTAGGAAGTCTCAGTTCCAACTACACCAGCCACTTCACAGGCCGGGGGAGGTGGTTAGACTCCTACCGCCCATTCTCCAAAGAAAGTAGCTCAGGGACTCCAGACACCGGGGATACTACTAGCCTAGTCGACTACTGCTACTCGGGCCTAGGTTGGCCCACACATGAGTGATGAAGAGCAAAAGAGACTGGAGCGATTCAGAAGGCTTAAGCCTCCAGAGTTCATTGGAGCAGAGTTGGAGGGTTATTGACTTGTGTCACCATATTCTTTGCACAAAGGGTATTTTGTACACCAATGGGATTTTATTCACTACTTTTCAGATGACCAGGTCAGCCTACCGATGGTGCCAGGATTATGAGTTGAGCAAGCCAACTGATGCACCGCCACTTACATGGCATGAGTTCTTAGTTCTCTTCTTAGAGAAGTTTGTCTAATAGATCATAGAGAGGAGTTGCGTAGGTAGTTTGAGTAACTACGCTATGAGGGTATGAAAGTGACACAATATGAGTTGAGGTTTTTAGAGTTGACTCGTCATGTTGTATGGTTGGTTGCCACTGAGAGGGAGAAGATTAGGAGGTTCATTGATAGCCTCAATTGTGGATTATGCTTCATTTTGGCTCGAGAGGTTTCGACGGGTGTGAGGTTTGATGAGTGGTTGATATTCCTAGATGCTTAGAGCTGGTTCGTAGGTAGGAACATGAGGAGAGGGAGTCCAAGAGGCTTCGTAGTTGAGGTGGTTTCAGCAATGCCTCATCTGGAGGCCAGTCCTACTATAGTAGAAGCCGGTTTTCTAGACCCTTTCAAACAACTCGCCATGTCCCTCATGGTTATTCAGTTAGCCATAGTTCCTACAGTAGCCACCCAACTAAGTCATCATTCAGAGCGTTGCTACCACAAAGTTCTTACCATGCTTCATCTGCCCAGGTTTCCATAAGTATTTCTTCGGGTTATCAGGGTCAGAAACCTGTCAGGAGGGGTTGTTATGGGTGCGGAGACTTGAGTAATCTCAATAGAGATTGCCCCAAACTATTGAGTAGAGTCCCACAGTAGAGATCTCAGCCTATTATTCCAGTGCTACACCCCCCACACAACCAGCTCAGAGTGGGCCCCAGTCAGCTCGAGGCGACCCTAGAAGGACATGTCGATCAGGTGATGGTCAGGCCTGTTGCTATGCCTTTCCAGCCAGGCCAAAGGCAATCACCTCTGATGCCGTGATCATATGTACTGTTTTAGTATGCCACAATGACTCTTCGGTATTATTTGATTCTGTTTCCAGTTATTCATATGGATCATCATACTTTGTTCATTATTTGGATATGCCCCATAATTCCTTAGTTATGTCTTTTCATGTATCTATAACGATGGGGGATTCTATTATTGTGGACCGTGTGTATCGGGCGTGTGTGGTAACTATTGGAAGATTAGAGACGAGAGTTGATCTTTTATTGCTTAGCATGGTTGATTTTGACTTTATCATAGGCATGGATTGGTTGTCACCATCTTAGGCATGGATTGGTTGTCATTTTATTTGGGCCATGTTTGAGGTTACATATAGGTCTAATCCCTGAATGAACTTGATGAATGTTATTATGTGATGAAATTGTCTATTTAAGCTATGATAGCACACTTTGCACATGCCTACACTTTAGCATGTCATTTATACCAGTCTAGGAGCATGAGATATGTTGTTTATTCATCACACATATGTATTCTTGTTTAGTTGCTCCTGTGTGATATGATTGGACTGGATGCTTGTGACCATACCTGGTGGATTATGTTGTTATGCATGTGACTACGCTAGGCGGATTATATTTTTATGCCCGTGACGATGCCGAGCGGATTATGTTGTTATGTTTGTGACCATGCTGGGCAGATTATATTGTTATGCATATGACCATGCCGGGCAGATTATGTGGATATGCTTGTGACCACACCGGGAGGATTGTACTGTTAGACTTGTGACCATGCTGGGAGAATTATGATATTGAGCATGTGACTATGACGGGCTGGTAGCACGTTGAATTGGCCGTGCTTGCATGTGGATATGGATTGATCCCCCTAGGGTTGTCTTCTCGTGTTTCTTTCTTAATAGCGTACACGCAGATATTGAGGAAAATTTATCAGTGGTTTGGTACGGATATGGAAAGGTTGAGGAAATTTGGCCAGTGTTTGTTTAGATTTTGTATTTCGTGTTTACTTGTAATTTTTGTGGTTAATTACCTTATTTAACTTCATATCATCCTTATATGCTGAACATTGACTGATTAGAGTATTTAAGTAACTGTACGCATACACACAGGTGCTTTTTCCTGTGCTTTATGACTTGATTTCATTATTGTTCTATATTTGTTAAAAATGATGAAGCTGTACATGTTATAGCTAGTATCATTCACAATTCATGTTTCTTTTACCTTGCTGATATTAGTTACAATACTTATTGAGTAAATTGAGTCGATTGTATTTATACTACACTCTGCACTTATTTATATAGATCCAGGTGTGGGGACCAGCTATCAGCAATATGCTTCCTTGTTGGATTGAGTTCGAGAGGTGAGGTAGAGCTGTATCCTTGGCCGTAGTTTTGATTTGTCTTTTCCTTACATACTATTGTTACAGTTCAGACAATGTTATTATTGTTCAATTCCAGACTTGTATTTTGTTGTAGATCTCATGACTCTGTATTTACCAGTTTCTTGAGGATTTTCCTTGTAGTGGCAGTATTTTGTTACATTTAGGTTTCAGATTAATGCTATTTCGATAATTTATTTTGTTTTGGCTCTTTATTGTTAAGTTTCGGCTTTCCTAGCCGGTGTGCTAGGCGCTATCACGACGGGTTGGGATTTTGGGTCATGAGTAGTTGGTATCAGAGCCTTAGGTTCATAAGTATTATGAGGCATGAGCAAGTTTAGTAGTCTTGCGGATCGGTATGGAGATGTCTATACTTATCTTCGAGAGGCTACCGAACTATTAAACAACTTCACTTTCTTGTATTCTTGTCATGTGGATTTGCTATTTCCAAAATTTGAACTTGACTCTTCTATTTTCTCATAGATGGTGAGGACACGTGCGAATAGATCAGGCGGAGGACCACTAGTACCACCAGCTATGTCTGCAAGAGGTCGGGGCTACGATAGAGGTCGAGGTGCGGCTCATACTACAGCTAGAGCAGCACCTGTGGAGCCAACAGTTGCTCTAGCTCCGGAGAAGGTACCAGATATGGTTGAGCTGGTGGGACCAGCTCAGGCACCAGCAATGCCCATTTTGATTCTTGTCCTTTAAGAGGCCATAGCCCAAATTTAGACTATGTGCACGAGTCTGGCCCAGGCAGTCTCAGTTCCAACTACACCAGCCACTTCACATGCCAGGGGAGATGCTTAGACTCCTACCGCCCATTCACCAGAGCAGGTAGCTTAGGGACTGTAAACACCAGGAATACTACCAGCCCAGCCGACTGCTGCTGCTCGGGCCCAGGTTGGCCCACACATGAGTGATTAGGAGTAGAAGAGACTGGAGCGATTTAGGAGGCTTAAGCCTCCAGAGTATAGTGGAGCGGAGTCGGAGGATTTTTGACTGGTGTCACCGGATTCTTTGCACAAAGGGTATTTTGTACAGAGATTTTATTCACTACTTTTCAACTGACCGGGTCAGCCTACCGATAGTGGCAAGCTTATGAGTTAAGCAAGCCAGCTGATGCACCGCCACTTACATGGCATGAGTTATCAGTTCTCTTCTTAGAGAAGTTTGTCCAACAGATCGTAAAGAGGAGTTGTGTAGGTAGTTTGAGTAGCTACGCTAGGAGGGTATGAAAATGACAATGTATGAGATAAGGTTTTCAAAGTTGGCTCATCATATTGTATGGTTGGTTCCCACTGAGATGGAGAAGATTAGGAGGTTCATTGATGGCCTCAACTGTGGGTTATGCTTCATTTTGGCTCGTGAGGTTTCGATGGGTGTGAGGTTTGACGAGTAGTTTATATTTCTAGAAGCTTAGAGCTAGTTCATAGGCAGGAGCGTGAGGAGAGGGAGTCCAAGAGGATTAGTAGTTCAGGTGGTTTCAACAATGCCTCATTTGGAGGCCAGTCCTACTATAGCAGAGGCCATTTTTCTAGACCCTTTCAGACAACTCACTATGTCCCTCATGGTTATGCAGTTAGCCACAGTTCCTACAGTACCCACCCAACTCAGTCATCATTCAGTGCATTGCTACCACAAAGTTCTTACCATACTTCATCTACCTAGGTTTCCACAAGTAGTTCTTTTGGTTATCAGGGTCAGCAGCCTATCAGGAGGGGTTGCTATGGGTGCGGGGACTTGTGTGAAAATTTTTAGGTCAATCGTAGTTGATTTGGTGTGTTTCGGCATTGGTTTTAGAAGTTGGAAATTCAATAGTTTATTAGCATTGAATTAGGGTATGAATCATGTTTTCTATGTTGTTTGATGATATTTGAGGCTTCGACTAAGTTCGTATGATGTTTTAGGGTGTGTTGATCTGTTTGGATGGGGTCCGAGGGGACTCAGGTGAGATTCAGATTGATTTGGATTGAGTTTTGGTCTTTTAGGACTACTAATATGGTATCTGCTAATCTGATCGGTCATTTTAAGAATTAGCGTCCCATTTGGTGGCTTAAGGTCTCTATCAGCTTTGTATCATGTGTTATGACTTGCGTGTGTGGTCAAGTTGGGTTTCGAATAATTCGGAATTGGTTGGAAGAATGAATTTCATGCTTGAAGCTTTAAGGTGGAAGAATTGACCAAGTTTGACTTTTGTATATTTGACTCCGGAATGGAGTTCTTATGGTTCCATTAGGTCCGGATGGTGATTTTGGACTTGGGCGTATACCCAGATTTGTATTTGGGTATGCGTAGAAGGTTTTGGAACTAATTGGCAAATTTTTGGGCGATTTTGGAGTGATTCTTTACGTGTTTGTTTGGGGTAGGTTTTCTATATCCGAAATTGATTACATTTCACGATTCTATAATCATTTTCATCATTAAATTAGTGAATTGATTGGAAGAAAATGGGAAATTTTGTATAATCTTTCAAAATGTAAAATGAGCATTTGAAGGGCGATTCAATATCGGAATTTGATAATTTTGGTATAGTTGGATTCGTATCGGAATGTGTGTTTGGATTTTGTGAATTTTTATCGGGTTTCGAGGTATGGGCTCGGGGTTGAATTTTGGGTTTCCTTTTTACTTTTAATTAAAAATCGAAGCTTGTTATCTGGAACTGTCTCCTATGAGTTTTATTTATGTTATGAAGTTATTTTGGCTAGATTTAAGCCATCCGGAGGTTGTTTTACTCGAGAAGGTCATTTTAGAGTATCGGTCTAGCTTCGTTGAGGTAAGTTTCTTGCCTAACTTTGTGGGAGGAAACTACCCCTTAGGATTTGAGTCGTTTGTGCTATTTGTGTAATGTGAAAGCCGTTTACACAAAGTGACGAGTACGTACTCGGGCTTATATGTGAAAATTCTATCGGTTTAAACTCTTAGTCATCGTTTATGTATTTATTGGAATTGTTAGCACATGTTATATCCTTTATTCGTCATGTTTACTATTACCTGCCTTATTTGAAGTTGTCATTACATGTCACATTCTTTACTTGCTGAACTTGCTCTTATATGCTTTATTTGGAGTTGTTACCCCATTTACCATTACGTGATTTCTTTATTCGTTGAGTTGCTATCTCATGGAGATGTTTTCGCTAATGAGTGTATCCTTAAACAATTAATTGGAATTGAAGTTATCAAGAGGCATAAATCTATTTTACTTGAAATGGTGTTTAAAAGAGGTGTTGTTCCTTACTGAGTTACTTTTCCGTTCATGTTGTTTTTATTGAGATTCTATACTCGTTAGTTGAGCCGTGGGCTATCTGTTGCAAACTTATTGACATTGCTAAATCGTTGGAAAGTTTATGGCTTACGGTCACTTGTGATACGAGTTGATTATGTTGTGTTGTTGTGACGACAGTACATGTGATTTGTTGTGTGATTGGGTTGTTCTTATGTGGTGTATACGGGTGGCATTTCACCGTTGTTTTTATGCGGAGTATAAGAGTGGCATTTCACCGTTGTTGTTATACGAGACATGAGGGTTGCATCTCACTATTGTTGAATGTACGGAGTAATATGGGTGGCTATTGTGTTATTGTCCCGGCGGAGTGATTAGGGTGGCTATTACATGGAGTATTATAGGTGGCTATTATACGGAGTGATACGGGTGGCTATAGGAGAGATAAGGATGGCTAATAATATTGCTAGGGCGGAGTAATAAGGGTGGCAATGTCAGGGAGATAAGGGTGGCAAATGTTAGGGATGATGTGTGACTATCACGACCCAAAATCCTAACCTGTCGTGATGGCGCCTAACGTGGTACTAGGCAAGCCGACATTTGAAAATAATTCCAACACATTTAATAGAAAATGAGTTAAAGCAGTTTTAAATAACAAAAGTTCTCATAAACGGGATAGAAACCGAAAACATAGCACGGAAATTCCCAACATCGGGGTGTCACAAAGTTCATGAGAATCTATATATTAGAAGTCTGGAAAATAGTATCTACGATAGTCTGGAACTAAATACAATAAGCGGAAAGATAATGAAGGAGAGACAAGGTCTACGCAGCGCCGGCCAGCTACCTTGAAATCTCCAAACGATTAAGTGTGCAAAGGAATCAACACCCACCGTGTCCAGAAATACATGGATCTGCACACGAAGTGCAGGGTGTAGCGTGAGTACGACCAACTCAATAAGTAACAAAACTAAATATCAAACTGAAAGTAGTGACGAGCTTCAAAACTATAGTTCAATTACAGTAATTTCAACATAGGAAGGTAGGCATGATTTCAAGTTCGACACTTTAGGTCAAATCAGTTACATCATGTCAGGACCAAATGAAAAAGAATGTAATATCTTTCAGAAATTTCACGACAGTGATATATGGCAGCTAAGTGCAACAATAATGAAATTAAATGCATCCTCGCAGAGCAATAGTCACTCAGTCCTCCCATTCACTCTAACCTCACAATCACTCAATCCTCAAAGTCACTCATTCCTCTCATTCGCTTGGCGCTTGGTACTCGACACTCATACTTAATAGGTACCTGTGCTCACTAGGGGTGTGTACAGACTCCGGAGGGGCTCCTTCAGCCCAAGCTCTATAACAAGCCAAATCATGGCATAAATTAGTGAAACATGCTGCGGCGTGCAGCCCGATCCCATAAATATTCTCACAATTAGGCCCTCAGCCTCACTGAGTCTTCAACCTCTCTAGTCTCTCGGGCTCTTGGTGATCATGAAAATCAGCCCAAATAGTAATGATATGATGTATCAACAAGGAACAATAGAGACTGATATATAATATGCAAGTAAAACTGAGACTGAGTACAAACAATAATTAGCAGATAATTCAACATGTAACACGGCCTCTATGGGTCCATACAATACCAACATATAGCCTAAACATGATTTCTACCATGATTTACAGTCAAATTTCTATAACACATGGAGAGCACACGGCTAACAAAAGATTATTCAACTTCACAGTTTCATGGAATCGACTAACTCACAATTCCTATGGTGAATGCCCACACACCCATCACCTAGCATGTGCGCCACCTCCAAACCAATCACAAGACACATATTACATGGTTTCATACCCTCAGAACCAAATTTAGAACTGTTACATACCTTAATCCGAGCAAATCTCCACTCCAACACACCTTTGCCTCACAAATCAGCCTCCAAATGTCCTGAATCTAGCCAGAAACAGTACGATACAATCAACACATGCTAAAGGAATCAATTCCATAAGAAAATATGAAGTTATTAATCAAAAGTCAAAAATCGACTCAAAGTCGGCCCCGACCCACATCTTAAAATCTGACAAAAGTCAGAAAACCTAAAATCCCATTCAACCACGAGTCCAACCATACCAAATTTATCAAAATCTGACACCAAATCGTCACCCAAATCCCCAAATCAAACTCTCGAAATCCCTAAACTCAAACCCCCAATTTACACCTTAAATACAAACCAACTAGGTGAGAAAATCAATGGGAAAACAAGATTATTGATCAAAAATGAGCACAAGGGACTTACCTCAAGAATCCCCTCGAAATTCCTCTCAAGAATCACCAAAACCCGAGCTCAAAATGTTTAAAATGAAGCAAAATCGCGAACCCTTGTATTTAAGTGTTCTATCCAGCACTTCTACTTCTGTGGAAACTTAACTGCTTCAACGGCATCGCAGAAGAGGCCACTCACCCGCATTTGCGGCTCCTTCTGCTCCTACGGACGCTCACTCCGCTCCTACGGACTCGCTCCTGCGAGCAACCAAGCCGCTTCTGTGGAACCCAATTCGCTGCCTAATTGTGCTTCTGCGATCCCCCTGCCGCATCTGCGGTCACGCAGGTGTGGCAATTCCCTCACACCTGTGGCCACCTGCACACTCTCCTCCAAACTTGGACTTGCGCAACCTAGTCCACACGTGCAAGCTCGCACCTGTGATCAAAGCTCCGCAGGTGCAGTTACACCAGCGGAGTTCCATCTTCAGCAGTTTTTCAAACTCAAACCTTGATTTGAAAACCATCCGAAATCGACCCCATACCCCCGAGACCTCAACCAAACATATCAACAAGTCCTAATACATGATACGATCTTAGTCAAGCTTTCAAATCACCTCAAACAACATCAAAAACACGAACCACACCCCAATTCAAGCCTATTGAAACTTAGAAATTCCAACTTCTACAAACGATGCCAAACCTATCAAATCACGTTCGATTGACCCCAAATTTTGCATACAAGTCACGAATGACACCATGGAGCTACTCCAACTTCCGGGACTCCAATCTAACCCCGATATCAAAAAGTCTACTCCCGATCAAACTTTCCAAAAATCCAATTTTTCGCCATTTCAAGCCTATTTCAACTATGGACCTCCAAATCATAATCCGGACATGCTCCTAAGTTCAAAATCACCTAACGGAGTTAACGAAACCATCAAAACTCCATTCTGGAGTCGTTTACATGTAAGTTAACATTCGATCAACCATTTCAACTTAAGCTTCCAACCTTGAGACTAAGTGTCTCAATTCATTCTGAAATCTTTCTGGACTTGAACCGACTAACCCAGCAAGTCACATAATAGCTATAAAGTACAAAATGAGTAGTAAATAGGGGAATGAGGATACAACTCTCAAAACGACTGGCCAGGTCATTAGATCATTCCCCTCTTAAACAAATGTTCATCCTCGAACGAGTCTAGAAGCATACCTGAAGTTTCAAATAAGTGTGGATATTTGCTCCGCATCTCCCACTCAGTCCCCTAAGTAGCCTCCTCAACTGGCTGACCTCTCCTCTGCACCTTCATTGAAGCTATATCCTTTGACGTCAACTTTCTGACCTGCTAACCTAAAATGGCCACCGACTCCACATCGTAAGTTGAATCACCATCTAACTGAACATTGCTCAAATTCTAAAACATGAGACGGATTGCCGACATACTTCCGGAGCATAGAGACATGAAATATTAGATGCACACTCAACAAACTAGGTGGCAAGGCAAGCTTGTAAGCCACTTCCCCAATCCTCTGAATTACCTCAAACGGCCCAATATACCGAGGGCTCAACTTGCCCTTCTTCCCTAACCTTATAACAACCTTCATGGATGAAACATTGAGCAGTACCTTCTCCCCAACCATATAATCAACATCACAAACCTTTCAATCAGTGTAACTCTTCTGCCTAGATTGCACCGTGTAAAGACGATCTTGAATCAATTTAACCTTGTCCAAAGCATCCTAAACCAACTCAGTACCAAGTAGTCTGGCCTCACCCAGCTCAAACCAACCCACCGGAGATCAACACTGTCTCCCATACAAAGCCTTATACAGAGCCATCTGAATGCTCGACTAGTAGCTGTTATTGTAGGCAAACTCCACGAGCGACAAAAACTGATCCCATAAACCCCCGAAATCAATGACAGAAGCATGTAGCATGTCCTCCAATATCTGAATAGTACACTCGGACTGTCCGTCCTTCTAAGGGTAAAATGTTGTACTCAACTCAACCTGGGTACCCAACGCTCGATGTAATGCTCTCCAGAGCTGTGATGTAAACTTTGTGCCCTGGTCTGAAATGATAGACACAGGCATACCGTGAAGGCAAACAATCTCGTGGATGTAAATCTCAGCCAACCGCTCTGAAGAATAAGTAGTCCCAATTGGAATGAAGTGCACAGACTTGGTCAGCCTGTCCACAATCATCCAAATAGCATCAAACTTCCTCGAAGTCTGTGGGAGCCTAACTACAAAATCCATGGTGATCCACTCCCATTTCCACTCTAGAATATCTATCCTCTGAAGCAATCCACCTAGTCTCTGGTGCTGATACTTTACCTGCTAACAGTTGAGGCACCGAGCTACAAATCCCACTATGTCCTTCTTCATTCTCCTCCAACAATAGTGCTGCCTCAAGTTCTCGTACATCTTCGCGACACCAGGATGAATGGAATACCGCATTGTGGGCCTCCTCAAGAATCAACTCGCATAGCCTATCTACATTAGGCACATATATCCGACCATGCATCCTCAATACCCCATCATCCCCAATAGTAACATCTCTGGCATCACCGTGCTGAACCTTGTCCTTGAGGACAAGCAAATGAGGATCATTATACTGGCGCTCTCTGATGCGATTATATAAGGAAGACTGAGAAACCACACAAGCCAGAACCCGACTGGGCTCCGAAACATCTAATCTCACGAACTTGTTGGCCAAGGCCTGAACATCAACTACAAGCGATCTCTCACCAATAGGAATGTATGCAAGGCTACCCCCCATCAATGAATTTCTACTCAAGGCATCGGCCACCGTATTGGCTTTCCCGGGATGATACATAATGGTAAGATCATAATCCTTTAGCAACTCCAACCATCTCCGCTGCCTCAAATTTCGATCCTTTTGTTTGAACAAGTGCTGGAGACTCCGATAATCTGTAAATACCTCACAAGACATACCATAGAGATAGTGCCTCCAAATCTTCAATGCATGAACGATGGCAGCCAACTCCAAATCATGAACAAGGTAGTTCTTCTCATGAGGCTTCAACTGTCATGAAGCATAGCAATCACTCTACCCTCCTGCATCAAGACACACCCAATACCGATCTAAGAAGCATCATAATACATTGTATAAGAGCCTGAAGCTGAAGGCAATACTAGAACAAGAGTTGTGGTCAAGGTAGTCTTGAGCTTATGAAAGCTCTCCTCACACTTATCTGACCACTTGAAAGGAGCACCCTTTTGGGTTAATTTTGTCAAGGGCAATGCAATAGACGAGAAACCCTCCACAAAGCGACGATAATAACTGGCCAAGCTAAGAAAGCTCCAAATATTCGTAGCTGAAGACGATCTTGGCTAACTCTAAACTGCCTCTATCTTCTTCAGATCCACCTGAATCCCCTCACTGGACCCCACGTGACCCAAGAACGCCACTGAATTGAGCCAAAACTCACACTTGGAGAACTTGACATAAAACTTCTCCTCCCTCAACTGTTGTAATACAATCCTCAAATGTTAGGCATGCTCCTCCTGGATATGAGAGTACACCATGATATTACCAATGAATACTATGACAAACGAATCAAGATAAGGCTGAAATAGACTGTTCATCAGATGTATGAACATTGCTCGGGCATTGGTCAGACCAAAAGACATCACAAGGAACTCATAATGACCATAACGGGTATTGAATGTCGTCTTTAGAATATTTGAGTCTCAAATTTTCAACTGGTGATACCCAGACCTCAAATCAATCTTAGAGAACACCCTCGCTCCCTAAAGCTGGTCAAATAGGTCGTCAATGCGTGGCAAATGATACTTGTTATTTATTGTAACTTTGTTCAACTGCCTATAATCGATGTACATACGCATAGTACCATCCTTCTTCTTCATAAATAGAACCGGTGCACCCCAAGGCAACATACTGGGCCTAATAAATCCCTTATCAAGAAGTTCTTGAAGCCGCTCCTTCAATTCCTTCAACTCAGCTGGTGCCATACGATATGGAGGAATGGAAATAGGCTGAGTGCAAGTCAATACCAAAGTCAATATCTATGTTGGGTAGCATACCAGGCAAGTCTGCAGGAAAACATCCGAAAAATCTTGCACTATCGGAACAAAATCAATAGTAGGGGTATCATTACCAACATCCCTCACAAAGGCTAAATAAGATAAACAACCCTTCCCAATCATCCGTTGGGCCTTCAAATATGAAATCACCCTGCTGGGAACATAGTCTAGAGAACTTCTCCACTCAATCCTTAGAAACCCCGGCATCACCAATGTCATAGTCTTAGTGTGACAATCCAGAACAACATGACATGGAGACAACAATCTATACCCAAGATCACGTCAAAATCAACCATACTAAGAAATAAGCGATCAACTCTAGTCTCCACTCCTCCAATAGTCACTACACACGACCGATATACACGGTCCACAATAATAGTATCGCCCACCGATTAGATACACAAACAGATAAAACTAAGGACTCACAAGGCATATCCATAAAACGAGCAAAATACACGATGATACATATGAATAAGTGGAACCAGGGTCAAATAATACACTAGCATCCCTGTGACATACTAAGATAATACCTGTGATCACGGCATCTGAAGCAACAACATCTAGTCTGGCAAGGATAACATAAAATCGGGCATGATCGCCACCTAATCGACCTTTCCCTCAAGAGCAACCTCGAGTTGCCTAGGCCCACCCCGAGTTGGCTGAGCGGGTGGTGTATTAACTGGTGCAAAAGTCGCAACCTGACTCCTCTGCTACATTGGAACTCTCGAACGACGAGGACACTGCCTCCATATATGCCCAAACTCCCCACACTTAAAGCAACTCCTCGGTGCTGGTGGTATGGACTAAAGGGAGCCCCGAGCACCAGGATAACTGTAAAAGGACATGGCATAGATGTGCCTTGAACAGTTGGAGCATAGGACAAACTCTGAGCTAAAAGGACAATGAGAGATGACTAACCCTAATGAGCATTGTATGAACTATGGATGGATGATACACCACGATGAACTAGACGAGCCCTCTGAGCATGCCTATAAGGACGACCTCTGTTGTGGTAGAACTGACCCCGGAAGGGACACCGCTAAAACCACCTAATGCACTAGGCCTCTTGGCCTCCCTCTCACCCCGATCCTGACTGCAGACCATCTTTATCCACTGAGCAATATCGACCACCTCATCAAATGTAGCACCAGACACCCTCTCCCGAGTCATAAGCAACCATAACTAATATGTAAGACCATTAATGGACCTCATAATCCTCTCCCTATCAGTGGGAACCAACCAGATTGTGTGACAAGATAACTTTGAAAACCTCATCTCATACTTAGTCACAGGCATGGCCTCTTGCCATAGCTGCTCAAACTGTCTGCGCAACTCCTCCCTACAAGACTACGACACGAACTTCTCCAAGAGAGAACGAAGAACTCCTGCCATGTAACTGGTGTTGCACCAACTGGCTTGCGCCTATCATAAGCCTCCCACCATTTGAAGGCAACCCTAACAAACTGAAAGGTAGTAAATGAGACCCACTAGTCTCCAGAATACCTGTTGTACAAAGAATTCGCTGGCACTTGTCCAAGAAGCCCTGCACATCCTCTGACTCATCCCCGCTAAATGATGGAGGTTGAAGCATCCCAAATCTCTCGAGTCTCCTCTGCTCATCATCAGTCATAACATGAACTACCTGGGCCTGAGCAGCTACAACCAGTTGGGTTGCTAGTACCCTTGGTGTCTGCAGTCCATGCATCACCTAATCTGGTGTACGGGCGATGGGAGTCTGCGTACCTTCCCCAGCCTGAGAAGTGGCTGCTGCAGCTAGCACTGAGACCGCCTGAGCAAGGCTACAACACATGGTCAGAATTTGATCCAAAGCTTCCTGAAGGCCTAGAATCACAATGGGCACATGTGATGCTTGAGCTGGCCCTACTAGATCAACCGTATCTAGTACCTTCTCCTAAGTTGGAGTGATTGGTGAGTCTACAGGTGTTGCTCTAGCTGTTGTATGAGCTGCACCTCTACCCCTACCGTGACTACAACCTCTCGCGGCCCTAACTGGTGGTATTGATAGTTATCCATCATGTCCGATAGCACGTGTCCACACCATCTGTGAGAAAATAGAATAACAAAATTTTAGTTACCGGAATCAACATGTTCGCACGACAAGAATACAAGAATGTGAAGTTTCCTAAGGTTTCGACAAACTCTCAAAGATAAGTACATACGTCTCTGTACTGATCTGCCAGACTATACTAAACCTGCTCATGACTCGTGAGACCTATGTAACCTGGGCTCTGATACCAACTTGTAATGACCCAAAATGCTAACCTGTCATGATGGCACCTAACATGGTACTAGGCAAGCTGACAGTGCAAAATACTTCCAGCACTTTTAATAGAAAATGAGTTAAAGTGGTTTTAAATAACACAAGTTCTTATAAACGGGATAGAAACCCAAAACATAACACAAAAATTCCCAACATTGGGGTGTCACAGAGTTCATGAGCATCTATACATCACAAGTCTGAAAAATATTATCTATGATAGTCTGGAACTAAAACAATAAACGGAAAGATAAGGAAGGAGAGACAAGGTCTGCGAAGTGCTAAGTAGCTACCTTGAAATCTCCAAACGATCAACTGTGCAAAGGAATAAACACCCACCGTGTATAGAAACACTTGGATCTGCACACGAAGTGCAGGGTTTAGCGTGAGTACAACCAACTTAGCAAGTAACAAGACTAAATAAAGAACTGAAAGTTTTGACGAGCTTTGCAGTTTTGGTTCAATTATAGTAATTTCAACATAGGAAGGTAGGCATGCTTTCAAGTTTGAAAATTTAGGTCAAATTAGTTAATTCTTGACAAGTTCAAGTAAAACATAATATAATATCTCTCAGAAATTTTAAGATAGTAATATTTGACAGCTAAGAGGCAAAAATAATGAAATCAAATGCATCCTCTCTGAGATACAATCACTCAGTCCCTCCATTAACTCCAACCTCACAATCACCAATTCCTCACAGTCACTCATTCATCTCAGTCGCTCAGCACTCAGCACTTGGCACTCAACACTCGCACTTAGTAGGTACCTACGCTCACTAGGGGTGTGTACAGACTCCGAAGGGCATCCTTCAGCCCAAGCGCTATAACAAGCCAAATTTTGGCATAAATCAGTGAAACATGCTATGACGTGCAGCCCGATCACATAAATATCCTCACAATCAGGCCCTTAGCCTCACTCAGTCATCACCCTCTCTAGTCTCTCGGGCTCTCAGTGATCATGAAAATCAGCCCAAACAGCAATGATATGATGTAGCAATAATGAACAATAGAGACTGATATATGATATTCAAGTAAAACTGAGACTGAGTATAAACATCAACTAGCAGATAATTCAACATGTAACACGGCCTATGTGGGTCCGTACAGTTCCAACACATAGCCTAAACATGATTTCTAACGTGATTTACAGTCAAATTTCTATAACACGTAGAGAGCATATGGATAACAACAGATTATTCAACTTTACAGTTTCATGGAATCGACTAAGTCACAATTCCTACAGTAAATGCCCACACGCCCGTCACTTAGCATGTGCGTCACCTCCAAACCAATCACAAGACATATAATATGGGGTTTCATACCCTCAGAACCAAATTTAAAACTGTTACTTACTTCAATCCAAGCAAATCTCTACTCCAACACACCTTTGCCTCGCAAATCAGCCTCCAAATGTCCCGAATCTAGCCACAAATAGTACGATACAATCAACACAGGCTAAAGGAATAAATTCTACAAGAAAATATGAAGTTATTAATCAAAAGTCAAAAATTGACTCAAAGCCGGCCCCTAGGCCCACATCTCGAAATCCGACAAAAGTCATAAAACCTGAAACCCATTCAACCACGAGTCCAACCTTACCAAATTTATCAAAATCCGACACCAAATCGTCGCCCAATCCTCAAATCAAACTCTCCAAATACCTAGCCTCAAACCCCTTATTCCTCTCAAGAATCGCCAAAACCCGAGCTCAAAATGTTTAAAACGAAGCAATATCGTGAACCCTTGTATTTAAATGTTTGTCCAACACTTTCGCTTCTGCGGAAACTTAAATACTTCTGTGGCGTCGCATAAGCGACCACTCACCTGCATCTGTAGTTTTATCCACTCCTGGGGCCCCTTACTCCTCTCTTACGAGCATCCAAGACGCTTTTGTGGAACCCAGTCCGCTGCCAAATTGCGCTTTTGCAGTCCCCCTACCGCATCTGAGGTCATGGAGGTGCGGCAATTCCCTCGCACCTATGGCCACTTGCACACTCCCCTCCAAACTCACACCTGCGCAACCTAGTCCGCACCTGCGAGCTCACACCTGCGATCACAGCTCTGCAGGTGCAGTTACACCAGCAGAGTTCCAGCTTCAGCAGTCTTTCAAACTCAAACCTTGATCCGAAAACCATCTAAAATCAACCCGAGGCCCCGGGGACCTCAACGAAACATACCAACAAGTCCTAAAACATGACAAGATCTTTATCGATCCCTCAAATCACCTCAAACAACATAAAAAATATGAATCGCACCCAATTCAAGCCTATTAAAACTAAGAAATTTTAACTTCTACAAACGACGCCGAAACCTATCAAATCACGTCCGATTGACCCCAAATTTTGCACACAAGTCACAAATGACACCACAAACCTACTCCAACTCTTGAAACTCCAATCCGACCATGATATCAAAAAGTACACTCCCAGTCAAACTTTCCAAAAATTCAACATTTAGTCATTTCAAGACTAATTCAACTGTGGACCTCCAAATCACAATCCGAACATGCTCCTAAGTCCTAAAACCCCATTCCCTTAAATAAGACTTCCCGCACTTGCTTTAACTAATTCATGACTTGCGGCTATGGTTGGTTCAGGATTTGGAAGAGTTTGGGTTGAAATCAGAAAAATTGGTTCCTTAAGGTTGACGTAAAAAGGCCAAGTATGAATTCGGTCAACATTTCTAGTAAATGGACCCGGACTCATTTTTTGACTGTCCCGGAGGGTCCGTAGTAAAATATAGGACTTGGGCGTATGCCCGGAATCGAATTCCGAGGTCCCTAGATCGAGTAATAAATTCTTGTTAAAAATTGTTAAACTAAAAATCTAAGGATTTAAAGAAATTGAATAATGTTTGATCATATTGGTATCAGGCCCGTATGTTGGTTCCGGATCCTGTTACAGGTTCAATATAACATTTAAGTCATGTTTCTGAAATTTGGTGAGAAACGAGACTGATTTGACGTCATTCGGACGTCCGATTGTAAAAATAGGAATTTTAAATGTTCTTAAGGATTTCATGTGTTTTGGTGTTAAATCCGTAGTTTTAGATGTTATTTCGGAGATTTGATCGCACGAGCAAGTTTGTACAATGTTGTACTTGTGTGAGTATTCGGAGTAGAGCCCCGAGGGCTCGGGTGAGTTTCAGACGTGGTTTGGGAGTGAAAAACACCCCAGTTTTCTGGTGTTTTTGGGCAGAGTTGCAGGTCTCGCAAATGCGAGGAAATGTTCACATTTTCGATCCTCGCATTTGCGAGGAAAGCTTCGCATTTGCGATGAAGCCTGTGCTGGGGCAGTGGTCGCATTTGCGACATTTTTGTTCGCATTTGCGACCCTTCTTTCACATTTGCGATCATTGCAGGGGTCGACCAGGTTTGCAATTGTAATAATTTTGTCATAATTGCGACCTTCGCATTTGCAAACCTGATGTTGCAAATCTCAGAGACCTGGACACAGCTTTTAAAAACAAGACTTAGGCCATTTATTTCATTTCACTACTACACTTAGGTGATTTGGGAGCTTCCAAAGAGAGGATTTCAACCTAGCATTGTGAGGTAAGTTATTTCTACATAATGTGAGTTTAATACTTGGGTTTTGGATAGATTAACACATGAAAATTAGTGAAAATTATGGAATTAGATTAAAACCTAGGGTATTGATAAAAATAAGATTTAACCACGAAATTTGTTATGGAATGGAGTAAAAATCATATATTCTTGATTCTTAGGTTATAGGTAATAACTTTCTTCAAAAATTTCCGGAATCCGGGCACGTGGGCCCCGGGTGAATTTGAGGAATCTTATAATTTGGATTTGGGAATCACTGAAATGGTTGGGATATAAACTTTTAAGCATATATTGATTAGTTTTATGCCATTTGAATAGTTATGGAGTGTTTGGCGCCAAATTGAGGATTTGGGCATATGCTTAGACTGGAAAGTAGACCGTGAAGCAATGTAAGTCTCTTTTCTAACCTTGTAAAAGGAAAATCTCCTCATAGGTAAACTCAATTAACATGTGATTTGATTGTGGGGGGCTACGTATGCACGAAGTGACGAGAGTCCCTACGTAGCTACTATTCCTGTTTTGTCCGGGTAGTTCTAGGCATATACCATGCTTTGTGGGTATTGTTATATGATTATAAATTGTTGAATGGCATTGATTGAAACCTCGTTGAGAATGTTATGATTCCAAGGATTTCAAGTAGATAATTATTTTAAAAAGAACTAAAGAAGCATTTAAGTTGTATTTATACTTAACCACGTCGCAAATATATTCCGCGAGCGGGGTAATTTTTTCCACTACTCTCATGGGACCGGGCCGTTCGCCTCGGCAGGTTGGTAATTGTAAATATATGGCTAGGGCCGTTCGACCCTCGGCAGTGCACTATTTACTTTTTTGTTGAATCGGGCCGAACGTCCTCGGTGGAAATTTTATGATAATGGAACCAGAACCTCTTATAATCCGTATGATTTATTGTTTGAAAGCCCGCTTTTTTTAAAGGAAGGAAATGCTTAGATGTATTAATATATGAGAGGATTTTTAGTATTATTTCTTATTTGAACTTGTTTCTATCTATGTACTTTGCGAATTGGAATATTGAACTTCATATTGTCACATTATTGACCCTAGAAAGTGTCAAGTTGACCCCTCGTCACTACTTCTTCGAGGTTAGACTAGATACTTACTGGGTATATACTGTTTATGTACTCATGCTATGCTTCTGTACTTAATTGTACAGGGTTTGAGGCAGGCGCATCTGGTTACCCGTCTGGTACGCATCCTTGATAGTTGGTCGAGATTCCACGGTGAGCTGCTCTTTTTCGATGTCGTTCAGCAGCATGATGGAGTCTCACTCTTGGTTCTTGACTGTCTATTCTATTTCAGGCAGCATTATGGATATATTCTTTTGTATATTCTACTAGATGCCCATATACTTGTAACACCAGGTCTTGACACACACATTAGTAGACTATTATTTTGGAATGTAATCGCTTAATTATGACATCATTTGGCTACTTCAGTTTCAAATTGCCTAAACTATTCATTATTATTGAATGTTTTAAATTTAATCTAAGTAAATGTTGGAAATGTTTTGATAACATAAATGGAACCCACTAGTCGGTTAAGTTTGGTTTGCCTAACCTCGGTGTTGGGCGCCATCACGACCTAGATTGGAAATTGGGTCCTGACGACATGGTATCAGAGTAGTAGGTTCACGTAGGTCTCACAAGTCATGGGAAAATCTAATAGAATCTTGCGTATCGGTACAGAGACATCTGTATCTATCTTTGAGAGGCTATAGGGTGTTAGGAAAACTACTCTTTATTCATCTCCTATCGTGTAGTTGATGGTATACTAAATTCCCTTCTCCTATTCTCTCATAGATGGTGAGGATGCGCGTAACAGATGTTCCAGACCCGGGAGGAGCTGCTCCCCCTATTGCTAGAGGTGGAGGCAAAGGCCAGGGGAGGGTACCGTCCGAGGTAGGGGACAAGGGCATCCCAGAGCTACCCCAGTAGCACCACCAGTGGATCCAGTGGAGGATCCCATCATTGAGGAGCAAGGCGAGGTGCCTGCTGTAGAGCCAGCCCCGATAGATTTCATATCGGCACCGGGCTTTTAGGAGGTCATGGGTTGTATATTGCGGTTCATGGACACCATGACTCATGCTGGTTTATTTCAAGCGGACCTAGCCATATCTCAGGCTAGAGGGGGAGCACATACCCCTACCGCCCAGGCTCCTGGTCATGTAGCGGCAGTGTACTAGACTCCGAGTGCACTAGTAGTGGATGGGGCTCAGCCAGTTGTTGCAGTGGTACCCGAGCCCAGACCGGTTGCGGACGGCGATCCGCAAAAGTTACTAAACAGACGGACTAGGATACACCCTCCCATCTTCGGAGGTGAGCGTCATGAGGATGCTCAAGATTCATTTATAGGTGCAAGGACGACTACACAACATGAGGATATTAGAGTCTTATGGGGTTGACTTCACTACATTCCAGCTGGAGGGCAGGGCCCGTAGATGGTGGCAGTCTTATGTTCTTAGTAGGCCAGCGGGTTCTCCTCCAATTACTTGGTTTTACACAGCTTTTCCTGGACATGTATATCCCACTCTCTCAGAAGGAAGAGTTACGGTGCCAGTTCAAGCAGCTCGAGCAGGGTCATATGTCTATGACCGACTATGAGGCGAGATTCTCTAATTTGTCTCGCCATGCACTCATGATACTCGTTATAGACGCAGAGAGAGTGCAGATATTTGTTGCGGGGTTACACCCTAGTATACGAGCTAGCATGGCTCGAGAGGTTGAGATGGGGACTGAGTATTAACTAGTGGTGGAGATTGCTCAGAAGATTGAAGGTTACCGGTAGAGAGTAGTTGCAGCAGAATAAGAGGACCCGACTCTCTAGAGAGTTTAGAAGTGCTCCAACTAGGGGCAGAGGTCACTTTGGGAGGGTTCAGCCCTGCAGGCCCCCATATTAAGCACCACCACCTTCTCAAGGTACTCCAATAAGGCCACATTTTAGTGTGATGCCGGAGAGTTCTTACCGCCCACCAGCTATTCAGGGTTCCTCCGGTGGGTATTTTGGTCATCCGGGTTCTTCCAGTGCTTACTTTAGTGCTATGCCAGAGAGTTTATACCGCCCACCATCCATTCAGGGTTCTTCTAGTAGGTGTTCAGGCCAGCAGGCTCAGGCTTCAGAACAACAGTCTATGGAACTGCAGGATTATTATGAGTGTGGGGATCCAGGTCACATGAAGAGATTTTATCCCAAACTTTGGGGCAAGGCAGTACAGTAGGGTTATCAGCCTATGATTACAGCACCAGCTATCCGGCTGCCTAGAGGTGGAGGACAGGCTGGCAGGGGACATCCTAGAGGTGGAGGTCAGACATAGAGAGGTCAGTCAGCTATTGCTCAGCTCAGTGGCAGCCAGCTAGTCGGTGCTCCAACTATATTCTATACTTTTCCGGCCAGACCAGATGTAGTGGCCTCAAATGCCGTGATCACATGTACTATTTCTGTCTACGGTAGGGATGTTTCGGTATTGTTTAATCCAGGGTCTACATATTCATATGTGTCATCTCTGTTTGCTCATTTCCTGGATATTCCTTGTGAGTCCTTGGGTACTCCTATCTATGAGTACTCTCCTATAGGCGATTATGTGATTGTGGATCGGATCTACCGGTCCTGTGTGGTTACCTTCTGTGGTTACGAGACTAGAGAGGATCTCCTATTACTTGACATGATTAATTTTGAGGTCATCTTGGGCATGGATTGGTTATCCCCATATCACACCATCCTTGACTGTCATGCCAATACTATTACTTTAGTGATGCCAGAGTTGCCAAGATTGGAGTGGAAGGGTTACTCCGTTAGTTCATCTAGTCGGGTCATCTCTTTCCTGAAGGCTCGACATCTGGTCGAGAAGGGTTGTTTGGTGTATCTAGCATATGTTTGGGACACCATCGTAGAGACTCGATGATTGATTCAGTGTCAGTAGTGTGGGAGTTCGCCGATGTGTTTCCTTCTGACCTTCAGACATGCCACCAGATCATGACATTCTGCATTGATTTGGCCTCAGGCACCTAGCCTATATCTATCCCACCATATAGTATGGCTCTAAAAGAGTTGAAGGAGTTGAAGGAGCATCTTGAGGAGTTGTTAGCAAAAGGGTTTGTTAGATCGAGTGTGTCACCTTGGGGTGCACCAGTGTTATTTGTGAATAAGAAGGATGGGACTATATGGATGTGCATTGATTACCGTCAGTTGAACAAAGCTACCATCAAGAACAAGTACCCGTTGCCATGCATTGATGATCTGTTCGACCAGTTGTAGGGTGGTAGGATGTTCTCTAAGATCGACTTAAGATCAGGGTATCATCAGTTGAAGATTCGGGACTCAGATGTTCCGAAGATTGCTTTCCATACGAGATATAGCCATTATGAGTTTCTGGTGATGTCCTTTGGCTTGACTAATGCCCCATCGACGTTTATGGACTTGATGAACAGGGTGTTTATGCCTTATATTGATTCCTTTGTTATCATCTTCATTGACGACATCTTGATATACTCACGTAGCCTGGGGGAGCACGAGCAGCATTTGAGGGTAGTGCTTCAAACTTTGCGAGAGCACAAGCTATATGCTAAGTTCTCCAAGTGTGAGTTTTGGCTAGATTCAGTAGCATTCTTGGGGCATATTGTATCAGGAGAGGGTATTAATATGGATCCCAAGAAGATTGAGGCAGTTCAGAGGTGGCCACGCCCTACTTCAGTGACTGAGATTAGGAACTTCCTAGGGTTAGCAGGTTATTAATGCCGATTTGTGCAGGGTTTTTCATCTGTTGGATCACCTTTGACTAGATTGACCCAGAAGGGTTCTCCTTTCCATTTGTCCGATGATAGTGAGGCGAGCTTTTAGAAGCTCAAGACAGCTTTGACTACGACACCGGTTCTAGTGTTGCCTTCCGGTTCAGGGATGTATACAGTATATTGCGATGCTTCACGCATTGGCTTGGGATGTGTATTGATGTAGGAGGGGAGAGTTATTGCATATGATTCACGTCAGCTAAAGATTCATGAGAAGAATTACCCTGTACATGACCTAGAGTTAGCAGCGATTGTTCATGCTCTTAAGATATAGAGGCATTATCTATATGGGGTGTCGTGTGAGGTTTATACAGATCATCGTAGCTTACAACATTTGTTTAAGCAGAGGGATTTCAATTTGATGCGGCGTAGATGGCTTGAGTTACTAAAAGATTATGACATCACCATTCTTTATCACCCGGGCAAGGTAAATGTGGTCGTGGATGCCTTGAGTAGGAAGGCAAAGAGTATGGGTAGCTTGGCATTCATCTCAGCAGAGGAGAGGCCATTAGCTTTGGACATTCAATCCTTGGCTAATAGACTTGTGAGGTATGACATTTTAGAGCCCAACCGAATCCTTGCATGTGTTGTTGCTCATTCTTCATTATTGGGGCAGAACAAGGCTCGACAGTTCGATGATCCGCATTTGGCAGTTCTCAGAAGACGGTGCTATAGGGTAGTGCCAAGAAGGTTTCTATTGGAAAGGATGGTGTTCTGCGATTCCAAGTTCGCCTATGTGTTCCTAATGTCGATGGCTTGAGAGAGAGAGAGGATTCTGGAAGAGGCACACAGTTCGTGGTATTCTAGTCATCCAGGTGCCATGAAGATGTATCGTGACTTGAGGTAACATTATTGGTGGCGGCCGATGAATAAAGACATAGTTATGTATGTGGCTAGGTGTTTGAATTGCCAGTAGGCTAAGTATGAGCACCAGAGGCCAGGTGGTCTACTTCAGCCGATGCCCATACCTAAACCTAAATGGAAATGGGAGCGCATCACTATGGACTTCGTAGTTGGGTTACCACGGATGTTGTAGAAGTTTGATGCAGTTTGGGTTATTGTCAACAGGTTGACCAAGTTGGCACACTTCATTCCAGTGGTGACTACTTATACTTCAGAGAGGTTGGCTCAGATCTACATTCGGGAGATAGTTCGGTTGCACAGTGTGCCTGTTTCTATCATATCAGATAGAGGCCCTCAGTTTACTTCCCATTTCTGGAGAGTTGTTCAGAGTGAGTTGGGGGCACGTGTGGAGCTCAGCACAACATTCCATCCTCAGACCGACGGACAATCGGAGAGGACGATTCAAATTTTGGTGGACATACTTAGGGCATGTGTGATTGACTTTGAAGGACAGTGGGAATAGTTCATTCCTTTGGCCGAGTTTGCTTACAATAATAGTTATCAGTCCAACATCGAGATGGCCCCATTTGGGGCTTTATACGGTCGGTGATATCATTCTCCTATCGGATGGTTTGATCCCGGTGAGGCTAAGTTGTATGGTACAGATTTGGTGAAAGATGCCTTAGAGAAGGTAAAGTTGATTCAGGAAAGACTTCGTACAACACAGTCCAGACAGAAGAGTTACGCACATCAGAAGGCGCGTGATGTATCATTCATGGTCGACGAGAAGATACTCTTGAAAGTTTCGCTGATGAAGGGTATTATGAGATTCGGGAAGAAGGGCAAGTTGAGCCCAAGTTTAATTGGCCCATTCGAGTTGGAGAGGTTAGTTATGAGCTTGCTTTACCTCTCAGCCTATCCTGAGTTCATCCAGTTTTTCACATATCTATGCTTCGGAAGTATCACGCCGACTTGTCCCATATGTTAGACTTCAGCACTATCCAGCTAGATGAGAGTTTGGGTTATGAGGAGGAGCAGTTGCCATTATTGATAGGCAGGATCGTCAGTTGAGATCGAAGAGGATTTTTGCGGTAAAGGTCCAGTGGAGGGTCCAACCAGTCGAGGAGGCAACCTGGGAGTCCGAGGAGGACATGTGGAGCAGATATCCCCATCTTTTCCCTAGCTCAGGTACTTTTCTATGTCCGTTCGAGGACGAACGTTTGTTTAAGAGGTGGAAAATGTAACGACTCGACTAGCCATTTTGCTTTCTAGAACCCCGTTCCCCTAAATAAGACTTCCCATACTTGCTTTAACTGATTTATGACTTGCGATGATGGTTGGTTCGGGATTTGAAAGAGTTTGGGTTGAAATCGGAACACTTGGTTCCTTAAGGTTGGCTTAAAAAGGCTAAGTTTGACTTCGGTCAACATTTCTAGTAAACGGACCCGGACTCGTGTTTTTATGGTCCCGAAGGATTTGTAGTAAAATATGGAACTTGGGTGTATGCCCAGAATCGAATTCCGAGGTCCCTAGCCCGAGTAATGAATTCTTGTTAAAAATTGTTAAACTGAAAATCTAAGAATTTAAAGAAATTGAATAATGTTTGATCATGTTGGTATCGGGCCCGTATGTTGGTTCCGGATCCCGGTACAGGTCCAATATAACATTTAAGTCATTTCTGTGAAATTTGGTGAGAAACAGGACTGATTTGATGTGATTCGGACGTCCAGTTGTAAAAATAGGAATTTTAAATATTCATTAAGGATTTCATGCATTTTGGTGTTAAATCCATAGTTTTAGATGTTATTTCAGTGATTTGATCGCTCGAGCAAGTTTGTACGATGTTGTTGGACTTGTGTGAGTATTCGGAGTGGAGCCACGAGGGCTCAGGTGAGTTTCGGACGTGGGTTGGGAGTGAAAAACACCCTAGTTTTTTGGTGTTTCTGGGAAGAGTTGCAGGTCTCACAAATGCGAGAAAATGTTCGCATTTGCGATCCTCGCAATTGCGAGGAAAGCTTCGCATTTGCGATGAAGCCTGGGCTGGGGCAGTGGTCGCATTTGCGACATTTTTGTTCGCATTTGCGAACCCAGCAGGGTACGCATTTGCGACCCTTCCTTCGCATTTGCGATCATTGCAGGGGTCGACCAGGTTCGCAATTGCGATGGTTTTGTCGCAATTGCGACCTTCGCATTTGTGAACCTGATGTCACAAATGCGACATCAGAGACCTGGACACAGCTTTTAAAAACGGGACCTAAGCCATTTATTTCATTTCACTTCTACACTTGGGAGATTTGGGAGCTTTCAAAGAGGAGATTTCAACCTAGCATAGTGAGGTAAGTTATTTCTACTTAATGTGAGTTAAATACTTGGGTTTTGGGTAGATTAACACATGAAAATTAGTGAAAATTTTGGGATTAGAGTAAAACCTAGGGTTTTGATAAAAATAAGATTTAACCACGAAATTTGTTATGGAATGTAGTAAAAATCATATATTCTTGATCCTTAGGTTATGGGTAATAACTTTCTTCAAAAAATTTCGGAATCTGGGCACGTAGGCCCGGGGGTGAATTTGAGGAATCTTCTAATTTGGATGTGGAAATCACTCTAATGGTTGGCATATGAACTTTTAAGCCTATATTGATTAGGTTTTTATGCCATTTGAATAGTTTTGGAGTGTTTGGCACCAAATTGAGGATTTGGGCATAAGCTTAGACTGAAAAGTAGACCGTGAAGCAAGGTAAGTCTCTTTTCTAATATTGTAAGAGGGAAAACTCCCCATAGGTAAACTTAATTAACATGTGATTTGATTATGGGGGGCTACGTATGCACGAAGTGAAGAGAGTCCGTACATGGCTACTATTCCTTTTATGTCCGGGTAGTTCAGGGCTTACACCATGCTTTGTAGGTATTGTTATATGATTATAAATTGTTGAATGGCATTGATTGAAACCTCGTTGAGAATGTTATGATTCCAAGGATTTCAAGTAAATAATTATTTTGAAAAGAACTAAAGAAGCATTTAAGTTGTATTTATACTTAACCGCGTCACAAATATATTCCGCGAGCGGGGTGATTATTTCCACTACTCTCATGGGAGCGGGCCCGTTCGCCTCGGCAGGTTGGTAATTGTAAATATATGGTTCGGGCTGTTTGACTCGGCAGGTTGGTAATTGTAAATATATGGTTCGGGCCGTTCGACCCTCGGCAGTGCACAATTTACTTTTATGTTGGATCGGACTGAACGTCCTCAGTGGAAATTTTGTGATAATGGAATCAGAACCTCTTATAATCCGTATAATTTATTGTTTGAAAGACCACTTGTTTTAAAGGAAGGAAATGCTTAGATGTATTAACTGATGAGAGGATTTTTAGTGTTATTTCTTATTTGAACTTGTTTCTATCTATGTACTTTGTGAATTTGAATATTGAACGTCATATTATCACATTATTGATCCGAGTAAGTGTCAAGTCGGCCCCTCGTCACTACTTCTTCGAGGTTAGACTAGATACTTACTGGGTACATATTGTTTATGTACTCATGCTACTCTTCTGTACTTAATTGTACAGGGTCTAAGGCAGGTGCATCTGGTTACCCGTCTTGTGCGCATTCTTGATAGTTGGTCGAGATTCCACGGTGAGCTTCTCCTTTTCGATGTCGTTCAGCAGCATGATGGAGTCTCTCTCTTGGTTTTTGACTGTCTATTCTATTTCAGGCAGTAGTATAGATATATTCTTTTGTATATTCTACTATATGCCCATATACATGTGACACCAGGTCTTGGCACACACATTAGTAGACTATTCTTTGGAATGTAATCACTTAATTGTGACATCATTTGGTCAATTCAGTTTCAAATTGCCTAAACTATTCACTGTTATTGAGTGTATTAAATTTAATTGAAGTTAATGTTGGAAATGTTTTGGTAACATAAATGGAACCCACTAGTTGGTTAAGTTTGGCTTGCCTAACCTCGTTGTTGGGAGCCATCGCGACCTAGATTGGAAATTGGGTCGTGACAAAGTTACAGTGTTCTTATTGCTATACTATCTATATCACTTGTTGATTCTTGTTGCCATTTACTGATTTCTCCTTTCCATTATTATCTTTATACTTCTATAATGCATAGGTTTTTTTGTCTAATGTGTGTCTTGACTTGTACCTCGTCACTACTCCACCGAGGTTAGTCTTGATACTTACTGGGTACCGACCGTGGTGTACTCATACTACACTTCTGAATATTTTTATGCAGAGCTAGGTATTTGAGATATAGGACCCGGCAGAGTTAGCTTATTGATCGCGAGGATTCAAGCTAGAGTTTCTAGGTCGTCGCAGTCCTTTGGAGTTCTTTCCTTCTTTGTACTATCAGCTTGTATTTGAACAATATTGCATTTTGATCCTTGAGATCATTCCATGTATTTAATTAGAGTTCATGACTCTATATCACCAGTCTTGGGAAGTTATTATGATTATTACCGCGTAAGCTTATTCCGCTTTTGTCTCGGCACTTATATTAAACTATGTTTCAAGTTATCATTGTTAAGAATTGGCCTAATCGTTGTTAGTAATCAACTTATTAGGTGCCATCACGACATCCTACGGAGGGAAATTTAGATCGTGACACCTGCAAGTGCAAAAAAATGGTCAAGAAAAGCGGAAATGACAGCTAGAAATGTGTAGGCGCGGCTTTTTGGGCGCAAAAGCGAAAATGCTTGTGTATAGAAAAAATCAAACTTCGTTCTTTTGGTATTTTAAGCATATCTTGAGTTCTAGAACTTCGATTGAGGAGATTTTTGCAGCGTTCTTTTCATATTTTCATGGGGTCAGTATTTAATCTCAAGTTGTGTATTTTAATATGATTCCAGTAGTTCATTTGTGAATTAATCCATGTTTTGATTGTAGAATTGAGGGTTCTTATCAAAACATTTCTAAAGAGAATAATCGGGTTTTGAATATTGATTTGGAATCGAAATTGGATGGAATTAGTATGGTTGGACTCATAATTAAATGAGTTGTCAAATTTTATGAGCTTTGTCGGGTTCCGAGGTGCGAGCTCGGTGTTGATCTTTTGGATTGACTTTTTAGTTTTCATTAAAGATCAAAGCTTTATTACCTAGAATTGTTTCCTATAATTTGTATTTATAATATTAAGTTATTTTGGCTAGATTTGAGCCGTCCGAAGATTGTTTCACATGAGAAGGTCATTTTAGAGTATCGGTTTAGGTTCTTTGAGGTAAGTATCTTGTCTATCTTTGTGGGGGGAGGGAGGAACTACCCCTTAGGATTTGAGTTGTTTGTGCTAATAATGTTATGTGATAGCTGTGTATGCAAGGTGACGAGTACGTACTCGGGCTTATTTATGAAAATTGATTAGTCTAGACTCTTAGGCTTCTTTCACGTATTTATTTGGAATTGCCAGCACATGTTATATCTTTTATTCGCCATATATACAATCACATGCTTTATTTGAAGTTGTTACCACCTTTATCATTATTTGATCTCTTTTATTGTTGAGTTACTCTTAGTTGAAATTATTATTACATGATATCTCTTTGTTGACGGGTTACTCTCATGCAGTTAGACGTAGTACTAGCTTGTGCCATCTCTTTTATTGTTAGCCTAATTCATACACCAGAATCCGGAGTTTGCCATTTCAGAGAGATACTTTTACTATCGAGATTATCCTTAAACAATTAATTGGAATTTAGGTTATCAGAAGTCATTAATCTATTTTAGTTAAAGTTGTGTTTAAAGGGGGGTGTTGTTCCTTGTGAGTTACTTTCCTGTTCATTTTGTTGTCATTGAGATTTTATACACATTGTGTTTGAGCCATGGGATATTTTTTGTGGAAATATTGTTATTGTTGGATCTTTGGAAAGGTTGTGGATATGGGCACTTGTGTTACGAGTTGATATGTCATGTTGTTGTGATATTAATATTTGTGAATTGTTGTGTGGTTTGGTTGTTGTTGTGCGAAGTATAAGGGTGGCATTTCACCGTTGTTGTTATGCGGAGCATGAGGGTGGCATCTCATTGTAGTTGAATGTACGAAGTGATAAGGGTGGCTATTGTGTTATTGTCCAGGCGGAGTGATAAATGTGGCTACTATACGAAGCGATACGGGTGGGTATCCAACAGATAAGGGTTACAATGTTAAGGATGATGTGTGATGGCTTGGGGACATTGTGTTGGTGATTTTTGTGTGATGGTGTGCTTTTCCTTGTGTTTGGCATACACCTTACGTGACTTGTTTTTTTGCTTCGATGAGCTACTCGATGTCTTTGATATTACTTGTTGATTTGGGCTGCAGTAGTACACCCACACAAGCATACACCATAGCATTCCACTTATACTAGTTCAGGAGTATGAAAATTGACATTTATTGATCATGCCCATGTGTTCTTGTATTATCCATCTTTATGTTGCTATTGAGACTGTGACCATGATGGGTGGATTGTGATTGTTCCCCTATGACCATGCCAGACGGATTGTGTTTGTGAGCCTGTGACCATGTCGGGAAGATTGTGACTGTGAGCCTGTGACCATGCCGGTCAGATTGTGATTGTCATCTTGTGACCATTCTGGAAGGATTGCGGATGTGAGCCTGTGATCATGTCGGGCAGATTGACGTGAGTTGTCTGTACAGTTGTAATTCAAGATGTGGGCACGAGGTTCCATGAGTATATGATAGTGGGTTGAGACTAGTGACTTGTGACTATGAGATGAGGTATCACAAAGTGATTTCGTTGTGAATCTTGTGTTAGAACATCTTGGTTAATTGGTTATCCCTTGTGTTCCTTAATTGGTTTTAATGATACTTCACGGTGTTCTTATTGCTTTACTTTTTATATCATATGCTGATTTGTTGCCATTTAATGATTTCTATTTTGCATTATTAGCTTTATACTTCTATACTGCACAGGTTATTTTGTCTAGTGAGTGTCTTGACTTGTACCTCATTATTACTCCACCGAGGTTAATCTTAATACTTACTGGGTACCGATAGTGTTGTACTCATACTACACATCTACACATTTTTTGTATAAATCTAGGTGTTGGAGATATTAGACTTGGACAGAGTTAGCTTGTTGATCGTGAGGATTCAAAGTAGAGCTACTTGGTCGTCGCATTCCCTTGGAGTCCTTTCCTTATATTGTACTGTCAGCTTGTCATTTGAACAATATCGCATTTCGATCTTTGAGATCTTCCATGTACTTAGCTAGAGTTTGTGACCCTGTATTACCAAATATTGGGAGGTTATTATGATTAATGTCGAGTAGGCTTATTCCGCTTTTGTTTCAGTATTTATTTTTAACTATGTTTCAATTTGTCATTGTTAAAACATGCTTAATCGTTTTTAGTAATCGGCTTACATAGTCTTAGATACTAGGTGCCATCACGATGCCTGAGGTGGATTTTTGGGTCATGACAAGTTGGCATCAGAGCTCTAGGTTCATAGGCTCTACGAGTCACAAGAAAATTTAGTAGAGTCTTGCGAATCCTTACGGAGACGTCTGTACTTATCTTCGAGAGGCTAGAGAACTATTAGGAAAATTCCACTTCTTTCATTCTTATCGTGCGAATTTGTTGATTTTGAAGTTGAGCCTTTGTACCTCTATTCTCTCAGTCTCTGTTATCATTTGTTGTTACATTATATTATCATTGTTTGGGTTGATTGGTACGAGATTTGTGAGTCCGAGAGACTGGAGAGATTGATGACCAAGTGGGGCATGAGAGCCGAATTGTGAGTGATATTTATGGGATCGGATTGCATGCCGCAACAGGCTTTATTGACATATTTATGGGATCAAGCTTCGTGCTGTAGAATGCCATGTTGGCTTATATTAGCGCTTGGATAGGATCTGCCCCTCCGAAGTCGGACATACTAGCAGTGAGACTAGGTACCGTATAGTGCTGAGTGATTGAGCGTGCTAAGCGATTAATTGTGCTAAGTGATTGAGTGTGCTCGGTGAGATTGAGTACTTTGAGAGTGTGAGTACATGAGTTTATCACTGTGATGCATTACATGTGACATGCATATTGACATGTAAACATAGAGATACATAAGTTTATATTGTGAAGCATTACATGTGACATGCATATTGACATATAGATATAGAGATGTAATATTCCTCATGCTAGTTATACCTGGAATATTTTATTAGTATTGCCACGACCCTAGTTCGCCCTCTATGAACTATTGTGATGACACCTAGTCTCTACGACTAGGTAAGCGTAAATATTGCATAAAAAGGGAAAACAACAGATAAAACTAATAAAAATTGCGGAATAAACATAATGAAGGTTTAAAATGCCGCTCGACATATACAAATATAAACTCTCAAACTGAACAACTTTCCAAAACCCGGAATCTCATGAAATAACAAGCTATAGATACAACATAACATTCTAACTCCAGAATGTCTAAATCAAAGGAAAGTACAGAAGGGCTACAACTATAAGAGAGAATGGAGAGGGACTCCTCGGCCTGCGGATGCGGCAGATATACCTCGAAGTCTCTAAAGAATTTCCTCGCCTCAAGGATAGTAGGGCTGAGTCGAAGAACCTGGATCTGCACACGAAAAACATGTGCAGGAAAGGGCATGAGTACACTACAGCGGTACCCAGTAAGTGCCAAGTCTAACCTCAGTCGAGTAGTGACGAGGAAATTTAGGGCCCTACTGATATACATATACATATATATATATATATATATATATATATATATATATATATATATATATATATATATATATAAGGAAATGAAATAGTAAGAAGTAACACAGGATAATAAGAATAATAACAACTACAACAGAGAGAGAAAATCACAGAAAGAATATAACTCCACACAGAGATAGCAATCGGGGATCTCCCAGGGTACCGTCCTGTAGTCCCCAAATGTAAATATCTAGTGGATCTCCCGGGTGTCGTCCCGTAGTCCAACTCATAGTGCGCAAGGATTTACCGGAATCTCGATCCGCAGTCCCAAATGTAAATACCCAGTACCGGGGAAATCTACCGGGTGCAGTCCCGTAGTTCCAATATAAATATGCAGGGGGATCTCCCGGAATACAATCTGTAGTCCCAAAGTAAACATGCAGGGGGATCTCCCGGGATATCATCCCGTAGTCCCAAAGTAAATACACAACAACAACACGAAGAATATTCAATTCAATCCAAATTTCATACCAAGGTAAAACAGATATTTCTAACCTAGCATGCTGCACAGAATTCAAATAAAGCAATTTGAGCAAGTAAGGCAATTAAGTCAATTAGACATGCTTCCCTAAGCTAACAGTAGGCTCAAATTGCAAGTAGTATAAACAGGGAAAAAGTACACAATTATAGTTACTTAATGAAAATCGGATTTTCAACAATAAGCTCATGTATGCACTCGTCACCTCACGTACAAGGCATTCCACATATCACAGTACCAAATCTTAAGGGGAGTTCCCCATACAAGGTTAGACAAGCCACTTACCTCAAACCAGCTCAAAATCAACTCGAAATCACGTTCTTGCCACGAGTATCCAACTATGGGTGGCCCAAATCTAATTAAATTAATAGCATAATATAAATATAACTCCAAGTAACTAATTTGACTAATTAATTCGAAGCTAACACGCGAAATTAAGAAAATCGCCCAAAATGTCCCCCAGGCCCACGTCTCGGAATCGGGAAAAATTTACAAAACTAGAATCCTTACACTCACACGTGTTCATACATACCAAAATTATTCCAATTCGAGATTAAAATCTTGATCAAAACCCTATAATTAGGTCTAAGGACCTCTCCAAATTTTCACCCCAAATTCGAATTTAAAGGATGAATTTAAGCATAGATTTGTGGAAATTAGTCAAAACCGAGTAAGAATTACTTACCCAAAACACCCAGTGAAAACCTCTCCAAAAATTGCCAATCCCCGAGTTCCCAAGTCAATTTCTAAAGTTTTAGTTCAAACCCTCGATTCTGCCCTTTTTCTGACCAGTGGATTCACAACTGCGACTCTGGGACCGGACCTACGGTCCCGCTTCTACGGAGACTAAGCTGCACCTACGACTTTTCATTAAACCAACAATTCCGCACCTGCGACCTCTTGTACGCATATGTGGTGTCTCTTCTACAGTGCCTGAGCCGCATCTGCGACCAATCCCAATTTCACCTCAGACTGCATTTGCGGTCCTCCAAACGCTTATGCGGTGCCGTACCTGCAGTCCCATTCACGCAGGTGCAGTTATGACAGGTTCAACCAACTTCAAATTTCTCCTAAGTCCAGTTCAACTTCGGTGAAGCACCCGAAACTTACCCGAGGCCCCCGGGACCTCAACCAACCATGCCAACCAATCCTAAAATATCATACGAATTTATTCCAACCCTCGAATCACATCAAACAATGCTAAAACCACAAATCACTCCCTAGTCTATGCCTAGGGATTTCCAAAACTTCAAACTTCCGCTTTCTATCAAAAAGTCTATCAAACCTCTTTCGAATGACTTGAAATTTTGCACACACGTCCTAAAATATACAACGGACCTACTCCAACTTCCGGAATTCCATTCTGACCCCGATATCAAAATCTCACTATCGAACCAGAAACTTCAAAAATTCAACTTTCAGCATTTCAAGCCTAAATAAGTTATGGACCTCCAAAACACAATCCGAACACGCCTCTAAGCCCGAAATCACCCAACGGAGCTAACGGAACCGACGGAATTCATTCTGAGGCCATCTTTACATTGCTCCAACTACAGTCCAAATTCTAAGGCTTAAACTCTCATTTAGGGACTAAGTATCCCAAAACACTCTGAAATTCAAAACGAACTTTCCCGACAACTTACAATAGCAGAAACAAACACAGAGAATGCAGCTAATAGGGGATCGGGGAGTAAATTCTTAAAACGACCGGGCGGGTCGTTACAAGTATTGAGATTAAATTGTTGAACTTGGAGGCATGTCTACATTTCTGTACTATGTATGAACTGATTATGGAATTTGTCTGAGTTATTACTGTCATTTTTCTATTTCATCTGTATTGTCATTATCTGGATTTAGACAATACCTTTCTGAGCTTGTCACTGCTTTTAGCCCAAGGTTAGTCCTATTACTTATTAAGTACATTAGGTTGGTTGTGCTCATACTATACTTTGCACTTCGTGTTCAGATCTGGGTAAATCTGGACACGGTGGTTGCTAGACTTGGTGCAGTATCTGTTCGAAGATTATTGAGGTAGATGCTATGACGCTCGCAGACCTCAACTCTCCTTCCTTTCAGTTTTATTCTGAACTGTTCTATTTTTCAAACAGTTGTATAAGAGATTTAGAATGTGTTGACACTTAGTAGCTCGTGTACACGGTGACACCAGGATTTTGGGGTTTGTTGTTATTGAGTTTCGGTTGTTTTTATCAGTTATCTATGAGATATTTTCATTGTTAAACCTATTAAATCATGTTTTTAAATCAAATGTGTAATTATTATGTGATTTTCGGCTTGCCTAGTAATATAATATACGCCATCACAACAGGTTGGGATTTGGGTCATTACAATTGATTTGAGGAGTGAGTAAAGAAGCTTGATGAACATTTCCCGAAATCTCATTATGGAAAAGCTTGAAATTTTATTTAGCTTTACCTCTATCTTTTGTTGGGTCTAAAAATTAAGAATCAGTAGGAGTAATGTTACACCCCAAGTTTTCATACGTGAGAGTACGTCGTAAGTCATTGATGTAAGCTCGAAAATGAGATTATATTTGGAAGCAAATAAAATAAGTTAAACATGTTACCTTGGAGGTTACAAATATTTAAGATCATGAATAACGAGTACCAAGAGGGTTGGAAATCTTAGAAGCTAAACCAATTGAAGAAAATAAGTTTCGTCAAAAGTCGACAAGTTTGGAATGTTATAACATGTACTTTGGGGTGAGACTAGGGTTCTTAACATGATAAGGAGGTTATTCTATGAGTTATTTTAGTCGTATGATATTCATTTTCTACATTTTGAAGGCAAGCAAGTTGTGGAACAAGAGTTGGCAAAGGTCATCACAAGTTACATTCATAAATTTGCTGAAATTTAGGTCAAATGTATCTGACTATTTCTCCAAATATACTTGGAATCATGGGGTGTTCTACCTACCAAATTGAATATCTACGAGTCTAGTTTCTAACGTATTAAACCGTTCATCAATACGATATTGAAGTAGAGAGATATTCATATTTTTGCGAGACCGCGCAAGCAGCTCCTAATGGGACCCACTTAGGCGGTGGTTGACCTACTTCAATTTATAAATGATTTGGACGCCTATTTTTGCTTATTTTTCAACTAGTACTCGTCTCCAAACTTCTCCTAACCCTCCTAAACATATACCACAAGGGTTTGAAGTGATTCCAAAGTGATTACACTATATTTCAACATCAAAACTTAGTTCTAATGAAGAACAACACCTCTTTGAGGTTGTGTTGTCATTGAAGATTGTTGTGGGCTGTATTTGGATGAAATTCCAAGTTGTTGCTGCTGTATAAGGTGAGTATAATAGACTACTAATTGTGCTTAAGCTTGCTTGTATGTTGGTTAAGTTGTTAGGATGATAAACTACAAGATAATACTTGGATTAGCTTAAGTCACTTCTATGGTGTTGTATTGCTATTAAGGGTTGTTGTAAAATGAATATAACTTGGATTTTGACTTGAAGTTACTGTAGGAGGTATGTATATTGTGTTATTGCTTGTACCTAAGGTTATATTGATATTGATTAAGTTAAATGGATGGGCTAGACATGAACTAGTGAATAAAGTTGCTAGTTGGGGATAGTTGAAGTTGAAGGTAATGATACTTTTATGTTGAAGTAAGAAGTCTATAAGGATTGATAAGGGGTATACGGATTCCAATCGGAGCTTGCCGCTCGTCGTAATGTAGTTGTGACTTGTTGTTGTTATATGGTGTCTTGATATTGATAATTATGTATTGATGGATTGCTCTGGTCATTGTTGTTTGTATATGGTATTGGAGGAGGCCCTTGTTACAAGGGAGATGCTGCCAAAATTTACGTAAACGAGCTACTAGCTTAAGTTATAGACTTAGCCTTTGCTCAGCACTGATTTTGAATCTCCTTATACTATGATAGATTGAGTTGACTTGTTTGAAGAGTTGCTTGGAAGTGATTAAGGACTCAATGGGTTTAAGGTATGTTAAGGCACTTTCTTCTTTCTTTTGGCATGATCTAAAGTGAAATGAATATGCTACTTCATAACGGATCTACTCCTAGCAACTAAGGTTGTCCATGTTGTTCTTTCCTTATAAAATTATTCTAAGCAAGTGTGTATGATCCTTGAATCCTACTAAGGTTCATATTGAGGGTATGGATGTCCATAGTGTTCTTAAGTCACTCCAAAAAGTTTAGAAGGTGATTCCATGAGTCTAGCATGCATTATATATAGTATCTATTTTACTCTACCGAGCTGCTCTATAGTCGGCCGGGTACGGCACCTATTGTGCAACCACTGATCAGTTGGGTTTACCGAGCTCCAGTGGCCGAGTATGATTCTACCGAACCTTATGATGGTCGGTTACGCTTTTACCGAGTCCTCTTTGAGGCCGGGTACGATATGATTATGATGATGCCCACAGAGGCACTCAGATGTTATAGGTTGTATCTCCTCTATCTCTCTCTTTACATTACTGTTCTTGTTTAAGCTTTCCTTCCTAACATACTCGGTACTTTATTCGTACTGATGTCCCTTTTGGCTGGGGACGCTGCATTTCATGCCCGCAGGTCTCGATTGATAGGTTGACAGTTCTCCTAGTAGGCTATCAGCTCAGCGAAGGTGTTGGTGCACTCCACTTGCTCCGGAGTTGCCTATTTGGTCAGTATGCTTTGGATATGTATTGATTGGTATGGCGGGGCCCTGTCCCGACCTTTATGATTTTATGTACTCTTAGAGGCTTGTAGACAGATGTCAGGCGTATGGATAATCGTATGGCCTTGTCGGCCTATGTTTCGAGTTTACTAATGGTCATGTCAGCCTTATAGGCCCGTATGCCACATATATTAGTTTGTATATCATGTTGGGTCTTCATATGTTGAGTATTCCCTTATGTTTTATTCTTGTTATCTCATGACGGGTTTTTGGCTCATTTACTCATGATAACATGTTAAGAAAGATATGTTACGTTGGTACTCGGTTGAGTAAGGCACTGGGTGCCCGTCACGACCCTTCGGTTTGGGTCGTGACAGAAGTGGTATCAGAGCAATTCTATCCTAGGGAGTCTACAAGTCGTGTCTAGTAGAGTCTTGTTTATGGGTGTGTTGTGCACCACACTTATAAGCAGGAGGCTACAGGGCATTTAGGCCTGTTACTCTTTCTTCTTACTCTAGATCGTGCAGTAGAGCTCAGTTGTAAGAATTCAAACTCCTAAATTCGACTTTAGTCATAATACAACGATACCTACATCCACAAAGACAGTTGGTAAGAGATTGCATGTGGATGTGGAAGAGTTGAGTCAGAGGAACTCGATTTTACATCATGCTTATGATGAGTAAATATGAGGTCTTCAATAGATCATGTGTGTACTAAGATGTGTATGCTTCTTAATAAGGAGCCTTAAGGCACGAATATCTATTCACGAATATGGTGAAAATCTATGAGGAATTCAGAAGCTAGATACAAGTTTTAACAAGTAAAAGAAGTAAAGTGAAGGGGTACGAGACACCCAGATAATGAAGATTATCAATATTTTCAAATCAGGCAGAGAAATATAAGCATTTTGGTACCTTCATCAATGACAAAGGTAAGTACAATTGGCCACACCCATCTCAGTTATGTTCTATGGGAGCTAACAGATATTATTTAAGAGAAAGATGGGATATCAGGATCCAATTGGAGTTAGAGTAACCCAAAAATTGTGGATAGATTGTTATCATTAACTAACGTTTCCGAAAGATGGTGCAAATGTGGTAATAGATCTCCTTCTAAGACACCCAGATGGTGAACTCTAGAGTAGTACAATCAGATACGAATACTGGAATATTCAGAAATTTCAGAAGATAGGCAGTGGGATCCTAGAAGGGACAAATATTTACCTTAGTATGACTCTAGCCCCGAGTAAAAAAAATAGAATGTTAGGCATTCCCAAGAGCCAGTGAGATGAAGCTAGGGGAGCTTATAGGGAAAGAACTTTTTGTTGAAGTTTTCAGAATAAAGTAATAGACAAAAAGAATATTATCCGGAGAATAAGAAGAAAATAAATGAAGCATCATGAGTAAGATGTGATATATGGGTGATAACAGTAAATCAAAATATGACACGATGATAGAGTCTATAGTCAAGTGAAGGAAAATACAAGAGGTGACAAGCCTTAAGGCAATAAAAGAGTATAAGCCATAAAGTCATATTCTTATTTCGAGAAATGAGTTGGTGACTTCAACGTGATTACCAGGAGGAAAGGTTAGACCCCAGAGTAATAAAAATCAGTATGGGCTGGTGAACAAGATAAAAACCGAACATGAATTAGGGACCGGAGGATTTGATAATGGTCGACATCGTGAGAATTTCAAAGATCGTGCTCCAACAATAATAGAATAAACAACAGACGAATAACCTTTAAAGGTTATTTAGGAAGTCTCTTACCTAAAGCAAGCACTCTGAGCAGAGTTAATCTTAAGGGACTAAGTGTTCCAGTTACCGTAGGTGTCACCTTCGTGCGTAAGAAATTTAGTTATCCCTGGTACAGAAGGTTACCATAAGGTGATTAAGGTTCATTGATAATGTGAAAAGATGCCAAATATGAAAAGGTAAAACAACTATAGGTAGATCGCCGTAGTACTAAATCTTAGTACTCCCCTAAAGGGGGAATATGGTGTGATATGATATTAAGTCAGAGTTAAGCGGTTCAGTTAACTATGGAATGGTAAATAAAGAATGTGGTAAAAAGGAGAAAGGGATGATGTTGCATTTATTCAGTTCCTGTAGATATGTTGCGACTCCAGAACATTATACAAGCACGACACCGGAGAGAGGCAGTAAAATTTTTCGGCCAGGATGTTATTGATAAATAAGTGTGAATGGACACTTGATACATCAGGAGCTAGTGGCGAGAGATAAGTTAAGACAAAGGATATATCCCAAGAGGGATTATGCAGAATATATATATATATATATATATATGAGAATGGACCAACGAGTAATTAGTAGTTGATTCAGGAAGAGCCCAGTTATGGCTAGACAAGAGGTCACAGATAAATCAATAGATCATGCAAGATAAATGTAGTGAATCGCAGCATAGTGAATTCAGTCTCGCAGATACGAGATCACAATCATTTGAAAAAAATTTCAGATAGGAGTTGAGGTAGTTAAAGGTACCTTTTTTAAGGTTTATGAAAATAAGAGAGAGTGTCACTAAGGAGACAATAAAAATTTGAGCTTAGAAGTAACCCTACGAGCACAAAGGCATAAATTTATATAACTAAGGATTATTATAGGCGAGTAAGAATAGCGAAAATTACCTTCGGGTGTACGATATATCAAGCTCGCAACTTTACAAGAGCCAGAAGGTCTCCCTAAGTACTATAATGAAAGACTAGCTGAGGAAATAAGGAAGAAGGTTTCCACCTAAGCATAGTGAGCTAAAGAGTAAATGATCCTGTAACAACAGTCTCACTACAATATTGTATACACTCTATAATAAAGTGGCACCTATCATGGCTAATGAATGGTAAAAAAAAGGCATCAAAGGTGATGTTTGAGATCATATAAGGTACATGAAATTATAGTATTAGTGGGCAAAATGACAAGCCAAGTATTCATGCAACAAGTGATAGAACGACCAGCAAAAGTAATTGCTTACATTTAAGGACAATTGAGAAGGCACGAAAGGAAATTTATGGTGCTAGCAAGTTGAAGGAAGGTTGCGAGTAGTATAAATAGATCGGTGTATGTCCTAAGGTAAAGTATTGTAAAGCAACAAGGTTTTCGGTAGATAGGAGTAAGGATGTGAAAAGGGGAGTGAGAAGGTGACGAGAATATGTATGTCCTCGGGATTAAACCCATCAAAACAAGGGAGCTGATGATTTCCATATGTAATAAAAAGCTCGGTACAGCCTGAATGAACACAGAGGAGTCTGAGACTAGGTGCATTTAGAAGAGATGGAATGCTGCCCTGGCAGTAGAATAAGGGTGTAATTGTGATAGATAAGAGGATGATGCTTAGGCCTTTGATTGAGTAATGATTTAACGAGAAAGGGATTTCATTAATTGCACGGGATTAGAATACCCCCATAAGATGAATCGCGTTGGGATGCAATGAAATACGGTTATTGGAGTATAGTATTATCCCTAGGTGGATCAGGAAAATCACTTCATATGTTCCCCGATAAGATGTGAGCCCTAGTGATAGTGTATTACGTAAGAGGTTGCAAGTTATCAGTGATAGATTATAGTTCAACATTAAGGTGAATAAACAATAGATGGGTACAAGTTCCAAAGTTCGAGATGAGATTTGTTTGTTATTCTTAGATGAATAATAATGAGGAAGCACTAAAGGACTTAGATTTATACATATAGGATAAGCAGTGAGAGAGTAACCTGGAGTTGGGTAGCAAACCTCGATAATAATAAACCCAAGTAAGTTTTATGGTATAGTATAACCTACCTAGATGTAGTAAATCCATAAGGATAGATATACAAGGCTATGAAACAAGAGATAGAAATAGTCTTAAGTTCGATAAAGTACCAAGCGAATGACATCAGTACACCTATAGATGCCTAGAGGGACAGCTTGTCATAATTCTGTATATGTTCATAAAGTGAGGCTTAGAGATTGGCTAAAAGATGGAGGAAAAAGAGAAGACGAATCGCTAGGCGCTCATACAAGGACACAATCGTACATACTGCATGACATAAGGTAGCAAATGTTACGATGTTGGAAGAATTCCGACCACATGTCATGGCGTGACAAAGAGGCCTAAAAGGGGGGAATGCCCAAGAATTTGGATTTATTCACAAAACAGTTGCTTAGATGGAAAGATGAGCATTAAAGTATTCGTAAGAGCCATAGTTTATGTAACTGATAAGCGCATCAGTCAACATTCGAGGAAAAATGTTCCAAAGGGGGGAATGATGTTACACCCCAAGTTTTCATACGTGAGAGTACGTCGTAAGTCATTGATGTAAGCTCGAAAATGAGATTATATTTGGAAGCAAATAAAGTAAGTTAATCATGTTACCTTGGAGGTTACAAATATTTAAGATCATGAATAACGAGTACCAAGAGGGTTGGAAATCTTAGAAACTAAACCAATTGAAGAAAATAAGTTTCGTCAAAAGTCGACAAGTTTGGAATGTTATAACATGTACTTTGGGGTGAGACTAGGGTTCTTAACATGATAAGGAGGTTATTTTAGGATTTATTTTAGTCGTATGATATTCATCTTTTACATTTTGAAGGCAAGCAAGTTGTGGAACAAGAGTTGGCAAAGGTCATCACAAGTTACATTCATAAATTTGCTGAAATTTAGGTCAAATGTATATGTAAATTTCTCAAAATATACTTGGAATAATGGTGTGTTCTACCTACCAAATTGAAGATCTACGAGTCTAGTTTCTAACGCATTAAAAATTTGTCAATACAACATCGATGTAGAGAGATATTCGTGTTTTCGCGAGACCGCGCAAGCAGCTCCCAATGGGACCCACTTAGGCGGTGGTTGACCTACTTCAATTTATAAACGATTTGGACGCCTATTTTTGCTCATTTTTCAACTAATATTCGTCTCCAAACTTCTCCTAACCCTCCTAAACATATACCACAAGGGTTTGAAGTGATTCCAAAGTGATTACACCATATTTCAACATCAAAACTTAGTTCTAGTGAAGAACAACACCTCTTTGAGGTTGTGTTGTCATTGAGGATTGTTGTGGGCTGTATTTGGATGAAATTCCAAGTTGTTGCTGCTGTATAAGGTGAGTATAACATCCTACTAATTGTTCTTAAGCTTGCTTGTATGTTGGTTAAGTTGTTAGGATGATAAACTACAAGATAATACTTGGATTAGCTTACATCACTTCTATGGTGTTGTATTGCTATTAAGGCTTGTTGTAAAATGAATATAACTTGGATTTTGACTTGAAGTTACTGTAGGAGGTATGTATATTGTGTTCTTGCTTGTGCCTAAGGTTATCTTGATATTGATTAAGTTAAATGGATGGGCTAGACATGAACTAGTGAATAAAGTTGCTAGTTGGGGATAGTTGAAGTTGTGGATTATTTTCGTTGTTATAAATATATTGTATAAGGCTGGAATCATTGATTAATGACTTCATTATCAAGTTAATGATACTTTTATGTTTAAGTAAGAAGTCTATAAGGATTGATAAGGGGTATACAGATTCCAATCGGAGCTTGCCGCTTGTCGTAATGTAGTTGTGACCTGTTGTTGTTATATGATGTCTTGATATTGATAATTATGTATTGATGGATTGCTCTGGTCATTGTTGTTTGTATATGGTATTGGAGGAGGCCCTTGTTACAAGGGAGATGCTGCCAAAATTTAGGTAAATGAGCTACTAGCTTAAGTTATAGACTTAGCCTTTGCTCAGCACTGATTTTAAATCTCCTTATACTATGATAGATTGAGTTGACTTGTTTGAAGAGTTGCTTGGAAGTGATTAAGGACTCAACGGGTTTAAGGTATGTTAAGGCACTTTCTTCTTTCTTTTGGCATGATCTAAAGTGAAATGAATACACTACTTCATAACGGATTTACTCCTAGCAACTAAGGTTGTCCATGTTGTTCTTTCCTTATAAAATTATTCTAAGCAAGTGTGTATGATCCTTGAATCCTACTAAGGTTCATATTGAGGGTATGGATGTCCATAGTGTTCTTAAGTCACTCCAAAAGGTTTAGAAGGTGATTCCATGAGTCTAGCATGCATTATATATAATATCTATTTTACTCTAACAAAGCCGCTCTATAGTCGGCCGGGTACGTCACCTATTGTGCAACCACTGATCAGTTGGGTTTACTGAGCTCCACGTGGCTAGGTACGATTCTACCGAACCTTATGATGGTCGGTTACGCTTTTACCGAGTCCTCTTTGAGGCCGGGTACGATATGATTATGATGATGCCCACAGAGGCGAATGTTTTAAAAAGTTTATGTATATATATATATTATGCATTTCATATCAGTAACCCCCAGAGGCACTCAGATGTTACAGGTTGTATATCCTCTCTCTCTCTTTACATTATTGTTCTTGTTTAAGCTTTCCTGCCTAACATACTTGGTACTTTATTGGTACTGACGTCCCTTTTGCCTGGGGTCGCTGCATTTTATGCCCGCAGGTCTCGATTGATAGGTTGGCAGTCCTCCTAGTAGGCTATCAGCTCAGCGAAGGTGTTGGTGCACTCCACTTGCTCCGGAGTTGCCTATTTGGTCAGTATGCTTTGGATATGTATTGATTGGTATGGCGGGGCCCTGTCCCGACCTTTATGATTTTATGTACTCTTAGAGGCTTGTAGACAGATGTCAGGTGTATGGATAATCGTATGGCCTTGTCGGCCTATGTTTCGAGTTTACTAATGGTCATGTCGGCCTTATAGGCCCGTATGTCACATATATTAGTTTGTATATCATGATGGGTCTTCATATGTTGAGTATTCCCTTATGTTTTATTCTTGTTGTCTCATGACGAATTTTCTGGCTCATTTACTCATGATAACATGTTAAGAAAGATATGTTACATTGGTACTCAGTTGAGTAAGGCACCGGGTGCCCGTCGCGGTCCTTCGGTTTGGGTCGTGACAAGTAAACTCAAAACTTGCAATACAATAACATTTAATTATGGGTTGTTGTTATTACTGGTGCAATTTTCTTCTAGAGTATCAATCACTATATTTGAAATTTTGGTAAACCATTTGAATATATGTTTAGAAAAATAATGGAGTTTTTAGTGGTTCTTCCAAATTCTCACTCTTCTATTATTCTTTATCCTTATTTGTTCTTGGACCTTGGAACAAACTTTTTTATCGTGAGAATTAGAATTTATACCAATCTTTAGCTTCATCGAGCTTTTATTTTATTTTAAATTTGGGAAAATTTCATCTTATACCCATTAAACCCAAACTATTTATCCATTAATATTCAAGCCCAACATATTTACTTTTCCTACCTATACGGTCTAAACTATTTACCCACCTACCCAATCCCCTTTCTCTAAACAAGCAGAATCCCACATCCCAAACCTTCCTTTCCCGCTTAGTTTTTTTAGTGGGTGATGAAAATCCAGTACAAACCCATGCATTTATCCAAAAATATTTTATAGAATTTTTTATATAAAATTTAAAAGATAAGTTTTCAATATTATTGTGCATGAGTTTCACTCAAAAATCCTCTTTCTACATTAGTATATTATTTTTTTGTGTATTTATTTGTATTTCTAAACCCATGTGTTATTGTGGTTATATATTAAGTTTCCCAAATTTGTTTTTTATGTGCGTATGAAGACCCACCATTGTTGAGCTTGAAGCTCCTGAATTTGAAGTTTTATTTTGAAGATTTATTATTTGATTCGATATGGGTGCTATAAAATATTACTTATAGTACCTTCAAGTAAGATTCCCGGATATGAATTTTCATGTGTATTTGAATATCCACCATTGTTGGGCTTGAAGCTCTTGAATTTAAAAATTTTATTTTGAAGATTTCTTGTTTGATTCAAAGTGGATACTATTAAATATTGCTTATAGTACCTTCTGGAAGTTCATACTGAAATTTGATTGCATTTGGAGCTGATTTGAGGTGATTGAGATCGAATTTTTCAGTTAAAAATTGAAGAACACAGTTACCCAACAATATACCGCTACAGTTTATAATATATTGTAGGAGTATATAGTTATACTGCAACAGTATACTGTTATATTATACAATATACTGCAATAGTTTACTATAATAATCGAAGAGGAACATAGTTACCTAATAGTATACCGCTACAGTATACAATATATTGTGGGAGTATATATCTATACTGACACAATACACATTACAGTATACAATATACTATTGCACGCGGCAAAATCAGAGGACTTGATTTCTTGCTGTCAAGTCACTTCGGAAGAACGCCTCGAGACCCCGTGGGCGGGAGGCCACGACCGAGTTCCCAACCTCGGGGCTCATCAAGGCCCGACTTAGGAAAAAACGGAGATCGATGCCAGGACAAAGGGGGAAGCTCCCAAGGCACGCAACTAAGTCTAATAGGGACGGCCTATCCAGAGCCAATGCTGAGGCATCACGTCAAGCCATCCCATCTCCATACTTTGTACTTAACTCCCATGTACTTGTAGCCGAGTTCCCCTCCTATATAAAGGGGACTCACTCTACCTTGTAACAGACTAATGTTGCTCCATTTCTCCACAAGTGCAATAATCTCTCTCTCTCTCTCTCTCTCTTTCTTTCTAACTTGTTCGTTCTCACTGGCCCGAGGCCACCTCAATATTCATCGTGTTCTTACTCGTTCTTCATCGCACGCCTTATTATTGGCCATAAAGAGCCTTGTTTAATTATATTGTCAATTGTTATCCCATCTCCGACTATCCTCGATAGCTCGAGCTTGACCCCGACGTCGACCCCGAGGTCCTTCATCGATCAGACCTATACCCGGGCAGCAGGCCCTACGGTTCAATTACTATCTCATTTTAGCTAACTTTTCATCATTATATTCCATATTATTATCATCAACTGCTCTAGCAACTAGCTCGGGAATAAATCACGTATTTTTAGAATCCCATTTACAAATTTAATTATTGTTACCATTTTCACGGTAAACAGTTTGGCGCCCACCGTGGGGCTAAAAATAATAGTGATTATTTTCTTTCTAGTTTCATTACACAAACGCACATTATCTTTCACACTTTTTCTTGTCCAAGATCTCTTGATTTCAGGTCAAAATGTCCGGCTCGGTAAGCAAAGTCGAGAACGACCACCCCGAAAATCATGGCGGAAACGGCAAGGCTGTTCCAGTGGCTGGCACGACGCCGCGGAACCCCGATAACCCATCTGGGCCAATTCCAGTGGACACAGATTCACAGGACGCATAGCAAGTAGACGAAACTTCTCATACAGACAGGAGCATTCAGCATATCAACCAACAGGAAGCCCAACAAACCCCGGCTCGGGAAACACAGGAAGTTAGCCTTCACAATATTTTTCAAATGTTGCAGGCACAACAGTTGGCTATCGCTCAGCTATAGAGCCATCCAATGACTCCCAGCACGTCAGCGCTGAAAATAGCTCTCTACGCCAAACGAGTACCCGAAAGACCAAGCAATGATGGATCAATAACAGAGCCCGCCATAACGAAGATGCTCAGGGATCTCTCCAAACGGATCAAGTTAGGTTCATGTAAGTTCATGCAATAGCTCCCCCCAGCGGCAGCGGTCCCGAAACCCACTTCATGGAAATTCGGAATGCCGGAACTCCCCAGGCGCGATAGGACCTCAGATCCCGACGAGCGTGCCACCACTTATACTTGCGCGAAGAAAGGCAACGACCTTCAAGATGATAAGTTCGAGCCCGTCTCGTTGAAGAAGTTCGGAGAAACACTCTCAAAAGAAACCATGATGTGGTGCCACAGCCTAGCGCCCGGTCTTACATACTCGTTTACCGTACCAGCAGATTCCTCCGTAGAAGCATGCGCCAATGCCATCGAAATAGTAATGCAAGAGCCTGATACATCGGAGGCCGAACAAAGAGAGAATGAAACACCTCAGGAAGTCACACCTTATTCTCCAACAGGACGAGTGAGATCGTCCCCGGTTTTGGATGACTGATCAACACAGGTCTTCGCCCGAAGTTTAAACGAGGCATGCCCGATGACCCCAGGTCTTTTCACACGACGCTTAGTCAGATACCCAGCCGAGATCTGGCCGTATGCCCGTACCCGACACCGAGTCACGAATCAGGGCCACGGACAACCGTTCGGGAGCCTTTACGGGCCCGATATACCCAAGCAGGCCCCAACAAAGAAACTAATGCCGAATAAGTGGAGATACCATCCATGCGCCGCGAATGGGAGGAATGCCACAAAATGCGACCTACCTCACAACGGTAGGGAAATATTTTGAGGGCAACATCCTCAAGGAACTTTCAGTAGAACCAGATCTGACGAGACGCAACCAGCAGAACATGGTTTCAACATCGCTATACCAAATATCATGATCACCATAAGCGAAAACAGGGGTGCTGAGCGACCCAGGCCTATTCGACCAAGACCCTTTCAAAAGAACCACAACTTGACACGAGAACCGTAGGGCGCGCAGGGCCACGGGGTCAAAAATGACCCCTATCGCGGAAAGCTGATAGCTGTGTTACTCAATAAAAGTTGCCGCCGAGTACCATCGAGCAGCCTGGTTCGAGTCCAGCCGCAAGGAAGAAAGGCAACCGGGAAGGATGAAGTGCACAAGCCACAACGTATTACCATGAAAGTGAAGAAGCGGCGACACCCTCCGAGGACTCATAAAATGGAAAGTGAGAATGTTCACCGTCAGGAAAAGACGGGTCCAGGGAAGTATTCCGGAAGACACCCTTACATCCAGGGAAAAGGACATCGATACTTCGCCTCGGCATCACACTGACGCATTGGTAACCCTCTCCCTCATTTGATCTATTTTCAAATAAAACATGTGTTCATGAATTTAGGTGGTTCAATCACGTACAACAACCATGTCGAACCAAAGTCAATAGGGCGGTCTGGGCTAACGGACCAAATCACTCCTGCATCCTGAATCCCTGGCGAATTCCTAATGACGAATCCCCACAAAGACCATTCTCTTAATACGGCCTGTATGAACTCGGGCCAGAGCGTCGAGCTCTCACCATCGGAAGAGGCGCAAAGCACAGACGACCGCCGGCATACCACCCGGAGACAGCGTCGGCTCCGTTTCGCCAAAACCGTGGAACCCCTTGCAAAGGGCAGAACCAAAATAAGTCAACGGAGAGCAATACGCGATAAGAGGAAATTCCTCACCATATGACGCATCACCGGCATCAATGCCCCCGCCCTCAAAAGGATCAAAGGGTAAGCAAACCATATCTTCGGCCAAGCCTAATAAGACACGGTGGAGGGCTGAACCAGGGCTCACGCCCCGAAAGAATAAGAGCATACCAAATCTCAAAATGTCGCCTATACATCTCGCGGTGAGGAAGGATTTCTTTACTCCCTTGTTATTTTTTTGCTAACCTGTATGCAGACAGCTAGCCAGGATATTCGGAGGTCCTAACTCCACCCGGAAACCCCTTGACCTCAGTCGGGCTTCCGCCCCAAAGAGGGCCTTGTCAGCAAGATTATTAGCGGGGCAGCGTACCCCCAAAGGAAGATCCGATAAGCTTGCAGGCCTTCTTCTACAGTCCAACAATGAAGCGATGATCTGCTTCTAAGGACACCGTCCCCTCTGGAGGACCGAGAAATGGCAGACTAAACCCCAATCGGGAATTATGTACCGAATCAAATGATCTGAGAAGCCGCACCGGTACGGGCCGAGCTCACGACGATATATGTCTACACCAAGCAATAAAAGGATATCTTTTCAACACCTTATTCTCTGAGCAAGGAAATCTTAAGTATATCCCCGACAGGGGCCTCTCCACCAAACGCGTGCCGAAATACTCGGAGACTTAGCGTCAGCAATTCAGCATTCGCACGACCCCTGGGTCGGAACTCCGGGATCACAAAGCCCCTACAAGGCAACTCCAAGCTCATGAAAAACGGTCTTCATGCTTAAACAAATTCGATGACTCGGAGACTGTCATTCGTCGCCAATCGCCATTTGCTGGGAAACCCAAAACTGTAAGACCCCTAGCATGCAGACTCGACGTAACCAGATCTATTCTATATTACACAAACTGTAAGACCTCAATAGTCATGGCAAACTGTAAGACTTCAACAGGAATGAAAATCCCGAAGTTCAGGCTATACGTCATATTTGTAAGAATCCCGAAAGGGCCCGCGGTGTAGATGCCTGAACTGTCACTTGAGATCAAAAATGGCTCCAGCCAGACACATATGACTACGGTCAAAGCGGCTGATACAGCCATATTAACGTGACTCGGGGACGCCCGACCATCGCTAAACAAAAATCTCAAGCCACTACTTCGAATATACTTCGGAAAGAACTGGTTAAAATAGGCTTCCCTCAACAGGCAGAAACGAGCTTCGACCATGTCAGCTCCAAATCACAAAGGCTTCGACCTACTCAGCCTACGAGCTATGAACCTTCCGAGGTGCTCAAATATCACCGATAACGATTGAAATCGAGGTTCTCCGGAACCAACGACGGGTCAGGCAAAAATCTTCAAAAGACCTTAACGAGCGGAAAACAAAGCCTACAAAAAGCCCACGGGAAAAAATAGCGTAAGAGCCATTGTCGCCAGCTAAGCAAGCCTACGGGCCACAATTAAAAGGTCTCAATGACCAAACAGCATAAGAGCCATCGTCGCCAGCTAAAAAATTGACAACTTGAGGATTAAAGTGAGCTCGAATCGTAAACCTGATTCGGAGTCCGGATCCAAAATAGTTAACTATGCAAGCCTCCGGGCCACATATCGAAAAGTCTCAATGACCAAAACAGCGTAATAGTCCATCGCCATCCGCCCATGTAGGCGAAAGAGAACTTAAAGGTCAATTAAAGCACGAATCGCAACGCGACTCGGAGACTGGACATGAAATGGATAAACTACAAAATGCCTAAGGGCACGGCATAAATGCCACTATCAACCAGCCGAGTGAGCCTCCGGGCCACATATGGAAAGGTCTCGATGACCAAAAATAGCACAAAAGGCTAAAGGGTCAATTAAAGCTTGAATCGCAACGCAGCTCGGAGACTAGACCCGAAATAGCTAAACCACAATATGCCTAAGGGCACAACATAAATGCCACTGTCAACCTGCCGAGTGAGCCTTCGGGTCACATATTGAAAGGTCTCAATGACCAAAAAATGGCACAAAAGGCCATCGCCATCTGCCCATGCAGGCAGAAGAGAACTTAAGGGTCAATTAAAGCCCAAATCACAATGCGACTCGGAGACTGGACCCGAAATGGCTAAGCTACAAAATGCCTAAGGGCACAGCATAAATGCCACTATCAACCAGCCGAGTGAGCCTCCGGGCCACATATGGAAAGGTCTCGACGACCAAAAAATAGCACAAAAGGCCATCGCCATCCGTCTATGTAGGCGAAAGAGAACTTAAGCGTCAATTAAAGCTCGAATCACAATGCGACTCGGAGACTGGACCCAAAATAGTCTGAACGGCAAATGCCCGAAGGAAAGAAATAGGAGTAATTACTACCTGCCCGCAAACAGCCGGGCAAAGCACAGAGGTCCCAGCGCCTGCTCACGTCAAGGATCGAACTTAAGAGCCCCCGGGCCTATCCGATCAGCTCCGAACCTACGAGGATCCCGCCAAACACCGAAACCAGCCTGCCTGATCAAAAGCAGTAACAGATGTAGAAGAAATAAAGCTTCAAGTTTCCTCTTATATTACATACGCAAAGAAGGCGCACTTTCCATCTACAGACATGCTCTACGTATATCAAAACAAAGCGACAAAACGGCAAAATCTATGCTCCGCCCCAGAGGGCTACAACTTGCTGGGTTCGCTCTTCGCCTCGTCATCAAGAAGTGATCGCGCATTGCGCTCGTCCACGCTTGCTCGAGCCAATTCCTCTGTGAGAACGAAGCCCCTCACACCAATCTCCTCGAGTACTTCTCTTCGGGATTTGTAACAAACATCGATCCTCTTCTCCCGGTCGAGGGCTCGCCTCAACTCGGCTTGACCATCCGCAACATCTTTCATACGAATCGCCATCTCTTGATCAACCTTGGTTCGGCTTAGCGCCGCTTCAGCCCGGGCATCAATTATTTTAGCCCTGATCTTCGAGAGGTCAGACTCGAGTTTCCCGATCATATCCGCTTGGACTTCGGCATTATCACGAGCCAAGCGAAGTTGGGCTTCGAATGTAGGGACCTTGGCCGAGGCACCTGCCTCCTCTAAAGCTTGAGCTTGCACCTGAGCCCTCAGCTCACCATAGGCAGTTCTGGCGCGGTCAACATCGCCCTTAAGGTACTCCAAGGCCTCCGCCCTTTTTTGCAGCTAATATAACAAAAAGGGGAACCTCAAAGGTCTAAATGGAGCAAAACACGAGTCGTAAAAAGTTAGATGATCCGTCAAATAGCTCTCATAATTCAAGCTCCGGTACGCCTCATATTGCCAATGCTGCAACTCAACCTCCTTCTCCTCGCTAAGGAACCTAAGGGACTCGCCCTCATCTAGAATTTTCTGAAGCTTGGCCAATTGACGGAGCAGCTCAGACATAATCCTATCATAGGCCTGCACAAGGAAAGTTCAATAAAGGGAGGAGGACACGGAATACAGGAGAACTACGCCCAAACTCACCACAAAGTGAAGCTGACGAACTTCTTCGAAGTCTAAACACACTTCTGTTGATCCTGCCTCTTCAGCCTTAGGAGAACTGACCTCGGGCACAGTATGTTCACTCAAAGGAACTGCCGACCAAAAATCAGGTACTTCGGGAGTAGCAGACTCGGATGATTCCCTCTCCTTGGAAGCACGAGCTCGATCAGCACCACTAAAAGCTCCATCACACCGCGGATGCTGATCCCCCTTGTTGCCCTTGTACCTCGGCTCGGAGGCTGACGACTCCTTCACTTCTTTGGAAGAGCATCGCCTCATCCCAAGGAACTGCCCGATATCTGCAAGAGATGAATCCAGTACGAATGAATGGGGAAAGCATTACCTCAAATATACGAAGGCCAAGGCAAAGGCAGCATGCATATATACCGTGGTATTTCGCTACCCATCTGGCACGGAATACAGCTCGCCATCGACGCTCATCGCAGGACGAATGGGTCACCAGCCTCCGGACCCAGCCGGGCAGGTCGAGGACTTCGCCCGGCATCCATGAAGTTGCTTCAACAAGGGAGACAACGTTATTACTCAACTGATTTTCGCTATTGGCAAAATCTGAAAAAGCATTAGACGCTCCGCTCACGTGCATAATTCCACCCTTCGGAGAATGGCAAAATCTCCACGAGGATAATGTCGACCGTCCGGGCTTGGATAAACTAACCGGCCCACTCTTGACCCCCGTCCTCTTCGTCATCAACTACAAAAGGCATGGATGAACGACACCTCAGGGTTAGCAGGCCCTTGTGATGAAAGGGCCGATATAGCCTGACGAGATGGTTAAGCATAAATTCAAGCCTAGCCTCCTCCACAAAGAGCCTTATCATCCGTACCACCTGCCAAAACGACGGATGTATCTGCGCCAAAGTAACTCGATACTTCAAGCAAAAGTTAAGCACAGCCCTGTCAAGAGGACCGAACACGAAAGGATACAGATATATGCTCAAGAATCCATCAGTAGAGTCCGTAATACTCTCATCCGGGGGAAGCACCTGCAGTGCTACCCCCTAGTTCCATCCACAGTATTTCCTCACCATCTCCAGATGTTCCTCTCTTATCAAAGACGTCGTCTTCAGAGCAAACTCCCTCAGATCCTGAGCGCCGGGAGAAACACTCCCCGTTCCCTGCCAGATTGGCCCCGAAGTGGTTTCCATGACTATGGTAAAACTAACATGTCAAAACAAGGGCGTGCACCAACACTTTTTGTGCCTGAAGAGATGAAGTACCCTATGCCAAAGCGGAAAAGTGGCTATCTAAAAAATAGTGAGGTATTGCGAAAAAGCCGAAGCCGCCCCATATATACGCAAGAAGCAGCGACGACTCGCCTACCCGGAGTGAACCCCGAGAAACCTACAGCCTCGATGCAGATCAATCGGGTCATACCCGATTCTGAAAGCATCCTTCGACGAGAAGCCTAAGTTCGAGAAATTGTCTATATTATCTCCAATCTCGAGACAGAGCTCTACCCCGAGGATCCCTGCCAAGGAGAAGTCGGACTTTGGGAAGCTTTCAACGCCATCACTCGATGCAAGGCAAGTACCTGGTCTCATGGTTCCTTCTTTCTAAAAAGAGGAATAAACACAAGAAGCTCCGATCACGAAAGCTCCGCGAAGGTCCGAGGCAGCACCTGAGTACAGGCAACTGCTCAACAAAATTCTATCTTATACATTTTAAAAAGGGCTATCTACATCAGGATCAAAAGGGACCCCCGGGTACCCGAAGCTAACCTTCATTCAGGATAACATTCCCGAAGGCCCCGAAATTCGACGCATTATCTCCATACAACTCGGAGGGCCTCGGTAGCCCGGGCCTTTCAGATCAATCTAGGATTGGTCCGTAGTACGACGATGGGTTCGAAAGAGAGCCACGTCGATCAGCAGAGGATCAGAAATAATGTTTGCACCCAAGTCAGATATCAACAGTTAACAAATAAAAGAAGGCATTCAAAGGGCCTCGAAGGGCATGAGAGCATACAGAAATGAGCAAACCAAAAGTCTGTAAAATGCATTCTTATTCATAAAAGTTTGTGTATAAGTAGCCCTCGAGTGTCTTTGCATACAATTACAAAAAGCCTACGAAGGATCTTTACGCATGAAGGAAGAGACAAAGGGATGCACATGCAAAGCCTGAAGACCGGTCCACCTTCGAAGGTCCGCAGCAGGTGCCTCCGGATGCATATCCTTAGGAGTTTCATCCTAGCCTTCCACACTGATATCCCCAAGGGGCAAAGTGAGTGGCAGGGAGGGATGAAAAAACGCCATAGCTCTCCAAAGTTCGAGGACCCTCTCTGGCCAAGGGAGCCTCGGAGAGACAGCGGACCGAAAAACCTCCGGTCCCACTTGCACGACTACTTAAAATCTACTTCTTGGAACGTCTAGCCATGCAAGCCCCCGACTCAGAGTAGAGCACTACGTCGAGCCGGGGTATGAAGGTGAGCAGCGGTGTTTAATCTGAGCCCCCTTTTGATCAACGGTGCATGATCCGAACGACTGTCTACATGAGAGGGAAACTAGCTGCCCGTCCATCATCATCTCGGGCCAACAACAGTAGCCACAGTGAACATGTTCACAACCATGGCAGTAACAGGACAACATGGTTATGCTCGACAAAGGGAAGCCCCGGCAGAAGGCCGCAACACAGTCTAAGGAAGCTCCGCCTAACGGCTTTGAGGCCATGAACCCCAAGCATAATGTTCAAAGGTAGAAGAAGATGGTAAGAGGGAATATACAAGCAAGCCAACAAAAGTACTGGGATAAGAAAGACAATGCCAGAACATCCCCATCTATAGGGGATTACGACACGGTCATTAAGGCTTCGAAAGATTGACCGACGGATGTAGTTAATGCATCCTTGGAAAAATGAACCAACGGCGGTACCTTCACCTTAGGGAGCGGGAATCAGGAGTGCATTGAATGAAGTCGAAAATGCATGAGCCCGTGGATGACCTAGTCGCCACAAAGCTCGCGCCAGGAGCCACATCATCGGAATGACATCGCCGTAAGGAGCTCGACGAGTCAGAATCATTTCCCATCACTTCGTTATGGAAAACGCGGAGACTATCTGTACGCGAAAAAATTAGAGGACTTGATTTCTTGCTGTCAAGTCACTTCGGAAGAACACCTCGAGACCCCGTCGGCGGGAGTCCACAACCGAGTTCCCGACCTCGCGGCTCGTCAACGCCCGACTTAGGAAAAAATGGAGATCAAATCCAGGACAAAAGGGGAAGCTCCCAAGGCACACAACTAAGTCTAATAGGGCCGGCCTATCCAGAGCCTATGTTGAGGTGTCACGTCAAGTCATCCCATCTCCATACTTTGTAATTAACGCCCATGTGCTTGCAGCCGAGTGCCCCTCCTATATAAAGGGGACTCACACTACCTTGGAACAGACTGATGTTGCTCCATTTCTCCACAAGTGCAATAATATCTCTTTCTCTCTCTCTTTCTTTCTAACTTGTTCGTTCTGACTGACCCGAGGCCACCTCGATATTCATCGTGTTCTTACTCGTTCTTCATTGTAAGCCTTAGTATTGGTCATAAAGAGCCTTATTTAATGATATTGTCAACTGTTATCCCATCCCCGACTATCCTCGATAGCTCGAGCTCGACCCCAACGTCGACCCCGAGGTCCTTCATCGATCAGACCTATACACGGGCAGTAGGCCCTACGGTTCAATTACTATCTCGTTTTAGCTAACTTTTCATCATTAGATTCCATATTATTAGCATCAACTGCTCTAAAAACTCGCTCGGGAATAGATCACGTATTTTTAGAATCCTATTTACAAATTTAATTGTTGTTATCATTTTCACGGTAAACAAAGGCCTAGAGACTGGCTAAAACCTGGAGTAAAGGAAAAAGAAGAGTCACGTAGGCACACATATAAAGTTAAGGATGCATGATAGAAGGTAGCAATAGTTACAAAATTAGAAGGATTTTGAATACAAGTCGTAGTGTGACAATGAGGCTTAAAGGAGGGGAATGCCCTAGCCTTTGGATTTATTCGCAAAATAATTGCCTAGATAGCAAGGATAGTAATAAAGTATTTGGAGGACATAAGTGATGAAAACGATAAGTGCATCAGTCAACATTCGAGGACGAATGTTCCAAAGGGGGAATGATATCACATGCCATATTTTCGTACGCGAAAGTATGCCACAAATAAATTGATGAAAGATCGGGAATGAGATTATTATAAGATTATAAGAATTTTATATAATTTTGGATCCTATGTGCTAGAAATATTTACAGTAATACATATATTTTTTTAAAAATAAAGAAAGATAAGAAAATACAATGAAAAAAAAGAGATATAGTATTCTAGACGGTTATGTATTCGTGACACCAGTTCCGGATTTGTATTTGGATTTCATCACTTATTAGTTTATAATCATATTTTTGACTATTCAGTTTTACTACTATCATTTAATTTGAAAAATTGTCTAAAATAGCTAATAGATATAGTTAAAGTCGGCTTGCCCAACAAGTGAAATGTTAGGCGCCATCACGATCGAAGGTGGGAATTATAGCTCGTGAAAATTTAACTGATGTTTTGCTTTATTTTAAAATTGATACTTTTATTTTTATTGATTTTAAAACTAAACCTATCTGATACTCTGTTTCGTATAAATTGTATATTATTTTACTTTACTTGATTTCTAAAATAAACTCATTATTTCATTTGACACCTTACTTTATTAAAGATTGTTATTATGTTTTATGGTGTTTAAATATATTTCTCGTTCATCTAAATTGATATTTGTCATGGTTGTAAAGTACATGGTAGCACGTGGGCTTTGTCGTACGAAGATAATTGTTACTGTGGGCACGAGGTGCCATATGTGTAAGAATTGGAAATTGTTGTTCATGGCTCATGGTTTATGAGGTGTGTTACCTCAGGGTAATTCTTGTTGTAAGTCCATGCATTGGGAGTGATTTTATTATTGGAGTTGTCATCCGTTTTTTTCCTTATTTGAGTTCATTTACTTCTTATCGGTGTTCTGATTATGGTGTTTCTTTATTAATCCTTTACTACTTGCTACAATTTGTGTTTCTATTGCTTCATTATTGGTTGTAAATCAATAATCTTTCCGTCGTTGGTCTTACATTGATGTTATTTCCATTGTTATCTTGTGTATATCTTGAACAGGTTTCTATGTTTACTAGGTGTCTTGACCTGGCCTCATCACTATTCTACCGAGGTTAGGCTTAATACTTACTGGGTACCATTGTGATGTACTCATTTTACGCTTCTGCACATTTTTGTGTAGATATAGGTATTCTGATCGTGTTGTTGGGAGTTGCGTTTGCGTGACGAGAGACTTCAAGGTATACCTGCTTGACGTTCGCAAGCCTTAGAGCTACCATCTTACTTCATTATGCTACTGTTAAATTGTAATTCTGAACAGTATTGTGTTTAGAAATTTTAATGTGTTTCAGTAGTGCTTATTACTTTATTATCGATTTTGGAAAATGTATAACTATTGGTCACTTGCGGCTATGTATATCATTTAATTGTTTATGATTAATGAATAAATAGTTCAATTTTGTTATTAAACCAGCATGTGTTAGGCTTACCTAGTCTTAGAGACTAGGTGCCATCACGACATCCTAAGGTGGGAAATTTGGGTCGTGACATAAATATTAGGGAGAAAATTTAAAATGAGGATTTTGTCTAATATAAAATTAATTTTTAATGGGAAAAAAAGGCGACAACATTTTTGTCACGACCCGGATTTTTCACCCTCAGGAGTCATGATAGTGCCTACTAGTGTGAGCTAGGCAAGCCGATTGTTTGAACAAATTACCATTTTTCCATTTTAATCCTTTACAAGAAATTATGAGTAATAACTTAAAGACATCGAAATTTATATCAAGCAGAAGAAAAATAATAGAATTACTGAGTATAACCAATACAACTGTTTAAACAAGACTATCCAGAACTGGAGTCACAACTTCACAGACAGTCTAAGAGTACTACAAATAAAGGTCTGAAAGAAATAACAGATACACTGTTTCTAAAATAAGTAAAGGAAACAGGATAAAAGAAAGATAGGAGGTGATGCCAAGACCTGCGGATGCCTGCAGGACTACCTCGGGTTGCCTGATGAATAAGAAATAGCAATCTCACTGCGGTCTGAAGTCTATAACACTGGGATCTGCACAAAAGAGTGTAGAATATAGTATCAGCACAACCGACTCCATGTGTTGGTAAGTGCCCAGCCTAACCTCGGCGAAGTAGTGACGAAGCTAGGAACAGACTACCAAATAAACCTGTGCAGTTAAATCATATACAGCGGAAATAGAAGCAGATAATCACAATTAAAATTGGGCGGGAGAAACATGCTACGGGGAGTAACATATAACAATAAAATATCAAGAGGAATATAAAGAAACCAAAATCCAATTACTAACAAGGATAGGGAAAACGAATGTAGAGTTCACTTTCATTTCACATCTCGTTGCAGGCGTGCAACCCGATCCCATTTCATGTATCTCGTTGCAGGCATACATCCCGATCCTATTTTACACATCTCGTTGCAGGCGTGCAACCTGATCCCATTTCACATATCTCGTTGCAGGCGTGCAACCCGCTCCCATTTCACATATCTCTTTGCAGGCGTGCAACCAGCTCCCATTTCATATATCTTGTTGCAGGCGTGCAACCCGCTCCCATTTCATATATTTTCGTGGCGGCGTGCCATCCGATCCCATTTACAAATCAACAACAATCACAAAAGAATCTCGGCAAGGGAACAATTATATTTCAACAACATCCCGGCAGGGGAACAATAATATCAAAACAACATCCCGGCAAGGGAACAATAATGATAATAACATCCCCGCAAGGGAACAATAATGATAATAGCATCCTAACAAGGGAAAAATAATGATAATAACATGTGAAGCACAATAAACCACAATGGAGTCATAATAATTACAATACAAGACTCACGGGCATGCTTGACACCGACGTATAGATACTCGTCACCATGCTTATACGCCGTATTCCTCATTTAATACGTAGTAAATAAGACACAACTCCTAATCCCTCAAGCTAAGGTTAGATCAAACACTTACCTCGATGCCACGAACACAATTCAAGCCTGAACTATTGCTTTACCTCTCGATTCCACCACCAATTCGCTCGTATCTAGCCATAAGTTACTTAATTACATCAATAAACGCTAAATGAATCAATGCTAATGCATGAAAATAAGTTTTTCCACAGTTTTACCCAAAAAGTCAAAAATTGCCCCCGGGCCCACATGGTCAAAACCCGAGGTTCAAACCAAAACCCGATTAACCATTCCCCTACAAACCCAAATATATAATTTGTTTTGAAATCGGACCTCAAATCGAGGTCCAAATCCCCAATTTTTGAAAAACCTAGGTTCTATCCAAAACACCTAATTTCCCCCATGCAAATTATTGATTTTGAGTTGAAATCATGTGAAAAGAAGTTAATGATTGAAGAAAACGAGTTAAAATTGATTTACAATCGATTTGGAAGAAGAGTTGTCTTTGAAAAATCGCCTAAGAGTGTTTTGGTTTTGAAAGAGTGTGAAAAATGAGAGATTTTCGGCTAAGTTATAAAATTGCAGGTTGCAGATGTCGCAATTGCAATTGCAAACCTAAATTTCTGCTAAGTTCGCATTTGCGAAGAAGTTCACGCATTAGCGAGTTGGGAATTGCGAACAACTTGTCGCATTTGCGACGACTAGCTAAAACAGGGGGGATCGCATTTGCGATAGAATCCTCGCAATTGCGAGATAGGCTGGCCTGGGCTACATTTCGCATTTGCGACATGGCCCTCGCATTTGTGAACTCGCATTTGCGAGCCAGGCTTCGCAAATGCAAAGCCTGCAAGCCTGCACTGAAATAGCTGAAAACCTGCAATTCTCCAAGTCCAAAATCCACCCCGTGGCCTATCCAAAACTCACCCGAGCCCTCGTGGCTCCAAACCAAATATGCACACCAACCTAAAAACATTATACGGACTCGCTCATGCATTCAAATCACTAAAATAACATCAACAACTATGAATTTAGCAACAAAATCATGAAATTTCTTAAGAACTTTAAATTTTTTCAATTTTCTCAAAAAACGATCCGATTCACATCAGCTCAAATCCGTTACTTGACGAAATTCACAGACTTATCTTAAATCACATATAAGACCTGTACCGGGCGTCGGAACCAAAATACGGGCCCGATACTATCAAGTTTTAAACACATTTCATTTCCAAAACTCATAAATAATTCCAGAAAATAATTTTCTTTAAAAATTCATTTCTCGGGCTTGGGACCTCGGAATTTGATTCCGGGCATACGCCCAAGTCCTATATTTTTCTACGGACCCTCCAAGACTGTGAAATCATGGGTCTGCGTCCGTTTACCCCAAATATTGACCGAAGTCAACTCAAACTCATTTTAAAAACAAAATTCATCATATTTCACACATTTTCACAAAATGGCTTTCCGGCTACGCGCTCGGACTGTGCACGCAAATTGAGGTGATGTCGAAAGAGGTTTTAAGGCCTCGGAACTTAGAATTCATTTCAAAAACATGTGATGACCCTTTGGGTCATCACATTCTCCACCTTTAGAACAACCGTTCGTCCTCAAATGGACATAAAAAGGAAGTACCTGAGTCGGGGAAAAGATGGGGATAATTGTTTTGCATATCGGACTCGGACTCCCAGGTCGATGCCTCGGCAGGCTGACCTCTCCACTGAATACGAATAGAAGAAAAACTCTTTGATCTCAATTGATGAACCTGTCAGTCTAGAATAGTTACTGGCTCCTCCTCGTAGGACAAGTCCTTGTCAAACTGGACAGTGCTGAAATCTAACACGTGGGACGGATCGTCGTGATACTTCCGAAGCATCGACACATGAAACACTGGATGCACGACTGATAAGCTCGGCGGCAACGCAAGTCTGTAATCCACCTCTCCCACTCGATCAAGAATCTCAAACGGGCCAATGAACCTAGGGCTAAGCTTGCCCTTCTTCCCAAACCTCATCACGCCCTTCATAGGCGACACTCGAAGTAATACCCGCTCACCGACCATAAATGCCAAATTACGAACCTTACAGTCGGTATAACTCTTTTGCCTGGACTGAGCTGTACGAAGCCTGTCCTGAATAATCCTGACCTTGTCCAAGGCATCCTGCACTAGATCTGTACCCAACGACCGAGCCTCCCCCGGCTTGAACCATCCAACCGGTGATCGACACCGCCTACCATACAAAGCCTCATAAGAAGCCATCTGGATACTCGACTGGTAGCTGCTGTTGTAAGAAAACTCTACTAAAGGCAAAAACGGATCCCACGAGCCCCCAAAGTCAATGACATAGGCTCAGAGCATATCCTCCAAAATCTGAATAGTCCTCTCAGACGTGCTCAACTCAATCTGTATGCCCAACTCTCGCTGAATTACCCTCCAGAAACGTGAGGTAAATTGTGTACCGGGGTCCGAAATGATAGACACAGGCACACCATGAAGACGAACAATCACTCAGATATAGATCCCAGCTAACCTCTCGGATGAATAGGAGACTGCCACAGGAATGAAATGCGCTAACTTGGTCGACCTATTAACAATGACCACACTGCGTCGAACTTCCTTCGAGTCTGTGGGAGTCCAACATCGAAATCCATAGTGACCCGCTCTCACTTCCATTCGGGAAGCTCAATCCTCTAAAACAAACCACCAGGTCTCTAATGCTCGTACTTAACCTGCTGACAATTCAAACACCGAGCCACATACGCAACGATGTCCTTCTTCATTCTCCTCCACCAATAATGTTGCCGCAAATCCTAATACATCTTAGCTGTGCACGGATGAATAGAGTACCGGGAGCTATGGGCCTCCTCTAAAATCAACTCTCGAAGCCCATCTACATTAGGCACACAAACTCGACCCTGCAATCTCAAAACTCCATCATCCCCTAAGGTAACCTGCTTGGCACCTCCGTGCTGCACCGTGTCTCTAAGGACACATAACTGGGGATCATCATACTGTCGATCTCGGATACGCTCCAATAAAGAAGAACGAGCAACTGTGAAAGCTAATACATAGCTGGGCTCAGAAACATCCAACCTCACGAACTGATTGGCCAAAGCTTGAACATCCAAAGCAAGCGGTCTCTTACCGACCGGAATATAAGCAAGACTGCCCATACTGGCTGACTTCCTGCTCAAAGCATCAGCCACCACATTGGCCTTTCCTGGATGATATAAGATGGTGATATCATAGTCCTTTAATAGCTCCAACCACCTCCTCTGCCTCAAATTTAGCTCCTTCTGCTTGAGCAAATACTGCAGACTCTTGTGATCCGTGAACACCTCACATGCCATGCCATACAGATAATGCCTTCAGATCTTCAATGTGTGAACAATGGCTGCTAACTCCAAATCATGAACTGGATAGTTCTTCTCATGAATCTTCAACTGCCGCGAAGCATAGGCAATGACCTTGCCATCCTGCATCAACACCGCACCAAAGTCCAACACGAGATGCATCACAATAAACTGTATAAGGCCCTAAACATGTGGGCAAAACCAACACTGGTGTTGTCGTCAAAGCTGTATTGAGCTTCTGAAAGCTCGCCTCACACTCGTCTGACCACCTGAACTGGGCACTCTTCTGGGTCAACCTGGTCATCGGGGCTGCGATCGTGACAATTTTGCTAAGGATCTTCGTACTTTTAATATAGTATATATTTTTTTTCTTGTCCTAATCTTTTAGTTTTGATGTATTTTTTTTTAAAAAAAAATTTATATTTAATAACTCCTGGTTGCCCCCCCCCTTCATTTGCCCAATCTCCACCTAAGGCCCTCCCCTTTTTTTCTTTATTTTTTTTTTGTTTTTTTCACTTTTTTCACTTTTTTCATTATTTTCCCATTTTATTATTTTTTTACTTTATTTTTTATTTTTAGTAAACTTTGCACTCTTTCTAATTTCTTTTTATTTGAGTAGTTTTTTTTTTCTTCTTTATTTGTAATTTCTAGTAATAACCATTCACTCTTTTTCACTTTATTTTTTTCTTGTCTTATTTTTTAATTAATTTTAATGTATTTTTATCTTAATTTTGTTCTTTCAAGTAAAATCTCTTCTTCCGAAACATTTGTCACCCTTAATTTCTTTTATTTTTTACTATTATTACTTTTTATCCTTTTCCTTTATTTTTAAGTAAAATTTCTCCTTCCAAAATTTTCAACTTATTCTTTTCTTTTTTTCTTCTTTTTTTCTGTAACGACCCAACTGGTCGTTTTGAGCAATTGGGTCTGGTTCGGCAGTTTGAGGTCACGAGCAGCTTCATATTATATATATCGACTTGTGTGCATTGTCCGAGCGTGAAACCGGAAAGCTTCTATGTGAAAATATGAAAAATATAGTAATTTTTAGAGTTAAAATTTGATTTTTAGTTGACTTTGGTCAACATTTTTGGTAAACGGACTCGAATTTGTGTCCTGATGATCCCGGGAGGTCTGTAATAAAATATGAAACTTTGGCGTATGCCCGGAATTGAATTTCGAGGTCCTTAGCCTTAGAAAATTTTTTTGAAGAAAATTATTGTGCTGGTTTTTAAAGGAAATAGAGAAATGAATTAATATTTGAACTCGTTGGTATTGGGCTCGTATTTTGGTTTCGGAGCCTGGTACAAGTTTGTTATGATATTTAAGTCCTATTTGTAAAATTTGGTGAGAACCGAAATTGATTTGACGTTATTTGGACGTCCTGTTGAAAAATTAGAAAATTTGAGTATCCTTGAGAAAATCATAGTTTTGAGGTTAAATTCATAGTTTTTGATGTTATTTTGATGATTTGATCGCATGCGTAAGTCTGTATGATGTTTTTAGACTTGCGTGCATGTTTGGTTTGGAGCCTTGAGGGCTTGAGTGAGTTTCGGATAGGTTTAGGCTATGTTGCGCTTGTTTTTGGATGCTTCATCGTCGTTTCTTCAAGCAAAAATAATACCACATTGAGAAAATGAGATCCAAATTCAGTTTTGTTTAAATCATTAGATTCATATCGAAATTATGGAGCCATAGGAAAAAGAATCATCGAATTTAGACATCGTATGAGGAAGTTATGCTCATTTTCGTGTCGGGGAAAATTGTTGGTTTCTGGTGTGTTCGCAAATGCGAACTTTTTCATCGCATTTGCGATGCCCAGTTCGCAAATGCAAACTTTTTGTCGCAAATGTGACTTCTTCCAGCCCTTCTTTATTCGCAATTTGCGAGGGTTCGCAATGGGTCGCAAATGCGACATCTAAGGCCGGTTAAGTGAGGTTTTTGACGAGATTTTCACCCATTTTTCAATTTTCTCAAACCCTAAACCTCCATTGGCGATTTTTCAAAGACCCAAACTTCTCCAAATCATTGGGTAAGTGTCTCTAATCAATTTCCAACTATATTTTGTGATTGTATCTTAGATTTAACATCAAATTCATGAGAATCTAAAGGAAAATTTGGGAAAAATTGTGAAATCTTTCAAGAATGTAAAATGATGATTTGAATGACCAAATGGTATCAGAATTAGATAATTTTTATATGGGTGAACTCGTAGCGGATGGGTGTTCAATTTTTATAAATTTTGTCGGGTTACGAGGTACAGGACCGGGGAGTTGACTTTTGTTGACTTTTTGCAAATTGTATAAGAATCATAGCTTTGTTAATTGAAATTGTTTTCTCTTGCATTGTTTGATGTATTCAAGTCGTTTTTGGCTAGATTGAGCTGAGCGTTGATGAATTGGTAAAGAAAAAGCTAAATTGGATATTGAATTGGCCGGATTGAGGTAAGTATCTTGCCTAACCTTGTGGGGGGATTTCCCCTTAGGATTTGAGTCTTCTATGCTAATTGTAGTCCGTGCACGCGAGGTGACGAGTGTCTGCTCAGATTTATTTGTGGGAAATTTGCCTCTAGGGTTCTTAGGTCCTTCTGTCCATTATGTGGAAAGTATCCTGCTATGATTGGGTTTAATAATTGCTTGAATTGCCTCTATATGCTTCATATTATGTTGTTAACTTTCCTCTAATTCCTACGTGTTACAGTGACCCTTAATTGCCTTAATTGAAGTGATTGCATCCCTTATTGTTTTGGATACTTCTTGATTGTGAGTTCTTCTATGACTTCATGCAAATATGTTACACATCCAATTGTTGTGGTTACCGGTGTAGTATCACGTGCTTATTATGTCTTGTTGTTTTGTTGAGGTTATCGTGCTTCTTGGTTTCTTTTCTGTGACCCTTATGATGTACTTGTTGATTCCCTTGTCGGGATGCTATTGTTTATGATATTGTCTCCCTTGCCGGGATTCTTTTATGCTTGATGTTTAATTGTATTTGGAGATCGTGTTGCACGCCGCAACAGTATTATATGAAATGGGATCGGGTTGTACGCCGTAACAGGATTATGTGAAATGGGATCGGGTTGCACGCCGCAACAGTATTATGTGAAATGGGATCGGGTTGCATGCCGCAATGATATTATATGAAATGGAATCAGGTTGCACGCCGCAACAGTATTATGTGAAATGGGATCAGGTTGCATGCCACAACGATATTATGTGAAATGGGATTGGGTTGCACGCCGCAATGGTATTATGTGAAATGGGATCGGGTTGCACTCCGCAATGGTATTATATGATTTGGGATTGGATTGCATGCCGCAACAAGAAAAAATAAAAGTGAATATTGATTCTTATGGTGAGAACGAGAGTAAAAGCACGAAGGGTGATCCGTGCACTTTCTTTTGCTATGTTTATTTGTTGTTATCAATTCAAGTGCTTTAACTATTTAAATCCCTTTATTGTTGTGATCCTTTATGTTGGAACCTACAGTATTTTCAATACCTCGCCGTATTTATATATATATATATATATATATATATATATATATATATATATATATATATATATATATATATACATTCCAATACTTCAAACTTCAATAATTGTTACATCTTTAATTCAATTAGTTTCTTAATTATATCCTCTTAAACCGCCTGAGGTTGTATTTTACTTAAAAAGGGAATTTCTACTAAGCTTTAAGTTATTAACTCCCATGTTAAAGGTAATAATTTATTCGATATTGTATTTTAATTGAAAGGGGTACCTTCTTTACTCAAATGATTTCAAAAGAAACAACTTCATCTTTTCTCGCTGGCTTTCCTAATTAGTTTAGAATTATAATTTACTTATATTAGGTAAATGAGACTTCTTGAACATCTTGAGTGCATTTGTATGGACATTATGTATTGTATAGCATGTGGATTTTGTTATTAAAAGTGAGATGGAAATTATGGGGGCACAAGATGCCATGTGTGCTAAAGGTTCGGAAGTTGGAATTATGATATGAGAAATCGAGGATTGAGATGGTCGGGATTGTGTATTAGACATGATGTGATTGATTGAGTTGGTATTGCCTTCTTTATTTGAATACATTCTTACTTGTCTTTGTTCCTGTTGTGTCAGTGTTGATTTACTTGGTTATCTGATTTACTTGGTTATCTGACTTACTTGGTTATCTGATTTACCTGGTTATCTGATTTACTTGGTTATCTGATGTTACTATTCGTGTTCTCCCTTTATTGTTCCTACTGTTTGTATTTTGATTTCTCTTCGCTGTTGATATTATCTCGTTATCTTTATTTTGATCTTTCACTATCATATCTTATTCATTTCATTTGACCAGTAGGTATCTTGACTGTTCCTCGTCACTACCCCACCGAGGTTAGTCTTGATACTTACTAGGCACCGCCGTGGTATGATCATATTACACTTCTATACATTTTTGTGTACAGATCTAGGTATTGATCGATAGTAGCTATGCGGATGGTCGCGGTGGAGACTCACGGTAACCTGTTGTTGCATTCGCAGGCCTCGAAGTCACCTTCATTTGTATTTACGTTCCATTAATTCCTTCTCATTCTGGAACAATGTTGTATTTATTTTATATAACTACTTTTAGAAAGGCTTAGGACTTGTACCACTGATTTTGGGGAATTGTGATTTATTGAGAGTTATTTAATTTGAAGTCAGTAAATGTGTAACGACCCGACCGGTCATTTTGAGCTCTAGCACGTCGTTCGACAATTTGAGGCCATGAGCAACTTTACTTCAAGTATTATGACTTGTACGCATGATCGGAGTCGAATTCTGGGAAGTTTGGAGTTGATTTGGAAAGTGAATTCTCATTTTGGAAGCTTTAAGTTGAAAGAATTGACTAAGAATGGATTTTTGAATAAACGACCTTGGAATCAGGATTTGAAGATTCCAGCAGGTTCGTATGATGATTTCAGACTTGGGCGTAGGTTCGGATCGGGTTTTGGATGAACCGGGAGTGTTTCAGCACTTATTGTGAAAGTTAGCATTTTAGAAGAATTTCATAAATTTGGGTTGAAGTGCATTTCAATGCAATCGATGTTCGTTGGGGATTCCGAGTCTGGGAATAGCTCCGTGTGGTTATTCTGGTATTGGGAGCGCGATCGGAAGTGGATTTGGAGGTCCGCAGGTCATTTTGGAATCATTTGGCGAAAGTTAGAAATTTGAAGGTTTTTGAGAAGTTTGACCGAGAGTGGACTTTTTGATATCGGGGTCAAATTCTGATTCCGGAAGTTGGAGTAGGTCCGTAATGTCAAATGCGACTTGTGTGCAAAATTTGAAGTCATTCCAAATTGATTTGATATATTTCGGCGCAAAATATAAAAGTTGAAAGATTTGGAAACTCATAATTCGATTCGATACGTGATTCTTAGTTTTGACGTTGTTTGACATGGTTTGAAGCCTCTATTAAGTTCGTATGTATTTTGGGAAATATTGGTATAATTGGTTAAGGTCTCGAGGGCCTCGGGTGGATTTCGGAGGAATGGATTTTGGACAATAAGAGTTGATGCATTTTTCTGCTGCAGAAGCTGTTTATGGACAGCATTGGTGCAGTTGCAGAGCTGACTTTGGGAGCTAATATCTTACAATATATAAGAAATATGAAAATTTATAAAACATAAAAGTTGTAGCTCTTGCATTCTAGTTTCCATAAAGATAAACCATTCATCATTTGAATTTGTACAGAAAGTTATATTCGAATGAATAAAGGCTGGAAAAGCAGTTTCGCCAGAAATTTCTGATGCGTGGAGCCAACTTTGGAAGCTTATATCTCAAAATTTATAAGGCGTTGTATAAGGAAAAACCTATCAAATGAAAGATCTTCAAGTCTAGTTTCTAATTCTTTAAACCGTACATCATTTGTATACTTCCACAAGGAGTTATGGACGTTTTAGTAAAAGGTATCCAGCAGGGAAAAACTTGTAATATAAGGTACAACCTGTATAGTGCAAGCTACAACTCGCTGAAGCACCTGTGCCTATATAAGGCAATCGGGCAGCAGCCATTTTCGGGGGCTTTCTTGAGCTAGGGATTGGTTCTTTCATGGTGGATTCGACATTGGGGGCTACTTAAGAATACAAGGTGAGTTTTGTTTTGGATATTTTAAGTTAATAACATCATATTTACACTAGTATTAACATCATTCAATCTTTGAAATCCCTAGAAATCTTCGAAGTGGTTCAAGAACACCAAATTTTTCAAACATTGGATTTTTAAAGAAAAGCTTCAAGAAGGTAATTCTAATGGTTCAAGCTCATTTCTTATGAGTCGGTGAGAGTAATTCTAATATTTGTTTCAAGTTGTTACTGTCGGATAATTGTAGTTCATAGCATGAATAGTGTTCTTGAGAAAATGAGGGAAAGATAAATAGTGTTCTTAGAAATGAAATTAAAGGATGCAATGAACCTATAGAATCATTTTCTAGCTTAGTTGGAAATGTTCAACTAAGTAATCACCAAATTGAATGTTTTGGAAATGTTGGTTAAGGGAAACGATGAATAGTAATTTGGCGGTATTGGAGAATTAATGTAGTATCATTGATGACTTCAAATATGTATTAAATGATAAGAGTAGAGTTTAGTGTGCTAGTGAGTGAACCTATTAGACGATTTAAGCCGGAGGCTTGTAGCCAACTTGTGAGTCATAGATGGATATTGATAAATATTTTTGATTCATATTTTGATTATAATTGGGATTGTAATTGTAGATATCAATTTGTTGGTGGCGTATGAGAATTTTACTCAATGTTACGATGCCGGAGGAGGATTAAAAGCTTGTGAATATTAATAAAGCAAAAGTGAGTTTTGGAGCGTTGGGCATCGGTCGAGTTGTTTGAAAGCCTTGGGAGCCGGCTATGGAACTTCGAAGCGAGGTAAGTCTCATTTCTAACCTTGTAAGAGGGAATTTTCCTCATAGGTGAAATAATTAGCTATGTGCTTCTATTTTTGGGGGCTACGTACGCACGAGGTGACGAGAGTTCGTGCGTAGCTACTATTGTGCTTAAGTCTAGGTAGTCTAGGACCCAAAAGCATGCTATGCCTGAACTATTTGTAATCTTATTGACAACTTAAATTGCTTAAATCATATCGAATTAGTAAAATAATTTCTAAAAAAGGGGGGGATTAAACTTCATTTTCTTAAATCATTAAAAGAGATTTGGCTTTTGCTTGGATAAATGTTTCCTGATGAATTCTTAATTGACTGTTTGAAAGTGTGTATCTATAAGTACCTGCGTCGCATGTATGATTCGCGAGCGGGGTAGCTCTATTATTTATATTTGACTGCATCGCACGTATGATTCGTGAGAGGGGTAATAGATGCATCTATGGTTCGCGCCGTTCGACCCTCAACAGTGCACATTTTACATTTATATTGGATCGGGCCGTATGACCTCGGCATGATTTGCGCATACTTGTAATTCTTGCTTGAGATTGACAAAAATTGATATTGCCTCCCTGGTCCGAGATAAATTGATAAACAATGGAATATGAATTTGGAGACTTCCTAATATAAAAAGGATTGTTTACTTGTTTTCTTGATTTACTTGAGTTTATTGCTGTTTCTAATAAATCCATGGTTATTCACATTATTAATACATTGCTATTGGACCACTAGTAAGTGTCAAAGTCGACCTCTCGTCACTACTTCTTCGAGGTTAGACGGGATACTTACTGGGTACACGTTATTTTTGTACTCATACTACACTTGATGTGCATATTTGTTGCACAGGCATATGTATGTCTAGTGGCCTTGTTAGGCGTAGCGGCATGGTTGATATGGAGACTTAGGTGAGTTGCACCTCTCGAGATGACCCGCAGCCAGCAGAGTCTCCTTCAGAGTAATGTACTGTATTTTCTTCTTTGTCCAATTTGTATTTCGGAACAGTCATTGTTTTACATTATTTCTTAAAAATTGCTCATACACTTGTGACACCGGGTTCTGTGATGATTATAGGTTATTCAGTATTGAAATTGTTAAAAACATTATTATTTATTCTATAAAGTCCATCTTTTACTCTTAAATTCAAGAAAAATCATGATTTCAAAATTTTCAAAATGAGAATTTAATTAAGTATTGATGGTTGGCTTACCTGACAGCAGTGTCCGGTGCCATCATGACCCTTAGTGGATTTTGGGTCGTGACAATATGATATTAGAGTACTAGGTTCCCTTAGGTCCCATGAGTCATGAGCGATTCTAGTAGAGTCTTGTAGATTGGTATAGAGACGTCTGTACTTATCTTTGAGAGGCTACAGGGCTATTTTGAGTACTTCCCTTCTTAATTCCTCATCGTGCGGTTTGATTCCTTTGAGGCTTATGCCTTTGATTCTTTCCTACTCAATCTTATGCGACGTGAAACGCTTATTATAAATCAGGAATTGAGAAAATGTAATGGTACTACAGATGTGGTGCAGGTTCCTCCCTGCGTATTTGATCGGGCTATTGTCGTCGCCTTGCAGAAGGTCGTTCTGTCATTTTAGCTTAGTTTCAGTATTACCTAAAGTCTTGAGACTTGGCATTAATTGTTATGACGATTCGTGCGTTGTTATCATACAATATGGGTGTAATGGTAGAGTGTTTGTCTATACGTTGAAGCAGTCTTGGAAGGATGTTTACTCAATGCAATATTCAGAATTTTATTTCCCGGCGGAGGAGAGGCAATCGGGCTATAAATGTTTAAGTTTGGTTTGATGAAGTAACGAGACTTGGTATTTTCGAGCGTGGTGGAATTATCATCTGTGATGTAGTGTCATTGTCCCTATTGAATACATTAAGTTCGTCGGTGTTATGGTTTTCTTCAATTTGCCTTTGGGGCAGAATAGCATGTGGGTTCTGTGGTAGGATGACTACATGCCTTGAGGAAAGTTTAGAGTGATTTGGGATTTATGGTGGATGGTGACTGGGTTTACGGACTTAATTTGAAATATTGGCTATTATACAACATGAGATTTGATATAATAGAAAAGTATTGCTTGATATGAAGAAGGATACAACATGACTTTGGATTTGAAGGTACTGTCCCACCTTTTAGTATATGTCAAATGGGGAGTCAACGAACTTGTTCAGCTGGTGAATGAGCACAGGCTCAGGATGGGTTACTAATTTTGTAGTAATTGTGCTCTGTGCAGCACCGTTGGAAGGTTTCGAGGAATTTGGCGGGTTGATAGTGCGGGGTCACATCAGAGAGGAAGGATGAACCTTGGTAGGTTTCAGAGTTATGCAGTGGTGGCTTCGAGCTAAGTGGGAGAGGCCCACCACATACGATTGGATTGCATGGTTATCTATTTGTGAGGTTCCTAGTTATCAGTGTATTGATGGGTTGTTACGATTAAGTAAAGAGAACATCAGTGGTGATTTGAGCAAAGGGTTTGAAGAATGTGAACTATAATTGGCCTTATCAATTTATGTCTAGGCTTTGGGAAGACTCAAGATCTATGCTTCGTGTAGAGGTGATCTGCAATAAAAGTGATTCAGTCGAGTGCTTCTTTGAGAGAGTGTTTAGGTGCTAGCAGAGCCTTGGAGTCGATTATATTTGGGACCAAGTCAGAGTGGGCGACTCCCAGCCATGGTCCTAGTGGATTCAAAGGGTAAAGTGTGGTGCCTAAGGATTTCGAGTCTATAGTATGGTTGAGTATCGAGCTTGTTGTAGAGGTTATGAAAAAAGGGCTTGGAATGTTCTTTGTTATCTTCGGTCTGCTGTGTAGCATTGGAGAAAAAGGAAGAAAATAACTTCGGACTCATAGAGGAAGTATCAGAATAGGTGTAACTAGCAATAGTTGAATTAGAGTGATGGTGGCAGTGATCAGTTCCTTCAGCGTGTTAAGTTATACATGTGAATTGCGGCGGTGTGTGGGAGGCTTAACGACCGCTGTAATTGATTTTATTTGGAGGTTTTCGAGTATTATGGTTTGTTATGTACAGATGGATCCCGGAAGAGTTATGGTAGTTTAGACCACTACTTGAGGTTGGTATTTTCTGCGGGTATGAGAATTCAGTCACGTGTTGCATGTGGTTCTCTTGAAATGAGTTAAGTAAAAGGTTTCTATATGATGAAGTGTTTACCCTATCAGTAGTCCAGAAATTAAGATGAAATTCTTGTACTCTTGCATATTGGCATGATTAAGTACAGTGCACGGCATGGGATTCGGAAGTTGAGGATCAAATTTGCGGTTCGGTGTTGGAAAGAATTTCACGAGCTCGAATGAGCAGAAAAGGATTCAGATGTTAGAGTAAGCTGGTATTGTCTTTAGCGCCACCTGAGATCGGCGTCCTGTGTAAGAGGTTTTGTGTTCTGATTGGCAGATCCTTGTTATTCTTTACAGCATTAGTATGGCTGGTGGTATGAATGGGTAGACCTGTTGCCTAGTGCGGAAGGTGGTGGGAGCGTGTTCCACGGGAAGATTGTATAAGTATGACATGTAGTCACTTAATTGATTAAAGGTTGAAACCAAGTATGGAGATTTTGATAATATCATTAATTTGAGAATTTATGCCTGTAGGGCACTCGGTTTATTGGGCTATGAACGATGGATGTTTCTCCGGTTACGATAATTTTTCTTGTGTTATGAGAAAAGGGAGGTTATTATGGACCCATGAAGGTTATTAGCCTAGTGCGGATGATCAGAATTGGCTTGAGGTCTGTGGATGGACTCAAATATGAATATGGGATTTATATCAGGCCGAATACATTCGTTTCAGCATAGCACTCTTTATGGAGGAGTATTCGAACATAGGATGTTATTTCGCCATCGGCTATTTCATGTAGTACTATATGGTACCGTGTGAGTTGTGAATCGGTTTGAAAAATTTCTTATATGTGAGGTTCCACGTAGTAATGGTGTTATGTGAGCAGGATGGCTCCTGTGACTCAAGTTATATATCACACCTCAGTTGTGCTTGAGTTTTTTAGCTTATGACGCTATCAGTTTCCCCAGTGATGGTATTATGCACTTAGTGTGCTTGTGACCGATATTCGGTATTTTATAAGTAATGAGCAATTTAGCTCGGTGTGTATCTCCTTATGTGAATTTTATGTATGGAACATGTGGCACACCGCCACGGGCATGTTATTTGGATCGGTTTCATGCCACAACAGTATGATGTTGAGTACAGTTTTCTGTATTCTAATTTTTGTGTGTTTTGTTTTCCATTTTATGAGGAAAGTCCATATTAGCAGCGTGAGTTGAGTAGTCCCTTCCAGAGTTCGTTTTCCTTATGTATCACGTTCGAGTTTGTAGCTTATTAGCACATTGTGGCATCATATGAGACTTTTGGTCATGTCTGCGATGATTGTTACCTGAGCAGGTCGTACTAGGTTAGACAAGATTATTGGATCTAGGATCGGTTCAATCGGGTTATATGAAGTATATTAAAAAGGAAAGGTCATTATTTGGTTTAGATTGAGGTAATAGTTCTTGTTAGAAGTATAGACTCAAGGATTTGTTGACTTGGTAGTTGGTTATGAAATTCTACACATCTCTTCCGTCGTGGCAAGCATGCAAAGGTCGGTACAAGAGGTATATAGGTCATGATATGCATTGGGAGCATCAGATTCGTGGAATTTCGGCTATTATGATCAGATAATATTATTGTGGTTCTGTGAATGATGTGGTGCAAGGTGAGAATTCAACAAAGGCATGCAGTTATAGTATGGTACCTCGTGTAGTGATTGATACGGTGTTCATATATTGGAAGCATGCCTGGCAGAGAATTTCGGATGTCGAAACTAGGATCTAAGGCTCGTTTGCCTAAATAAAAAAAGATATCTTCAGATTTGATCGAGCTAATGAGCTCGACTGAGTTGTGGTAGCACGGGTAGGTGCACGAGGTGTTAAACAGTGATTTCGAACAACTTCACTGCAGTTCTCAGCACGTTCAAGGATGAATGTATGTTTAAGTGGGAGAGAATGTAACATCCCGACCAGTCGTTTTGAGCTCTAGAGCGTCGTTCGACAGTTTGAGGCCATGAGCAACTCAACTTCAAGTATTATAACTTGTACGCATAGTCGGAATCGAATTCCGGGAAGTTCGGAGTTGATTTGGAAAGTGAATTATCATTTCGGAAGCTGTAAGTTGAAAGAATTGACTAAGATTGGATTTTTGAGTAAATGACTTTGGAATCGGGATTTGAAGGTTCCAACAGGTTCGTATGATGATTTCGGACTTAGGCATATTTTCGAATCGGGTTTTGGATGAACCAGGAGTGTTTCAGCACTTATTGTGGAAGTTAGCATTTTAGAAGAATTTCATAAACTTGGGTTGAAGTACATTTCAATTCTATCGATGTTCACTGGGGATTCCGAGTCTGGGAATAGCTCCGTGTGGTGATTCTGGTATTGGGAGCACGATCGGAAGTGGATTTGGAGGTCCGCAGGTCATTTTGGAGTCATTTGGCGAAAGTTAGAAATTTGAAGGTTTTTGAGAAGTTTGACCGAGAGTGGTCTTTTTGATATCGGGGTCGGATTCTGATTCTAGAAGTTGAAGTAGGTCTGTAATGTCGAATGTGACTTGTGTGCAAAATTTGAAGTCATTCCGAATTGATTTGATATGTTTCGACGCAAAATACAAAAGTTGGAAGATTTGAAAACTCATAATTTGATTGGATGCGCGATTCGTAGTTTTGACGTTGTTTGACGTGGTTTGAAGCCTCCATTAAGTTCGTATTATATTTTGGGACATGTTGGTATAATTGGTTAAGGTCCCGAGGGCCTCAGGTGGATTTTGGAAGGTTAACGGAATGGATTTCGGACAATAGGAGCTGCTGTATTTTTCTGCTGCAGAAGCTGTTTTTGGATAGCATTATTGCAATCACAAAGCTGGCTTTGGGAGCTCATATCTTGCAATATATAAGAAATATGAAAATTTATAAAACATGAAAGTTGTATCCCTTGAATTCTAATTACCAGAGAGATAAACCATTCATCATTTGGATATTTTTACAGAAAGTTATGAGCGACTGAATAAAGGCTGGTAAAGCAATTTCGCCAAAAATTTCTGATGCGTGGAGCCAACTTTGGAAGCTTATATCTCAAAATCTATAAGGAGTTATATAGTCTAAAACCTATCAAATGAAAGATCTTCGAGTCTAGTTTCTAATTATTCAAACCGTACATCATTTGTATATTTCTACAAGGAGTTATGGACGTTTTAGTAAAAGGTGTCCAGCAGGAAAAAACTTGTAATATGAGGTACAACCTGCATAGCGCAAGGTACAATTCGCTGAAGCACCTGTGCCTATATAAGGCAATCGGGCAGCAGCCATTTTCGGGGGCTTTCTTGAGCTAGGGATTGGTTCTTTCATGGTGGATTCGACCTTGGGGGCTACTTAAGAATACAAGGTGAGTTTTGTTTTGGATATTTTAAGTTAATAACATCATATTTACACTAGTATTAACATCATTCAATCTTTGAAATCCCTAGAAATCTTCGAAGTGGTTCAAGAACACCAAATTTTCCAAACATTGGATTTTTAAAGAAAAGCTTCAAGAAGGTAATTCTAATGCTTCAAGCTCATTTCTTATGAGTCGGTGAGAGTAATTCTAATATTTGTTTCAAGTTGTTATGGTCGGATAAATGATTTCATAATCCCTAGTTCATAGCATGAATAGTGTTCTTGAGAAAATGAGGGAAAGATAAATAGTGTTCTTAGAATGAAATTAAAGTATGCAATTAATCTATGGAATCATTTTCTAGCTTAGTTGGAAGTGTTAAACTAAGTAATCACCAAATTGAGTGTTTTGGAAATGTTGGTTAAGGGAAACGATTAATAGTAATTTGGCGGTGTTGGAGAATTAATGCAGTATCATTGATGACTTCAAATGGGTATTAAATGATAAGAGTAGAGTTGAGTGTGCTAGTGAGTGAACCTATTACACGATTTGAGCCAGAGACTTGTAACCAACTTGTGAGCCATAGATGGATATTGATAAATATTTTTGAGTCATATTTTGATTGTAATTGGGATTGTAATTGTAGATATCAATTTGCTGGTAGCGTATGAGCATTTTACTCAATGTTACGATGTCGGAGGAGGATTAAAAGCTTGTGAATATTAATAAAGCAAAAGTGAGTTTTGGAGAGTTGGGCATCGGTCGAGTTGTTTGAAAGGCTTGGGAGCCGGCTATGGAACTTCGAAGCGAGGTAAGTCTCATTTCTAACCGTGTAAGAGGGAATTGTCCTCATAGGTGAAATAATTAGCTATGTGCTTTTATTTGTGGGGACTACGTACGCACGAGGTGACGAGAGTCCGTGCGTAGCTACTATTGTGCTTAAGTCCAGGTAGTCTAGGACCCAAAAGCATGCTATACCTGAACTATTTGTAATCTTATTGACAACTTAAATTGCTTAAATCATAACTAATTAGTAAAAGAATTTCTAAAAAAATGGGGATTAAACTTCACTTTCTTAAATCATTAAAAGAGAATTGGCTTTTGCTTGGATAAATGTTTCCTGATGAATTCTTAATTGACTGTTTGAAAGTGTGTATCTATAAGTACCTATGATTCGCGAGCGGGGTAACTCTATTATTTATATTTGACCGCGTCGCACGTATGATTCGCGAGCGGGGTAATAGATGCATCTATGGTTCGCGTCGTTCGACCCTCGGCAGTGCACATTTTACATTTATGTTGGATCGGGTCGTACTACCTCGGCATGATTTGCGCATGCTTGTAATTCTTGCTTGAGATTTACAAAAATTGATATTGTCTCCCTGGTCCGAGATAAATTGATAAACAATGGAATATGAATTTGGAGACTTCCTAATATAAAAAGGATTGTTTACTTGTTTCTTGATTTACTTGAGTTTACTGTCGTTTCTAATAAATCCATGGTTATTCACATTATTAATACATTACTATTAGACCACTAGTAATTGTCGACGTCGACCTCTCGTCACTACTTTTTCGAGGTTAGACGGGATACTTACTGGGTACACGTTATTTTTGTACTCATACTACACTTGTTGTGCATTTTTGTTGCATAGGCATATGTATGTCTAGTGGCCTTGTTGGGCGTAGCGGCATGGTTGATACGGAGACTTAGGTGAGTTGGACCTCTCGAGACGACCTGCAGCCAGCAGAGTCTCCTTCAGAGTACTGTACTGTATTTTCTTCTCTGTCCAATTTATATTCCGGACAGTCATTGTTTTACATTATTTCTTAGAAATTGTTCATGTACTTGTGACACCGGGTTCTGTAATGATTATGGGTTATTCAGTATTGAAATTGTTAAAAACATTATTATTTATTCTGTAAAGTCCATCTTTTACTCTTAAATTCAAAAAAATCATGATTTCAAAATGAGAATTTAATTAAGTATTGATGGTTGGCTTGCCTGACAGCAGTGTCCGGCGCCATCACAACTCTTAGTGAATTTTGGGTCGTGACAAAATGCTAATGTTATTTTAGTAAATGTTAGGCTTACCTAGTTTAGAGACTAGGTGCCACCACGACTCGTTCGGAGGAATTTTGGATCGTGACATTTTCTTTCTAGTAATATAGCCGAACTAAATTTGTATTGTAATGCTTTTTGGACAATACTAACCCATTATAATTATTGATAGTTACAATGTCAGTCGTTTTGATTTTTTTTATGTTATATTTATAGATGATTCCTTTTTAAAATTTTCTAGCAAAGTTTGTCTCGTGTTTTAAAATTTGTTTAAATATTAATCACAATACGCCTTTCATCATAGTATACCTTAATTCAAGTGTAAACATAGTATGATATATAAAGTATACCAAAAATATTATGAATACAATTTATCATATCAGTAATTATAATATAGCAACAAAATTGTGAATACCATTTGACATATAGTAATCATAAAATACCATCACTTAACAAAAACCATAGTATACTATAAATCAAATATAATCATGGAATTTTATATACCAAAAATATTGGGTATCAATTAATATACCAATAATCACAATATCCTATGGTTCAACTGTATTTATGGTATACAAAACAATATCCCAAGAATATTATGAATAACATTTATATACCAGTAATCACAATATCATAATTCAAGCATAATAAGAATATTATGGATATCTCTTAATATACTAGTAATCACAGTATATCATGATTTAACATACCAGAAATTACATTATACCATGATTCAACAGTAATCACAGTATCTATAATATACCAAGAATACAGTAGTCATAACTAAGGATATTGTTAATACCATTTAACATACTAGTAATTGTAATATACTAAGAATACAGTAATCACAATATACTGTTATTCAATAATCATAATATACCATGATCCAACAATAATTATGGTATTTCAACATATATTATACCAAGAATATTGTGAATACTATTTATCATAACAATAATCATAGTATAACATGATTCAACTATAATCATGGCATACACGTATTAGATGGGGAAAGTACAGATATACTACTCAATTTTAGGACCACCATTAAATCATACACGTATGGCACAATACAAAATTTACCTACTTTGGAACACACTTCAAAATTCGTCTCTCAAGTTATAAATTTCGGGTTTACTTTTCTTCTTTCGCCTCAAAATGCAATTTATGTATTGGATCTAAAGTTCTTTTATCGCTTCAATGCAACTTCAAAAAATTAGATCTAAAGTTTTTATCACTTTAATGCAACTTCATAATCGGATTTTGAAGTTCTTTCGTCGCTTTAATGTAACTTCAAAATATCTAAATCTAAAGTTCATCTATCGCTTCAATGCAATTCCAAAACAGCGTATGAAGTTTGCTTGAAGTAGTCCTAACTTCAAGTCTCTCGGTAAATACTTCATCTTCTTCTCCCTTAAACTATAGGTATTATTGATAATCATCAAACATGCTCTCTCTGATGCATTCAATTTGAATTTCTTTATCTTTGAGCGAAACTCGTCTTGTGGCGCAAAACATCGACTAATAAAGTACAAAAAGAAGCAGCCGGATGATGAGAAATTAATAGACCCTATTCGGTTCCTTAGAAAATACAACATAACCGTTAAAGTTTTTTCTAAAAGAGAAAAAGAGAAGCGAAAAAAATCAGGAAAAGCGGATCAAATTTGAAGTGCCGCTGCACTAGGTACTAATTAAAGTTTTTTGAAAATTGAATACAAGTTAAACAGTGCAATCAAATAGGGAGCCCCGTGAAATCTATACATATTATATTATTATATAAGTATAATGTAGAAAAATATCTTGTAAATAAAAGTTCGAGTTTTGTGAAGAAAACAAATACAAAGGGCAAAACTTAATTTGCTCACTGCTTTCTGTTAGTCCACGACAAAGGGATTTATACAACTACTTGGCATTATTCCTATACCCAAAAACTCTAGAACAAAAAATAATAAGGACTAATGATTTACTTTAACTACAGACTATCTAGTAAAAAATATATTTTTTTCCTAAGTTTGACTCAAAGTGGAAAGAAATATTCATACGTTGCTTCAGACTTGATGGAGGCCATAGATTATTGCATTTTCATTAGATACATTTTTAGTCTCATCACTGATATTGATGTAACGACCCGATCGGTCGTTTTAAGTATTGTAGCCATGTTTTCTTATTTACTGTTTATTTTATATTCGTTTGATATTTTGTGACTTGTCGGGGTAGTTGGTTTGGTTCCGGGGGTATTTCGAAGTAAATTGGGACACTTAGTCCCAAGGTTGGAAGCCTAAGTTGAAAGAGTTGACCGATTGTTGACTTATGAGTAGACGACTCCGGAATGGAGTTTTGATGGTTCTGATAGCTTCGTATGATGATTTTAGACTTCGGAATATGTCTGGATTTTGATTTGGAGGTCTGTAGGTCGTTTTGGCTTGAATTGGAAAAAATTGAAAAGTTGAGAAGTTTGACCGAGAGTTGATGTCACGACCCCAATTTCTCTCTGTAGGATATCGTGACTGCACCTAGTTTCTAAGACTAGGTAAGCCTAACAAGTATGCGAAATAACTAAAATATTAAGCTAAAACTCAAAACATCCACAACTGTAATAAATAAAATCTGCAACTCAAAGTATAAATAACTCCCAAAACCCGGTAGATACAAGTCACAAGTTCTAAAGAGGAATACTAAATATCTCTATGCATTAGAGTCTAATGAGGACAAAAAAAAAATAAAGATAGAGGGGACTCCGAAGTCTGTGGACGCTGGCAGATATACCTTGAAGTCTCCACGTACGGACTAGCTCACTGATATCTGGTCGGGTAAGAAGTACCTGGATCTGCACAAAAAGATGTGCATAAGCATAGTATGAATACACCATAATAGTACCCATTAAGTGTCAAGCCTAACCTCGGTAGAGTAGTGACGAGGTTAGGCCAGGGCCCTACTGAAAATAAAAAGAAACAAGGCAGAAGATATAATGATATAATAAAATGACAGAGACGTGTAACAATAGAAGTCCACAGAAGGTAACAACATGAAATCAAAGAAGACAATTTCAACACGTAAGGAAGCAAGAATCTTTCAAGTTAATGAACAACAACAACAAACAAACAATACAGCAAATAGAGGAAATCAACACGGGCACTCCTGAGGTACTACCTCATAGTCCCAAAAGTAAATATCTCAAATCTTTCCTTATAATAACAACCGCATGGTAGGAATCTCGTGCCACAATAACAATCCGCACGGCAGAAACCTCGTGCCATAATAATAATCTGCATGATAGAAACCCCGTGCCACAATAATAATCCGTACAGCAGAAACATCGTGCCACAATAACAACCCGCACCAGGAAAAACCTCGTTCCATAATAACAATCTGCACGGCAGAAACCTCGTTCCGTAATAACAATCCACACGGTATAAACCTCGTGCCACAACCAAACAATCACCTCAACAATAATCACGAAAAACAAAACATACTAAATGAAACAATGATATTTCAAGCAAAGAATCCTACAGTTAAAGAATGAATACAGACTCAAGAAAGCAGGTAATTCAACTAAGCATGTTGTACAAATTGCAAATAAGAGACAAGACACATTGACATATGAAATTAGGCTAAACATGATGACTATACCTGCTAGAGTAACTCAATTAAGGAAATAAAAGGAAACTACTTAACAAAAATTTGATTTTCAACATTTAGCCCGAGTATGCACTCGTCACCTCGCGTATACGACCTTCACGTATTGCAAATTACCAAATCAGTACCAAATCCTAAGGAAAATTTTCCCCACACAAGGTTAAACAAGTCACTTACCTCAAACCTCGCTCAATCAATCATATAAGGCCTTTCTCTCGATTTTCCAACTCTGATCGGCTCGAATCCAGCCAAAATAATTTCATACTATAAATATAACTATAGAAGACTAATTTAAATAATGAAATTATGATCTTAGCAAGAAATTGAAAAATCACTCCAAAAAGTTGATCCGGGCCCACATCTCGGAACCCGACCAAAAATATAAAATCCGAACACCCATTCGATATCAAGTCCAACCATATAAAAATTACTCAAATCCGATCTCAAATCACCTTTTAAATCCCCAAATTTTAGCCTAAGAAGTTTTCCCAATTCCCCCCCCCCCCCAACTCAATTTCAATCTAAAAACACCAATTAAATGATGAAAACAACAATAGATTCGTGTAATTTAACCAAAACCGAGTTAGAATCTCTTACCTCAATGATTTTCTTGAAAATCTCTCGAAAAGTCTCCACAAACAGAGCTCTCTAGGTCCAAAAATGGATAATGAATCAAACCCTCGAACTTAGGCCTTTTCTGCCCAGCGATTTCGCATCAGCAGGCTCTTAGTCGTACCTGCGATGCCACACTTGCGAAAAATCCATCGTAGGTGCGGATTCCACTTAAGACCAGGAGTTCCGCTTCTGCGGACCATGGGTCGCACCTGCGAGCCCACTTCTGCAGAGAAGGACACCGCAACTGCGGTCCTGCCCAAAGCCCTCCTCCACTTCCGCTTCTGTGGAGGAAATGGCCGTGCCTGCGGAGGGACGCATGTGCCCAGGTGTCCGCACCTGCGAGCCTAGCCCTGGATTCTCCTTTTCGCTTCAGCACTTCACCTGCACCCGCGATTCCTCACTTGCGGTCAAACCCTCCGAAGGTGTGATGACACCAGCAGACCTGGGACCAGCAATGAAGCTAAGTCCAAAATTGGTCCGAATTCGATCCAAACCACCTGGGGCACCCGAGACCCCGTCCGAATATAACAACAAGTCCTAAAACATCATAACAACTTAGTAGAGCCTTCAAATCATATCAAACAACGCTAAAACCATGAATGGTGCATCGACTCAAGCCTAATGACCGTTTAAACTTCTAACTTCCATATTCGATGACGAAACCTATCAAATCAAGTTCGATTGACTTTAAATTTTGCACACGAGTCATAATTGACATTACGAACCTACTCCAACTTCCAGAATAATAATCCGACCCCGATATCAAAAAGTCCACTCCCCGTCAAACCTTCCAAAATCTTCCAACTTTTGCCAAATAATGCCGAAATGACCTACGGACCCCCAAATCGACATCCGAACATGTTCCTAAGATCAAAATCACCCAATGGAGCTATTGGGACAATAAAAACTCCATTTCGGAGTCGTCTTCACACAAATCAAACTACAGTCGACTCCTATGACTTAAACATCCAATATAGGGACTATGTGTTCCATTTCTCTCCGAAACCAAAAACCAAACCTCCCGGCAAGTCATGTAACCACAGTATAACACAAAGAAGGCAATAAATAGGGGGTCGGGACTAATACACTCAAAACGACTAGCCGGGTTGTTACATCCTCACCCTCTTAAAACAAACTTTCATCCTTGAATGAGTATAAAGACATACCTGAAGTGGTAGAAAGATGAGGATAACGGCTATGCATGTCATGCTCGGTCTCCCAAGTCGCCTCCTCGACTGGCTAACCCCTCCACTAAACCTTCATTGAAGCGATGTTCTTCAACCTTAACTTTCGAACCTGCTTGTCCAAAATGGCCATCGGCTCCTCAACATAAGATAGATCCTTGTCCAACTGGACTGAGCTGAAGTCTAACACGTGAGATAGATTGTTGTGATACTTCCGGAGCATGGAAATATGGAACATTGGATGAACTGCAGAGAGACTAGGTGGTAATACCAAGTCTGTAAGCCACCTCTACAACCCTCTCAAGAATCTCAAAAGGCTCGATATATCTAGGGCTCAACTTTCCCTTCCTTCCGAACCTCATAACGCCCTTCAAGGTGAAACCCAGATCAAGACCCGCTCCCAACCATGAATGCAACGTTGTGAACCTTCCAATTCGCATAACTCTTTTGTCTAGACAGGGCTATACGAAGTCGATCATGAATAAATTTAACCTTTTCCACTGGGGACCGACACCCCCTACCATACAAAGCCTCATACGGGGCCATCTGAATGCAAGATTGATAACTGTTGTTGTAGACAAACTCCATAAGTGGAAAGAACTGATACCAAGAACCCCCAAACCTCATCACACATGCACAGAGCATATCCTCCAATATCTAATTAGTGCGCTCGGACTATCCGTCCGTCTAAGGGTTAAATATTGTGCTCAACTTAACCCGAGTACCTAACTCATTTTGTATGACCCTCCATAACCGCGATGTAAACTACGTACTCCGGTCAGAGATGATGGATACCGGCATGCCATGAATCCTGACAATCTCGCAGATATAAACCCGAGCCAGCTGCTCAGAAGAGTAAGTAGTCACCATTGGAATGAAATGAGCCGACTTGGTCAACCTATCCACAATCACCCAAACTACATCGAACTTCCTCTAAGTCGGTGGGAGTCCAACAACATAGTAATACACTCCCATTTCAACTTCGGAATCTCTAGTTTCTTATGCAATCCACCTGGCCTTTGATTCTCATACTTCACCTGCTGACAATTAAGGCACCAAGTTACATACTCCACTATGTCCTTCTTCATTCTCCTCCACCAATAATGTTGCCTCAAGTATTGATACATCTTCGCAACCCCTGGATGAATGGTTTACCGCGAACCGTGAGCCTCTTGGAGAATCAACTCACGCAAACCATCTATATTGGGCACACACAGCCTGCCCTGCATCCGCAATACACCATCATCTCCAATAGTGACCTCATTGGCATCACCATGCTGAACCGTGTCTTTAAGGAAAAGAAGACAGGGGTCATCATACTGGTGCTCTCTGATACGGTCATAAAGAGAAAACTGAGAAACAACACAAGCCAGAACTCGTCTCGGCTTAGAAACATCCAATCTAACAAACTGGTTAGCCAAAGCTTGAACATCCAATTCTAATGGCCTCTCTGCTGTTGGTAGATATACTAAACTACCCAAACTCTCCGCCTTATGACGCAAGACGTCGGCCACCACATTGGCCTTCCTGGATGATATGGAATGGTGATATCATAGTCCTTAAGCAACTCTAACCACCTCCACTAACAAGTGTTAAGATTCTTCTATTTGAACAGATGTTGCAGACTCCGGTGATCGGTGTAGATCACACAATGGACACCGTACAAATAGTGCCACCAATTCTTTAAGGCATGAACAATAGATACTAACTCAAGGTCATGGATAGGATAGTCCTTCTCATGCACCTTAAGCTATCTAGACGCATAGGCAATCACCCTACCATCATGCATCAACACCGAGCTGAGACCAACGTGACGCATCACAATACATAGTATAAGATCCAGAACTTGTAGTCAATACCAATACTGGGGTTGTAGTCAAAGTAGTCTTGAGCTTTTGAATGCTCTTCTAGCACTCCTCGGTCAACCTAAATGGAGCACCCTTCTGGGTCAGCATGGTCATAGGTGCTGCAATATATGAGAAACCCTCTACAAATCGACAGTAATACCCTACCAAGCCAAGAAACCTTTGTATCTCCGTAGCTAAGGATGGTCTGGGCCAACTCTGCACTGCTTCAATCTTCTTCGGATCTACCTTGATCCCCTCACTCGATACTACATGACCCAAAAAATGCCACCAAATCTAGCCAGAATTCACACTTCAAAATTTTTGCATATAACTTCTTTTCTCTCAAGGTCTGAAGCATAGTCCTTAGGTGTTGATCGTGATCCTCCCGGCTCCTAGAGTACACTAGAATGTCGTCAATAAACACAATGACGAACTATCAAGATAGAGTTGAAATGTTCATCAGGTGCATGAATGTTTCTGGGGCATTGGTCAGCCCAAAACACATCACAAGAAACTCGTAATGACCATACCGAGTCTTGAAGGCAGTCTTCGGCATATCTGACTCCCAAATCTTCAACTGATGATAGCCTGAACACAAATCGATCTTAGAGAACACTCTGGCACCCTGAAGCTGATCAAATATGTCATCAATAAGTGGAAATGGATACATGTTCTTCACTATAACCTTGTTCAACTAGAGATAATCAATACATATATGCATAAAACTATCCTTCTTCTTAACAAATAAGACTGGAGCACCCTAAGGCAACACACCGGGTCAAATAAAGCCATTATCAAGCAACTCCTGCAATTGCTACTTTAACTACTTCAACTCCGGTGGGGCCATACCATATGAAGGAATAGAGATGGGCTGAGTGCTTGGTAACAAGTCACACCAAAGTCGATATCCCTATCGGGTGGCATGCCCGGAAGATCTGCCAAAAATATATTTGTAAAATCCCTCACTACCAGAACTGACTCAACGGTAGGAGTATCAACACTAACATCTCGCACATAAGCTAGATACGCATCACACCCCTTCTCAACCATCCGCTGAGCCTTTAGAAATGAAATAACCCTGCTAGAAGTATAATCTAAGGTACCTCTCCACTCTAACCATGGTAATCCTGGCATATCAAGCATCACGATATTGGCGTGACAATCAAGAATAGTATGATAAGGCAACAACCAGTCCATTACCAAAATAATATCAAATTCTACCATACTGAGCAACAATGGATCGGCTCTAGTCTCAAAACCACTAAGAACAACCAAACACGATCGATACACGCGGTCAACACCAATAGAATCTCCCATAAGTGTAGACTCATAGACATGAAAACTCAGGGAATCACGGGATACACCCAAATACAGAGCAAAATAAGATTATACAGAGGAATAAGTGGAGCCTGGATCAAATAAGACTGATACAATCTCTATGACAAACTGGGACAATACTTGTGATGATAAAGTCAGATGAAACTGCCTTTGTCCTAGCAGAAAGGGCATAATATTTGGCCTGGCCTCCCCCTCTAGGGTCTACCTGCTCCACCTCCAGTTGGCTATGTAGGTGGGTGGTAGCTAGTGCTATAACCATAGCCCGAGGATCCATTGGAGCACGCGGTCCCTGAGTGGTCTATGGAGGTCCACCTGTCCTAAGTTTGGGGCAATCCCTCACCATATGGCAGTGTCACCACACTCAAAACAAGCTCTCGGAGGACGAGGCTACCTCGGGCTTAATCGGCTGAACTGACCACTGAAAGCACCCCATACAGGAGGTACACTAGATAGTGGCAGTGCATAATACAGAGCCTGGGGCCTAGGAGTGTCCGGAATACCATTGGCAGTTGGAAGTGCTGAATGAACAGGGCGACTCACATAACCCCTACCCTGATGAGCTGCAGCTACGGCACAAGTACCAGAATAAATGTCGAACTCTCGAGACCTCTTGATCTCTCTCTCCTCTCTCTCTCGAGTCAGCATACCCTCTAATCTCCTAGTATTCTCCACTACCTACTACTATACGATATCCATATCTAGTTCTCGGGCCATGCTAAAGTTGATACTAGGGTTGAGACCCTCAATAAATCGACGAACCCACTCTCAAACAGTACCAACCAAGGCTGGTGCATGCCTAGAAAAATTACTGAATTGGATTGCATACTCTGATACGATCATAGAATCCTGGCGAAACTGCTTAAACTCTATGCGTCATGCATCTCTGAGACTCTAAGGAACATACTCCCTCAAGAACATATATGAGAACCAAGTCCAAGTGAGTGAAGTTGCCTCAGTTGTACTACATAACTAATATGCTCGCCACCACAGATAGGTCGTTCCCTAAGCTGGAACATAGTGAAAACATCCCCACTAAACTCCACAACACCCATAGCACAGAGGATGCAGTGTCACTCCTCAAGAAAGCCCTGGGCATTCTCTAACTCCAAGCCACTGAAAGTAGGAGGGTAGTACTTTTTGTACCTCTTGAGCCTTAGCTTCTCCTTCTTCGAAACTGCTGCCCTAACCTCAGGCTAAACTGGGGATACCGACTGTATTGGTATGACCTCTGGAACCTAGTCGACTTGAACCCGCTATTCTAGGGTACAGGCAGTGAAAGTATGTGCTCATTCCCCGGCCTGAGATGTGGTAAGAGCAAGTGGTATCAACCCTGCCTAAGCCAAAGTACTGAACATGCTCAAAAATTGGGCAAGGGTCTCCTCAAGAGCTGGTGCAGTATCAGGCCTCTCAGGTGTCTGCGCTCCAATTAGAGCTACTAGAGGCTCTTATGTAGCAGTGTGCGAGGGTGCTCTAGCTGCAGCACGCAGACGTCCTCGACCTCTACCCTGGCCCCAGCCTCTCACGGCTCCAGTAGGGGGCACGGGTGTCTATTCATCTAATTTGATTGTACGTGTCCTCACAATCTGTGAGAGAATAGAAAGACAAAAGCTTAGAGTCTTGAAGTCAACAATTTTCGCACGACAAGGAATCAAAAAGGTGAACTTTTTCCTAACAGTCCCATAGCCTCATGAAGAAAAGTACAGACATTTCCGTACCGATCCACGAGATACTACTAAACCTGCTTGTCACTCATAACGCCTATGAATCTCAAGATCAGATACCAACTTGTCACAAACCTACTTTCCCTATGTAGGTTGTCGTGATAGCACCTAGTCTCTAAGATTAGGTAAGCCAAATAAGTATTCTAAATAACAAAAATATTAAGCTAAAACCGAAAACTTCCACAACTGTAATAAATAAAATCTGCAACTAAAAATATAAACAACTCCCAAAACCTAGTAGATATAAGTCACAAGCTCTAAAGAGTAATACTAAATATCTCTATACATCAGAGTCTAATAAGGATAGGGAAATAACATAATAAAGATAGAGGGGGACTCCGAGACCTGCAAACGCTGGCAGATATACCTTGAAATCTCCACGTATAGACTAGCTCACTTATATCTGGTCAGGTAAGAAGTACCTGGATCTGCATAAAAATATGTGCAGAAGCCTAGTAAGAGTACACCACAATGATACCCAATAAGTTCCAAGCCTAACTTCAGTAAAGTAGTGACGAGGTCAGGTTAGAGCCCTACTGGAAATAATAAGAAACAAGGCAGAAGATATAATGATATAATAAAATGATAGAGACACCATACAAATAGTGCTTCCAAATCTTAAAGGCATGAACAATAGCTGCTAACTCAAGGTCGTGGACATGATAGTTCTTCTCATGCACCTTCAACTATCTGGACGCGTAGGCAATCACCCTATCATCCTACATCAACATCGTGTCGAGACCAATCCGCGACGCATCACAATACATAGTTTAAGACCCTGAACTTATAGGTAATACCAATAATAGGGTTGTAGTCAAAGTAGTCGTGAGCTTTTGAAAGCTCTCCTTACACTCCTCGGTCCACCTGAACAGAGCACCCTTCTGGTTCAGCCTGGCCATAGGTGCTGCAATAAACGAGAAACCCTCTACAAATTGACGGTAATACCCTGCCAAGCCAAGAAAACTCCAGATCTCTGTAGCTGAGGATGGTCTGGAAAAACTCTGCACTTCTTCAATCTTCTTCGAATCTACCTTGATCCCCTCACCGGATACTACATGACCCAAAAATGCCACCGAATCTAGCCAGAATTCACACTTCAAAATTTTTGCATATAACTTCTTTTCTCTCAAGGTCTGAAGCACAGTCCTCAGGTGTTGCTCATGATCCTCCCAGCTCCGGGAGTACACCAGAATGTTGTCAATAAACACAATGATGAATGAGTCAAGATAGGGATGAAATACATTGTTCATCTAGTGCATGAATGTTGTTGGAGCGTTGGGCAGCCCAAAAGACATTACAAGGGATTCTTAATGACCATAACAAGTCCTGAAGGAAATCTTCAGGTTATCTAGCTCCCGAATCTTCAACTGATGATAGCCTAAATGCGACTCGATCTTAGAGAACACTCTGGCACCCTAAAGCTGATCAAACAGGTTATCAATATATGGTAATGGATACATGTTCTTCACTGTAATCTTGTTCAACTAGAGATAATCAATACACATATTCATAGAACCATCCTTCTTCTTAACAAACAAGACTAGAGCACCCCAAGGTGACACACTGGGTCGAATGAAGCCCTTATCAAGCAACTCCTGCAATTGCTCCTTTAACTCCGATAAGGCCATACCATATCGAGGAATAGAGATGGACTAAGTGCACGATAACAAGTCAATACCAAAGTTGATATGCCTATCGAGTGGCATGACTGGAAGATCTGCCAGAAATACATTTGGAAAATCCCTCATTACTAGAACTGACTCAACGGTAGAAGTATCAACACTGACATCCTCACATAAGCTAGATACGCATCACACCCCTTCTCAACCATCCGTTGAGCCTTTAGAAATGAAATAACCCTGCTAGAAGTATAATCTAAGGTACCTCTCCACTCTAACCATGGTAATCCTGGCATATCAAGCGTCACGATATTGGTGTGACAATCAAGAATAGCATGATAAGGCGACAACCAGTCCATTCCCAAAATAATATCAAATTCTACCATATTGAGCAACAATGGATCGGCTCTGGTCTCAAAACTACTAAGAACAATGAAACACGACCAATACACACGGTCAACATCAATAGAATCTCCCACAGGTGTAGACACAGAGACATAAAAACTCAGGGAATCACGGGATACACCCAAATACAGAGCAAAATAAGATTATACATAGGAATAAGTTGAGCCTAGATCAAATAAGACTGATGCAATCTCTATGACAAACCGGAACAATACTTGTGATGATAGAGTCAGATGAAACTGCCTTCGTCCTAGGAGAAAGGGCATAATATCTAGTCTGGCCTCCCCTCTAGGGTCTACCTGCTCGACCTCCACCTCGAGTTAGCTGTGCAGGTAGGGTCGTAGTTGGTGCTATAACCATAGCCTGAGGATCTGTTGGAGCACGCGGTCCCTTTGTGGCTTATGGAGGTGCACCCGTCTTAAGTTTAGGGCAATTCCTCACCATATGACGAGTGTCACCACACTCAAAACAAGCTCTCGGAGGATGAGGCTACCTCGGGCCTAATCAGCTGAACTGACCGCTGAAAGTACCCCATATAGGAGGTGCACTAGATAATGGTGGTGCATAATACGGAGCCTGGGGCCTAGGAGTGGCCGGAATACCATAGCAGCTGGAAGTGCTGAATGAATAGGGCGACTCACATAACCCCTACCTTGACGAGCTGCAGCTATGGCACGAGTACCAGAATAAATGTCGAACTCTCGAGACCTCTTGACCTCTCTCTCCTCTCTCTCCCGAGTCAGCATACCCTCCAATATCCTAGCAATCCCCACTGCCTACTACTATACGATGTCCATATCCAGTTCTCGGGCCATGCTAAAGTTGATACTAGGGTTGAGCCCCTCAATAAATCGACGAACCCACTCTCAAATAGTAGCAACCAAGGCTGGTACATGCCTAGAAAAATTACTAAATTGGATTGCATACTCTGATACAATCATAGAATCCTGGCAAAACTGCTCAAACTCTACAAGTCATGCATCTCTAAGACTCTAGGGAACATACTCCCTCAAGAACATATATGAAAACCGAGTCCAAGTGAGTGAAGTTGCCTCAGCTGTACTACCTAACTCATATGCTCGCCACGACTGATAGGTCGTTCCCTAAGCTGGAACGTAGTGAAAACAACCCTACTAAACTCCACAACACCCATAGTACAGAGGATGTGGTGGCACTCCTCAAGAAAGCCCTAGGCATTATCTAACTCTAAGCCACTGAAAGTAGGAGGGTGGTACTTTTTATACCTCTCGAGCTTGAGCCTCTCCTCCTTCGAAACTGCTGCCCTAACCTCGGGCTAAAATAGGGCTACCGGCTGTATTGGTATGACCTATGGAACCTAGTCGACTTGAACCTACTGCTTTAGGGTACAGGCGGCGAAAGTATGTGCTCATTCCCCAGCCTGAGATATGGTAGGAGCAAGTGGTATCAACCCTACCGGAGCCAAAGTGCTGAACATGGTCAAAAACTGGGCGAGGGTCTCCTCATGAGCTAGAGCAGTACCAGGCCTCTCAGGTGTTTGCGCTCTAATTAGAGCTACTGGTGGCTCCTCTGTAGTAGCGTACGGGGGTGATCTGGCTGTAGCATGCAGGCGTCCTCGACCTATACCCTGGTCTTGGCCTCTCACGGCTCCAGTAGGGGTGCAGGTGTCTTTTCATCTAATTTTGTTGTATGTGTCCTCACCATCTGTGAGAGAATAGAAAGACAGAAGCTTAGAGTCTTGAAGTCAACAATTTTTGCACGACAAGGAATCAATAAGGTGAACTTTTTCCTAACAGTCCCCTAGCCTCATGAAGATAAGTATAGACATCTCCGTACCGATCCGCGAGACACTACTAAACCTGCTTGTCACTCATAACGCCTATGAATCTCGAGATCCGATACAAACTTGTCACGACCCTACTTTTCCTAAGTAGGTTGTCGTGACGGCCCCTAGTCTCTAAGACTAGGTAAGCCAAACAAGTATGCTAAATAACAAAAATATTAAGCTAAAACCGAGAACTTCCACAACTGTAATAAATAAAATGTGCAACTCAAAATATAAACAACTCCCAAAACCTAGTAGATATAAGTCACAAGCTCTAAAGAGTAATACTAAATATCTCTATACATCAAAGTCTAATAAGGATAAGGAAATAACATAATAAAGATAGAGGGGGACTCCGAGGTCTGCAGACACTGGCAGATATACCTTGAAGTCTCCACATATGGACTAGCTCACTGATATCTGGTCTGGTAAGAAGTACCTGGATCTGCATAAAAAGATGTGCAGAAGCCTAGTAAGAGCACATCACAATGGTACCTAGTAAGTGCCAAGCCTAACTTCGGTAGAGTAATGACAAGGTTAGGTCAGAGCCCTACTGGAAATAATAAGAAACAAGGCAGAAGATATAATGATATAATGAAATGATAGAGACACCGTACAAATAGTACTGCCAAATCTTAAAGGCATAAACAATAGCTGCTAAATCAAGGTTGTGGACATGATAGTTCTTCTCATGAACCTTTAACTGTCTAGATGCGTAGGCAATCACCCTACCATCCTGCATCAACACCACGCTGAGACCAATACGTGACGCATCACAATACATAGTATAAGACCCTGAACTTATAGGCAATACGAATAATAGGGTTGTAGTCAAAGTAGTCTTGAGCTTTTGAAATCTCTCCTTATACTCCTCGGCCCACCCGAACGGAGAACCCTTCTGGGTCAGCCTGGTCATAGGTGCTGCAATAGAAGAGAAACCCTCTACAAATCGACGGTAATACCCTGCCAAGCCAAGAAAACTCCGGATCTCCGTAGCTGAGGATGGTCTGGACCAACTTTGCACTGCTTCAATCTTCTTCGAATCTACTTTGATCCCCTCACTCGATACTGCATGACCCAAAAATGCCACCGAATCTTGCCAGAATTCACACTTCAAAAATTTTGCATATAACTTCTTTTCTCTCAAGGTCTAAAGCACAGTCCTCAGGTGTTGCTCATGATCCTCCCAGCTCGGGGAGTACACCAGAATGTCGTCAATAAACACAATGATGAATGAGTCAAGATAGGGATGAAATACATTGTTCATCTAGTGCATGAATGTTGTTGGGGCGTTGGTTAGCCCAAAAGACATTACAAGGAACTCTTAATGACCATAACAAGTCCTGAAGGCAGTCTCCAGGATATCTAGCTCCCGAATCTTCAACTGATGATAGCCTGAATGCAACTCGATCTTAGAGAACAATCTGGCACCCTGAAGTTGATCAACCAAGTTATCAATATATGGTAATGGATACCTGTTCTTCACTGTAACCTTGTTTAATTGGAGATAATCAATACATATATTCATAGAACCATCCTTCTTCTTAACAAACATGACTGGAGCATCCCAAGGTGACACACTGGGCCAAATGAAGCCCTTATCAAGCAACTCCTGCAATTGCTCCTTTAACTCCGGTGAGGCCATACCATATCGAGGAATAGAGATGGACTAAGTGCCCGATAACAAGTCAATACCAAAGTTGATATACCTATCGAGTGGCATGCATGGAAGATCTGCCAGAAATACATTTGGAAAATCCCTCACTACTAGAACTGACTCAACGGTAGAAGTATCAACACTGACATCTCTCACATAAGCTAGATACGCATCACACCCCTTCTCAACCATCTGTTGAGCCTTTAGAAATGAAATAACCCTGCTAGGAGTATAATCTAAGGTACATCTCCACTATAACCATTGTAATCCTAGCATAGCAAATGTCAAGATCTTTGGCGTGACAATCAAGAATAGCATGATATGGCGATAGCCAGTCTATGCCTAAAATAATATAAATTCTACCATACTGAGCAACAATAGATTGGCTCTGGTCTCAAAACCACTAAGAACAACCAAACACAACTGATACACATGATTAACAACAATAGAATCTCCTATAGGTGTAGATACATAGACAGAAGAACTCAAGGAATCACGGGACACACCCAAATACAAAGAAAAATAAGATGACACGTAGTAATAAGTGGAGCCTAAATCAAATATAACTGATGCATCTCTTTGACAGACCGGAACAATACTTGTGATTATAGAGTCGGATGCAACGGCCTCCGTCCTAGCAGGAAGGGCATAATATTTTGCCTGGCCTCCCCCTCTAGGGCGACCTCTACCTGCTCGACCTCCACCTCAAGCTGGCTGTGAAGGTGGGGTGGTAGCTGGTGTTGTAACCATATCCCGAGGACCCGATGGGTCAATCCTTCACCTTATGATGAGTGTTACCACACTCAAAATAAGCACTTGGAGGACATGACTACTGTGGCTATTTCGGGCCTGATCGGCTGGATAGACCACTGATAGCACCCCGTGTAGGAGGTTCACTAGATAATGGCAGTGCATAATAGGGAGCCTGGGGCCTAGGAGTGGTCGGAATAGCACTAGCAGTTGGAAGCGCTGAATAAATAGGACGACTCACATAGCCCCTACCCTGACGAGCTGCAGCTAGGGCACGAGTACCAGAATAAGTGCCGGACTCTCGAGACCTCTTGACCTCTCTCTTTTCTCTTTCCTAAGTCAGCATACACTCCATGTCGTGCCCCCTTTTTCCTCGCGGAGTCCGGGTTTCGACATTCTCTGGGACAACTCCTTTCCTTTTGGGATTGGGTGATAGATTTGAAGAGTCTCCACCTAACGGATTTAAGGTGTGTTAGGGCACCTAAAGCAAATAACTCATAAACCAATTTACATTACCAGAGATTGGGTAAGGGCTCGAAATAACCTTGAGGGGAAGGTGTTAGGCACCCCTCGAGGTCCACAACGGTGGGTCCCGACCAAACTCAATTTAAGTGAATTAGTCTTATAAGCAAATAAAGAAATTTAGACAAATAGATATTACATTTAAAACAAGGAGTAAAGGGGTCCTAGGTTTATTAGCCTATAGGATCACTTCTGTGCAATACTCGGTAAACTTTCCTCAAATAGAGGTGTTACGCGTAGCATTAGCGCACATGTCATCATATCCTTTACTACCCGATTACCCTCCCCTTAATTATTGTTACCTAAGCGTGCTAATAGCATCCAGTACGTGTGTTATGCGTGCATTACCCGTCCCTTGCCTGTGGCCCTGGAGGTGTTCAGGACCTCTACTTAAGGAAGTTCTAGACTCACCTATGTTGTTTTAAAAAGGAGAAAACTAAGCGACAAACAAAAGTCAAGTAGGACTATCACGTAAAGATGCAATTAAGGGGCCTGGTATTTAACTCCATAAATAAGCAAACAATTGCACGCCTCAAACAAACAGTTTTAAATGATTTAAAGTCCTATAGTAGGATATCTAGATGAGCACAAATATGAAGCAGTTTCATTAAGGCAGGGCAGTAGATACCTAATCAATTTGCCTACTTATTTTGTAACTTCCTGAACCCGAGCAATTTATAAGCAGTCAAACAAACACAGTTTTTTGGCAACTTCAGGATTTAATTATCCTACAGGCTTGTCTAAGTGATAGCTTGGCAGAATCCTATAGACATAGAATCTAAACATTAATTGGACTATGATTATGAACCAGTAGTTAATGCAGGCAGGATTTTATCCTTTAGACCCTATAGGCATATTTTCTAAGCGTAGAAGAACGGATCTTAAGACCTTATAGGCATGGTATCTAAAATGTAGAAATAATTCTAAAAATTCCTATTGATAAGGTATCTAAATGCAGAAGTAACTTAAAACTTTTATAGGCATGATTTTAAAAATGCAGAACCAATTTTGAAACTTTGCAGGCATGTATTAAAATGCAGAAAATTAATTTGACAGCCTTATGCAGTAATGTGAATCTTGAAAGGATATTCAGAATTATTTTGGTCCTATAGGCATAACATCTAAAAGTGGATCAGAACATGTTGAACGATTTAAATCCAATAGGCATGTTATCTATTGCATGCAGTAACGAAATATAAATGACCTATAAGCAGGATATCTAGCATATAGTAGTGAAAATATTTGAAAGAAACAGGCACCTAAAGTAGGTTTTCTACCCCATTCTCATGTAAACATTAAATTAGGCCCATTTTTCCCCAATTCACTATTACCCTATCGTTATTAAAAAATAATTATTATAGACCATAAGCAAATGAATAAATTACAAAAAAAATATATAACTATAGGAGGCTTGCAGCATGCCCAATGCATCCGGATAACCCAGGCCGTCAAACCATAATAGCTCCAAAGCTCAGAGATACATTAGTAACCATTGGCAAAGTACCAAGAACCCAAATCTCTAGTGTATCAGAGTTTCCAAGGGCTTTGAGAACCCAGGGCAGTGCTCATACTATAGAACAAATGTTCAGAAGCAGTTCATAAAGGATTGGAAACCAACCCTAATGTGTCAGAGTTCAGAGGAGTCTCATGGACCCTAAGCAGTGGTTACATTGGGGGTGGCAGGACCCTAGTTAACTAAGAGTAGGAGTTGAAAATAATGTATGAAAATAGAAGACAGTTTTGTTTTAGAAAAAAATAGTTTGGATTTCAGAAGTGCATAGAAGTATATTACTAGATTACAAGAACCACAAGCAGCACACATTTAGTAGAAGGAGTTCAGCCATGAACTCTAGAAAACATAACAGACAAGACAGAGCGACAATCAGTTTGACTAAGGTTTCACATGGCCTTAATCCATTAGTTATTACTAAGTGAACATACATGCATATATTAACCAGACAACAACATGTTGGGATCAGACAATCATACAGAAAGGTAACAAAAGTTGAGAGCAAAGAAATCATGAATTAATTAGGAGTTTGTTAAGGGGTGAACACTTAAAACAGGATAGAACTCATGCTAGTTGAGAAACAAATAAACATAGGTTTAACAGACATACTGAAAACAAGAAGCACATATGTCTAAATTCATGGAAGTAGGCAAGCGGATTAAGAGTAATAAATATGAAGCACATAGGTCTAATTACAACATATTGAATGATGGCAGAAGTGGAGACATACCATTTAAGAAGTAATAAATAGGAAGTTGAAAGTATGCAGGATCCAATAATCTAGCCTTGGCTTTCAGCCGGCTAGACAATGTAGTAAACACAAGTAACAGAAAGGTTTGAAGGAGAGCAAGAGTTGGGGTGTGTGTGTGTGTGTGTGTATATGTGTGTGTGTGTTTCTTTCTGAGTGTTCGTTTGAGTGTCTGAGTCTGTTTGAAAATTAGAACAAGAAGGGTTTTTATAGCATGCAATAGGGTAGGTCACATAAGGTAATGAATCAATCACACATACATAAGGTATGAAAAATCAATTAGCAATCAGTCAGGAATCAATTAAGAGGACATACCACTTAATTTACGAAAAAATCTCACGCAGAATCAATCTATAATTAAGAGCAAGGTTAATAAGGTAAGAAACAGTTTCCGGAATCAATTAGGAATTAGGACACACAATCAAGCCAATAATACGGATACATAAATAGGATAAGAAGAAGTAAAACTTAAATAAGGAAATATGTGTACTAAATTCAAACCCTAATTTAGGTAAGTAAATCAGTTAATAAATTAATTGACAGAGTTAAAGGTAACGGGCAAAAGACAACAGGATAAATAGTCAGAGAATCAAAACTCTAGAATATGTCAAAAGCATAGAGATGAAATTCAGAAAGGATCGGTCGAAATAGTAAAGAAGAAAACCATAGTTGAAAGCATTTAAATGTCTAAGCATTTTCATAGAAAACCCGTTAGAGAGAAAAACCCTAGGGTAAAGAACATAGTCATGAGAATCAGTCGAACAAACAAAGAAAATTAGGGTTAAACACTTCTAAAAAAATTAGTATTTTCAGAAACTTAAAGGGATGAAACCCTAGCTTTAGAGAAGACAAAAATCGGTTAATAATGAGAAAACACAGAAAGTTTTTAAAGAGAAATAACAAAATAGACTTAAAACTATCTTAGATCTACAAGGATTTAAACGGATTCGAGTAGCAAGAGGCTAGGGTTTTAAGAAAATGATAGAGATGAAAGAAAATATGGTTTGTAACCATAGATTCGAGCCATAAACACGAAGATAATAATATTCACAAACGGAGATGACCATAGGTAGATTCATAAATGGTTTTGAACAAATTTGAGTTGGATCTCTTCGAGATTCTTTCATAAAGCAACAAAATCGAACAACCAGAAGAGGTAAGAGGACGATAGGGGCCTGAAATCACCGAGGAACCCCATGTAATGGGTAGTTTTCCTGGTGACGGCGGCTGGGGTTTGAGAGTGTCTAAGAGAGAAGAGAGGAGGAGAGGATTCAGAGGCAACACAAATGAGTGAGCGAGGTAGGGTTTTGGGGAAGTTGGTTTAATTAAAAATGGAAAGAGGGTTTTGGACCGTTGCAAGATTGGTTCCGGGTTGGGGCGAGTCAGATAGGAAATATGGCTAAGGTTTAATTTGAATTGGGCTGGGGAGGCGTCCGAATTTAAACATAATTAAAGGGGCTATTTGTTAAATACTCAATTTATTAATAAAATAATTTTTAAAAATAGCTAATAAAATGATAAAACTATTTTTATGTATGAAGATGATTTAAAATAATTACTTAGCATTATAAAAATATAAAAGGTTATTTCTGTATAGATAATGTAATTATGCATATGTATGGGCTATTAATGCAAAATATGCAATTATAGTCTTAAAAATGCAAATATAATTGTAAAAAATATAATTAAAATATTTGAACACTCATATGAGCATAAATGATGAATTTAGATGATTAGATCATCATAAAGTAATATGAGGGATAATTATTGAATATTTATATAATTAAAAATGCAGAAATAAATTGATTTAAGGCCTTTAAAATTTATAGAAAAATTGTAAAAATACTTGTGTATGTTTGTAAATGCATGTACAATATTTTGAAAGTATGTATGCATATTTAAAAATATATGAGGGAAAAATTGGGTATCAACAGCTGCCCCTCTTTACCCAGGAAGGATGGAAGAGTTTTCGGGTAAAGAAATGATGACCGATTTTGACCGAATGGGATGTTTTGAAAAATAGAGACCGAACCCTGGTATCTGAGCTTCCTACATATCCCTGGTTTTACAGGAATCAGGCCATGTATAGTTCCAGACCCAACGGTGAATGAAGTTGATGGAGTTGTTATAGGAATGGTAGTCAGTTTCAGCAAAGGTTCTTTTGTGAACGGTAATATCGGGTGGAGTTATGATTATGAGTCTGAAGTATGATGGATATATCATAGGGAAGATATCTTAATGGTCACAGAGAAAAAGTGTGTAATTGATGGAGGTCGATTACGTTTGAAATAATGGCAAGGCACAAATGGAAATCGGAAGGGTATGAATGGAAACCGGAGCGAAGGTTGCTCCTGTTTAAAGAACGGTTACTTCCTGAATTAACTGCAAAATTTAAAGCACAATACATGCGAGTATATAGAGTATTGCAATAATTTAAACATGATGCAAGTTCCCTTTGGACCATGAAAGGTTATCTTTGGACAGTGAAGATGACGTCCTTAGACCATGATGTCCCGGGCCATGAATTGTGTGGTAAGGGATTCGCAGGCCATGAAATGATGTTCTGAGGAAATGAGAATGATTCCTCTGAACCATGATGCCTTTGAATAATGGTGTGCAGTATTGAGAGATCCTCAGGCCATGAAATGATATCTTCGGGCTATGAGGATGATGCCTTCGGACTATGACGCCTTTGGACAAGTTGACTATACATTAGCCCATGAAGTCTAGAGACATGATACAAAGGGTAATATCAAGGCAATGCTTTGTCTCGTGCAGAGTTTTGGGGCAGATCTTAGCCCCGAGAGAAGAAGGTAATGCAAAGTTTTAGAATAGAGCAAAAATTATGCAGGGGGAGACAATGCTTAGTCCCATGAGAAGGCAGTGCTTTGCCTTATGCAAATAGGGAGGCAGGGGTTAGCCTCATGCAAGAAAGGGCGACAATGTTTAGTCTCATGCTAGGGAAGGCAGTGCTTAGCCTTATGCAAATAGGGAGGCAGGGCTTAGCCTCATGCAAGGTTTGAGACAAGGCTTAGTCTCATGCAAAGAGAAGGCAGTGCTTAGCCTTATGCAAATAGGGAAGCAGGGCTTAGCCTCATCCAAGATTTGAGACAGGGCTTAGTCTCATACAAAGAGAAGGCAATGCTTAGCCTTATGCAAATGCGGAGGCAGGGCTTAGCCTCATGCAAGATTTGAGACAAGTCTTAGTCTCATGCAAAGAGAAGGAAATGCTTAGCCTTAGGCAAATGTGAAGGTAGGGCTTAGCCTCATGCAAGATTCGAAACAAGGCTTAGTCTCATGCAAAGAGAAGGAAATGCTTAGCCTTATGCAAATGCTGAGGCAGGGCTTAGCCTCATACAAGATTTGAGACAAGTCGTAGTCTCATGCAAAGAGAAGGCAATGCTTAGCCTTATGCAAATGTGGAGGCAGGGCTTAGCCTCATGCAAGATTTGAGACAAGGCTTAGTCTCATGCAAACAGAAGGCAATGCTTAGCCTTATGCAAATGCGAAGGCATGTCTTAGCCTCATGCAAGATTCGAGACAAGGCTTAGTCTCATGCAAAGAGAAGGCAATGCTTAGCCTTATGCAAATTTGGAGGTAGGGCTTAGCCTCATGCAAGATTTGAGACAAGGCTTAGTCTCATGCAAAGAGAAGGCAATGCTTAGCCTTATGCAAATACGGAGGCAGGGCTTAGCCTCATGCAAGATTTGAGACAAGGCTTAGTCTCATGTAAAGATAAGGCAATGCTTAGCCTTATGAAAATGTGGAGGCAAGGCTTAGCCTCATGCAAGATTTGAAACAAGGCTTAGTCTCATGCAAAAAGAAGGCAATGCTTAGCCTTATGAAAATGCGGAGGCAGGTCTTAGCCTCATGCAAGATTCGAGACAATGCTTAGTCTCATGCAAAGAGAAGGCAATGCTTAGCCTTATGCAATGAACAAGTAACAAATAGGAGTAGAATATTTCTTAGCTGGAAGTATATTTGCATCTCGTGGCCTGATTGTTACAAGGATAGTGACTTTGATATGTGTATATTTGTGAATACTCCTGTTATGTTCACTGTGCCTGCATCCAAATAAAAATCGTGAGTTTTGTAGGAGGAGGTTGGTTTGTGCCCCTATCTGCTTGTTTGCTTTGCTTTGCTCTGGAGCCCCTGTTCGAGTTGTCCTGGGTAACGCCTGGCTGTCACAGAAATAAAGTTTTCGAAAATGTACACTTATTGATGAAATAGAGCTATTTTATAAAATATAGTGATATGTAATATCAAGTAATTAGATGAACTAATGACTATGACACTTTTAGAGATATTGCGGCTTCCTTGCATTAGAATTTTAAGGGTCTTCCTAGAAATTCTTCCCCAGTTTGGTAAATGATACTTCGGCCTTTTTGTGTGCGGAGAAATCTATCAGATCTGCTCCGGAATTTTGAGAATCCTTCTCAAAATCCTGCCCCAGTTACTTAACCGATTTCTGACTATCTGGCATATGATGGCATCGGCTGGACTTGCTTTGGAATTTTGAGGGTCCTCCTCAAAATTCTGCCATAGTTTCTGGTTCTGAGGGGAAATGAAAATTTTATTAAGATATGACTGAACCCACAGGGCTGCCTACGTATCCCCTCTTAAATGGGAATCAGGTCAAACATAGTTCAGTTACATTAGGTGAACGAGTGTAAATAATCTAAACATCATATCTCTTGACTGCGTCTGAATTGATAAGTTTTGGCCAAACTTCTCCATCCATTTCTGCAAGTATGAGTGCTCCTCCTGTTAGCACCCGGTGAACCATGTAAGGACCTTACCAGTTAGGAGAGAATTTCCCTTTGGCTTCATCTTGATGCGGAAAGATCTTTTTCAACACCAACTGTCCCTGTGCAAATTGTCTTGGTTTGACCCTTTTGTTGAAAGATCTGGACATTCTGTTCTGAAAAGCTACCCATGACATACCGGTTCATTCCTTTCCCGTATATAAGTGCTAATTGCTTATAACAGCTCCTTATCCATTCTGCATCACTGAGTTCAGCTTCTTGTATGATCCTTAAAGAAGGAATTTCTATCTCGGCTGGAATAACAGCTTCAGTACCACAAACCAGTAAATAGAGAGTTGCCCCAATTGATGTGCGGACCGTAGTGTGGTTACCCCAATAGGGCAAAGGGTAACTTCTCGTGCCATTGTTTGTGATTTTCTACCATCTACTTTAGTATCTTCTTGATGCTCTTGTTAGCAGCTTCCACAGCTCCATTCATTTGAGGCATGTATGTTGTAGAGTTTTTGTGCTTGATTTTGAAGGTTTCACACATGGCTTTCATCAGATCACTGTTGAGATTGGTGGCATTATCAGTGATAATGGACTCAGGAACCCCAAATCAGCAAACAATACGATCCTTGACAAAGTCTGCGATGACTTTCTTGGTTATAGCTTTGTAGGATGCAACCTCTACCCATTTTGTGAAGTAATCAATGGCTACTAGAATAAACTTGTGTCCGTTCGAAGTAGTAGGCTCAATCGGACCAATGACATCCATTACCCATGCGGAGAATCGCCAAGGTGAACTTGTTGCGTTGAGCTCATTAGGTTGTACCCTTATCATGTCTACATGTACCTGGCATTGGTGGCATTTCTAAACGTACCGGATGCAATCCGTTTCCATGGTCATCCAAAAATATCCATCTCTTAGTATCTTCTTGGCTGGAACAAACCCGTTCATATGTGGTCCGCAAGTTCCGGCATGTACCTCCTCAAGTAATCTGGAAGCCTCTTTTGCGTCAACACACCTTAACAACCCCAGATCAGGAGTTCTTCTATACAGGGTCCCTCCGCTTTGAAAGAAGTGATTGGACAGCCTCCGCAGTATGCTTTTCTGAGTATGGTTCACCTGTTACAGGTATTCTCCTTTTGCCAAATATTCACTGATGTCGTGGAACCAAGGTTTTCCATCTGTTTCCTCTTCAACATGAGCATAGTAAGCTGGTTGATTGTGGATCCTCATCGGGATGGGATCGATGAAATTCTTATCTGTATGTTGTATCATTGATGACAAAGTGGCCAGTACGTCTACGAACTCATTTTGAATTCTAGGTACATGTTTGAATTCTATCTTTGTGAATATTTTCATCAATCCCTACACATGATACAAGTATGGTAGTGTCTTGGTGTTATTTGTAGCCCATTCTCCTTGAACCTGATGTACCAGAAGATCCGAATCGCCGATTACCAACAACTCTTGTATATTCATATCGATGGCCAAAATGAGACCCCATGATGCAAGCCTCATATTCTTCCATATTGTTGGTACACAGAAACCTAAGCTTTGTAGATATCAGGTAATGTTGACCTATTTCTGATACCAACAGTGCTCCAATGCCCACTTCCTTGAAATTGGCAGCTCCGTCGAAAAATATTCTCTAACCGTTGTAGGCCTCAGCAATGTCCTCTCCTACGAATGATACTTCTTCATCAGGAAAATATGTTTTTAGTGGTTCTTATTCTCCTCCCACATGATTTTTAGCAAGATGGTCTGCCAATGTTTGCCCTTTGACTGCCTTCTAAGTTACATAGATGATGTCGAACTCACTTAACAATATCTTCCATTTAGCTAACTTCCCGGTTGGCATGGGCTTCTGAAAGATGTACTTCAGAGGGTCCATCCTGGATATGAGGTATGTGGTATAGGCACAGAAATAATGCCTCAATTTCTGAGATGTCTAGGTCAAAGCATAGTAAGAGCGTTCCAGCAAGGAGTATCGTGCTTCATAAGGTGTGAACTTCTTACTCAAGTAGTATATGGCTTGCTCCGTTCTTTCTATCTCATCATGTTGTCCCAAAACATATCTGAAAGCTCCATATAATATATATAGATAGAGTAGCAAAGGTCTTCCGGGTGCTGACCGGACCAGGACTGGCGGTGTAGACAAGTATGCCTTGATTTTGTCAAAAGCCTTCTGAATATCCTCGGTCCAACTGGTTTCAGCATCTTTCCTCAACATTTTGAAGATGGGTTCACATATTACCGTGGACTGTGCTATGAAGCGGTTGATGTAGTTGAGGCATCCTAGGAAGCTCATCACGTCCTTTTTGCTCTTTGGTGGTGGTAACTCCAGCATAACCTTAACTTTGGACGGGTCCAACTCGATTCCTCGGCGGCTAACAATAAATCCCAACAACTTTCCTACGGGAACCGTGAATGCACATTTTGCGGGGTTCAGTTTTAGATTGTACCTCCTTAACCTATCAAAGAACTTTCTTAAGTCTGCTATGTGATCCGCGGCCCTCTTGTATTTGATGAGTCAACATGCACCTCTATTTCCTTGTGTATCATATCATGGAAGATGGTTGTCATGGCTCTCATGTAAGTGGCCCCAGCATTCTTTAGACTAAATGGCATCATCTTGTAATAGTACACTCCCCACGATGTAATTAAAGTTGTTTTCTCTGCGTCTTCTTCGTCCATCCAAATCTGGTGATAAACTGCGAAGCAATCTACAAAGGATTGGAGTTCATGCTTGGCACAATTGTCAATTAGGATGTGTATATTTGGCAGTGGAAAATCATCCTTGGGACTTGCTCTGTTTAAATCCCGATAGTCTACACATACCCTGACCTTTCCATCTTTCTTCGGAACCGGTACAATGTTGGCTAAATAGGTTGGGTACTCAACTACCCTAAGGACTTTGACTTTGATTTGCTTAGTGACCTCCTCCTTGATTTTCAGGCTCATATCTAGCTTGAACTTTCTGAGTTTCTGCTTTACCGATGGACACATTAGATTGGTAGGCAACTTATGAGCCACTATAGATGTGCTTAGACCGGTCATGTCATCATATGACCATGCAAAGATATCCTCATATTCCTTCAAGAAACTAATGTACTCTTCCTTCTCTGACGGTGATAAGTGAATGCTTATGCAAGTCTCCTTGACGGTTTCGGTGTCTCCCAAATTAATTGCTTCGTTTTGTCTAGGTTAGACTTAGGTTTGTTCTCAAAGTTCTCAACCTCTCTGACAACTTCCTCAGGTATTTCATCTTCATCTTCTGAGTCACTATCCTTATGTTGTGTTGGCTCATTACATGTCACAGTCATCAGTTCATCAGGAAAAGTAATAATAACGCTGTAAAAATAAAATGTGAAAGATAATAGTGAATAATAAATAGCAATGCATTGATTAAATTTGAAAATATCCAAAAACAAGTACGGCTCGATGACCCGAGATATTATTTTGAAACAAAATGTGTCTTTAAAACAGAAATTACTAAAAATATTTTAAATGCCTAAAGTGGCTAGTAAAACAAGTCGGGCTAATTGCCAAGCTACCCAGGAGCTCAATGGGCCGGGGATGGTGTGGCGGTCCAATTCTTGAGAACAGCTCCCTTCTCCATAGTCCGAATGGTGAGGCCTTCTTCCTCCTCCTCCTCAATTATCACATTACAGTCCATACTCTCGTCTTCTAGGAACAAGTTTCTCAACCCAACCAAAGCCTCTTCCTCTGTAGATCCCCATATCGTATCGGCCTGGTGAAAAGTCTGACCCAAATGTGGAACTGGTTGCTCTAGAGGATAATAAGGACCACGCCATGGTGGCGACCAGTCATTATATTCCTGTCATGTGTATGGGTACCACAGCCCAAAAGTTGTGCCGTGACGTTTCAACTGTACCGGCTTGGTAATGCCTTGGAGATCTTTCCCAAGCCCTTTGTTGGGTTCATACCCAGACCATGCAGTATGTTTTCTATTTTGTTGCTCCACCACTTGTCCTTCTTAATTACATGTTCAATGTAGTGATAAGTTTTGCCACCCAACCTTCTTCTATTTTTGATAACCGGGATAGTTTGACTGGTGTAAATGGGGTTACTTCTGTCTCCATGAATGATTATCTCCTGATGGTTCCATTCGAACTTCATGGCCTGGTGTATCATGGAAGCCACGATCCCAGTAGCATGTATCCAATATAGACCTAATAGAAGATTGTACGTAGCTGATATGCCTTGTACTTGGAACTCGACATCAAACCAAGTTGGCCCCATCTGCAAGCAAAGGTTAATCTCTCCAATCGTGGCACTTTGAGACCCATCAAAGGCTTTCACGTTCATACTTCCTGCCCGTATCTCATGTAAATCTTTGCGCAATCTTTTCATAGTAGTCAATGGACAAATATTGAGGCTTGAACCCCCATCTATTAGGACTCTATCAATGAAGTTGTCTTCAAACTATACCGTGATGTGCAGTGCCTTGTTGTGATTTAACCCTTCAGGCGGTAGTTCATCTTCATGGAAGGTGATCTTGTGACTCTCCAGCACTTGCCTTACCATGTTGTCCATCTCTCCACTAGTGATATTGTCGGGCATATAAGCTTCGTTCAACACCTTCATAAGAGCATTCTTATTCACCTCTGAATTTTGCAATACTGACGGGATGGATATCTGGGCGGGGTCTTGTTTAAATGATCGACGACAGAGTATTCCATCGCCTGTACTTTCCTCCAAAGATCATCTGGTCCAGTTTCAATGATAGGTTATTTAGTAGCAGATTCGTTGCTCGATCTTCCTAAATGTTCAGGCGTATAGATCCTTCCCGTTCTGGTCATTCCTTATGCAGCATCAGATTCATCCATCTTTGCTTTTCCCTTTCACCTAGCTTCAGCAACATAATCCCAAGGTATGGCGTTGGACTTGAAAGGGGGTGTGGTTGCTACTGTCACTATGAAAGGTGTGGCTACTTCTACCTCAAATGGAACAGGTGTGGCTCTAGGTGGTGTTACTTCTGCCTCAAATGGAACTGATGCGGTTACCTCAACCTCAACTAGCAGCTGTACCTGGACCAAAATAGCATTGAGAGTGACTGCAGGCCTTTTAGGATCATCTCCCTCTTTGATAAGCCCAATTGATCCCTCGTGATCCCACTCCTCATCAGTTTCTATCACATTGACCCCTTTGCCCCTATAATCTGGAAGAGGATTTTTGCGAACATTGGGTGCCGCTTCCTTCGCTTGTATGACCTTGTTATCAATCAACATCTGAATCTTATCTTTTAATGTCCGGCATTCATCAATAGTATGTCCCTTCATACCAGAATGATATGCGCAGGTCTTATTCGGGTTGACCCATTGAGATGAATTCTCCATTGCCACAGCAGGAATAGGGGTGACATAACCGGCAGCCCTCAACCTTTCGTACAACTGGTCGATGGGTTCTGCAATGGTAGTGTATTATCTGGGTGGTTTGCAATCTAAATTAGGTCGGGGTTTCTGGTAATTTGGACGAGTTGGAGGAGAATTATAGTAGACTAGCTAGGTGTTATAAGTGTGATAGGTGGTGGTGAGTTGAGAATATCTAGGAGGAGGAGGTGTTTGGTATGTGGGTGGAGGTGTTTGGTATGTGAGCGGAGGTGTTTGGTATGTGAGCAGAGATTTTGAGCCTTGGGCCACCATTACTGCCCCCACTTCTTTCTTCTTTGATATGCCACCTAATTGCAATGCTTTGTTCGTGGCCTGCAGTGCCTTGAAATTTTTCACCATCCCGCTTTTGATACCCTTTTCAATCCTTTCTCCGAGTTTGATGATATCGAAATTCTCATAATACTGTGGGTCATGTGCCCTAACGAAGAACTTGTTCATCTGTTCCTCGTCTAATGTCGGTCTGACCTTGGCTGCTTCCGACCTCCACCGAGTAGCATACTCGCAGAAAGTCTCAGTTGGCTTCTTCTTTAAGTTCTGGATATAGAAGACATCCGGTGCATTTTCTGTATTAAACTTGAATCGATCTATAAATTCGGATGCCATGCTCACCCAATTGGCCCATTTCTTAGGATTCTGGATTATGTACCAGGACAGGGCATCTCCAGTAAGACTTCTCATAAAAAGCTTCATTAGGATCCATTCATCTTTTCCGACCCCCACGAGCTTGTCACAATAAGTTCTCAAGTGAACCTTGGGATCACCCGTTCTATCAAACATCTCGAACTTAGGAGGTTTGTAACCCTCCGGTAGCTACACATCTGGTTGTATGCATAAATCCTCGTAGTTCAGACCTTCTATCCTTTTACCTCCTTCAACACCCTGAACTCGACTTGTCAGCTTCTTGAGCTCCTCAGCCATGTTTTTGATGAGCAGGTCCTTCTCAGCCGATTCTAGTATATAGGAGATTGGTTGAGTGGAGGGAGGTAGTGTTTCCATGTATATGGGGTTATTTTGGTGTGTGCTAAGGATTTGGGTGTAGTGGTAGTCGTTGGTTGAGTTTTGAGGATCGGGAATAGGTTGTGGTGTATTCTGGGGAGTATGATAGGTAATGGTTTGTGGGTACTGGGTTGGTTGATGATGGTGTTGTGGAGGAGTTGGTATCGGTGAAGGATTAGGGTTTTGAGGTGGTGTGGTGTACTGATGGGGTGCAGGAGGATTTTGTGGACGTTGGTTTGGCGTATTTTGAGGAGGTGCTAGGTTTTGAGCATTTTGTTGGTTAACGTCTGGGACGTTTAAGGTGAGGGCGAGGTTTGCCAAATTATGCACCTACTCAAATTCTCCTTGTAACTCTAGTATCTTTTGTTCCAATCGTAAAACCAAGTCATTTTGTGTCGGGGTACTCCAACCGTCTGAAGTTTCAATGTTCTCAGCATTTTCTTTTCGTATACCACTCAAGTCATCCATCTTAGCTTTTCCTATGATTTTCGGATTACTCAGAGGAGGAGGAGGTGGATGACCTCTAGATCTGGTGTGATATGTTGATGATGCCAGTATATGCGAACCTATCTTAGGGGATGGGAATAATAAAAAATAAAGAAAAACAAAAGGTAAACAAGTCAGTAAGGATTCTGAAATGTTTGCAGTATTTAAACACATATTGTGGGAATGTAAATTCGCGTCCTAATTTGGGAGCTTCATTGTGCCCGAGGTAGGCCTAGCGACAAGTAGATTTGGAGAATTTTGGTTCCAATAACTGCCTCATTTCATTAATGTAAAATAGACAAACCCCAAAATGACACTAAATAAGATAAGTCATTAATGTTACTTGGCCTTATTACATTTGAAAAAGCAAATAAACCTATTCTACTTGATCCCAGAAGGACCTTCCCAAGGCTGGATGCTCTTGTCAATCAGATCCCCCAGTTCGCGTAGGTTCAGCAGTAAGTATGCCCTTGCTAAATGTCCTCCTTCGCTTCCTTCTCTGGCAATCGGTGACTCTCTTCCTCATCTTCCCCTCTAATTCCATCAGACTGTACTCTAGATACTCCAACCTTTTGTTAGATTTTACAGCTGTGAGCATGTGATGTGTTCCCGATACGAAATACTCCTATAAAATTCCCCAAAAATAGGTTTTCTGTTAATTATTTGCATTTCTGTGCATGTTTAATTTTTATTTAAATCATGAAAAATATCAAAAAAAAATATCATGCATTGCATTTAGGATTTGTTTTTACATTTTTGGAATTAATCAGTAATTATTTGTTTTATAGAAATTTGAAAATCACAAAAATATCTCATTTTTACATTTTTTGTCTTTTAATTTTTAGTTTATTGATTTTCCTTTTTTAATTTAGAATTAAGTGATGTTTAAAAATTTTATAATTAGTTAATTTGTTTAATTTCACATTTTAGGTAATTTAGGATTTTTAATTATTAGGATTTCTAATTAAAAAAAGGAAAAAGAAAGAAAAAGAAAAGAAATTGAAAATAAAAGAAAAAGAATATAAGGGAAGTAATTTTCCGGAATTGGACCATTTAATCCCCAAATCAGCCCAAATATTTGCCCAAAATCCAAGCCCAATCCCCACCAAACCCAGTCTAGCCCCGTCTAACACTAAACGACCCCATTTTGGTGGAAATTGATCACAGCCGTTGGATTTTTATCATCCAATGGCTCGGAACTCATATCTCATTTAACATATAACTATCCTAAAGGACTACCCTCCCCCCATCAGACCCCTCTCCTCACTTCATCTCTCCGCTCTCAAACAAGAAACCCTAGCCGCCTCAATACTCCACGCCGTCCCCACCGCAAACCACCGCCGAAAATCGCCTCACGGCGGTTCCGGTGGTCCAATCGCCCCCAAAATAACACCATGAACTCCTCTTCACCTCCCCATTCCAAATCTTCACTCCCATTCCATCGGCCCATGCCCGATTTGTTTGAATCTTGAATCAAAACAATCCTGCCAAATCACTAAGTCGCCAAAAAAGACCCAAATTCACACCAGTTGATCCCCAGTCGTCCCTCACCACTACCATACCCTCAATTTTCCAAAAAAACCTAGCAAAATTCCACGAATTTCAAATCCCAGATTCTTTTAAACCCTAATTTTCCCCCCTTTTGATTTATCGGTTAATTTTGGGTCAAGTGAAATTAAAACCCCCATTAATCGACTGTTCTTGTTAAGAACAGACGATTAATGTTGGTCAAGGTTCACTTACAAGTTCGAGGATTTGGGGATGAATTCGTGGTATGGACCAGTTTCGAAATTCCGGTAAATCCTTTCTTTTTTTTATTTTGTTTGGTTTTGATTTTTGTTTCTTTTCTGTATGATTGATTGTTCTTATTTTTAGCAGCATGTTTTAGGTTTTTGTTTAGTTTAAGATTTTTCTTTTTCTTTGTTTAATTCATTCTTGGTCAAGCATGTTAAGCAATTGCATAAATTTAGATTTAATTAGGTTAATTGTTTTATCCTATTTGTTTCTCTGTTTGTTCCCATTTCTGTCATTAATTTTTATTTGGGTTTAATTAGACAATGCAGGTTCATTCACTAGTTAATTTAGTTTTAGTCTTAAAATTGCATCAGCACTTCTCTTTTAGTCATTTCAATTTAGATTTTTTCCCCTCTTTTTTTCCTTTATTTACTTTGATGTGAATATCAGTAGGACTTTAGGGACCTAAGCGAACAAAGAAACTTTAGATAGAGGCTGTAATAAGCAAGTTTCAAAAGGGTAATTTAGGGTTTTTCTTAAATGGAAATATCAGAATACTTTAGAAAAGGGGTAGCTGGCCTCATTTGGTTAGTACAAAGTATCGAAACCAATGGGGGAAAATCAGTTGTCCCAATTCTGTTGGGAATATGCTGTTCAGGCTAAGGAAATATTCCTTCAGCATAAGGCATTATATATCCCTATATATAGTGCCTTTTCCCATAGAGAATGAGGAATTTTTTTACACACGAAATTGATCAGCATTTTTACTGCAAAAAACTCCATTCTCCTTCTGAAAATTCAGAGTCCAAAATCTTTCAAAAACCTCTCATTTCTCTTTGATTCTTTACAAGTTTAAAAATATGCTCTGAAAAATAGAGAGTTTCTACTTGGTCCACTAGTTGGGGATTTCTGGTTTCAGCAGTTTGGTTTTGGGGTCTGAAGTTTTTTGACTCATCTGGGGTTGCTGTTAGCTGTGTTGTTTGCTGCTGTCCTTCTGTGCCTTTGAAGCTTTTCCAACATTTTTTCTTTCTTGTTAGTTTCTTGTTTTCAAGTGTTGTTTTCAAGGTACGTATGTTTCTCTCAGATTTAAGTATTTTGTAAATAGAGTCTTTTTTTTCAAAATGAATACAAAGTGATTTTTGTTTGGCCAATGTTTAGATCTTTGTAGGTTCCTTGCTTTAAGTTGTCATCATGTTGAAATTATCTGTCTTAAGTGCATGTTTTCCTTAGACTCTTTGGTCCCTATCATGAGCATGTATACCTTTGCATGATATTAGCTTTTTGTTGAATTTTGTTCATTTCAGTTTGTATATATTCTTATGGCTACTTTGATCATGTAGTTTATTAGATTCCCCTAATTCAAACTTGGTTTATTCATTGAGGCTCACCCTCATATGGTTAGACTCATAGATTAGATTCCTTTCCCCTCCCCTTGGGTCATCTTTGTAGCATAGGTTTAATGCCTTTGTTGGTTCATTGAGTTTAACCTTTCAAATATAGTTAAACCCATGAATCACTTTGTTTGGCATTTAATTGAATTTTTTTCTTTTCTTTGAAAGTTGTATAGTATAAGATTGATTTTACAGCAAATCATCTTCTCTTATCCTCCTGTCATCAGTAATATGAAGTTATTTAGGATTATTTTCAAACTTTGAGACAAACACCTACAGATTTGGTCACTAGTTGACCAAATCAGCAGGTTCAAAGGCCTAAAAATCCAGCATTCAGTTGCCCAAGCCTGCTGCACTTCAGTGTCATTCACACAAGAGGCACAGTACTTTTTTAGATAAACAATGTCCAAGAGGATCAGTGTTTCTTTGGTTATATGGGGTTTATACTAGTTTGGTTAGTTTAGATTAGTATTTAATGTATTTAGTAGAATGACTCTGCAATAATTTTATTTTTCTTGAGAAAACTATATTCTGATGAGAAATTTGTAATAAGTGAGGCATTTAATTTTGTTTAAGTTATTGATAAGGTTACCATGAGGTTCTCGTAGGTATAGTAGCACAATGGGCTAGTTTGTGAGCCCAACCCCGTAAGGGTAGTGTTATTTTCGTTTGGAGTAGGGCTGATTTTAAAGCCCCCGAATGAATTTGATCACTGAAAGGAATTTGGACCTAGGCCATTGGACCTGGGTCTTGAGCCCAAATCCAGACATTTTTCAGTTTTCATTATAAATCATGTTTAAGTATATATTTTTTCTTGCCTTGAAAATCATGTGGTCAACTTGCAAATTGGATGGCAATTTGGTTTTTCATGTTCTGATTTTTTTAAAAAATTAAGTAAACACTGATTATTTAGTTGCTGTTAAATTCAAAGGTAGATAGGCCCGGGCATTAACTGAGGCTCGCCTGGGTAAGCCCAATGTGGGTAAATTTATTTGAAATTCAGACTTGGGCAGAAACTTGAGGTTTTCTTCTCCACTGGGCCAATTCACGAGCCCAAATACAGCCTTTACAGCTGATTCGTCCAAGTGAGTAGCTATAGCTGGCCCATTCCTTTTTGTCCAAAATAATTAAAACCTTTCATAATCATTTAACCTTTGTTAAGCTTAAGTTAGCCTCAAATCGGAATATCCTAGATGGCCTTAATTAAATAAGTTTCTTCTAAAACCATTTGTGGTGTGCCATGTTTAAAACTCATAACATATGGCCCTCATGAACTTAATTAAAACTTGTAAAATTGAGGTGCACCATGTTAAATAAACCCCCTAAGCCCATGCCCTCATAAAACTAGTTAGCTTTTATAGAAATTGTGAGGTGTGCCATTTTCATTAAATAACTCATGGCCCTCATGTAATTAATTCAAACCTTTTAAAAATCGGGGCGTGCCATCAATTAAATTTTCCATGGCCTTCGCAAATATTGTTTATAATTTGAACCGTCATAGTTGCTTTAGGCACGTTCTTTAAATTGATGTTTAATTACTAAATTCAGGTGCACATTTCATGTGACCCAACTTCAACTCTCAACAATATTAAATAGAACGTGTCACGAACCGCGGGTGCATTTCATATAGCGTGGTTCAGAGCATATTTTAAATAACGTTGAATCTTCCTAAAAGCAGTTTAAAATAATTTAAAAGCAGTTATGAAGTTAAAAATGCACCATAGGTTTAAACATTTAATAAATCAGATAATAGGCCAATTTTAATAGTTTAAGCGACCGTGCTAGAATCACGGAACCCGGAAATACCTAACACCTTCCCCTGGTTAACAGAATTCCTTATCTAGAATTTCTGGTTCGCAGACTTTAAAATGAAAGTCGAATTTCCTAGATTTGGGATTTAAAATAAACCGGTGACTTGGGACACCATAAATATCCCAAGTGGCTACTCTGATTAAATAAAATAATCCCATTTTGAATAATGTCACTTTAATTGGAAAAACTCCCTTATATCCCCTTTCGGGTGGTAAAAAGGAAGTGTGACAACTCTGGCGACTCCGCTGGGGAACAAAACCCAGAACTTCTGGTTCAGGGTTCAATAATTCGAGCTTAGAATAACTGTTATAGTTGGCTTTTTTTAACTGATTTTTGCATGTTGAGCCTAATGTGCTAATTGCCGCATTTTACCGCTTTGATATTGTTTGGACTGTATATAAATTGCTATGAAACCCTCCTCTCTCTGAGTCTTCTAAATCATCTGGGAAGTGTGCACTTCGTGTAACTTCTTTTCAGTTAGAGTCATATCCCAATTTTAGAACGAGGTTCAGACAAGTTGCAAAGCTGGTGAAGCTTCTGTATTCCCGGTACGCTGCCCCCCCCCCTCCCCCCCAGCTCGAGTTGTCCGCTTGGGTAAGCCAAGTTTAGAACAATACACCCAGGTTTTTAAACCTAGTATAACAAAGCCTCATGTCGGATTCCTAGTAGGAACGCTTGTTTGCATCACCTGCATTTGACTTTGGATAACTCAACACAGGGGTTGGGTCTGTCTAGGACAGGTGTACCTGAAATGAAAAGACCATCCTGATGCATTCTACTTGTTACTTGTGCATTTATTTGCTTCAGATTGCATGTTTCCCGGCTATTGAATAGAAGAGAAAAGTTGGAGAAAGAGAAATCAATTTGAGGGCTGAGAGAGATAATTACCCATCTTTGAAAAACTCGGTATCCAAAAACAACGAAACTCTACCGAATTTTTGAGAAAAGAAAAATAATTTTTTGCTTCAAGAAAAATAGTTGGTATTGTTTTTATTATGTCAAAACTGCCCGAACTACGCCAGTTTGATTCTCACCAGATGTGGGATATGTAGGCAACCCTCACCAGGTCCAACTCCATTTTTGCAAAAATTAACCCCAAAAAGAACAAAAAAAATTTGTTTTGTCATAAATAAGTTAGGTGATGTCGTTCTTGTCTAAATAGCTAAAATGTCCCCAAAAAGGCGTCGGAAGGCTGCTTTTGCAAGAATATCCACCTATGGTTTCTTTTTCAAATTTTTGGCCGATTAGCGAAACACAACCCTAAAATCTTCTTTCTTGAAGTGCTGAAGGACCATATTTGCAAAGCCGAGTTTTTATTTTGAAATGAAAATTTTTGAAAAAATTGATAAATTTCTCTTGAGTCAAAATAAATTATGATCTTTTAACCAAATTACGCTAATAAATGTGCAGGATGAGTACAATTGAAAATGAACCCTTCACAGTCCTTGAAAAAATCCCATTAGGACTCCACATGTGGTGGAATGACTTAGAAAAAGTCAGTAGAGATACTGTGGTAAAAGTTTTGGGCGGTCTTGGTGGTCTTCTAAAAATCAAACCAAGGTTGGATGTAGTTGAGGCTATGATACCTTTTTGGGACCCAACGCATAATGTGTTTCACTTTTCTGATTTTGAGCTCACCCCCACGCTAGAGGAAATAGCGGGTTATGTCGGTCTTATTGGGAATCTCAGAAGTCGGTACCCGATGGCGCCAAGAACAGTGACTCTTCACAAGTTTCTAGATTTGCTGAGCATCAGTCGGGAGGTTCAAGATGGAAATCTATCCGAAGGGTTTTGCACATTCCACTTCTTATACCAGCGCTATGGCAATCCCCACGGTTTTGAGGCACCGGATACTAGCCTGACTCATTCAGGAAACAAAGATTCTTAGGTGTCATAATATGCCCAAGAAAAGATGGAAACATAGAATTGGGTCTTGTAGGAATGGCCGACGTCATGATTAAAAAAGCTAATGGCACCCTTGTTCCAATGATCTTAGCAGAGATTTACCAAGCTTTAACCTTCTGCCGAGAAGGGGGAAAATTCTTCGAGGGTTGTAACTTGCTCCTACAACTTTGGATACAAGAACATCTTTGTCACCACTTGGGGTACATGAACTACGGCGTGACTGGTCTAAATTTCATTAAAGAGTATGAAAACCGAGTGGTAGGTTGTGAATTTCTAGAAGGTATGGAGGCTTGGTTTGCGCATTTGAGTTCCTTAACTTCGGACAAAATTGAGTGGACTTTCGGTTGGCTCCCTGTCACTGAAGTCATTTACATGTCAGCCGAGGTGTGTTATCTTCTCTTAATGGGTCTCCGGAGCATTCAGCCATATGCTTCTCACAGGGTGTTGCGCCAACTAGGCAGGTTTCAAACTATCCCACATGACGAAGATATGAGTTGACAAGTCATCGAATTGGGTCCAAAAGCTGTATTCCCAGAAGGAAAAGTTTGTCAGATTTGGAATGAGTGTAGATTTCTAGAGCCAAAGACTCGGGTGCGGTACTTATCTAAAGGCGAGATAGACCATAATTACATGACTTGGTTTGGTAACAGGTTTCAAGTCCCTCGGGAGCCCGAACGACCTGCTAAAAGACCTCATGTTCAGCAATTCACTGATGATTCACAAGAGCAATATGATTGGTTGGCGAAAGAGGCAAAATACAGGGCCAAGATAAGCAAATTGGAGGGACAAATCAGGGACCTCAAATTTGACAATAGTGTACAAGTTGCTGCCGATGAAGGGGAAAAGAAGAAGTTGGCTCAAGAAAACAAAGCCCTTCGAGCCCAGATCCAAAAAATGAGGATAGCTCCTGAGAATCAGGAAAGAAGCAGAGCAGATGAAAGGCTCATAAGTGGTCTTAGAAGGAAGGTATCTGAGTATTAGGATGACTTAGAAAAATTCGAGGTTAATCTAACAAGAGCCCGAGCACAGCTGATAAAGAATGCAGAGGGACAGGCGGAGTTTGTACGGCAGTTGAAAAGGAAATATGAGGGAACAGTCACAACTTTGAAGAAAAGGCTAATTACCCTCGAAAATGAGATGGCCAAACAAGCTAAGAACTTTAAAGCAGAAAGAGAACATTGATATGCCTTAATGTCCCAATTAGAGGAAGATATGCAACAGCTGCAGGGTCAAACCATCATGACACCCAAGTGCTAGAAGCTAGGTCTCAGCAAATAGGGCATTTGCTCCAAGAAAAGGGTATCATCAGGGAGAGGGTTAGAGCAATTGCTGATTACATCGTCATGAAGTGCCATGAATGTGAAGACATGACTAGAACCACTTTATTTGCTGCGGTAATGACCTTTGTTCGCCAAATAATGAGTGACCTGGAGCGTCTTCAAGGGGATTTTGCACATAGGCCCATGGAAAGACCAACTGATGTACCACGGGCCCCTGGAGTAGAAGCACTTATGTACTCCTAATTTTCATTGTTGAGTCTGTACTTCAGTTTTTAGTTTTAAAATATGTTTCGAGTCTGTTTGTAGTTTTAAATTCCTAGAAAGAGTATGATGGAGTCTTTTGTAATAGAGAACGGTAGAATTTTTATTAATGAAAATTGGTAAATCCCAAAAAAATTATTTCCTTATTTTTCGCATTTATTTCTTGAACTACGTGATGATCTGATTCACGCGGCATCATGATACGTAGGCAATCCTCATCGGATCCGGTCATGATTTTGTAAATAACTCAAATAAAAAAGGAATGTGGAAAGGAAAGAACCAAAAGAAAAAACAAAAAGAAAAGAGAGAGAAAGCCAAAAGAAAAACCAAAAAGAAAGAAAATGAGAATGCAAAAAGAGCAAGAAAGAAGATCAGGGAGATAAACGAAAGTCGGGATGAGACATGCAATCGATGCAAAACATGTAGAAACACACTTAACTATATAGGTGCATCACACCCCCAATGTGCAATTACCTATGTGTTAATTGTCCCACATTAACCGGTTTGTTGTGTTTGCTATCGAGTAGGTTCTATATTAAGGTGGTTGGTTTTGTGGTAATCTAGCTTCACACCCATATTTCACAAGATCAAAGGGCAGTATAGAAATGTCATCAGAAGGTCTTCCGCCTGTGAGCACGTGATTTTTGCCCTAAGCAGATTATTCCCAAAATTCAAACAAAATGATCTTTTTCATTATTTTACAATTTTTGTGAATTTTTGTGTCATTTTATGTTAATTGTTTGCATCTTTATTTTGTGCATGTTAATTCACAGAAAAATATAAAATATGCATTTGCATGTAGGATATAGTTTCATATTTGTAGGATTAATTAATGGTTCATTTGTTTTAGAATAAAACAGGAAAAATCTCAAAAAAATAGTGTTTTTGCATTTTAATTGCTTTAATTGTGAAATTGCCACAAAATAGTTTTAAAATTAATTTTAGGCATTAATTAGTTTAGTTAAAATTTTATTTTTATCTTTATAAAATTCAGAAAAAACACAATACAAAATTATAAATGGAAATAACAAAAATTGAAAAAAAAAAAGGTAAGAGAAATAAGAGAAGGAGATAAAAGGTTGGTCTTAGAAGAAATTAACTTGGGCCATTTTTCGTAGTAGGGTCTGTGGCCCAAACCAAATCACACGCCGGCCAGCCCCAACCCAGATTCCTTCCTCCCCAACCCGGTCCAAATCCTCCCAGCCAAAATGACACCGTTTAAGCTCCAATTCAATCACAGCCCTTGATCTCCCTCTCATCCAATGACCCTTAGTCTCTTGTGGGTAAATATATAATGGTCGGACTGATTAATTAAATCAAAAAGACAAAACCAGTCTTCCTCGTACAGACCTGAGCCTCGCCAGAACCCTCACCGGAACCCTCGCCGGCGAGAAACGCAACCAACGTCGATGACCGCCAAATTAACACCATCGATTCCTCCCAACCTCCTCTTTCCATTCCCCATGTTCCTATACCTCGAATCTACCCAAAAAGCTTCAAATATCCATTTGAAATTTTCGGGCCAAAGCGCAAAGTATGCCAAACACCACTAAATTTACACCATAGACTCGCCTTAACCTTCTCATCCCAAATACCTAAGTCGTGTTCCTCAAATCTTGCCGGAATTGTTCAAATTTGGATTTAAATTTTTTCGGCCACAAACCCTAACCCAAAATCTTTGTGATTTTGGACCGTAATATCTTTAACCATGTGTTTTCTTGTGAAAACACATGTTTAGGGATGTTACGTGTCAAAAATCCTGAAAGATATGGCTGATCGGCGTTTCTCTTGGCATCAGTGAATTTTCGTTTTCCTCTCTTCTGTTTGCTTCTATTCTAATACTTGCTAATGTCCAAGTTTTTGTCAACTCTGTCTGGATTCCATGTTTTGATTTATGGCTTGATTCTAATTTATTTTGGTCTTAATTTTAGTTTGATTATTAGAATTTACTCTGTTTCGATTCAAGAAGTTAGTCTAGGTTTTGATTAGTTTAAGTTTAATCAGGATAATTGTTCTTCACTTTAGTTTGCTAATGGTAAGTCAGTGTTAATGTGTTTTGTTGATAATTGGTCATTGGTTAATCGGGCTTTGATCGTTGGATTTAGAACTTGATTTGGGTTGATTTCAGTATTACCAGCTTGTAAATTGTTCATGTGTTACTTGGTAAGTTGTTTGGTTGTAACTGAAGGGTTTTGGGTCAGGTAGTAATTTTAGGAGATACTAAGGGTAATCTGGGGAATGAACAAGGGGAATAAATTCAGAACTAGGGGAAATCACATGTGAGGGTAGTCTAGGTCTTATTTGGGGAAGGGTAGGTGATAGAAGCTTCTAGCATTTTATTTACCTATAAATAGGCATTGAATTGCCTTGAGAGAGGGTCTTCTTTTTCAGCCATTATTAGCTCCCAAAAACTCTGGCCATTATAGATTTCAGATCTGAAGTAGCTTTCTAACTCAAAAAATCAAAATACAAAACCAAAAAGTTCAAAAAAAAAACTAAAAAATGTTAATGTTCCATTAGGCATTGAGTGACTTTCAATTCTCATCTTTCGATTAATCACTTCCTAGTTTAGATTTTGGTTGTCATGACTTAGCAGTCTCCTGGATCCATTTCTGTTGGTTTTTGAGTTCATTTGAATCAGTTTGGGCCCTTCAGTTGATGCAGTAGTTGAGTAGTGTGTTACTTAGTGTTTGGTGAAGCTGTTTTATGTTAAATCACACTTGTTTGGTTGTTGTTGTTTGAGATTGGTTTCTGGTGTTTAATTCTCCCTGAGCTGCTGAATATTGTTCTTGGATACTGCTGTTGTTTCACCTGCTTCTGCTAACTCCTTCTTCTTTTGCTGTAATTCAAAAACCAGGTACATATCCTGAAGTTTGACGCCATGTATCTTCATTTCACTGGAAATATGAATCAGGATTGAAGTGAACTATCTGCTGTGGAGTTGTAGTTTAAGTGTGATGTGATTTTGGCATTAATGCTTAATATATGCTATTTGTATTCAAAATTGAGCTCATAAATCGTTAGTTTGATATAGTTAAATGCCGGTTTAGGTCTGGTTCTGCATGCTTTTAGTTTAGTATAGGATATTTTAAAAGGTAATCCTAGTTTCTGTGTTAGTTTGAATTCATATTTCTACTTAAATTGAGATTAGGACTATTGAGTCCTTGGCAAAACATTAATTGCCTAAGCAATCAAGCTGGGTGGGTATTTGGAGTTGCATCCGTTGTCCTTACCCAAGCTCGATCCTGAGCCATGTCTTCAGGTGTATGTAATTGTTTGGGCCTGGCTTCTCACGCTATGGGCCTGATGTGTTGAAATCTTCTAAAAAAGGAATGTCAGGTGGGCCATGGTCTACGTGGGGATGGGATTCGGCCTTGTGAGGGCTCGATCTCAGGCTGTCAAACGGATTGCTCTCATGAGTTTAGGTTTCCTAGGGGATTCGATCCCAGGTGCAATCATCTGTCACCTGGGCTTCTTTCTCTCTTGCCCGACAGTAATATTTGGGCCGTTTCTGAAGCCCATCAGTGGTCCAACTCGTTGTTGAGTTTGGACTACTGAATTGCAGTGCATAATTTCACTGGGTAGTTCAGTTTTCACGTAATTAGTTTTCTTTCTTCTTTTAGAGACAATTGATCAATAGAAAATTGTAGTCACTCTTAAATGGGCCTTTTAATAAAATGTTGAGACGAACCTCGCCAAACAAAATTATATATGCGGGGCCCTCAATAATGGTTACATAAAAGTACTTAGAATTTGGGAGGGCCGTTTAGCGAATTTCACGGTCTTCCCCAAAATAATATAACGTTAGAATCTTTAGACGCGATTTAATTAAATTACTTTTTTAAACTCGGGTGCGCATTGATGCGACCCAAATCCAAATCTCGACGAAGTCAAAATGTGTCGATAACCACGGGTGCATTGATTGCGACACGGTTCGAAACGCATTTTCACGACGTCGCAAGTCTTTTAAAATAAATAATGATAAAGCAATGTAAAATTAATAAAAGGCACATAGGTTAGCATGTATTGAAATCAGATAAAATCAAATACAACAGTTAAGCGACCATGCCAGAACCACGGAGCTCGGGAATGCCTAACACCTTCTCCCGGGTTAACAGAATTCCTTATCCGGATTTCTGGTCCGCTGACTGTTAACAGAGTCATAATTTTCCTCGGTTCGGGATTCAACTGGTGACTTGGGACACCATTAATCTCCCAAGTGGCGACTCTGAATAAATAATAACTAAATCCCGTTCCGATTGTCCTTTAATTGGAAAAACTCCTTTACGCCCTTGCAGGTGTAGTGAAAATGGAGGTGTGATAGCTCTGGCGAATCTGCTGGCGATCGAACCTAGAATCTCTGGTTCAGGGTTCAGAATTCGAGCTTAGATAAATTGTTGTATTTGGTTGTATCTGATTTTCCTACATGTTTTGTGCTGAATGTGCTAAATGTTACCGCTTTGATATTATGTGAACTGTATATAAACTGTGCCGACACCCTTCTCTCTTCACCTTTGGGGATGTGCTTACTGGTTGAGACTCCCTATTCTGTTAGTGTCATACCTTGAAATAAGAAAGAGGCCGGACAAGTTACTAAGCCGGATGGCCTTTTGGTTCCCGGAAAGTTGCCCCCTCCTCGACTCGAGTCGTCCGCTCGGGTACACAGTCTAGAACACCGACCTAGGTTTTGAATATAGAATAACGTGACTTCGTGCCAGATCCCTAGTAGGAACGATTATTTGCATCATGCTGCATTTGACTTAGGGGACTCAACACAGAGGTTGGGTCCGTCTAGGGCTAGCAACCTGAAATGAAAGGACTATCCTGATGCATCCTACTTGCTCTGTACATATATTTGTATCGAACCTGCATGTTGACCGGTTTCTGAATCTCGGGAATGTTGAAAAATCGAGGAAAAAAAAGAAAGAAAAGAGAGAAATAACATAAAACCAAGTACGTGGATGATGTGATCGTGAAGTCTAGACAGCAGTTTGACCATGTTAGGGATTTGAGGAAGTTCTTTCAAAGGCTTCGCATGTACAATCTTAAGCTCAATCCTGCAAAATGTGCTTTCGGGGTATCATCTGGAAAGTTGTTGGGATTTATAGTCAGTCGGCGGGGTATTGAACTAGACCCGTCGAAGATCAAAGCTATTCAGGAATTGCCACCTCCAAGAAACAAAACTGAGGTGATGAGTTTGTTAGGAAGATTGAATTATATCAGTAGGTTCATTGCTCAGCTCACGACAACTTGTGAGCCGATTTTCAAGCTGTTAAAGAAAGATGCTGCAGTCAAATAGACTGATGAATGTCAAGAGGCTTTTGATAAGATAAAGGGGTATTTGTCGAACCCACCCGTGTTGGTCCCACCAGAACCAGGGAGGCCTTTGATTCTATATCTGACGGTTTTGGATAATTCATTCGGCTGTGTACTGGGGCAGCACGATGTTACGGGAAGAAAGGAGCAGGCTATCTACTATCTCAGCAAGAAGTTCACATCTTACGAGGTTAAGTATACTCATCTGGAGAGGACATGTTGCGCCCTAACTTGGGTGGCACAGAAGTTGAAACATTATTTGTCATCCTACAGCACTTACCTCATATCTCGCTTGGACCCATTGAAGTATATTTTTCAGAAGCCTATGCCTACGGGGAGGTTTGCAAGGTGGCAGATCCTACTTACAGAGTTCGACATTATCTATGTGACACGGACTGCAATGAAAGCACAGGCATTAGCTGATCATTTGGCTGAGAACCCCGCCGATGAAGATTACGAACCTTTGAAAACTTATTTCCCTGATGAAGAGGTGATGCACATTTATGAATTAGAACAAGCTGAGAAGCCGGGATGGAAATTTTTCTTTGATGGGGCTGCAAATATGAAAGGCGTGGGAATAGGAGCGGTACTTATTTCTGAAACAGGTCATCATTACCCTATTACAGCTCAGCTTCATTTCTACTGTACGAACAATGGCAGAATATGAGGCGTGTATATTGGGATTGAGATTAGCTGTAGATATGGGTGTACGGGAAGTCTTGGTCATGGGTGACTCGGACCTACTGGTACACTAAATTCAAGGAGAATGGGAAACACGGGATTTAAAGCTTATACCGTACCGGCAATGTATGCATGAACTTTGTTAGCAGTTTCAGGCTATAGAGTTCAGGCACATTCCAAGGATTCATAATGAGGTTGCCGACGCTTTGGCTACTTTGGCGTCGATGTTGCATCATCCAGATAAGGCTTATGTTGATCCGTTGCAGATTCAGGTCCGTGATCAGCATGCTTACTGTAATATGATAGAAGAGGAACTCGATGGCAAGCCGTGGTTCCATGATAGCAAAGAGTACATCAGGACGGGAGTATATCCGTTACAAGCCACCGGTGATTAGAAAAGAACGATTCGGTGATTGGCACGCGGGTTTTTCTTTAATGGAGGAGTGTTGTACAAAAGAACTCAAGACCTCGGGTTGTTAAGATGCATGGACGCAAGACAGGCCACATCTATCATGACTGAGGTACATTTCGGAGTTTGTGGACTGCATATGAGTGGGTACGTTCTGGCAAAAAAGATTCTCCGAGCAGGTTATTATTGGCTCACTATGGAGCGGGATTGCATCAGTTTTGTGCGTAAATGTCATCAGTGCCAAGTGCATGGAGATTTGATTCATTCTCCACCATCAGAACTACATACGATGTCCGCACCATGGCCTTTTGTTGTATGGGGCATGGATGTTATTGGGCCAATTGATCCAGCAGCATCAAATGGACACAGGTTTATTCTGGTAGCTATAGACTATTTTACCAAATGGGTGGAAGCTAAGACGTTTAAGTCTGTGACTAAGAAAGTTGTGGTCGACTTTGTGCACTCAAATATCATCTGTCGGTTTGGGATTCCGAAGGTAATCATCACGGATAATGGGGCTAATCTTAATAGTCATTTGATGAAGGAAACATGTGAGCAGTTTAAGATTACCCACAGGCATTCTACTCCATACCGTCCCAAGGCAAATGGTGCAGTTGAAGCAGCCAATAAGAATATAAAGAAAATACTCCGGGAGATGGTTAAAGGGTCTAGACAGTGGCATGAGAAGTTACCTTTTGCATTGTTAGGGTACCGCACCACCGTTCGTTTCTTGGTGGGGGTGACTCCTTATTCATTGGTGTATGGCACCGAGGCAGTAATACCTACAGAGGTGGAAATCCCGTCGCTGCGAATCATCACGGAGGCTGAGATCGATGATGATGAATGGGTGAAAAGCCGCCTCGAGCAGTTGAGTTTGATCGACGAGAAGAGATTGGCATCAGTGTGTCATGGTCAACTGTACCAGCAGAGAATGGCAAGAGCGTACAACAAGAAAGTGCGTCCGAGGAAGTTTGAAGTCGGACAGTTAGTGTTAAGACGTATTCTGCCTCATTGGGCTGAAGCAAAAGGAAAATTCGCCCCAAACTGGCAGGGGCCATTTGTTGTAACCAGAGTGTTGTCTAATAGTGCGTTATATCTGACAGACATAGAAGGAAAATGTGTAGAAATGGCCATCAACTCCGATGCGGTCAAGAGATACTATGTATGATTCTTTATTCTAAATATACTTGTTTGTATTTGGCACCTTTTAAAGATTGAAATGACGAAGGCGTTTTGTTCTGCTATCCAAACACTTTATCCATTGTTATCCCCTTTGAGCCTTAATTGTTTTCGTTCATACCCCTCTTTCGGAATCAACGGCATAATCAGGAAACGCAGGTGCCGGAAATCAAAAAAAAAAGGAAAAGTAAAATAAAGAAAAAAAAGAAAGAAATGAAAGGAAAATAAAGAAATGAAAGGAAAAATGGGAAAAAAAAGAAAGAAGAGAAACATAACAACGTAGTCTCTATGACGTGAACTACGTTTGACTTGATCCCGAAAGGGTACGTAGGCAGCCTCTCTGAGGTTCAGTCATACCCAAAATAAAAATCCAAAAGTCCCCAAGCAAGAAGCTGGGGCAGAATTTGTGATTGTTGTGAGAAGTTGGATTCCGAAAGTTGTAATTTGAACCTATTTGAAATGTTTTGAGCCTTTTATACCTTTCTTTCTAACCCAATCCAAAAGCCTACATTACGGTCCAAAGAAAGACCTTCTGATCAGTTTTTGAGAAATGCCAAGTTGAGCAGGTAGAAGTAACTCATGATAGGGGCAACACTCGGGTTCAAGCAAAAAAAAAACAAAGTAAAAAATGAGAGAGTCTTATTGGTGAAAACCTTCACAGGCACCATAAGGCGACGGGAGCTGAGAGAAAAATAAATGAGAGAGTCTTACTGGTGAAAACCCTCGCGGGCACCTTAAGGCGAAAGTAAGTTGAAAAATGATTAATTGGCAAAAGGTCTGTGGGTGGAAAACTGTTTCGAGGCACCGCAGGATGAACAAAGTTAAGGTTTGGGTAAAGTAATCAAGTGATGGAAATTCTGGGGCAATAAAGTATGGCAATTGAAAGTTGGTTAGTTGGACAGATTGGGCCGATTAATCCAAATGCATGTCATGACCATTGGTACCAGCTGTTCCGCTCAGATAAGTTTCTTTTCCTTCTCTTTTTAAACAGTCATCTGGTTTTGGATTCTTCTTATCCTTGACTCAAAAAAATTATTGCATTTCATTTTCTTTTGAGAGTTTTATCTAGCTAAGATGTGTCAGTGCCAGTTTTGTTCAATGCAAGCAAAAGGACTTCAAAGCTCACTACCATCTTCCGAAAATGGTAAAGCATAATGTTGTTAGAGCATGTCAACAGCAACATGATGTAAAAATGGAATATGGGAAGTCGCAGGAAGTTTCATCGGTGGAATAATTGGGCAATGTTGTGGGAAATGTAAAGGTTCAGACAAAGGGGTCGGAGGTATGAAACAACAGCACGGGTACAAAACATTCAGGTTGTCAGAGGTTGGGGAATTTGAAAGTCAGTCAGAAAGTCAAGCGGTTCAGGGTCAGTTCAAGGAAGTCAGTCAACACAAAGCAAGGCAGTGGAAGGATTTTTCAGCAAGAATGCTATCAACTAACCACCGTTTTAAACTAACGAAATTTTCTTTGATTGAAACAGGGGCAGAAAAGTTAGTTGTTGAGGAGAAATTCTCTAGGAGGGAAAAACAAGCAGTAATCAGGTTTGGCCGCAAAGTGTAGTTTGATTAAATACAAGATAATCATGAATAGCATAGGGGAATATAATTTGGTTGTAAAGTTTGCATGTTTAGGATAAAATTCAAGTTGTCAGGACCTTCCTGGATAATAGGACATAATTCAAATACCCGGGTAAGATAACATGATATAGTGAGAAGTAACACCTTAGGTTCGTAATTGTTTGGAGTTGTCAGGATCTTCCTGGATAATAGGATGTAGTTTAAAACCCTTGTAGATAACATGATGTAGTGAGAGTAATACCTTAGGTTTGTAATTATGAGGAGTTGTCAGGACCTCCCTGGATAATAGGATTTAGCTTTCAATTCTTAGTAATATGTGATAATATGATTCAGTTTAACACTCACCCATACACCCAACTTCCAAACTGGGGCAAAAAATTTTCGTTGGTTGATTATTTTGTGGAAGTCAGGAGTCCTCCTGGAGAACAGAGACATACTTTTCAAGTTTGATGTCAGGAGTCCGCCTGAAGAACGGGGACATACAGTTTAAATTTTAAAAGTCAGGAGCCCGCCTGGAGAATGGAGGTATTAAATTTTAAGTAGTCGAAATCAGGAGCCCGCCTGGAGAATGGAGTTATTAAATTTTTAAGTAGTCGAAGTCAGGAGCCCGCCTAGAGAATGGAGGAGTTAAAATTTTAAGCGGTCGAAATCAGGAACCCACCTGGAGAATGGAGGTATTAAAATTTTTAAGTAGTTGAAGTCAGGAGCCCGCCTGGAAAATTGAGGTTGTTATATTTTAAGTTGTAGTTGAAGTCAGGAGTCCGCCTGGAGAATGGAAGTATTAAAATTTTTAAGTAGTTGAAGTCAGGAGCCCGCCTGGAAAATTGAGGTTGTTATATTTTAAGTTGTAGTTGAAGTCAGGAGTCTGCCTGGAGAATAGAGGTATTACAATTCAAGTTTTAGTTTTAAATTCTCATCCAGTAACATGTGCTCAGTTTTCAAACTGGGGCAGAAAGTTTTTCTTGTTGTGTTTGTGTTGTGAAGTCAGGAGCCCGCCTGGATAACAGAGGAATACATACAGTTCAAGGCTCAGAAGTTGGGAGCCCGACTAGATAACAGAGGAATACATTCAAGTTCAAGTTTATTCAAGTTCCGCAAGTTGAAGAGAAGGAACGACATCTTAGTTAGCAATCTGGAGTAGCAACGATGGATTTCATCAGAGGAACGCAAGACGATAAGGAAGTACAAGAACAAGTTTGAAGATTTTAGACAGGATCTTGTAATTCATAGTTCATAGCTTAGTCTAACTTCTTTTATTTTTGACACGGTGTAATAAGGGAAGTCAGCAAGCAGCAGCAACAGCAATCGCAGTGAAATCACAGCTCCTGGTAGTCCCAGCTACCAGACATTTCCGAACTACACTGACCTGATTTCTGTTTAGCCCAGGATATGTAGGCAACCTCTGAAGCAGGGTGCGGTCAAGCTTTTCAAAAATGCTTCACGCGGAATTTCCAAACGGGCAAAAATCGCTCGTATTTGCTCACTTATCTTTGCCCAAAAACATTTCATGTTTCCAAGCAAAGAGGGGCAGCTGTGAGCACGTGATTTTTGCCCTAAGCAGATTATTCCCAAAATTCAAACAAAATGATCTTTTTCATTATTTTATAATTTTTGTGAATTTTTGTGTCATTTTATGTTAATTGTTTGCATCTTTATTTTGTGCATGTTAATTCACAAGAAAATACAAAATATGCATTTTCATGTAGGATATAGTTTCATATTTTTAGGATTAATTAGGGGTTCATTTGTTTTATAATAAAATAGGAAAAATCTCAAAAAATAGTGCTTTTGCATTTTAATTGCTTTAATTGTGAAATTGCCACAAAATAGTTTTAAAATTAATTTTAGGCATTAATTAGTTTAGTTAAAATTTTATTTTTAGCTTTATAAAATTCAGAAAAAACACAATACAAAATTATAAATGGAAATAACAAAAATTGAAAAAAAAAAAGGTAAGAGAAATAAGAGAAGGAGATAAAAGGTTGGTCTTAGAAGAAATTAACTTGGGCCATTTTTCGTAGTAGGGTCTGTGGCCCAAACCAAATCACACGCCGGCCAGCCCCAACCCAGATTCCTTCCTCCCCAACCCAGTCCAAATCCTCCCAGCCAAAACGACACCGTTTAAGCTCCAATTCAATCACAACCCTTGATTTCCCTCTCATCCAACGACCATTAGTCTCTTGTGGGTAAATATATAATGGTCGGACTGATTAATTAAATCAAAAAGACAAAACCAGTCTTCCTCGTACAGACCTGAGCCTCACCGGAACCCTCGCCGGCGAGAAACGCAACCAACGTCGATGACCGCCAAATTAACACCATCGATTCCTCCCAACCTCCTCTTTCCATTCCCCATGTTCCTATACCTCGAATCTACCCAGAAAGCTTCGAATATCCATTTGAAATTTTCCGGCCAAAGCGCAAAGTATGCCAAACACCACCAAATTTACACTATAGACTCGCCTTAACCTTCTCATCCCAAATACCTAAGTCGTGTTCCTCAAATCTCGCCGGAATTGTTCGAATTTGGATTTAAATTCTTCCGGCCAAAAACCCTAACCCAAAATCTTTGTGATTTTGGACCGTAATATCTTTAACCATGTGTTTTCTTGTGAAAACATATGGTTAGGGATGTTACGTGTCAAAAATCCTGAAAGATTCGGACGTCGATGGCTGACCGGCGTTTCTCTTGGCATCAGTGAGTTTTCATTTTCCTCTCTTCTGTTTGCTTCTATTCTAATACTTGCTAATGTCCAAGTTTTTGTCAACTCTATCTGGATTCCATGTTTTGATTTATAGCTTGATTCTAATTTATTTTGTTCTTGATTTTAGTTTGATTATTAGAATTTACTCTGTTTCGATTCAAGAAGTTAGTCTAGGTTTTGATTAGTTTAAGTTTAATCAGGATAATTGTTCTTCCCTTTAGTTTGCTAATGGTAAGTCAGTGTTAATGTGTTTTGTTGATAATTGGTCATTGGTTAATCGGGATTTGATCGTTGGATTTAGAATTTGATTTGGGTTGATTTCAGTATTACCGGCTTGTAAATTGTTCATGTGTTACTTGGTAAGTTGTTTGGTTGTAACTGAAGGGTTTTGGGTCAGGTAATAATTTTAGGAGATACTAAGGGTAGTCTGGGGAATGAACAAGGGGAATAAATTCAGAACTAGGGGAAATCACATGTGAGGGTAGTCTAGGTCTTATTTGGGGAAGGGTAGGTGATAGAAGCTTCTAGCATTTTATTTACCTATAAATAGGCATTGAATTGCCTTGAGAGAGGGTCTTCTTTTTCAGCCATTATTAGCTCCCAAAAACTCTGGCCATTATAGATTTGAGATCTGAAGTAGCTTTCTAATTCAAAAAACCAAAATACAAAACCAAAAAGTTCAAAAAAAAAACTAAAAAATGTTAATGTTCCATTAGGCATTGAGTGACTTTCAATTCTCAGCTTTCGATTTATCACTTCCTAGTTTAGATTTTGGTTGTCATGACTTAGCAGTCTCCTGGATCCATTTCTGTTGGTTTTTGAGTTCATTTGAATCAGTTTGGGCCCTTCAGTTGATGCAGTAGTTGAGTAGTGTGTTACTTAGTGTTTGGTGAAGCTGTTTTGTGTTAAATCACACTTGTTTGGTTGTTGTTGTTTGAGATTGGTTTCTGGTGTTTAATTCTCCCTGAGTTGCTGAATATTGTTCTTGGATACTACTGTTGTTTCACCTGCTTCTACTAACTCCTTCTTCTTTCGTTGTAATTCAAAAACCAGGTACATATCCTGAAGTTTGACGCCATGTATCTTCATTTCACTGGAAATATGAATCAGGATTGAAGTGAACTATCTGCTGTGGAGTTGTAGTTTAAGTGTGATGTGATTTTGGCATTAATGCTTAATATATGCTATTTGTATTCAAAATTGAGCTCATAAATCATTAGTTTGATATAGTTAAATACCAGTTTAAGTCTGGTTCTGCATGCTTTTAGTTTAGTATAGGATATTTTAAAAGGTAATCCGAGTTTCTGTGTTAGTTTGAATTCATATTTCTGCTTAAATTGAGATTAGGACTATTGAGTCCTTGGCAAAACATTAATTGCCTAAGCAATCAAGTTGGGTGGGTATTTGGAGTTGCATCCGTTGTCCTTACCTAAGCTCGATCCTGAGCCATGTCTTCAGGTGTATGTAATTGTTTGGGCCTCGCTTCTCATGCTATGGGCTCGATGTGTTGAAATCTTCTAAAAAAGGAATGTCAGGTGGGCCATGGCCTACGTGGAGATGGGATTTGGCCTTGTGAGGTCTCGATCTCAGGCTGTCAAACGGATTGCTCTCATGAGTTTAGGTTTCCTAGGGGATTCGATCTCAAGTGCAGTCATCTGTCACCTGGGCTTCTTTCTTTCTTGCCCGACCGTAATATTTGGGCTGTTTCTGAAGCCCATCAGTGGTCCAACTCGTTGTTGAGTTTGGACAACTGAATTGCAGTGCATAATTTCACTGGATAGTTCAGTTTTCACGTAATTAGTTTTCTTTCTTCTTTTAGAGACAATTGATCAATAGAAAAATTGTAGTCACTCTTAAATGGGCCTTTTAATAAAATGTTGAGACGAATCTCGCCAAACAAAATCATATATGCGGGGCCCTTAATAATGGTTACATAAAATTACTTAGAATTTGGGAGGGCTGTTTAGCGAATTTCACGGTCTTCCCCAAAATAATATTATGTTAGAATCTTTAGATGCGATTTAATTAAATTACTTTCTTAAACTCGGGTGCGCATTAATGCGACCCAAATCCAAATCTCGACGAAGTTGAAATGTGTCGATAACCATGGGTGCATTGATTGCGACGCGGTTCGAAACGCATTTTCACGACGTCGCAAGTCTTTTAAAATAAATAATGATAAAGCGGTGTAAAATTAATAAAAGGCACATAAGTTAGCATGTATTGAATCAGATAAAATCAAATACAACAGTTAAGCGACCGTGCCAGAACCACGGAGCTCTGGAATGCCTAACACCTTCTCCCGGGTTAATAGAATTCCTTATCCGGATTTCTGGTTCGCTGACTGTTAACAGAGTCATAATTTTCCTCGGTTCGGGATTCAACTGGTGACTTGGGACACCATTAATCTCCCAAGTGGCGACTCCGAATAAATAATAACTAAATCCCGTTTCGATTGTCTTTTAATTGGAAAAACTCCTTTACGCCCTTGCAGGTGTAGTGAAAAAGGAGGTGTGACACCGCCAATAATTCCCATCTCAGACGATAGCCCACTATCGGTTATCCCGACCTCAGAGTCAGAGACAGTTTAGGAGAATAGGGCACTGCACCTCCGCGTACTATAAATGTGGGATGCCTGGTCCAATGGTAGAGAGCTGACAAGTGCCATACCCAGTTTCCTTGAGTTACTTCCCAGAGCAAGTGGAAATTCCAATGTCCTGATAAAATACCCGAATACCCCAGTTGGATACCCCACTATCTCAGCTCACTTCACCGAAACACCTTCTGAGGTTCGCCCCCAGGTGGTTTCGGGAGTGGCCTCCAACATATTTACCGCACCACCAACCTCGGCTGCAGTACAGCCGACTTTGCCTAGGCCAAGCTTTGATCCATCATCTTTCACCTTCCAAGTACCATCTTTTCCACCAGAACCTACCCAGTTCACCACCAACTCTTACCCTCAACAACCCCGGTACGAGTTTGCCGCGGTACAGGATAAGGCTACAAAGAACCCCTAGCAAGAGGAAATTACCCAGAAAATGAGGAGCATAGCACAGAGCCTTAAGAATATACAAGGTTTGAGCAGACAAAAGAGTGCATACTACGCTGATCTATGCATGTTCCCACATGTGCATTTTCCCCTGGGTTTCAAGACCCCAAAGTTTGAAAAGTATGACGGGAATGGGGATCCCATAGCCCATCTCAAGAGGTACTGCAATCAATTGCGAGGGGCCGGCAAAAAAGAAAAGCTCCTAATGGCTTATTTCAGAGAGAGTCTAGTCGGCATTACATCTGAGTGGTACATGGATCAGGACATGTCTCGTTGGCACATTTGGGATGATCTAGCCCGAGATTTTGTCAGGCAGTTTCAGTATAACATAGACATAGCTCCCAACAGGAATTCTCTGTCGAATCTCAAGAAGAAGTCATCGGAAAGTTTCCCAGAATATGTTGTTAAATGGCGCGAACAAGCGGCCAGGGTCAAACCCCCAATGGATGAAACGGAAATGGTGAGTTTCTTCCTACAATCCCAAGATGCTGACTACTTTCAGAATATGATGTCTGTAATGGGGAAACCGTTTGTTGAGGCCATCAAGATTGGTAAGATGGTCAAGAATGGTCTGAAAACAAGGTGCATATTGAGCCAATCTGCCATAAGAGCTACATCCCAAGCAATTCAAGGCAGGTCTGGAGGTGTAGCAAACAGAAAGAAGAAAGAAGAGGTGGCAATGGCAGCCTCAAGTTAGAGAAACCCCCATCCACCCAGAGGTTACTTCCCTCCAAGCACCCCACAACATTATTATCCCCATCAGGATGTGGCCTATGTTATGGCTCCTCAATGGTACGTAGTAATGAACGCCCAGCCATACGCTCGGCCACAATAGTAGTTTAACCAAAACAGAGCTCCACTTCCTAGAAACAACCCTCCCAACCAAGCTCAGTATAATCCCCGACCTCCACAAAATAATTTCCCCTATAATGCCCGTGCTCGAGAGCCACCTAGGAGAATAAACTTCACGCCTATTGGTGAGTCATATTCTAGTATTTTCCCTAAATTGGTCCAAATGGGTTTGCTACAACTCGTACCCCCGAATAGGCAAAATCCAGAGTCACCTTCTTACCGACCTGGCACCTGATGTGCCTACCATTCTGGGGTGGAAGGACATGACACTGAAGACTGTTGGACTCTAAAAAGGGCTGTTGAAAATCTCATAGAGCAAAAACAAATAGTGTTGAAGGATGAAGAAATTCCTAATGTGTCCAACAACCCGTTACCGGCTCACAACAATGGACCGGTTATTGGAATGATCTGTGAAGATAAAGAGTTTGATCCTACCTTGAAAGCCATCATTGCAATCGCTGACGTCGAGAAAAAGCCAAAGGCTGATGCAAAGCAAGAAAAAAGGGAGAAGAAGAGTAAACCCACCCCTCAAAACACAGAAAAAATAGTGGAAACCAAGGCTAAATGAGCCCGTGGTTATTGGCCGCGCACCGCAGAGGCCCATGACAGATCCTACTGCCATCCCATGGAATTATAACGAGGCGGTAGTAACCTACAAAGGAAAATAAGTCTTGGGGGCCAATAATTTCACTAAGGCTGAATGAGCTTGTTATTATCCGTGCACCGCAGAGGCCCATGACAGACCCCACTGTCGTCCCGTGGAATTATAACAAGGCAGTAGTAACCTACAAAGGAAAAGAGGCCCTAGGAGAAGCAAATGAAACTAACCCAGCTGAGAAATACCTTAATGTGGGAGAAGTGAACAATGCCAAGCAGAAACGCTTCCTGATCAAAAAGCCAGTTAGTGCCGAAGAAGCAAAAGAGTTCTTCTGAAAAATGAAAATTGTGAACTATGAGGTAATAGACCAACTTCGGAAGTCTCCTTCACAAGTTTCACTCCTGTCTCTGCTGGTAAGCTCAACCGAGCATCAGAAAGTGTTGATAGAAACCCTCAACGAAGCTTATGTTCCAATTGAAACCATTGTTGAACAACTGGAGAGGATGGCAGAAAGATTCTTCGCAGTCAATCAGATTTCCTAGCAAGAATGATTTGCCCCCGAAAGGGGCCTCCCACAACAAATCCCTCCATCTGAAAATTAAATGTGAGGTGTACTATGTGAAGAGAGCCATGGTGGATGGCGGATTCGGAGTTTATATCTGCCCTCTCTCAACTTTGCAAAGAATGGAGATAGGGACTGAGAGAATCAGGCCTAACAATGTCTATGTGCGTGCCTTTGATGGCGTCAAGAGAGATACCATAGATGAGATCGATTTGATTTTGACTATCGGTCTTGTGGATTTCGAGGTGACCTTTCAGGTCCTAGACATGGACACTTCCTATAATTTCCTTTTGGGAAGACCTTGGATTCACAGAGCAGGGGTTGTACCTTTCACTCTCCACTAGATGGTGAAATTTGAATAAGAAGATCAGAAGATTGTAGTCCATGGAGAGGACGAGCAGTCGATTTACCGGGACTCGTCGGTCCCATGTCTCGAAGCTAGGGAAGGTAGTGAACATATAGTCTATCAAGCTTTCGAGGTTGTGGTTGTAGACCAATGTGAGGAGGGAAGCCCATGCCCTCAACCTTTTCTATCAAATGTGTCCATCATGGTCGCTACTGAAATGATCAAGCATGGTTATAAGCCTAGGAAGGGACTCGGGGCATCATTGCAAGGAATCACAGAACCGATCACTTTACCTGCCAGCGAGAAGTTTTTCGGTATGGGTTTTCATGCCACAAAAGCTGATATGACATGGGCAGATGAATGAAAGAGCAATGGTTGGGTCTTACCTCAGTCGGTTCTACATCTCTACAAAACATTGTCAGGCCCAAGTACAACGAAGAAGAAGATGATGAGGCATTCACGGCCGAAAATATTAAAGAAATATGTGGGGCTATGAGGCAGATGTTATATGAAACCCACATGGTTCAGCCGGGAGAAGGCTCGAGCACCGCTGAGGTGCTATACATGGGGCCCAATGCCAAGTTGCAAAACTGGAAGGATACCCCATTCCCAGTCAGGCGGGAATCTCGGTAGTCCAGTCTTGCCACCTTTTCTACATCACGAGTTATTTCAGGGTGTAATTCGGATGTTTTCTTTTAGTTTATTGTCTTTAAATTTCAAAGTAAACCCTGTTATCTTAAAAATTCAATGAAATGAAATCAATATTTCATCGTTCATCTCTCTTTATTCTTTCTAATTTTTGTTACTTTTTCTTATTTCTTCTTTTAGTTCTAATAATGCGGCTTTAAATAATATGACATGCTTGCAGACTTCATGCCCAGATCCAAACATGCTGTCTAATTGTGAAATAATGAACCAAGAAACGGAATATGATGAATAAGAGTCTTTTAGGGAAATAAACCGAGAATTGGAACAATTCGAGAATAAACCTAAGCCAAACTTAAATGAAATCGAGCCGGTTAATTTGGGTAGTTATGAAGAAGTCCAAGAGACCATGATAAGCATGCACACAGATGAAAGAACCAGGGACGCATTGATCCAACTTTTGTTTGAATTTAAAGATGTGTTTGCTTGGTCCTACGATGACATGTAGGATTAAGTGTCAATTTGGTAGTCCTTAAGTTGTCGACTTACTCCGATTGTCCCCCCCTATTCAGCAAAATCAGAGGAAGTTTAAAACTGATATTAGTGATAAGATCAAAGAAGAGGTCATAAAACAGTTGAAGGCGGGAGTGATCTGAGTGGTCCAATACACCACATGGCTGGCTAATGTGGTTCCCTACCAAAGAAAGATGGGAAAACTCGAGTGTGTGTTGACTACCGAGATCTGAACAAAGCAAGTCCCAAAACAACTTCCCTTTGCCAAACATCCACATCCTTGTTGATAACTGTGCCAAACATGAGATACAGTCTTTCGTGGATTGTTATGCAGGATATCATCAGGTGTTGATGGATGAAGAGGATGCGGAAAAGACAGCCTTCACCATACCCTAAGCGCCCATTGCTACAGGGTCATGCCTTTTGGTTTGAAGAATGCCGGGGCAACTTATATGAGGGTCATGACTGCCATCTTTCATGACATGATGCACCAAGAAATTGAGGTGTATGTGGATGATGTAATCATCAAATCTAGAACACATGACGACCATGGACCTGAGAAAGTTCTTTGAGCAGCTGCATAAGTATGATTTGAAGCTAAATCTGGCTAAATGTGCATTTGGGGTTCCGTCTGGAAAACTCTTGGGATTTATTGTTAGTCGTAGGGGCATCGAGCTAAACCAAACAAAGATAATGTCTATTCGGGATTTGCCTCCTCCAAGAAACAAGAAAGAGGTTATAAGCCTGCTGGGAAGGTTGAACTACATCAGCCGGTTCAGTGCTCAATTGACATCCACATGTGAGACCATATTCAAGCTGTTGAAGAAAGATGCGGCAATTAAATAGACAGATGAGTGTCAAAAAGCCTTTGACAAAATCAAAGAATATTTGTCGAACCTGCCAGTCGTGGTCCCACCTGAACCGGGGAGGCCTTTGTTTTTGTACCTGACAGTCTTGGAAAATTCCTTCGGCTGTGTCCTCAGGCAACACGATGTGACCAGGAAGAAAGAGCAGGCAATCTACTATTTGAGCAAAAAGTTCACAAGTTATGAAGCCAAATATACCTTGTTGGAAAGGACTTGCTGCGCCCTAACTTGGGTCGCTCAGAAGCTTAGGCATTACCTGTTGGCCTATACCACTTACCTCATCACCAGGCTGGAACCTTTAAAGTACATATTCCAGAAGCCGATGCCTACAGGGAGGTTAGCAAAATTGCAGATCCTGCTCACTGAATTTGACATAGTCTATGTCACCCGCACGGCAATGAAAGCCCAGGCTTTAGCAGATCACCTAGCTGAAAGCCATGTCAATGAGGAATATCAGCCCTTGAGTACTTACTTCCCGGATGAAGAGGTAAATTCAGTCGAGGTAACATCAGAAGACACCAACACTTGGAAAATGTTCTTTGATTGAGCTGTGAACGCAAAAGGTGTCGGGATCGGGGCAATTTTGATCTCACCCACTGGTCAACACTATCCAGCCACAATCCGGCTTCGGTTTTTTAGCACAAACAACATTGCGGAGTATGAAGCCTGCATTATGGGTATGAATATGGCAATCGACCACGATGTGGAAGAATTGTTAATCATGGGAGATTCGGACTTGATTATCCCACAAGCTCAGGGTGAATGGGAAACTCGGGATGTCAAGCTTATTCCCTACAGACAACATGTGGAAGATATTAGCAAGCGGTTCAAGTCAATTGAGTTCAGGTACATTCCTCGTTTTCACAATGAGTTAGCCGATGCACTCGCTACTTTGGCCTCGATGTTGCTGTATCCGGGCAATCTCCACATTGACCCTTTGGAAATCCAAATTCGAAAAAGGCATGGTTACTGTAGTACGGTTGAGGCGGAACCAAATGTTCAGCCATGGTATCGTGATATCAAGAGATTTCTGAAAATGAAAGAATATCCTGATCAAGCCAGCGGAGACCAAAAGAGAACCATTAGACGGATTGCAAGCGGTTTCTTATTGAGCGGTGAGGTCTTGTACAAAAGGACTCCAGATCTCAACTTGTTAAGATGTGTTGATGTCGAAGAGGCCTGAAGAATCATGTATGAAGTGCACGTAGGAGTGTGTGGACCCCACATGAATGGGTACCTCTTGGCAAAGAAAATCCTCTGAGCAGGCTATTACTGGATAACTATGGAAAAAGATTGCTTCAGTTTTGTCCAGAAATGTCATCAGTGTCAGCTGCACGATGATCTGATTTATGCACCACGTACAGAACTACATCATATGTCAGCGTCGTGGCCGTTTGTTGCTTGGGGTATGGACGCCATTGGACCGACCAAGCCAAAAGCGTCAAATGGGCATGGATTTATATTGGTCGCCATCGACTACTTCATAAAGTGGGTCGAAGCAATTACTCTCAAAGCTGTCACTAAGAAAGCAGTGGTAGACTTTGTGCTCTCCAATATCATTTGTCATTTTGGTATTCCTGCAACTATCATTACGGACAATGCTGCGAACTTGAATAGTCATTTGATGAGGGAGATATGCGAGCAATTTAAGATCACGCATCAAAATTCTACTCCTTATCAGCCCAAAGCTAATGGCGCTATCGAAGCAGCAAATAAGAACATCAAGAAGATTCTGAGGAAGATGATCCAAAGTTCCAGGCAATGGCATGAAAAGTTGTCGTTTGCATTGTTGGGGTATCGCAAAACTGTGCGCACATCAGTCGGAGCGACCCCATATCTTCTGGTTTATGGCACTGAAGTCGTGATACCTGCAGAAGTTGAAATCCTTTCTCTTCGAATCATTGTGGAAGCTGAGATTGAGTTTAGTGAGTGGGTCAAGACTCGTCTAGAACAGTTAACCTTAATTGATGAAAAGCGAATGGTCGCAGTCTGCCACGGGCAGTTGTATCAACAAAGAATTGCCCGTGCCTACAACAAAAAAGTGTGGCCTAGGAACTTTGAGGTGGGGCAACTCATTTTGAGATACATTCTCCCTCACCACCAAGAAGCAAAAGGAAAGTTCGCTCCTAACGGGAAGGGCCCATACATTATCAGAAAATTGTTGCCAAAAGGGGCGTTATACCTGGGAGACATCGAAGGAAATGACCCCGAAGCAGCTGTAAATGCAGACGCAGTCAAAAGGTATTATGTCTAATCTTTCTATAGCAACAACATTATCCGATTGGGATGACGAAGGATTTCATTCTCACTACCCCAAACACTCTACTCCTTTGATAACCCTTTGAGTCGATTACCTTTCTTTCATTACCCTCTTTGGAACTTGAAAAAAAAAGGGAAAACAACAAAACAAAATGTTTCCCTGAACTACGTTCGACTTGATTCCAAAAGGATACGTAGGCAGCCTCTCTCTGGGGTTCAGTCACACCAAAACAAAAATCCAATTTCCCCCAAAAGTGAAACTGGGGCAGATGTTATAATGGTTCGGCGATAATCCCGCCTGAATGATTCCAAAGTTGTAATTCGATCCAAATTCTTTTTACCTAAACCTTGTTCAAGTCCTTCCGATCAATCGGTGAAAGATATTCAAAATCGGAGAACGCAGTTGTTTGGATCCGATGCAATCAAGATGAAACAAATAAAATGAGAGAGTCTTATGGGTGAAAACCCACACGGGCACCATAAGGCGATGGTGAGTAGAGAAACTAAAAAATGAGAGAGTCTTATTAGTGAAAACTCGCAAAGAGCACTATAAGGTGACGGTGAGAAGAGAAATAAGAGAGGTCAATTGGCGAAAACCCGCAAAGGGCGTTGTTGATCGAATAGAAGGACTCCCTTACAACCATTGGCACTGAAAAGAATCCTGGCAAGGTTTCCTGGTTTTAAAACACGGGTCATAATGGGTTTATGAGAAGTTGGATAGTGGCACAGATCGGGTATCCAGTCCAAGAAGCATGTCATGTCTATTGAAGTGTGTATGAACTCCAGATAAGTCCTTCTTTCCTTCCCCGAAAGGGACACTTCTCTTTAAATTCATTATCCTATCCTTTCTTTACTTTTCTTTGAATCCCTTTTGGTTTAATCCTCTTCCGAAACTAATCGAAAGAAAAGTTGGCAAGATTGATTTTACAGGTTTCTGTTCAACAAAAGATAAAATTCAAGGAAAAGCACCCAGCCTCAGCAGGTGCTTCAAGTCGATCTCAACTGGCCTTGATGGTCGATGCTCCAGAGTCGAAAACTCTTGAAAAGGAAATAAACCCAAAGTCAGGTTACCATAAAGGCAAAATAAGAAAGGCCAAGGCCCCACACGGGTTAACCATCATGTGAAATCTTGTTAAAAGTCAAGATACCCAGTTCTGGAAGAGAAATCAGTCTCCAGAAAACCAGCAAGCGGTAAAGGATTTCAGCGAAAGAGTTAGGCCGAGATCAAGTGATCAAAACAATCAAGGCCACAAGACCAACCACTGTTTCAAACTGATAAATTATTCTTTGATTTGAAACAGGTACAATCTAAGAAAACCTCGCAAGAAGCAGGTGCAATAAAAGCAAAGAGCGCAAAGACCAGAATGGTCCCGCATGCAAAAGTTTACCTGAAAAGGGAAGTCCCATCCAAACTCTTCATGCATTATCTTGAATAAAGTATTAAAAGTGAAATGAAAATAAGAAGAAGAGAAATTCCAAAATCATGGTAGCCTAGGGTCTCCAATCTCTAGCTACGTCTTTCCCAACATAGGATCTCATTCCCTAATCGATACCAGCATAACCTGTTGATCTTTCCAACATAGGGCCCCACTCCTTAGTTGATTCCCGGCATAACCCGAGGACCTTTTTCCTTTTCCGGAATAACCCGATGACTTTCCTGGCATAACCCATGGACCTCCCCGGCATAACCCGAGGACCTTTTCCTTTTCCAGCATAACCCGATGACCTTTCTCGGCATAACCCGTGGACCTCCCCGGCATAACCCGAGGACCTTTTCCTTTTCCGGCATAACCCGATGACTTTTCCGGCATAACCTGAGGACCTTTTCTTTTCCGGCATAACCCGGTCATCTTTCTAGTGTAACCTGGCGATCTTTCCAATTTAGGGCCCCAATCCCTAGTTGAGGTCATTATAGATATAGGGCTCCACTCTCTAATCTCTTTTCCTAAGGATACACAATCCTGATTTAACTGCTTTCAATAAATAAATAGTTTTAGATTTTGTTACAATAACTCACGAAATTTTCCTAGTAAAACTGGGGCAGAAAAATTTTGTTTATTTGTTTGTTTTAGTGCCTGGACAGGTTTTTCACCGTGAGGTGCAAGGTTTGAAATGACCAAAAGAAGAAGTCTCAACCCAAATATAATAAAAGAAAAAGAAGTGAGCTCTAAGTGTAGAAGCGGAGAAAAGATGCGGACTGCTCAAGATATGATTGAAGTCACAAGCTTTGTATGTCCCGCCTTGATCCGAAAAGCTGAAGAAGAGTGAACCAGCGGTTACAGCTAATGAGCATCAAGATTCAGATCAGAGCCTGTAGGAAGAACCAGGGTTATAGATAGGAATCTTGTAACTCGTAGTTGATAGGCTTAGCTAGGTTAGCTTTTCATCTTCCATTTTGGTGTAATAAGGAGCTCGACAAGCAGAAACAGCAACAACAGCAGTGAAATCACAGTTTCCCGGTAGTCACAGCTACCAAAAAGCTTCCAGAACTACACTGACCTGATTCCTTTATAGCCAAGGATATGCAGGCAACCTCTGAAGCAAGGTTCGGCCAGGCCCTTTTCAAAAATGCTTCTCATGGACTTTCAAATGGGCAAACATCCCTTATAATTGCTCATTTTATCTTTGCCCGAAAACCCATCGTGTTTCCGAGCAAAGAGGGATAGCCGTAAGCATGTGATTTTTTCCTTATACGAAATACTCCAATAAAATTCCCAAAAATAGGTTTTCTGTTAATTATTTGCCATTTTTAGAAATATTTCTAGAATTTTCTTAATTATTTGCATTTCTGTGCATCTTTAATTTATATTTAAATCATGAAAAATACCAAAACAAATATCATGCATTGCATTTAGGATTTATTTTTACTTTTTTAGAATTAATCAGTAATTATTTATTTTATAGAAATTTGAAAATCACAAAAATGGCTCATTTTTACATTTTTTGTCTTTTAATTTTTAGTTTATTTGATTTTCCTTTTTTAATTTAGAATTAAGTGATGTTTACAATTTTTATAATTAGTTAATTAGTTTAATTTCACATTTTAGGTAATTTAGGATTTTTAATTATTAGGATTTCTAATTAAAAAAAAGAAAGAAAAAGAAAAGAAAATGAAAATAAAAGAAAAGGAATATAAGGGTAGTAATTTCCGGAATTGGACCATTTTAATCCCCAAATCAGCCCAAATATTTGCCCAAAACCCAAGCCCAATTCCCGCCAAACCCGGTCCAGCCACGTCTAACACTAAACGACCCTGTTTTGGTGGCAATTGATCACAGCCGTTGGATTTTTATCATCCAACGGCTCGGAACTCATATCTCATTTAACATATAACTGTCCTAAAGGACTACACCCCCCCCCCCCATCAGACCCCTCTCCTCACTTCATCTCTCCGCTCTCAAACAAGAAACCCTAGCCGCCTCAATACTCCACGCCGTCCCCACCGCAAACCACCGCCGAAAATCACCTCACGGCGGTTCCGGTGGTCCAATCTCCCCCAAAATGACACCATGAACTCCTCTTCACCTCCCCCATTCCAAATCTCCACTCCCTTTCCTTCGACTCGTGCCCAGTTTGTTCGAATCTTGAATCAAAAAAATCCGGCCAAAACACTAAGTCGCCAAAAATGCCCCGAATTCACACAAGTTGATCCCCAGTCATCCCTCACCACTACCATACCCTCAATTTCCCAAAAAACCCAGCCAAATTCCACGAATTTCAAATCCCAGATTCTTTTAAACCCTAATTTTCCCCTTTTTTAATTTTTCGGTTAATTTTGGGTCAAGTGAACTTAAAACCCCCATTAATCGACTGTTCTTGTTAAGAACAGTCGATTAATGTTGGTCAAGGTTCACTTACAAGTTCGAAGATTTGGGGATGAATTCGTTGTATGGACCAGTTTCGAAATTCCGGTAAATCCTTTCCTTTTTTTATTTTGTTTTGGTTTTGATTTTTGTTTCTTTTCTGCATGATTGATTTTTCTTATTTTTAGCAGCATGTTTTAGGTTTTAGTTTAGTTTCAGATTTCTTATTTTTCTTTTTTTACTTCATTCTTGGTCAAGCATGTTAAGCAATTGCATAAATTTAGATTTAATTAGGTTAATTATTTTATCCTATTTGTTTCTCTGTTTGTTCCCATTTATGTCATTAATTTCCGTTTGAATTCAGCTTTCATTTAGGTTTAATTAGACAATGCAGGTTCATTCATTCACTAGTTAATTTAGTTTTAGTCTTAAAATTGCATCAGCACTTCTCTTTTAGTCATTTCAATTTATATTTTTTTCCCCTCTTTTTCTGCCTTTATTTACTTTGATGTGAACATCGGTAGGACTTTAGGAACCTAAGCGAACAAAAAAAATTTAGATAGAGGCTGTAATAAGTAGGTTTCAAAAGGATAATTTAGGATTTTTCTTAAATGAAAATATCAGAATACTCTAGAAAAGGGGCAGCTGGCCTCATTTGGTTAGTATAAAGTACTGAAACCAATGGGGGAAAACCAGTTGTCCCAATTCTGTTGGGAATATGCTGTTCAGGCTAAGGAAATATTCCTTCAGTATAAGGCATTATATATCCCTATATATAGTGCCTTTTCTCATAGAGAATGAGGATTTTTTTACACACGAAATTGATCAGCATTTTTACTGCAAAAAACTCCATTCTCCTTCTGAAAATTCAGAGTCCAAAATCTTCAAAAAACCTCTCATTTCTCTCTGATTCTTTACAATTTTAATAACATGCTCTGAAAAATGGAGAGTTTCTTCTTGGTCCACTAGCTGGGGATTTCTGGTTTCAGCTGTTTGGTTTTGGGGTCTGAAGTTTTTTGACTCATCTGGGGTTGTTGTTAGCTGTGTTGTTTGATGTTGTCCTTTTGTTCCTTTGAAGCTTTTCCAGCATTTTTTCTTTCCTGTTAGTTGCTTGTTTTCTAGTGTTGTTTTCAAGGTACATATGTTTCTCTCAGGTTTAAGTATTTTGTAAATAGAGTCTTTCTTTTCAAGATGAATACAAAGTGATTTTTGTTTGGCCAATGTTTAGATCTTTGTAGGTTCCTTGCTTTAAGTTGTCATCATGTTGAATTATCTATCTTAAGTACATGTTTTCCTTAGGCTCTTTGGTCCCTATCATGAGCATGTATACCTTTGCATGATGTCAGCTTTTTGTTGAATTTTGTTCATTTCAGTTTGTACACATTCTTATGGCTACTTTGATCATGTAGTTTATTAGATTCCCCTAATTCAAACTTGGTTTATTCATTGAGGCTAACCCTCATATGGTTAGACTCATAGATTAGATTCCTTTCCCCTCCCCTTGGGTCATATTTGTAGCATAGGTTTAATGCCTTTGTTGGTTCATTGAGTTTAACCATTGAAATATGTTTAAACCCATGAATCACTTTGTTTGGCATTAATTGAATTCTTTTCTTTTCTTTGAAAGTTGTATAGTATAAGAGTGATTTTACAGCAAATCATCTTCTCCTCTCCTCATGTCATCAGTAAATGAAGTTATTTAGGATTATTTGCAAACTTTGAGCCAAACACCTACAGATTTGGTCACTAGTTGACCAAATCAGCAGGTTCAAAAGCCTAAAAATCCAGCATTCAATTGCCCGAGCCTGCTGCACTTCAGTGTCATTCACACAAGAGGCACAGTTCTTTTTTGGATAAACAATATCCAAGAGGATCAGTGTTTCCTTGGTTATATGGGGTTTGTACTAGTTTAGTTAGTTTAGATTAGTATTAAATGTATTTAGTAGAATTACTATGTAATAATTTTATTTTTCTTGAGAAAACTGTATTCTAATGAGAAATTTGTAATAAATGAGGCTTTTAATTTTGTTTAAGTTATTGATAGGGTTACCATGAGGTTCTCGTAGGTATAGTAGCACAATGGGCTAGTTTGTGAGCCCAACCCCGTAAGGGTAATGTTATTTTCGTTTGGAGTAGGGCTGATTTTAAAGCCCCCGAATGAATTTGATCACTGAAATGAATTTGGACCTAGGCCATTGGGCCTGGGTCTTGAGCCCAAATCCAGACATTTTCCAGTTTTCTTTATAAATCATGTTTAAGTGTATGCTTTTTTCTTGCCTTGAAATCATGTGGTCAACTTGCAAACTGGATGGCTATTTGGTTTTTCATATTCTGATTTTTTTTAAAATTAAGTAAACACAGTTTTTTGGTTGCTGTTAAATTCAAAGTTAGATAGGCCCAAACGTTAACTGAGGCCCGCCTGGGTAAGCCAAATGTGGGTGAATTTGTTCGAAATTCAGACTTGGGCAGAAACTTTAGGTTTTATTCTCCACTGGGCCAATTCGCGAGCCCAAATACAGTCTTTATAGCTGATTCGTCCAAGTGAGGAGCTATAGCTGGTCCATTCCTTTTGTCCAAAACAATTTAAAACCTTTCATAATCATTTAACCTTTGTTAAGCTTAAGTTAGTCTCAAATAGGAATATCCTAGATGACTTAAATTAAATAAGTTTCTTCTAAAACCATTTGAGGTGTGCCATGTTTAAAACCCATAACATATGGCCCTCATGAACTTAACTAAAACTTGTAAAATTGAGGTGTACCGTGTTAAATAAAACCCCTAAGCCCATGGCCCTCATAAAACTAGTTAGCTTTTATAGAAATTGTGAGGTGTGCCATATTCATTAAATAACTCATGGCCCTCATGTAATTAATTCAAACCTTTTGTAAAATCGAAGCGTGCCATTAATTAAATTTTCCATGGCCCTCGCAAACATTGTTTATAATTTGAACCTTCGTAGTTGTCACATTCTTTAAATTGATGTTTAATTACTAAATTCGGGTGCACATTTCATATGACCCAACTTCAACTCTCAACAATATTAAATAGAACGTGTCACGAACCGCGGGTGCATTTCATGTAGCGTGGTTCAAAGCATATGTTAAATAACGTTGAATCTTCCTAAAAGCGGTTTAAAATATTTAAAAGCGATTATGAAGTTAAAAATGCACCATAGGTTTAAACATGTAATAAATCAGATAATAGGCCAATTTTAATAGTTTAAGCGACCGTGCTAGAATCGCGAAACCCGGGAATGCCTAACACCTTCTCCCGGATTAACAGAATTCCTTATCTAAAATTTCTGGTTCGCAAACTTTAAAATGAAAGTCGAATTTCCTTGATTTGGGATTTAAAATGAACCGGTGACTTGGGATACCATAAATATCCCAAGTGGCGACTCTGATTAAATAAAATAATCGCATTTCGAATAATATCACTTTAATTGGAAAAACTCCCTTATATCCCCTCTCGGGTGGTAAAAAGGAGGTGTGACAACAGCCCTCTCTCTCCATTCATTGATTAGTTCTATGTCGGTCTTGTGTCACTCCATATGCTCTGCCTCGGACTCATGGACCCTTTTGCACAGTTTGTTATATTTCACTTGTGCTTCGGTAACTTCGTCTATGACCCTGTTTCCTGGACCAACCCTTGGCTCGAATAGTCCCCATGTGTTATTATCATCCAACCATGAGGGGTAGAACTATACATGACCAGCATGATATTGATCTGTCTCGATGGTATCCTTTTCCACGATAATCTTCAAGTGCAACATGTGTTGTGCTTCATTTTTGTATGGAATGGCGTCACCTTGAAAATCAGCTATGAAGTGACTCATTTTAGCAACTCGCAGTATGATCTGCTTCCTGCCTGCCTGTCTCATAACCTTGAGGGGAGCATAAGGGTATATTCCCCTTAACCCAACCAATACCAAGTGTGGAACATCCCTAGATCTGATGATGAACTCGTCGGTAGGGACCAATCGAACATCCATTGAACCTGATCCTCGGTCAAATTGTTGAAACACTGCACCCATCCTACAGCATCCTCTAGTTGAGCAAACCTGTCTAGGATATAGGTCATTTTCTTGGGATGATGGAAGGCTATGTGATCATTCCATGGCCTTCGCGGAAACTCTTGACGGTATTGACCCTTTTGGAGATGTTCTAACAGCCAAACTTGCAGCAAAAGATTGCAACCTTCAAAGTATTTGTACCCCTTCTGGCAGAGCTCCAAGGCCCGGTATATGTCTGCTATGATCATAGGGACAATAGTATATGTCTGTCCTTCAATCCCCTCCATCAAAGTTTTGGCCACCATAGCCAGTGGCCAATCTGGTGTGGATTCTATCTCCTTGGATCGGGAACACTAACATATCGCGGGCCTGGGCCTGGACCACAATACAGCCTTAGGTTTAATAGACATGCTGAAAACAAGAAGCACATAGGTCTAAATTCATGGAACTAGGCATGTGGATTAAGAGTAATAAACATGAAGCACATAGGTCTAATTACAACATATTGAATGATGGCAGAAGTGGAGATATACCAGTTAAGAAATAGCAAACAGGAAGTTGAAAGTATGCAGGATCCAATGGTCTAGCCTTGGCTTTCAGCCGGCTAGACAGTGTAGCAAACACAAGTAACAGAAAGGTTTGAATGAGAGCAAGAGCTGGTGTGTGTGTGTGTGTGTTTCTTTCTGAGTGTTCGTGTGAGTGTCTAAGTCTATTTGAAAATCAGAACAAGAAGGGTTTTTATAGCATGCAATAGGGTAGGTCACATAAGGTAATGAATCAATCACATATACAAAAGGTATGAAAAATCAATTAGCAATCAGTCAGGAATCAATTAAGAGGACAAAATCAAATTAGTACCACTTAATTTAAGGAAAAATCTCAAATTCAATCCGTAATTAAGAGCAAGGTTAATAAGGTAAGAAACAGTTTCCGGAATCAATTAGGAATCAAGACACACAATCAAGCCAATAATACGGATACATAAATAGGGTAAGAACAAGTAAAACATAAATAAGGAAATATAGGTACTAAATTCAAACACTAATTTAGGTAAGTAAATCAATTAACAACTTAATTGATAGAGTTAAAGGTAACGGGCAAAAGACAACAGGATAAATAGTCAGAGAATCAAAACCCTAGAATATGTCAAATGCATAGAGACGAAACTCAGAAAGGATCGGTCGAAATAGTAAAGAAGAAAACCATAGTTGAAAGCATTTAAATGTCTAAGCATTTTCATAGAAAATTCGTTAGAGATCAAAACCCTAGGGTAAAGAACATAGCCATGAGAATCAGTCGAACAAACAAAGAAAATTAGGGTTAAACACTTTTAAAAAAATTAGTATTTTCATAAGCTTAAAGGGATGAAACCCTAGCTTTAGAGAAGACAAAAATCGGTTAATAATGAGAAAACACAGAAAGTTTTTAAAGAGAAATAACAAAATAGACTTAAAACTATCTCAGATCTACAAGGATTTGAACGGATTCGAGTAGCAAGAGGCTAGGGTTTTAAGAGAATGACAGAGATGAAAGAAAATCTAGTTTGGAACCATAGATTCGAGCTATAAATACGAAGATAATAGAACTCACAAACGGAGATGACTGTAGGTAGATTCATAAACGGTTTTGAACAAATCTGAGTTGGATCTCTTCGAGATTCTTTCATAAAGCAACAAAATCGAATAACCAGAAGAGGTAAAAGGCCGGTAGGGGCTTGAAATCACCGAGGAACCCTATAGAATGGGTAGTTTTCCTGGTGATGACGGTTAGGGTTTGAGAATGTCTGAGATATAAGAGAGGAGGAGAGGATTCAGAGGCGGTGCAAATGAGAGAGTGAGGTAGGGTTTTGGGGGGGTGGCTTAATTAAAAATCGAAAGAGGGTTTTGGACCATTGATCTTTGAGATCAACGGTCAAGATTCGTTCCGGGTTGGGGCGGGTTAGATAGGAAATTGGGCTAAGGTTTAATTTGAATTGGGCCGGGGGATCCGAATTTAAACATAATTAAAGGGGCTATTTGTAAAATACCCAATTTATTAATAAAATAATTTGTAAAAATAGCTAATAAAATGATAAAAATGATTTTTATGTATGAAGATGATTTAAAATAATTACTTAGTATTATAAAAATATAAAAGATTATTTTCTGTATAGATAATGTAATTATGCATATGCACAGGCTATTAATGCAAAATATACAGTTATAGTCTTAAAAATGTAATTGTAAAAAATACAATTAAAATATTTGAACACTTATATGAGTATAAATGATGAATTTAGATGATTAGATCATCATAAAGTAATATGAGAGATAATTATTTAATATTTATATAATTAAAAATGCAGAAATAAATTAATTTAAGGCCTTTAAAAATTATAGAAAAAATTGTAAAAACACTTTTGCGTGTTTGTAAATGCATGTAAAATATTTTGAAACTATGTATGCATATTTAAAAATATATGAGGGAAAAATTGGGTATCAACACTCCAATCTCCTAGCAATCCCCACTACCTACTGCTATACGATGTCTATCTCCAGCTCTCGGGCCATGCTAAAGCTGATACTAGGGTTGAGCCCCTCAATAAATCGACGAACCCACTCTCGAACAGTAGCAACCAAGGCTGGTGCAAGCCTAGAAAAATCACTGAATTGGATTGCATACTCTGACACGATCATAGAATCCTAGCGCAACTGCTCAAACTCTGTGCGCCATGCATCTATGAGACTCTGGGGAACATACTCCCTCAAGAACATATCTGAGAACTGATTCCAAATGAGTGAAGCTGCCCCGGTCGTACTACCCAACTCATATGCTCGCCAACACTGATAGGTCGCTCCCCTAAGCTAGAACGTAGTGAAAGCAACCCCACTAAACTCCACAACACCCATAGTACGGAGGATACAGTGGCACTCCTTAAGAAAGCTTGGGCATCATCTAACGCCAAGCCATTGAAATTAGGAGGGTGGTACTTCTTGTACCTCTCGAGCCTGAGCTGCTCCTCCTCAGAAATTTCTGCCCTAACCTCGGGCTGAACTGGGGCTACAGGCTGTACTGGTATGACCTATGGAACCTGGTTGACCTGAACCCGCTGCTTTGGGACACAGGCAATGGGAGTTTGTGCTCATCCCCCGGCCTGAGATATGGCAGGAGCAAGTGGTATCAACCCTGCATGAGCCAAAGTACTGAACATGCTCAAAAACTACGCGAGGGTCTCCTAAAGAGTTGGTGCAATAACAGGCATCTCAGGTACTTGCCCTCTAACTAGAAATACTGGTAGCTCCTCTGTAGCAGCATGTGCGGGTTCTCTGGCTGCACCACATGGACGTCCTCAACCTATACCCTGGCTTCGGCCTCTTGTAGCTCCAGCAGGAGGCGCGGGTGTCTGCTCATTTGATCTGGTTGTACGTGTCCTCACCATTTGTGAGATAATAGAAAGACATAAGTTTAGAGTCCTGAAGTCAACAATTTTCACACGATAAGGAATCAAAGAAGTGAACTTTTTCCTAACAGTTCCATAGCCTCTTGAAGATAAGTGCAGACGTCTCCATATCGATCTGCGAGATTCTACCAAACATGTTTGTGACTCATAACACCTATGAATCTAGAGCTTTGATACCAACTTGTCACGGCCCTAGTTTCCCTCCGTAGGATGTCGTGACGGCACCTAGTCTCTAAGACTAGGTAAGCCTAACAAGTATGTAGAATAACTAAAATATTAAGCTAAAACTCAAAACATCCAAAATTGTAACAAATAAAATATGCAATTCAAAGTATAAACAACTCCCAAAACCCCATAAGTCACAATCTTTAAATAAGAATACTAAATATCTCTATACATCAGAGTATAATAAGGATAAGAAAACAACATAATAAAGATAGAGGGGGACTCCGTGATCTGTGGACGCTGGCAGATATACCTTGAGGTCTCCATGTATGGACTAGCTCATTGATATCTACTTCGGTAAGAAAAAGCTAGATCTGCACAAAAAGATATGCAGAAGTGTAGTATGAGTAGACCACAACGGTACCTAGTAAATTCCAAGCCGAACCTCGGTAGAGTAGTAACAAGGTCAGGTCAGGGCCCTACTGAAAATAATATAAAACAAGGCAGGAGATATAATGATATAATAAAATGACATAGAAGTGTAACAATAGAAGTCCATAGAAGGTAACAACACGAAATCAAAGATGACAATTACAATACCTAAGGAAGCAAGAATCTTACAAGTTAAGGAACAACAACAACAAACAATACAACAAATAAAGGAATTCAGCAGGGGCACTCCCGAGGTACCGCCTTGTAGTCACAAAAGTAAATATCTCACAATCCTTCCTTATAATAACAACTGCATGGACGAAACATCGTGCCACAATAACAATCTGCAAGGTTCAAGCCTCGTGCCACAATAACTATCCGTACGGCAAAAACCTCGTACCACAATAACTATCTGCATGCAAGAAACCTCGTGCCACAATAACAATCCGAACGGTAGAAATCTCGTGCCATAATAACAATCCATACGGCAGAAACCTCATGCCATAATAACAATCTGCACGGCAAAAACCTCGTGCTATAATAACAATCCACACAGTAGAAACTTCATGTCATAATAACAATCCGCATGGCGGAAACCTCATGCCACAACCAAACAACCACCTCAACAATAATCACGGAAAAACAAAACATACCAAATGAAATAATGATATTTCAAGCAAAGAATCCTACAGTTAAAGAATGAATACGAACTCAAGGAAACAGGTAATTCAACTAAGCATGTTGTACAAATTGCAAATAAGAGATAAGACACATAGGCATATGAAATTAGGCCAAACATGATGACTACAGCTGCTAGAGTAACTCAATTAAGGAAATAAAAGGAAACTACTTAACAAAAATCAGATTTTCAACATTTAGCCTGAGTACGCACTCATCACCTCACGTGCATGGCCTTCACATATTGCAAATTACCGTATCAGTACCAAATCTTAAGAGGAATTTCCCAAACACAAGTTAGACAAGTTCAAACCTCGCTCAATCAATCAACAAAAAGGCCTTTCCCTCGATTTTCCAACATTTGCCAAATAATGCCGAAATGAACTACGGACCCCCAAATCAACATCTGGATAGCACCTAAGACCAAATCACCCTATAGAGATATTGGTACTTTCAAAACTCCATTCCGGAGTCGTCTTCACACAAATCAAACTACGATCGACTCATATGACTTAAACTTCTAATTTAGGGACTATGTATCTTAATTCTCTCCGAAACCAAAAACCAAACCTCCCGGAAAGTCACGTAGCCACAATATAACACAAAGAATGCAATAAATAGAGGGTTAGTACTAATTCACTCAAAACAACTAGCTAGGTCATTACAGTTGACTTTGTTGTTACCGGACTCAAACTTTTATTCCGGAAGTTGGAATAGGTCTGTTGTGTCATTTATGACTTGTGTGCAAAATTTTGAGGTCAATCGGAGTTGATTTGGTGTGTTTCAACATTTGGTTTTAGAAGTTGGAAGTTCAATAGTTCATTTGGCTTGAATTGGGGGTGCAATTTGTGTTTTTTGATGTTGTTTGATGGGAATTGAAGCTTTGACTAAGCTCTTATGATGTTTTAGGGTGTGTTGGTATGTTTGGATGGGGTCTCTGGGGACTCGGGTGAGATTCGAATTGATTCGGATTGAGTTTTGGCCTTTTAAGGCTGCTAATCTGGTATATGCTAACCCGACAGGTCGTTTTAAGAATTAGTGCCCCATTCGGTGACTTAAGGTCTCAAGAAACTTCGTATCATGCATTATAACTTGCGTGTGTGGTCGAGTTTGGTTTCGGATAATTCAGAATTAGTTAGAAGAATGAATTTCATGCTTGAAACTTTAAGTTGGAAGAATTGACCAAGTTTGACTTTTGCATATTACCTTGGAACGGAGTTCTGATGGTTCCGTTAGGTCCGGGTGGTTATTTTGGACTTGTGCGTATGCCCAAATTTTCATTTGGGTATTCCTAGAAGGTTTTCGCACTAGTTGGCGAAAGTTAGAAATTTGAAGGTTTAAAATGTTCATAAGTTTGACCGAGTTGATACAAGTTGATTATGTTGTGATGATAGTACATGTGATTTTCTGTGTGATTGGGTTGTTGTTATGCGGAGTATAAGCACGGCATTTCACCGTTGTTGTTATGCGGAGCATAAGGATGGAATTTCACCGTTGTTGTTATATGGAGCATAAGGGTGACATCTCACTGTTGTTGAATGCACGGAGTAATATGGGTGGCTATTATGTTATTGTACAGGCGGAGTGATAAGAGTGGCTATTATACGGAGTGATACGGATGACTATAAGAGAGATAAGGGTGGCTAATGATATTGTCAGGTCGGAGTGATAAGGATAGCTATTACATGGAGTGATACGGGTAGATATTACACGGAGTGATACGGGTAGCTATAGGATAGATAAGGGTTGCTAATGATATTGTCAGGGTGGATCGCTATATGTGGCTACTATAGAGATAAGGGTGGAAAATATCAGGGATGACGTGTCACATTTTGAAGGCATTGTGGTGCTGAATTTTGTGTGATGGTGCGATTTTTCTTGTGTTTGTCATACACCTTACGTTACTTGTTTTGTTGCTTCGATAAGCTACTCGATGTCTTTGATATTACTTGTTGACTTGGGATACAATAGTACACTCGCACAAGCATACATCATAGCATTACAGTTATACAAGTTCAGGAGTATGAAACTTGAAATTTATAGATTATGCCCATGTGCTCTTGTATTATCCGTCTTCATGTTGCTTTGAGCCTGTGACCTTGATGGGCGGATTGTGATTGTGAGCATGTGATCATACTGGACGGATTGTGATTTTGAGTTTGTGACCATGCTGGGCGGATTATGATTGTGAGCTTGTGACCATGTCGGACAGATAGTGATTGTGAGCCTGTGACTATGCCGGGCGGATTGTGGATATGAGCATGTGATCATACCGGGCGGATTGTGATATTGGCATGTGAGTTTTCAGCGGTTGTGATTCGAGGTGTGGGTTAAGGAACACAAAGGACAACCAATGACTCTTGTATTAGAACAGCTTGATTAATTGGTTGTCCTTTGTGTTCCTTAATTGGTTTCAATGATACTTCACGGTGTTCTTATTGCTTTACTGTTTATATCACATGTTTATTTTGTTACCATTTAATGATTTTTGTTTTCCATTATTAGCTTTATATTTCTATACTGCATAGGTTATTTGTCTAGTGAGTGTCTTGACTTGTACCTCGTCACTACTCCACCGAGGTTAGTCTTGATACTTACTGGTACCGACCATGGTGTACTCATACTACACATCTGCACATTTTTGTGCAGAGCCAGGTATTGGAGATATTAGACTCGGATAGAGTTAGCTTGTTGATCACGGGGATTAGAGGTAGAGCTGCTAGGTCGTCGTAGTCCCTTTGGAGTCCTTCCCTTATATTGTACCGTCAGCCTGTCATTTGAACAGTATTATATTTCATTCTTTGAGATCTTCCATGTACTTTGCTGGAGTTCATGACTCTGTATTACCAAATCTTGGGAGGTTGTTATGATTATTGTCGCGTAGGCTTATCCCGCTTTTATTTCGAGTATTTATTTTGAACTATGTTTCAATTTGTCATTGTTAAAACTACTCGATCGTGATTAGTAATCGGTTTACCTAATCTTAGAGACTAGGTGTCATCACGACACTTGCGGTAGATTTTTAGGTCATGACAAAATCTCCTAAATACGTGTTATGTGGTTGGCATTGAGGTGAAACACATGCTAGATCACGGGCATGTGGGCGTGCACCGTGGTAATTACGAATTAGTTGATTTTGTGGCACTATATAGTTATCAATCTTGTAGTTATTCATATAATTCCTACGTGTTAGAGTAATTGAGCTGTGATCCATCTTAGAAATTCTGTTTAGGCTATATTCTTATTCTGTTGGGATCCATTGAGTCATTTCTGTTGTTGAGTTAGTTGCTTAAATTGTAATTATGTACTCAGTCACAATCATTCATTTGCATATCATATCTCAGTCTCTATTATCATTTGTTGTTACATCATGTTATCATTATTTGGGCTGATTGGTATGAGATTTGTGAGCCCGAGAGATTGGAGAGATTGATGACTGAGTGGGGACTAAGAGTCGAATTGTGAGTGACATTTATGAGATTGGGTTGCACGCCGCAACAGGTTTTATTGACACATTTATGGGATCGGGCTTCGTACCGCAGTATGCCTATTGGCTTATAATAGCACTTGGGCAGGATCCATCCCTCCGCATTTTGACATACCAACAGTGAGCGATGGTACCATACAGTGTTGAGTGATTGAGTGTGTTGAGCGATTGAGTGTGCTGAATGATTGTGTGTGCTTGGTGATACATTACGTGTGACATGCATATTGACATGTAGACATAGAGATACATGAGTTTACCATTGTGATGCATTACATGTGACATGCATATTGACATGCAGATATAGAGATGTAACATTCCTCATGCTAGTTATACTTGGCATATTTGATCAGTATTGAGCTTAAATTATTAAACTTGAAAGCATGTCTACATTTTTGTACGAATTGATTATGGAATTTCTCTGAGTTATTACTGTGATTTCCCTGTTTCATTTGTACTGTCATTATCTAGATTTGGATTGTACCTTTCTGAGCTCATCACTGCTTTAAGCCCAAGGTTAGTTTTATTACTTATTGAGTACATTGGGTCGGTTGTACTCATACTATACTCTGCATTTCGTGAGCAGACTCGGGTAAATCTGGACACGGTGGTTGCTAGACTTGGTGCAGTATTTGCTTGGAGACTATTGAGGTAGCTGCTATGACGTCCGCAAACCTCGACTCTCCTTCCTTTCAGTTTTATTTTGTACTGTTCTATTTTTCAGACAGTTGTATTAGAGATTTAGACTGTGTTGGCACTTAGTAGCTCATGTACTCGGTAACACCAGGATTTTGGGGTTTGTTGTTATTGAGTTTTAGTTGTTTTATCAGTTATCTATGAGATATTTCTAATATTGAACTTGTTAAATCATGTTTTTAATTCAAATGTGTAATTATTATGTGATTGTCGGTTTGTCTAGTAATATCATATGCACCATCATGACAGGTTGGGATTTGGACCGTAACAATTGATTCGAGGAGCGAGTAAAGAAGCTTGACGAACATTTCCTAAAATCTCATTATGGAAAAGCTAGAAATTTTATTTAGCTTTTGCTTGGTCTATAAATTTAGAATCAGTAGGAGTAAATTCAAAACTTGCAACACAATAGCATTTAATTATGGATTTCCGTTATAACTGCTGCAATTTGCTTCAAGAGGATCAATCCTTATATTCGAAATTTTGGTAAACCGTTTTGAGTATATGTTTAGAAAAATAATGGAGTCTTTAGTAGTTCTTCAAAATTCTCACTCTTCTATTATCTTTGATCCTTATCCGATTCTTGGAACTCAGAACGAGAATTAAATATTCCAACAACGCTAACATCCTCGTTATTGTGAGAATTAGACTTTATACCAATATTTAGCTTCATCGAGCTTTTATTTCATTTTAGATTTGGGAATATTTTATTTTATACCCATTAAGCCCAAACTATTTACCCTGTAATACTCAACCCCAAAGAATTTACTTTTCCTACTTATACGGTCTAAACTATTTACCCGCCTACCCAATCCCCTTTCCTTTTTCAATTTCTCTAAACAAGCAGAGTCCCACACCCCAAACCTTCCTTTCTCCTTTCAAAAAAATATCCATAGCTTAGTCTTTATAGTGGATGATAAAAATCTAGTACAAACCCATGCATTTACCCAATTTTTTTTAAATATAATTTTCTATATAAATTTTAAAAGATAAGTTTTCATATTATTGTACATGAGTTTCACTCCAAAATCCTCTTTCTATATTAGTTTTTTTTGTGTGTGTATTTATTTGTATTTCTAAACCCATGTGTTACTGTGGTTATATATTAAGTTTCCCAGATCCGTTTTTTATGTGTGTATGAAGACCCACCATTGTTGAGTTTGAAGCTCCTGAATTTGAACTTTTATTTTGAAGATTTATTATTTGATTCGATATGGGTGCTATAAAATATTACTTGCAGTACCTTCAAGTAAGCTTCCCGGATATGAATTTTTATGTGTATTTGAATATCCACCATTGTTAGGCTTGAAGTTCTTGAATTTAAAATTTTTATTTTGAAGATTTCTTGTTTGATTCATAGTAGGTGCTATTAAATATTGCTTATAGTACCTTCTGGAAGTTCATACGGAAATTTGATCGCATTTGGAGCTGATTTGAGGTGATTGAGATTGAATTTTTCAGCTGAAGATCGAAGAAGAACATAGTCACCCAACAATATACCGCTACAATATATAATATGATGTGAATTATGTAGCTATACTGTAACAGTGTACTGTTATATTATACAATATACTACAACAATATACTGTAATCGAAGAAGAACACATTTATCTAATAGTATACCGCTATGGTATACAATATATTGTAAGAGTATATAGCAATACAATAACAGTATACTCTTATAGTATACAATATATTATAATGGTATACCATAATAATATGCAATATACTGCAGCAATATGCGACAATAGTATACAATGTAACATAATAGTATTCTTCGACTCCTATTTGTTGAATCAACTAGGTGCTATTGTTCAAAGCGAAAGTCATGGTTATAGTAAGATTATACTGTTATAGTATACAACATAACAGTATACCGTAATAAATAAGTAATTTTTTATATTTTTAAAATTTTTCCAACTAGTTCCTTGCAAATATTTTCTTAAATAAATTTATTGATGGAGTTCCATGAAAATTATATTCATTGTATAAGAAGTAGATGTCGGAAGATATAAAATAGTAGTATACCTATTTGGTATATTTCTATGCAGTTTTGGTATACTATATATATTTCTCTTTTTTCTCTGTATTTTCTTTTCTTTTTTATTTTTTAAAATATGTGTAACTGTAAATACTAATATGTCATTTTATTATACTAATATGTCATTTTATTATAATGATATATAATTTTGGATCCTATGCGTTAGAAATATTTATAGCAATACACATATTTTTAAAAAATAAAGAAAGAAAAGAAAATATAATGAAAAAAAGAGAAGAGGAAACATGTATAATGTATAAGTTGTTCTAATAATTAATTTAAAGAAGAAGAAAAAAAGAAGAAAAAGAAAGACAAATAGTATATTATACTATCAGTTATATTAAATAAGGTGAATAAATATTTATTATACCAGTTATCTTTCATTATTTTATCAAAAAAACAATAAAGAAAAGGAGCAAAAAAAAGTAAATGTAATTGGGTTATGTAGAAAAAAAAGTAAAAGAAAAAAGAGCTAAATTAATTTAGAAAAGAAAGAAGAAATAAATAAAATGAACATAAGGAAAGAAAAAGAGAAAAAATAAAATAAAAGAAAGGAACCAAAATTGAATATGGAATCAGATTATTTGAAAATAATAAAATAAAGAATAATGTGATTTAGAAAAAGAACAAAAAAGAGAAAAATGGAAAATAAGAAAAAGAAGAAAAAAGATAAGGATAAAAAATAGCCAATTACCCACAAAAGCTACAATGGGTCGAAAAAGTAATTAATTTAATGGGTAAAAAAAATAAATGGATAGACAAAGGTAATTAGTTTGGTTTTTATGGATATAACTATAAAACTCCCTTTAGATTTCTGCCATTCATAAACGAGAATTGCTCGATGAGGATGGATGGGAGTGGCGCAAGAGCTACAAGAAGGATGGAGGAACTACTTCAAGAGTAAGTCCGAAGTACACTGGGTTCGAGGTCGATGGTAGAGCTCGAAGTTAGAAGATCAAAATGACCGACGGATGCCGAGGCCGAACATGACCGGTCTCGAGATAATACCGTTATGGATTTGTAACAGAATGAGCAAGATTCCTGTCATGTCCCCAAAATCGTGGCGTAAATCCCGGAATAGATTTGTACGAATCCGTAGTAGGCGGTTAGACAGCTGTCCCAATAAGATTCTTTACTGTAAATAGAAATGTACCTTATTTAGGGTTGCCCTATTATATAAAGGGGACCTCAATCATTTGTAACCATCATCAATCATTGACAAAGAATATACTCTCTTACTTTTTGGCACATACTTCATCAGAATTAGTCTCTTTACTTAATTGTTCTTGCTTTACTGTTCTTAATCAACCTCGAGGCCACCTTAGCTCGAGGTCGAGACTGTCTTGCACACTGGTTTGATTTTACTTATTTCCTTCACATATACGTTAGTTTTCTTGGTTATCTATATATTAGTAAAAGCCTAAAAAAAAGGCACCACATTAATCCAAGTGGTGGCCTAGAAAAAAGCCACATGGCATAATTAGTTAATAACAAAGAATTTATCTATTAAAATATAATAAAAAAAATTAACTACCTATATTAACTACTCAAACATGGGTGAGGGGTGGTTTAGGTTAGTTAATTTCTTTATTTCCCTTTTTAAAATCATTTTCGTTTTTTTAAAATAAAAAGTGTATTTATTCATTAAAATTCAAACAATATTATTGAGAAAAATATAATAAAATTTAAAATAAATAAATATTTTCAAGAGTAATAAAATATATATCTTCTATTATATTACAAAAAAATTAGCAGACAAAAATATTAAACAAGTAATATGCAAATAATCTATCTGTATATTATTAAAAACCAAAGAAAAAGGCACCACATTAATCCAAGTGGTAGCCTAAAAAAAGCCACATGGCATAATTAGTTAATAATAAAAAAGTTATTTATTGAAAATTAACAAAAAAAATTAACTATCTAAATTAACTACTCAAACAAGGGTGAGGGTTGGTTTAAGTTAGTTAATTTCTTTATTTTATTTTTTAAATTTTTTTTCGTTTTTTCTTTTTCACAATAAAAGTGTATTAATTCATTAAAATTCAAAAAATAAATATTATTGAGAATAATATAATAAAGTTTAAAATAAAAAAATATTTTCTAGAGTAATAAAATATATATCTTCTACTATATTACAAAAAAAAATTAGCAGACAAAAATGTTAAACAAGTAATATGCTAATAATTTCTATTAGCAATATAATTATACTAAACATTGGATAATATAATAAACAGAAATACATAACAAAAAAGTTATTTGATGACTATATAAGTCCCTTTAATTTAATAGAGATTTTATTCATTAAAATTCAGACAATAACTATTCTATTTATATAGAATAAGAGAAGCAAATTATTATGATAATTCCAAATATAACATAAAAAAATTAACAAAGTGACAAATTTTAGGGCAAAGCTCTAACAAATCTGGAGATTCAAAAATTATTAAAAAAATGATAAAAAAAAACACAACGAAATTAACTATCTAAAATTAAATATTCAAACATGAGTGATATAATAAAAATAAGTACATTAAAAAAATTATTCGGTGACTACATAAGTCCCTTTAATTTAATCGGGAATTTGTTCATTAAAGTTCAAACAATATTATTGAGAACAATAAAGTAAAATTTAAAATAAAATTATTTTAAGAGTAATGAAATATATATCTTCTATTATATTATAAAAATAAAGTAGCAGCGAAAAATATTAAATAAAGTAATATGCTAATAAAAATTTCTATTAACAATGTAATAATACTAAATATTGGATGATATAATAAAGAAAAATACATAACAAAAAATGTTATTCGTTGTCTGTATAAGTCCCTTTAGTTTAATAGAGATTTTATTCATAAAAATTTAGATAATATCATTAAGAATAACAGAATAAAATTCAAAATAAAAAAAATATTTCAACAGTAATAAATTACTTATATTACAAAAAGAAAGCGAGTACACAAAAATAGTAAACAAAGTAATACACTAATAAAATTTTCTATTAACAATGTAATAATAATAAACAATGGATAATGTAATAAAGAAAATATAGAACAAAAAAGTTATTTACTGGGTATATAAGTATCTTTAATTTAATAGAGATTTTATTATTGGGTATATCGTATCGACAAATAAGATAAAAATTTAAATTTATGAAAGCAATACGATCTAATAGAATCAAACAAGCCTGATCATAATTTAATTTAATTAATATTATTTTCATATTGACTGTGCATCACGCGGGTACGACTACTAATTAATTAGTATTGAAGTAAATCACAGTTCTTTAAAACCATAAATCAAATTTAGAGGTAAACATATCTGAAGCATTCTTGCATCACAAATGCGCCATAGATTTAATTTGTCAAGATTTGCGCTCGTTATAGAGAACAACTCTTATTTTAATTGCCAACTTAGTGGTTCGTGAAATGCTTTACATTCTACCGTTACCCAAAACTAATTTACTTCGCTAAGAGATTTAGGGGTCGTTTGGTAGGATGCATTAGATAAAATAATGCATGCATTAGCTTTGCGTATTAATAATACCTTATTTGGTAGATATTTTGAATCTATGCATTAGTTATGCAAGCATTAGTTATATATTTTATTTGGTATTATCTTATGCATAACTAATGCATAGAAAATCATGGTATTAGCAATGCAATGGATTTTAATGCATGCATCAGCTTAGTTAAAGATAAAATTGTCCTTCAAAATTTATGATTTATTAAAATATGCTTGTTATTATATTAATGCAAGTTTAAATAATCCAAATTGTGAAAAATAAAATTATTCCCTAGTAAATAAATAAATACTTAGCATATTTCTTTTTTATAAATAAATATTTAGTTCTATATTACAATATAGGTAGACAAATCAAATAATTTTTTAAACTTTTTCATATAAAAATATTTCTCAACATATGTTTCTTTTAAAAAGTTAGAGTGATGGAGTGGTTTTGAGGGCATTTTTGTAAACAAATAATTCTTTTAGAAATTGTGCAATGCTTTAATACATCAAACCAAACAATAGATAAGAAATATGTCAGCATAACTAATACCAGCATAACTAATGCAAGCATAACTAATACCATCATTATTAATACACCCTTACCAGCATTATTCTTATGCACCCTACCAAATGACCCATTATATTCTAATTGAAGAAACTAACCCATTAATAAAACAACAAAAAAGATATTAAGAGCCCGTTTGGCTTGGCTGATTTAGAGTAGCTGATAAGCATTAGGTGCTGAAAAGCACTTTTAAGTGCTAAGCTGATTTAAAAAATAAGTAGTTATGCGTTTGGATAAAAGTGCTTAAATTAATAATAAGCAGCTGAAGAACCGGATATACGAAGAATTTTGTTTTAAAAAGAAAGTATTTTAGGGATAGAATAGTAATGATCAAATTTAAAGTGCTTATAAGCTGAAATTTGATAAGTTGGGGGAGACCAACTTATTGCTTTTGGCTTATAAGCACTTTTAATTTTACCAAACGCGTAGATAAGCCAAAAAGTGTTTATAAGCAGTTAGCCAAAACACCTTCTAACTTGATTATTGAAACTAGATATCAAATTTCATCTTTCCTGCAGGTTTTTGCTGTTCTCCTTCATTCACTCCCTCTGATTCCCCCCCTTTTCCCGTCCTCTCAAAAAAGAAAAAAAAACCTTTCTCTCTCTCTAACATGGGCTGGCCTTGCATATGAGGAATCTAGTGATATGGGTTGAATCTGTGAGGTTTTGAACACAAAAAAGAAAGAGAAATTTTTGGAGAAGGTGTGTTGCTGGTTTGATGTTGGACGACTAATTAGTCAATTGTTTCTATTTTTTGAAGAGCTTGCTGGAAATTATCGAAATTAAAAAAATGAAGAAGAAGCAATGCACATGAGAAAAAGAAAGCTCCGTTAGAAAGTGATGGAAAAGTTAACGGAAGGATGTTCTCGGTTAAGTTCGAAAAACTTAAGGGATGTTTTCAATTAAGTGGGTTATTATGAGGATGTAGTGAAAGTTGAGGTGAAACAATAGGGATGGAAAAGGTCAAAAACTCCATTTGTGTCTTTCTCCCATAATTTTTTTTATATTTGACGAAAACGTTTCCAATTCAAAGTCCCAAACAAAATACCGTCTCGACATCAGAATTCTTTCTCCGGCAAAAGTATCTTTGATTCCTTTCTCTGTCTACTGTGCAATAATAGCTTTTCTTTCCCATGCCATAGAAATCCTATTCAGTTATAGTGAATTGGTTTGCAGTGCGCGGGTATGCTCCCACAGCTTAGAACATCATTCTTTTTATAGTATACGGTTTTTGATTTGTGAGTTTGTAGGATGTTTGAAGGGCTCATTAGGCAACTGATATTGGGTTATATATTAAGGACATCCAAAAGGAGCAGCTGAAAATCACCTTATGGAATGGTAAGTACTCAACTGAACATTCCACTCTACCGTCTGCTTATTGTTATTCACCGCAATTTTTTTCCTTTTATATTGTTTATATTAATACAAAGTGCTAACCTGTCTTGGAGAAAAAAATTGAGAAAATTCAAAGAAATTATTATGTAGATGATAATGGAATCTAGTGAAAAGACCAATATAGTAGTGGTAATGCGTCAAGTGATAAAATTTAGTTGAAGGACTGTCATTCTTCCAGTATATGCATCTTTTACTAATTTCTTTTTTTTTTCTCTTTTATTTTTGCCATTATCATGTCTCTAGTAGATTTGGTTATAAGTGGTAGAAAGTGAGTTTTAATGTGTGTAATGCAGAAGAAATATTATTAGAAGATGTGGAACTTATTCTCGAGGCTTCCAATTATCTCCAGTTGCCACTTGATTTGAAGCAAGGTAAAAGTTCTGAACCTTGTAGTCCTGCTACTTCAAAGGGTCCAACATATTTTCCCTCTATTGGGGTTATGATAATCAATGATAAAAAAACCGGCTTAATCTATTTGTAGCTTTATGTCTATGTTCGTACATTCAACATGAGATTCCAAACTTTTATTCCCACTTTGCGTTGAATAAAGTGATTGACATCCTTCCATCTCTTCGCACAAAGGCAACAAATTAGTGTTACTTGTGCTTTTTCTGAATACCTTGTCCTATATTCATCCTATTACCTTCATTCTTGACTTTTTATTAATGTCAAATGTTTAAACTTTATTCACTGTTGTAGCCTGCTCATCTGATATATTCCCCCATCAAGTACTATCCACTTCTTCTTAGTAACTTTTTACAGTTATTCAATGTAGCTCTTTGTAAGGTGTTCACTTGTCCGCCCTCACCAATTTTTGATATTAGTTGGTATTACTTAGTTATATTTAAGTCTTGTGAAGTAATATAGCAAACATTAGAAAAGTTTAACTTTGGCTGATATGGTTAGTGTGCTTACATATAATCTTAATTTTTTCTGGTAATGAAAAGAAACTAGATTGAGTTAAATTTCGGATTCAGGGCACCCGAGGGTGTGACCAAGTGGTCAATAAAACGGGGAATAACCATGAGGTCTCAGGTTCAAAACCCAATAGAGACAAAAAATACTAGGTTGTTTCTTCCCATCTAGGAAGAGTTACCCGATGCTTGTGCTGGTGGGAGATAGCAGGTAACCGGTAAAATTAATTGAGGTGCACGCGAGAAGGCCCTGACACCAAAAAGAGTCGGATTCAGGAATTCTTGTCATTATTCTGATTCCACTAAATGCATGCCGGATAGCTTTTGTTGAATTAATGGGATGTCAGCTAGATTTTAACAGAAATCGAAGTTTATTGTTCACAGAATTCGAAGTTTATTGTTCCTTTGACTTTGGTTTCTTTCTACTTTTCCCGTTTGCTTCCTTCGAGTTTGATGCTTCTTGATGACTTTGTAACATTATGGCCATTTTGTACTTATAAACAATCTATAAGCTTGTTTCTCAGACATTGTATATCTAAGTTTTCTTTTCTTGAGAAGATCCTATTTGTTTGCTTTTGTAGGTCATGTTGGTAAGTTGAGTATTAAAATTCCGTGGAAAAAGCTTGGATGGGATCCTGTCATAATCAGTTTAGAGGATATATTAGTGTGTGCATCTCAGTGGGACGAGAAAGAGGTATTATGCCATAATTCATTGTTACCAAATCTTTTTGTTTATCTTAAGAAAATTCAACATCAGTAATGATGAGTAAAAAAGAAAAAAAGGGCAGCCCGGTGCACTAAGCTTCTGCTATGTGCGGGGAACATCGAGTATTCAATAATTATCAAAAAATAAAATTGAACCAGAAGATAGAATCAAGCTGGCTCGGAAGATCGACATGTAATTGGTTCGATTTGGTTTAGTATGAACTATAGAACGAACCAAACCAACATGACAATAGTGTGTGTGTGTGTGTATATATATATATATATATATTAAAAATTTATGTAATTTTTTCTTAAAAAGCTGTCTAGATGTATTCATAATCTTTACTCAGGATAACAACCAAAAAGTTCCCCTAAAGATTAGCCCCTCCGATTGCCCACGGGGTAACAACCTCTGATGCCTCATACCATTCTGACAGGATGGGGCTTGCTCATCGACATACTTTATTATGAGGTTGTAGAAGTGCGACAACCTTAGACTGAATCTACATAAACAACCTAAAGGCATGGTCTAATATGAAAGTAGAATAATGATTAATATAATTATATAAAAAGGCTACGAAAAAGGCGAAGCTAGCTGTTACGACGGCAAAGACCAGAACATTTGAATGCCTGTATGCAGAACTTGGGGGCAAAGGCAGTGACAAAAGATTGTTCAAGTTAGCCAAGGTTCGAGAGAGAAGGCTCGGGACCTAGACCAAGTGAGTTGCATCAAAGACGAGGATGGCATTGTACTGGTGGAAGAGGCATGCATTAGGTCTATGTGGCAGTCATACTTCAACAAACTCTTGAACGAGGATAAAGATAGGAACATTGTGCTTGGCGAGTTGGAAAAATCAGAGAAACAACGAGATTTTAGGTTTTGTAGGCATTTAAGGTTGAGAAGGTAATGCGAAAGATGAGTAGAGGCAAGGCGACTGGGCCAGACGAGATCCCGGTAGAATTTTGGAAGGCCGTGGAATGGGTAGGCTTGGAGTGGCTTACTGGATTGTTCAAAGTCTTAAAGGCCCCTTCTTGTTCTTTCTCCCATATAAAACCCTTATCTTTTTTAATCACCTCAATCAAATGATCAGTCGTTGTGTTAAATCCCTTCACAAATCTCCTGTCAAAACTTGCTAAACTCAGAAAGCTCCTAACCTCTTAAACATTCTTAGGGGTTGACCAATTTATTATAACCTTCACCTTAGTTAGCTTCTATGCCTATCCCATTTACTACAAACCTTAACACAACCCTTGAAAGCCTTAGTACTTCATTCTCATCTTGAAAGAATTTAAAGCCCCTAAATCTGCATCCTTCCCTCCGATGCATTAAAAGGGATAGGATTCATATAGACAATCATTTATTAACATAAATTGATAAGCTTGACGCAAAAGCCGAAAAAGAAATAATAGTAACTTTGTCTGGGGCATCTAACATTTAATCGTCGGGTCATGCTAATTCCATACTGAGAAGCATGTGCCCATCACTCCAACAATAGCATCGAAGATGACCTACAATAATTAGATCTCTTCAAATCTGCTTGAATTAGGATCTACAGATCAATTTATATAGAATGTCCATAAAATTGTGAGTTGAATTAGTTAATAGAATGTACCAACTTCTGTATCTCAAAGTTAATAACTAATGGAAGAGATAAGTTGGTAAAGAAAGAAACTGTAACAATACCTTCTGCATATATCTTGTTGTAGTGTTCTGATAGTGCTGATTATTGCTGAGTATTTGTGAAAGTGAAATCTTGGAGCTCCAAGTGCATAACACTTATTCTATTGGTAAGCTCCTATGGAGGCTGTTGAGTTGTCCCACATCGGTCCTTGCTCTCCTTATATGGTCTTGGGCAATCCTCACCTCATTAGCTAGCTTTTGGGGTTGTTAGGTCCAAGGTCTTCAGTGAGAAAATTATCGTTGATGACTCAAGATTGATTTGTGTTATCTTCTCAGTGGTAAGTGTTGTGCAAAAACCAACTCTACCATCTTGTTTAGAAAAGTACGACGACAAAACCCTAGTGAATTGCTATGATAGAAAGTCGCGCGCCTCCACGTGCTGCCAGATTCTCACATGGTATCAGAGCCAGACCTATCCCAATTATTGTTACCGATGTTGGGTCCCCATTTATGTTATCCACGCTCCAATTTGCATGCTTGGGCGTGGGGGGGGGGGGTGTTGAGTTGTCCCACATCGGTTCTTGGTCTCCTTATATGGTCTTGGGCAATCCTCACCTCATAAGCTAGCTTTAGGGGTTAAGTTAGGCCCAATGTCCATTTATCAAAGGCTATTTGTTCAGGGGGCTGCTTTTGGCGTTATTCTGATTGGGAATAACTTTCATACAGGAAAGAAGTCTATGTCAATTGGTTTGTCGTGATTGGAGGCTGATTGTTGAGAATAACCTCTTATTGCGTTGTGATCTAACACATGATTTGTTGCAGTTCTGACATTGACCATCTTTAGTTACTCATTAGCTATATTGGTGAAATATATATTTTTTAGCTAATGTTTTTGAGAGTTTTTGTTGTGCTTGAAGGCTGATTGTTGAGGAATCACCTCATTGCATTGTGATTAGATAGGGGATTTGTTGCATTGACCGACACCAATTGGTTAATATCATACATAGTTCAGCTCACATTTGTGCAAAAATTGCTTGAAGAACAATGGCATCTGATTTCCACCTACTTATTTTGGTGCTTTTGATGAAAATGAATCTCACAGCCTTTTAAAGGAATTTAACTCTCATTTGCAGTCCATATTTTGCATGCTTTGTTCTGGTGGGGTAGAAATCTAGACCAGATCAGGAGAAGATATCATTGTACGATGTTGGAGCCTCTTGATACGGTTTTTGTTAGCTATTAATGAAAGATGGCGTGCTTTCATCTTAGGCCCCTTTATCCCTAAGCCGGCGTATATTAAACTATTTCCATGGAATTGTCTAGAGATTTCAGAAAATTCTGACAAGGCTAGCTTTATAAGTGAGATGATATGTGTATTAGTGTGCTAATATTCATATATTGTTGTTAGATTTACACGCTTTTACAGATATGTTATTTTTCTCATTTGACTGAGAACATGCTTTATGGAAGGCCGATAAACTTGATACTCTTTCCACTTCAATTTATGTGAACTAGTTTGGCTCGATATGGAGTTTATGAAATAAGGAAGACATTTGAAGTTTGTGGAGGTAAAACCTTAAAGGGTAAAAGCTTTGTATGGCTTTCAATTTGTGTCTATAAAAACTTCTCATTAAGGGTAAAATGTGCAAAGAGGAAAATTTAAAGTTAAATTGTTTGCAGATATAGAAAGATGTCTTTTTTTTAAATGGATTAATAAGGAAAGTGTGTCACATAAATGAAAATGGAAGGAGTATTTTATTAATTTTGATTGCTTGAATAAATTGATAATTATTCACTCTATCTTAATCAGCCAACACGAAAGTAGTTGAGATAATTTCTTGGAGGTGCACTTTCTTTTGTTTAACCATCTTGCTAAAATAGCCTGACATATACATAAATATGCATGTACATGAAAAGTTACAACTTTAGTTCCCTATCTCTCTTCTCTTTTTTTTTTCTGAAAGTATTGATGCAATTTTTTGCTCATGCTTATGACAGTGGAGGATGGATGAAGTAGAAAGAAGAGAATTTGCTGGGAAAAAGGCCAAACTTGCTGCTGCAGAACTTGCAAAATTATCAAGACGAGTATGTGGTGAGTTCTTTACATCTTATATTTGAAAGACTTTGACTGATTACTTTAGTTGAAATGTATATCGAAGCAAAGAGACTTTTGAGACTAGAATATTCTGACAGTGCCATTCTACTGGAATGTATAAACATAAAAGAGAAGAGGTCTTGATTAACTGTTGGTAAGTTCACAAGGAAAAACTCCACAATAATGCAATAACTAAAACCGTTCGACTAGAATGTATAAACATAAAAGAGAAGAGGTCTCGATCAACTGTTGGTAAGTTATTCACAAGGAAAAACTCCACAATCATACAATAACTAAAACCGTTCGACCACATTGCTCATGGTATGATATGTACGAAGTGATGAAAATGGTCAGCATGACTACTTATTATCTAGATTTAAGAATTGAAATTCTCTACATTGACGAGAAAGGCATTTGAATCAATTTCTTTTCACTTTTTTAAATGGAGGATCTAAAAGAATTGATCTTTCTTTTCATTATCTCCGAACAACTAACTGAAATAAGTTTTTTTTCACGTAAAAGAATGAGAGGAGAACAATTAAAAAGAGTTGAGCTCTCATTGACTCCACATTCAAGTGATCAAGTCCTTGCTTCTCGGGTCCGTAGCATTAGCAGGAGCTACTGGCCATTTTATCTCCATGATCATTAATCTCATGTCCTCTCTTAGGCTCAACAACTTCATAACTATCATAATAGCCATCAAGATTATCACAATCACCAATTTCATCAATCATCGTAGGCATCACTAAGAGCAGTATGAATGAGATTGTGGAGTATTACTTTCTTGCACCTTTCCATGGTGTGATCCATTTCTCAACTTTCTACTAGTTTTCCTCCTCAAGTATGATTCATTAGGATGAGCAAACAAGTCATAAGTTGATATTTTTTTCTCCTCCACAAAGATCTACTACTATGTATGACATATTTTACAATTCCACTCATTACTTTTCTTGAACCTGCAAAAAGCAATTTGGAACAAAAAAAAGTAGATCAGTGGATAAAAGGACCTCACAAGCACTCTCTTTACTTGTATCACTAAAATTGTAGTACTCAACCCTCGTGTATACTTTGTATCAAGGATTTTTACATGTCACACACTCATGCCTTCTACGAATCAAGGGATGGTCCTTAGTCTTTTCCAGGAACCAACAACTCAAATGCTCAAAGCACGTTCGAAGTATTGGGTCCAGAATGGAGTTTAGGTTAAAAGAACAAAAAGGACAATAAAACTATTGCCTCTGTCGCAATTTTAGTGGCATACTTTCCTTCTGCCATGTGAAGCGGAACCTTGGCGCAGTTGGTAAAGTTGTTGTATTGTCACCGGGAGGTCAGGGGTTCGAGCCATGGAAACAGCCTCTTGCACAAATGTAGGGTAAGGCTGTGTAAAATAGATGTTGTGGTCAGGCCCTTTTCCGGACCCCGCGCATAGCGGGAGCTTAGTGCACTGGATTGCCCTTAACCTTCCTTCTTACATTTTCCCCAAAAGGATGTCATGCTTCCTTTTTTTGAAATAAATTAACTTTAAACTTTTCATTTTATCCTTGATGATAAGAATTATAGCCACTCAAATGTCTATGCCTTTTTTTAGGCCACAAATTTCAAAAGTCATTTTTTTTAAACCCTTGCCCGTTCAAACACCGCCACATAAATTCAGATGGAGCATGTAATCTGGGTAGGTAGGTAACATACAATTAGTCAATAAAAAGAGAAGGTAAAAGGCGCACAAGGAATAGACTTAAATAAGTATGAACGAATACTTATTGTATCTAGCAAGAAGTATAAGATCCATTGTTTGGAATTGATTAAAAAAGCTATAACATTCAGAAACAATCCCAAACTAATTCTAACTCAAAAACACACACAAAATCAACTTGCGGTTGCAGGGTAAAAGAAAAATACATTTGCATTTATTAGTGATGCATTCATACCCCAAGTAGACTTTTGAAATTTGAGGACTTAGGATAAATATGCTTTTGCATCATACATAGATTCAGTCACATTTAATATAAAATTTGCAGAAAAAACTTTTCCTCAAAATATTTTCTGCATTATTCTTCAACCCCAAATTTGATTTTGATTACTTCCATTTAAAAACTAGGTTTACCACCACCATATTTCAACGACCAACATATGAATGAAATTCATGGTTGTTTGGGCCCTACATTGATCTTGGTTTTTCATAATAAAGAAAAAAAGACAAAGGGTGTGATATAGACAGTCTTAATGCTTAGTGGTTGCTTCCATATCTTGAACCTATGACCTATAGGTCATACGAAGAGAACTTCACCGTTGCTCCAAGGCTCCTTCTGGTTTTTTCATAATTATGAGAAAGCACAGGAGAAAAAATATATTATTAATATTAGTTACTTAATATAACATATTATATGGCTTTTTGGTACTGTCCCTTCTTGTCTATATTTTCATTAATATGGTGCTTATGCTTTACTGAGCCGAGGGTCTATTGGAAACAACCTCTCTATCCTAACAAGGTAGGGGTAAGGTCTGCGTACACACTACCCTCCCCAGACTCTACAGTGTGGGATATTACCGGTTATGTTGTTGTTGTAGTTACTCAATATAACACAAGAGGTCCTATTTATAGCTATAGTCTACAAAGTATATATTACTCCCATTCCAATGTGGGACTACACAAAACTAACACTCCCCCTCAAGCCGGTGCATGCACATCATATGGATAGAGCTTGTTACACATGTAACTAATACCAGAACCAGTAAGAGACTTAGTAAAAATATTTGCTAGTTGATCATTCGACTTTACAAACTTTGTAACAATATCTCCTGAAAATATTTTTTCTTTGACAAAGTGACAGTCGATCTCAATGTGTTTAGGCCTCTCATGGAACACCAGATTTGACGCAATATGAAGAGCAACTTGGTTATCACACATCAGTTCTATCTTGCTGATTTCTCCAAACTTTAACTCCTTGAGCAACTACTTGACCCAAACTAACTCACACGTTGCCATAGCCATGGCCCGATATTCGGTTTCGGCGCTAGATCGAGCAACTACATTCTGTTTTTTTCTCTTCCACGAGACCAAATTACCTCCTACTAGAACATAATATCCGGACGTAGAACGTCTATTCGAAGGTAATCTTGCCCAATCAGCATCTGTGTACCCAACAATCTGCTTGTGGCATCGATCCTCGAATAGTAATCCTTTGCCTGGAGCTGACTTTATATACCGAAGAATGCGAACAACTGCGTCTACAGTGACTATCATAGGGAGAATCCATAAATTGACTTACAACACTCACTAGAAAAAGAAATGTTCGGTCTAATCACGGTGAGGTAATTCAATTTGCCAACCAACCTCCTATATCTCGTAGGATCTCTAAGAGGCTTCCCCTGTCCAGGCAGAAGGTTAGCATTCGAATCCATAGGAGAGTCAATAGGTCTGCAACCCATCATTCCAGTCTCCTCAAGAATGTCTAAAGCATACTTCCGCTGTGAAATAACAATACCTGAGCTAGACAGAGTGACCTCAATACCTAGAAAATACTTCAATCTGCCCAAATCTTTAGTTTGGAAGTGCTGAAAGAGATGCTGCTTCAGATTAGTAATACCATCCTGATCATTGCCATTAATAACAATATCATCAACATAAACTACTAGATAAATACACAGATTAGGAGCAAAATGTCAATAAAACACAGATTGATCAGCCTCACTACGAGTCATGCTAAACTCCTGAATAATTATGTTGAACTTACCAAACCAAGCTCGAGGGGACTGTTTCAAAACCTGCACAATCTGCATACACAACCACTAAACTCCCCTTAAGCAACAAAATTAGGTGGTTGCTCCATATAAATTTCCTCCTCAAGATCACCGTGGAGAAAAGCATTCTTAACGTCTAATTGATAAAGAGGCCAATGACTTACAATAACCATGGACAAAAAGAGACGAACATATGCTATTTTAGACACAAAAGAGAAAGTATCACTATAATCAAGCCCAAAAATCTGAGTATATCCTTTTGCAACAAGACGAGCCTTAAGCCAATCAACCTGGCCATCCGGGCTGACTTTGACCGCATAAACCCAACGACAACCAACAATAGACTTACCTGCAGGAAGAGGAACAAGCTCCCAAGTGCCACTCGCATGTAAAGCAGACATCTCGTCAATCATAGCCTATCGCCATCCTGGATTAGATAGTGCCTCACCTGTAGACTTAGGGATAGAAATAGTGGACAAAGAAGATATAAAAGTATAATGAGGTGACAACAGATGATGATAACTTAAATCGACATAGTGGGGATTAGGATTAAGTGTGGATCGTACACCTTGCGGAGTGCAATTTGTTGACTAAGAGGAGACAAGTCTGCAGTAGGTGTAGAATCTGATGTAGGACGTGAATCACCTAGGCCTGATGTTGGATGTGGACGACGATGGTAAGTCAAGAGTGACGAAGCTGCAGAAGGTTGAACCGGATTTTGTGGAGGAAAGAGCTGTAGGTGGTGGAGGAATATGAATGGGAGATAGTGACTGAATCTCCAAAAGATGAAACTGGTAGTATTTCAAAAATATCTAAGTGATTACCTGGACCTGTGAAGTAAGATTGGGTTTCAAAGAAGGTAACATCAGCAGACATAAGGTACCGCTGTAGGTCAGGAGAATAGTATCGATACCCCTTTTGTGTTCTCAAGTAACCCAGAAATACGCACTTAAGAGCACGATGAGCTAACTTATCTGTTCCTGGAGTATGGTTGTGAACAAAACAAGTGCTTCCAAAGATACACTTGGTTCTGGATAGCTAAAGAGAGAACAAAAGGTAAGTGGGGAAACATGACAGAGAATGGAACTTGGTTCTGGATTGCTGAAGATGTTATATGATTAATAAGATAGCAAGATGTAAGAACTGCATCCCCCAAAAATGCAACAGAGCATGAGATTGTATGAGTAGGGTACGAGCAGTTTCAATAAGATGTCCATTCTTTCTTTCAGCTACCCCATAAGATATAGGTTATCGTGTATCGACTAATCGGTTATTGATCATTATCGGTTCAGTTATCGATTTACCCAATAAGATAACTCAATCTATAGTTAAGCAAAAAAGAGAAGACAATTCACTAGAGTTAAGCAAAAAAGAGAGGAATTCACATATAATTCTAAAAGATTTCAATAAACACCCAAATGCTCGTATATAAAAAGAATTAAACCCAAAACAGTGACCCAAAAAATCAATGGATAAATACTTATCAAATTGTAGCAATTCCCACAAAATATTCTAAGGCATTAGTTGCCTCCTCCGATATGATAACAAACAAGAGTTTTTATAATTTTTATTTCACATAATACCTGCACTTCCACAAGCGTTGAAGCCCTCAAACAATCTAAGATAAACTGGATGTTGTTTGTCAAATGCCTAACCTGGAAAAAGAAACTGGTAGTAGGTATAAGTTTCACAACGTGAGCTCACAATATTAAGAAACGAAAATAAAAAATAAAAATCTTTAACAATCAAAAATCCCTATATGAAGATGAATTTTGTTATAGAAATTAAAAGCCTAATATATAAGACTAAAGATTTACACTAGAAGTAACTAGTAATGTTTATGAAGAATGAAGATGAAGCAATTGAAGACGGGAGAATGCGGCTGAGAAAGAATTGGAAAGAATGAAGTGAAGCCCTAGCATATGTATATACTTAATGGTAAAGTAGTAATTTTATTAATTCTTATTGGGTTATCGGTTAACCCATTAACAAAATTGGCAAATCGAGGTCCGACCGATAACCTAATAGTGAAAAATTCTAAACCGTTATCGAACCGTTAACCCAATAACTTGATACCGATAACCCAATAAATAATTAACGGTTTGGGTTATTGGTTTTACCCGATATATGCCCAGCCCTAATGTCCAGGACTAGCTTAGTATGTGGCTATTTCTATTATTAAAAGCTTAATTTACTGATCAAAAGGAAAGATGGTGGCATCTGAGTGTAGTATTCAGTTTGCTGCAGCAAAATAACCATAAGCTTGGTGAGTCCTCTTAGGACTAGGGGCCACTTAGATTTTTTTTAACTTTACGGTTAGATGATTGAGGACAAAACTTAGGCTACTTTCTTTTTCCTAATTTTATCTCACTGCAGAATGTCTATTATGTTCATATTTAGTGCAATTGTTTTTGGTTTAATGTTTCATGTTAAGCTTGTATTTCCTACACTGACCTTAGTTTGTTTTCTCATAGTAAAGGTTAACACTTTGATTGTCTGTACGTTTAATTTCTATCTTCTTTTGTGGACTTCTTAAAGAATCTTTTGGTTTTTGCAGATAGTCGGGCTGGAAACTCATTTACGTCATACATTACTGCAAAGGTTGTATTATATATTTGTTGAATGCGCTGACTGGACCAGCTGGGATCTTTCTTTTTTCCAAATTTCTTTGGCTTCATTGTGATATTTAGTTGTGTACCCATTGGCTTTTATTCTTCCTCTAATACTTTTTCTTGATTTCCTTCTTCAGGTCCTTGACAACATCCAGTTGTCCATCAGAAATGTTCATATTCTTTATCGTGACATGTTGACCTCTTCGGTATAGTTCTACCCAATTGTATTTGAGATTGTTTATTTTCCTTGTGTACTCATTTTGCTTTCTGTTCGAAGTCGTGAGCTGGGCTATTCTTTTGGTCTTTAACTTTCAGAATTTTGCAATCCTTTAGTACTAGTTTTTTCTCCGGGCTCCTCCCTTATCTTATTGTCCTTCATGTCCCTTGTTTGTCAAATGCACCTAATATCTGGGATGAAGAACATAAATTTGGCCACAAAAGGAGTTACTAGAAATAAAAGAGTTGGGAAGACACATCTATGAGTTTCTCAAGGAAAGAAGCCTTTTATATGCTTTCAATGTGAGGTCGACTTTAATTAAGGGAGATGGTTTACAGCTTATGTCAAAGAACTAGCTAGATTTTGTAGGCAGATGTGCGATATGAATTCCAACCTTATATTTTCTTAGGGAATTCTTTTTGCATGTTATAATGTTTATTGATCCCTTTTGTCTGTTTTTAACATTGCAAAATTCCAGTTCAGAGTTATAGATCTCTTTTTTGCATGTCATTCTGCCTACTAGTTCTCTTATCTCTACAACTCTTGCCCTGAACAAATGTGGTCTTTCGAGGCTTTTAAGTAAGTCATTGAAGGAACTGAGTCATAATCAATAAATGGTGGGTTTTAAATAAGTTATTTAAAAGAAGTCATTTCTTGATGAGTTAAGTTGATTACTGCTCAATAAAAAAGAGTCAGATCCTATAGTTTCTTCTCTCCTTGCTATAGAGCTTTTGCTTTGTCAATTTCTTCTCAGTATATGACCCAAAATTCGAGGGAAGCTTTTCTCGATCCTAAACGGAAGGAAGCTATAATTAAAGAAATGAAGGCCGCGCCAAAAATGAGACTTGGGAACTTGTCACTTCACCACCAGATGAGAAGTTGGTTTGCTGCAAATGAGTCTTCACTGTGAAACACAAAGCTAGTGGCTAGATTCAAAGATTCAAAGCAAGAATTGTGGCTAAAGATCCATTCGGAATTATAAAGTGGACTATCAAGAAACATTTCCTTATTGCTAAAATGAACACAATTAGAATTCTTTTGTCTTGTGCAGCTAATATTGATTAGGACTTACAATAGTTTGATGTGAAGAATGCATTTTTTCATACAGACTTAGAAGAAGAGGTGTGTATGGAAATTCTTTCTGGATTTGATACTGAACAGAATTATGGAAAGTATATAGACCGAAGAAAGCCTTATACGAATTGAAGCAAAACCCTAAAACTTGGCTTGACAGACTTTGCAAAGAAATGATATCCTTTGGACACCCACAAAGCAATGGTAATCGTACTCTCTTCATAAGACAATCAAAGCGGTAAAGTCACTCTTCTCATATTTTATATTGATGACATTGTAATTATGGGAGATGACAAAGATGAGATTATTTGCTTGAAGAAGTTGTATGCACAGAAGTTAAAGATCAAATATCTTTGAAAATTGCAGTACTTTTTGGGAATTGAGGTTGTCAGATAAAAAAATGAATCTTTATTTCTTAAAGAAAGTATATTGTAGATCAACTGAAAGAAATTGATATGACAGGTTGCAAACCAGTAGAATCAAATATTAAAAGCAATTACAAGTTACAAACAAGAGTTGAAGAGTATGTTGAAAAGGAGAGATATAAGAGGTTAGATTTTTGTTTTTTGTTTTTTTGAGAAGGTAACATAGTTGTGTATTAATACTAACAACACAAAGGGTGTGTAGTCCTCCTTGTTTACAAGGAAGAAGAGAGGGAAAGGAACTCTTTATCCTTTGTCTTCTCATAAGGATTCTAGCACATCAAAAATAGATTCAGGATCTTCTCCATATTCTTGCTTACACAAAAAATAAAACACCAAACATTTCATTTTCAGTTTCTGAATGTTAGTGGACTTATATTCAAAGCATGTTTGATTTCTTACATCCCAGATTGTACCAAATGCAAGCAGGGACAATCCTTCATCTATCTTTATAACTAGAAGAGATACCCCCTCTATTCCAACAAGCTAGAACCTCAAGTGTTCTCCTCAGCATAGCCCACCTGATACCCCTCAAGTTGATGAATATCCTTCATCACTGAGTAGTCCAGTTGCAATGTCAGTTTCCATCGCCAGCACCCAATTTAGTTGTTTAAAAGGTTGAACTCCTTGTAGGCAACCAGGATAATTTAACTGAGAACTCTTCCTTGCCTATGCCATTGCCACATTATACAGTCTTTACTAGTTGAGGTCCCTTTGAACTATTCCAGCGCATTATAGAATTCTATTACTCTGTCAATCTCTCAGTCATTAAATAGTATTCCAACTTTGATTTGCCCAAGCCTCCCCAACCTTTGCTCCTTGCGACTTATTTAGAGAATGTATGTCTAAAAAAAGTTAATCCAAAGATCCTTGACCTAGCCAATTGTCTTGCCAGAAAGATATCTTCATTCCATCTCCAACTCTAAATTTGCACTTGTGCACTAGTTTGGGCTACAAATTCCTGATAGATTTCCATAAGCTGACCCTATAAAGATTATTAACTGCTTTGGTTGTCCATTCTCCTTCAATCCCATATTTTTCCTTATAACATCTCTCCATAGTGACTAGCCTTTTGCTACAAATGTCAATAAGCATATCATTATCAAGCTCTGATTCTGAGCTTTCAAATTCTTGATTTCAAGACCCCCTTCCTTCTTGCAAGCTAAGTTAGATTCTCATTTAACCAGATGAATTTTCTTTATATCACTATTACCTAGCCAAAAAAAGTTTTCTTTTAAAGCATCCGTCCTTTTCATTGCATTAACAGGAATGGAAAATAAAGACATCATAAAGTAGGCATAGCATCTAGAACCGAATTAATCTATCCCCATGGATAGATACTGATTTTACCAGTTAGATAGCTTCTTATCTTATTTTTCTAGCACCTCATTTCATATCCCCTTTGATTTATTCTTGACCCCCAAAGGCATCTACCTCTTATGAAGGCCATCTACTGTGAATCCACTAGTTTATTCACCACTTTCTCGAGTCTTTTTGTTAAAAGTTTTGAGAAGATTTTGTATACACTACCAATTAGACTGATAGGCATAAAATCTCTCAAACTCCTCTGCTCCCACCTTCTTAGGTATCAATGCCACAAAGGTAGCATTGCAACCTTTTTTTCAAAGACTCCTTGTGCATGGAAATTCTGCACAACAGCTACTACATCAGTGCGTACCACATCCCAACAATGGCTAAAGAAAGCCATAGAATATCCATCAGGTCCATCCTTGCACATGCCTTAACACTATTCCATATCTCTGTTCTTCAAATGGACTTTGCAATATTTGATTTTCCTTTGGAGTAATAATAGGACAGGTCCTAACATTAACATGTAGCCTCCACCCCTCTACTTCTATATATAGTTACTGGTAGAAAGTGAGTATTTCTCTCGTGATGTCTATAGTGTTGACCAAAGTTGGTCCTTCAACTATTAGCTAGTCAAAGTTGTTGTCTCTTCTGCGAGCATTGGCCATTTTATGAAAGAATTTTGTTTTCCTGTCATCTTGTTTCAACCAAAGAACCCTAGATCTTTGTTTCCAAACCACCTTTTCATGTTTTGCAATTTCCTAAAATTCCATAGACAAGACAACTCTTGTACATATTCTTCTTCATTCAGACTGCTTTAATCTTGTATTTCCTCCAATTCTACAAGTGGATTAAGGATACTCGCTTTCTCTAATTTCAAGTTTCCTTGAGTAGATTTACTCAATTCCTTAAGCTTCTCCTTCAAAGCTTTCAGTTTAAAGGCTAGAATAAAGTCGGGTCTTCATTCACTGATAAAAGAATACCATCATCCTCTTATTCTATCTTCGAAACCACTAGTATATAGCTATGAATTTTAAAATTTAAAATAAGACTTAACAGGTTCCCTATTTCCATATTAGATCATCAGAGGAGTATGATCATATTGTGAATCTGTGAAGTTTTGATTGTTTGATGTTTCTGAAACTTCATTCCAATCCACTGAAACCAAAAACTTGTCAATCTAGTTGCAATACCATGCCTATCACCTTTTCTCTAAGTGAATGTTCCTCCTGAAAGATTATGATCCACCAATTTCATGTCCCCAACAAAGTCTGAGAACTCAGTCATTGACCTGTTAGTTCTGTTGCAGTTTTTCTTTTTCAATGGGAATCTAATTGAATTGAATATCCACATACCGCCCATGGCCTAGAAAAACAAAACCCTAGCTCCAGCCACTCCTGATCAGACTTTTTCACTTTCTTTTCATTTATCTCTCCCACACTAGACCAGATATAGCTTGTTCAATCAGTTTGGTAAGTCCATGATCCCCGAAATTCTCATATGCAAGTTGTCTTTCACATTTTCCATATCTGAAGTCTTTGCTAGGAAAAATTCTCCTTTTCACCAAACATGGTCACTTCCAGGTAGAAGCCTATACAGATGCGGTTTGGGCTGGATGTACAAATGACAGAAGATTTACGTTTGGTTACTGTACACTTATAAGAGGGCAAAATTAGTTATTTGGAGAAATAAAAAACAAAGTGTATTTGCTAGACTAAGTTCCGAGGTAGAATATAGAGCTATGTCCCGGTGTGTTAGTAAACTTCTGTGGCTTCTAAAGCTATTATAGGAATTGAGATTGTCTGGAAAAGGAAAACTTTCCTTGTATTGTGATAGCAAGGCTGCAATCAGTATAGTTCATAATCCTGCTCAGCATGACCAGTGTTCTAAAAGGTGGAGGCGCGAGACACAGTTTCTTACTTAGTACGAGGCCACGCGTAAGGTCCTAGACATGGGGCGTAAGCCTCGGGACATGGGGCATAAGCCCCATGGATCTTTAAATTTTTTAATTTATAAATCAACAAAATAACTTAATAACACGAGAACTATAGAAATCATTAAATTTTTAAGAAAATTAAAAAAGATTAAAGAAACTCATAAAAAATAAAATATCTAGCATGTTTTTACAAGTATAAACAATGCAATAGTGTTTAAGTTATTATGAGATACAAATCAACTATAATGTCTTAATTGTTGAACATTTTAAAAACTACAATTTCCTAATTTTTTTATCAAACTATACATTATACCTCCCTAAAAGTAAATAATCAATAAACTGAATCAATATTATAATTTAAAACATCACTCTTTCATGAATAAATACAAAATTGCTTTCAAATAGCAAAACAATAAAAGAATGATAATCTTGAGAGATATAAGACTGAGACATGAAAATTAATAGCAAGTGAAAATATAAACCAACTATCTATTCTTAAAATAGGTTCAATGATATTCACCTTGACGATACTCTCAATTAGTAAATCTGCAATACCATGACTCGTTATTTAAATTACTCTCAATCTTCATGCTTCTATAGATGAAAATAGAACATTTATCACTTATTTGTTGAAGAATTTTGATGGTCAACAAAACTAATTACATAATTCGACACATGATTTGCATAGGAACTATTAGGCGAGCCTTAGGCGTTGGGTGTTTGGTGTGTGTAAGCACAGTCGGGCGCTTGAGGCGTAAGCATCACAAAACTAAGCTCCACATGTGAGCCTCAGGGCGTTTTGCTAATCTTGAGTCCCAAGAAAGCCTTTTAAAATATTGATCATGACAAAATGAAACATATTGAAATTGATCGACACTTCATCAAAGAAAAGATTACAACGGTTTCTTGACTTTGCTTCATGTGTCATAAGAGAAACAACTAGTTGTGCTTACTAAAGGTCTCAACAAACGATCCTTTCACACACTAGTTTTTAAGTTGGGGATGTGTGACATCTTTGCACAAACTTGAGGGAGAGCATTGATTGTAGGAGGAATTTTAGGCTTGATAATATGAATATTGTTTCCCGAATCAACGTAACAATTTTGATTTGATTTAATTAGACTTTATTCTCTTTCCTTAATTAGTCATAAGAACCTTGTATAAGTAGCATGTTCTTGGGATGTAAATATACACACAGAAAAACAAGTCTTTTCTTCTTCTTGAGATCTTCAGTTAGCTCATCTATAAGTTGGATAAACAAGTAGGGGCTCAAAATCGATCTCTGGTATAAACACACGATTATAGGAACTCTTTGTATCTCTTACTACTAGATTCTCATCATAGTGATGGCTCATTCATATATATATATATATATATATATATATATATATATATATATATATATATATGCATTGCAAGATTAGCTTCAATTCCTTTTTTCTCCATTTATATATACTGAAATCTTTTCTATATCTTGGAACATTTGAATGCTTAATGATTCATGGAAGAATTAAATGAAGCAAGAAGTGCTCGTTTCATCTAAATCTAAGATCATGTCTAATAATGTGTGGAAAATACAAATGGAGATTCAAATCAAGTAACCTTTCATGCTTTTTAGGTTAGTCTAACCGACATGTACAAGAGTAAAGCCGATTCGTCATTGCATAAGAACCCATACAAGTCAAAGGAAACGGGAGGTCAGAAAAGGGGGGAAAAAAGGATACTATGGCAATCAAAATAACCAGATCAGTCAGAAGTTGCAAATTTTAGCAAAATTAACCTCCTAAGATCCTTAAGAAAATGTATATTAGCCTTTATGTGTCGGTAGAAAATATAATGAATTTCTAGTACATTTCTTTTTTTTTTCTATGATTTTTTTTTCTGGATTATATTGGCCTGAGATGAGTTTAAATGGAGTAACATAGTTAGTGAGGATTCATATAGCCGATTCCAACCTGTTTGGGATTGGGATTGAGACACAGTTGTTGTCGTTGTTATGTATATTAACCTTAATGTTCCAAGCAATTACTTGTTTCCTTTTTTGTCAGGCAGTAACTGTGTTTGGTATGAAGCTGTCAAGTTTAACAATTATGAGGCAGCTAGTTAGGTATGACTCTTATTGGTGTTGTATCTTTTCCATGTTCTCTTCATGCAGTCACTTACATTGATGAATTTGCTATGCTTGAAAAATATATTGTTCTTTCTTTAACAGTGTAAACTCATATTTCTCATGCATGAGATAGTCTATTTAATGGAAGGAGAATTTTGTGTTCCTCCTTGGAACTGGAATTCTTTAATAATGCTTAAAAGGCGGGTATGATATTATAGGAGTATTACTGTATTAGGCCCTTCATACAATGCCAACAATTATTTGGTCAATGTTTCTATCAGTCTGCGCATATCTAGAGTCAGGCTTCAGTGTGCTAGAGTAGTTTTATAAATTTGCTTCCAGATTGCAATGGGTTGGGAAATTCTGTACGGTTCTGTATTTGACATGTACTAAAAGGAGAATTTGTCATTATCTAATATACTAGTCAATCTTATTAGAAGCTAAACAAATTATTTTTATGATGGTATACTTTGAAGTCGCGGAGATAATTTTTTTTTTCCTTTTCCAAAAACATTTTTTGTCTGTCTAACAAATGGCAGTTACGGGTGTTTCTCAATCAATAAAAATCACAATATGTGCTTCATTTGTCTACCCTAATAGGCTTACATCACACCCCTAAGGGTGCAATCCTTCCCCGGATCCTGTGTGAACGTGGGCTGCTTTGTGCACCGGGCTGCCCTTTTACAATATGTGCTTCATTTGTGCAAGAGTTATTTCCGCAAATATAGGCTGCAAATACTTCTGCAAAGCATTCTTTGGTTTTTAAGAATCAACACCTGCACCATTTGTGTCGTTTACCTTACTTGTCCTTTGCCCATTTAGTGGGAAAATGAGAGATGGGCGTGTCAACAAACTTGTTGAAATAAAAGGATTGGAACTCTACTGTAGTACCTACCAAAGTACTGATGAGGTGATGAGAGACTATGCAGTGGATTCTAACAGTAAGGGCAGAGAATTGGAAGCAAATGATGACAAATATATGTTGGTCCCACTAGATGTATCTTTGTCTCTTTCGGTATGTGAACCTGATACTCAACCTTTGTTCTGTTGTTAGTTGTCTATTGCTTTTGTGTTTTAAATTAAAACAAAAAAAGAGAGGTCATACTTGTCTTTAATAATCACCACTTTCTAAAATGAGTTACTTTATTGCTTTCTTTGTTATATAGGTTAAAAGTAAACGGGAGTCCGGAATCAAAATGTGGTTCTTTTGAATTCAAAGTACACAAATAGGTGGTAAAAAAAAAATTACATTTTTATGTATAGTGCCACAATACCTGACGCTATATATTAACGGTAACGGCACCACTAATGTATAGCGCCAGATATTGTGGTGCTATACTGTAAAAGCTGACATGGCGCAGGTATAGCGCCATAATAACTGGCGTTATACCCCTTTTTTAAAATTCCATCCGTCTTCTTCATCGTTTCTTCCTCCATTATTTAACCCTTCTCTTCTCTTCTTGCCCCCTACCCGTTGCTGCCCTCCATTTAAAAAAAAAAAATTCTGGGTCCCCCGGCACATAAAACTTGAAGAACGTAGGTCCCACATTCGAGTAAAGCTTCGTGTTATTGTTGATTCACACTTCCGGGGTCAAAATTTTAATTTTTTTGCTTTTCGAAAATTCTAAATCGAGGTATTTCGATTTATTTTAAGTTGAAACATTTATAATAATGCATATTATTTGATTTGTATGTGTTCTATTTCGATTTGTGTTTTTTTTTTCGAAACTAGCATGTTAAATTTATCCGGATTTAATATTAGTGTTTTCTAAAAAAAATAAATTTGTAAAATAAATTTGTCTGTTAATATCCTGATTTATATATGTGTGTTTTCATGCCGTTTTGTGTTTTATTTGCAATTAATTTATTTGTTGTTTATGTTTAGTTTAGATTATTTTTTAGCGTAGTAAAATCTAGACCTTTTTAGCGTAGTTAAACATAGACCCTTTTAGAGTAGTAAAATTTAGAGCCTTGTAGCGTAGTAATGTGTAGTATTTTAGCTTAGAATTCCTTTTGTTTATGTATCTTATACTGGTTGTTGAAAATGCAAACTTTGTACAATTAAGTTAATAATTGTATCAACACACATAATTAGTAATTTGTACAATTAAGTTATTAAAAATATGAATTTAAACTATAAAAAGACACATAATTATTAATGATAGTTTGGTGCCATTGGGCCTCAAAATATCGAGCCCGGAACCTCCGGACCTATAGGTATATATATATATATATAATTTATACAATTAAGTTATTAAAAATATGAATTTAAATTATAAAAACAAACACATAATTATTAATGATAGTTTGGTGTCACTAGGCCTCAAAATATCGAGCCCAGAACCCAAAGGTATGTATTATTATTATATATATATATATATATATATATAATTTGCACAATTAAGTTATTAAAAAATATGAATTTACAGTTGACGACATGGACGCGACTATACATCCTGGCCCTCGGACGTCGGATCTATTAGCCCTACACCCCCAACATAGATCCGAGTATATATGGGACGGACAGTTGCTTACGCAGACTTTCCGGGATAGGAGAGTGGATCTATTGTGGGATTTTTTGAGTCCTCCCCGCATTCTACATCCCCGCGTGGTCCATTACTTGGAGGAGATGGGATTATATAGGATTATTAGGATTGGCCGGATACAACTCAACTATGCTTTGATCACGGCCTTGATTGAGCAGTGGCGACCGGAGACGCACACTTTCCATTTGCCCATCGGCGAGGCCACCATCACACTCCAGGAAGCTGAGATTTTATATGGCCTGTCCACTGATGGCTTGCCAGGTTTACTGCCTGCGACCATGAGATATTATTCGCGACAGGCATATTGGGATATGCTGCACATGCTCACGGGTTTCATGTCGGAGGACGAGGAGGTAGCGTCTGGGTCCAGTCGTATACAGTTGGTCCCCGTTTTCTGCATCATATTGCCCGGTTCGAGGATACAACCATCTACAACTGGGGTGGTGTTGTCATCTCATATCTGTACTGGCAGATGTGCCGGGCTTACATCGGCACACAGCGAGACGTTAGTGGCTTTCTACCGCTTCTACAGGTGACAACATATTCAAATAATATGTCCATTAGTTACAATTCTACCTAGTTATAGTTAATCTTATACTTTACGTCAACTTTGTATGTTAGGTTTGGGTCTGGGAGCAATTTCTGCAGTTTCAGCCACCTCTACCACAACTACCGGCTAATGTAGAAATTCTGCAACTCCCTCTAGCTTGTAGGTGGGTTATGCGTCATACTCTTACACGAGAGTATAATGCCCATCATAATCTCCCCCTCTGCAGGGATGTGTTGGATCTGGTGGAGGACGCACAGGTGAATATCTAACTAAACTTACCTATTATAGATTAACTTAGTGTTGCACATACTAATGGTTTGTGTTCTTATTTGATAGTTCATCTGGACGCCGTACATCGATGAGGTGATAGGTACCCTACCAGCGTATTGCACATTCGGCTGACATATTTGGAGGGCTTCTGTCCCGCTCATATGCCTCGATATTGTTGATCATCATCCCTTCGAGCGGGTATTTCATCAGATTGGCCTGCCACAGCCTATACCGACTCCGCCTGCATGGCATGCTTTACATTATGAGAGGGATGATAGGTCCAAGGCGGACGACACATTTATGTCATGGCTTAACGAGCAGTTGGGTACTTGGGACATGCGAGGGGACTTGACCCCACCTCCGCAGTACTTTCCTATTCAACGTTATATGGCATGGTACCGCACTGTTTCCCAACTTTTTATCGGGAACCCAGTTCATCAGGCACACGGTCGGTACGTCCCATACGCCGAGAGACACGAGGCCTTGGTATATTTTCTGTTATTATTAATTATATACCTGTAATTTAGTGCCAAATATGTAGTTTATATTTTTTACTTTGTGCAGGCGATTGGATTGCATACCGTCTATCATATGGGGCAGCAGATGCAGAGTTATGTCCACGATCTTATGTCCATGCAGGAGTATAGTCGTTGATTTATGGATGTGGCTGCCCAGACACTGCAGCGAGCCCGATTAGATCAGCGTTTGGCACACGAGGCTAATTATATGGACCCAGCGCAGTACTATCGAGGTCGTGGTATCCCACGAGCTGGTGGTGCCCGACAAGCTGGTGGTGCCGGACGCCGTGGTCATGGGCGGAGAGGAGGTGGTCCCCAGCAAGGGGGTGTTGAGGCTCCTATTGATGATGTTGCTGCTGATATGGTAGGTGGCATGCATGAGACGGACATGCCGTCTTACAGCCTTGGAATTTATCGCACTCCAGTGCCATAGCAGGTGACCCCATCAGGTTAATTATTAATCACGGGCTCGGATATTCAAGGAGTGGATTGGGGTAGATACTTCCCAGGCCCATCTACCACTGTTAAGGATCGACCGACCCTAGATTTTTATAGTGGGCGCCAACTGAGTTACGGCTCCACATCACATGCGCATGTATGAGTTTATTAGTATTGAATTTGAATTTGTTTTAATTGTAACTTATTTATTTTCTTTAACTTTATCAATTTTCTTTTTAAGGCTTCATGCGATGCAGCGACAAACTACATTCAGGATCTAGACACGATGATGGTAAGACAATATAAATTGTTGTGAATTGTTATGTAGTTTTCTATACTAAGTTTCATATTATTATGTAGCCTTCTACTGGAGCTGACAGCACCATCGATACATGTCATCCTGCGCTGCATCCGGCTATAATGAGACGACTTGATGATGATGATCCTGATAGTGTACCCGGGCGGGAGGGGATGCGCCTCAGGCCAGCGGCTGCATTGAGACACCGGATGCGGGACACATTGACATGGTGTAATAATATTTTTGTATACATTAATATGCCCATTACTTCTTTTAGTTCTCCATTCGTTTGATAGTTTCATAAAATAAAATTTAGAACAAGACAAGCACTTAAACTTAACTTCCACTTCAATTAAAATAAAATTTAGTACAACACAAGCACTTAAACTTAACTTCTACTTCAATTAAAATAAAATTTGGTACAACAAACAAGGAAAACATTACTACAGTACAAACATAAGCACAAACACAAACATAGCAGGCCAACATAATAAAAATACCTGAAATATGAAAAATACACTAAACAAATACATGCCAATGTTTAGCCCCGGTTGCTATTTATTCTCTGCTCCAACCACTTAAATCGTTCTTCCAGTTGTTCTTTTTCTTCTTCTACCTCTTTCAGTTTCGCCTTCACCTCCGCAAGTTCCAGTTTATATTTTTTTATGTTCCTTTTATGCTTCACAATTCCATTGTGTTTTCCATTTTTCTTCTCCCACCTCCTTCAGTTTCGCCCTCAAGTCTGCAATAATTCTATTACTTTCTTTTTGGTGATGGACATTGGTATTAGGATAAGGAGGAAGAAAAGGTCAGTACGAGGCTATCCGAGGATTAGGTGGGGCACCTAGACTAAGGACAAAGCTCAGGAGTTGGAAGGAAGGTTATCAGCAATGGGAGCATGGAGAAGTAGTAGGGACGCAAACACTATGTGGTCGATGATGGCTGATTGTATAAGGAAGGCGGCGAGAGAGGTGTTAGGTATATCTTCGGGCCGCACCGGTGGCCATAACGGAGACTGGTGGTGGAATGCAGTTGTCCAAGATAAAGTGGAAGCGAAGAAGGCGGCGTACCTGCGGTTCGTAGGGAGCTCTGGAGAGGAGGAGAAGAGAGCGAACAGTGAGAGATATAAGGTAGCTAGGAAGGAGGCGAAGATGGCAGTAATGGAGGCTAAGACGGCAGCTTTTGCTCGTATGTATGAGGAACTAGGGAACAAAGGCGGGGAGAAGAAGTTATTCCGAATCGCTAAGGTGAGAGAGAGGACGGCTCGGGATCTGGACCAAGTGAGGTGCATAAAAGATGATGACGGCAAAGTTTTGATGGGGGATGACCAGATTAAGAGGAGATGGCAGACCTACTTTCATAAACTTCTAAATGAAGAAGGGGATCAGGATATTGTGCTAGGTGAATTGAGGAATGCCAACAGCCCCCATGAATTAAGTTATTGTAGGGACATTGAGGTCGATGAGGTCATGGAGGCAATGCGTAAGATGAGAAGGGGCAGAGCTACCGGGCCAGACGAAATTTCGGTTGAACTTTGGAGGTGTGTGGGTAGAGCAGGCTTGGAATGGCTTACTGGGTTGTTTAATATTATGTTCAAGACTAATAAGATGCTTGAAGAGTGGAGGTGGAGTACAATGGTTCCGCTGTATAAGAACAAAGGCGATGTTCAGAGCTGTAACAACTATAGAGGTATCAAATTACTGAGTCATACCATGAAAGTCTGGGAGAGAGTGGTAGAAATGAGAGTGCGAAGGACGGTGTCTATTTCAGATAACCAGTTCGGGTTCATGCCGGGGCGATCTACCACAGAAGCTATCCATCTTATTAGGAGGATGATGGAACAATATGGGGATAAGAAGAAGGATCTCCACATGGTGTTTATTGATCTAGAGAAAGCGTACGACAGGGTTCCTAGGGAGGTCCTATGGAGATGCCTAGAGGTTAAAAGGGTCCCGGTTGACTACATTAGGGTGATTAAAGACATGTATGATGGAGCTAAGACTCGGGTTAGGACAGTAGGAGGTGACTCCAACCATTTTTCGGTTATTACGGGGTTGCACCAAGGGTCTGCGTTCAGCCCTTTCCTATTTGCCCTGGTGATGGATGCCATAACACATCATATTCAAGGGGAGGTGCCATAGTACATGCTATTTGCTGATGACATAGTCCTAATTGACGAGACACGATGTGGCGTCAACGAGAGGCTAAAGGTTTGGAGACATGCCCTTGAGTCTAAAGGTTTCAGGCTGAGCAGGACGAAGACAGAATACCTCGAGTGCAAATTTGGGGCCGAGCCGACGGAAGCAGGAGTGGAAGTGAGGCTCGACTCTCAAGTCATCCCTAAGAGGGGTAGTTTCAAGTACCTTGGGTCAGTTATTCAGGGGACCGGGGAGATCGACGAGGATGTCACACATCGTATAGGGGTGGGGTGGATGAAGTGGAGGTTAGCAACGGGAGTCTTGTGTGACAAGAAAGTGCCACCGTTACTAAAAGGTAAGTTTTATAGAGCAGTGGTTAGGCCTGCTATGTTGTATGGGGCCGAGTGTTGGCTGGTTAAAAATTCACACATCTAGAAGATGAAAGTAGCAGAGATGAGGATGATGAGGTGGATGTGCGGGCATACAAGGATGGACAAGATTAGGAATGAAGATATTCGAGAAAAGGTGGGTGTGGCCCCCATGGAGGACAAGATGCGGGAAGCAAGACTTAGATGGTTTGAGCACATTCAGAGGAGGAGCATTGATGCACCGGTGAGGAGGTGTGAGCAACTGGCTATGGTGGGCACGAGGAGAGGTAGAGGGAGACCTAAAAATTATTGAGGGGAGGTGATCAGGCAGGACATGGCACGACTTAGGATTTTTGAGGACATGGCCCTTGACAGGGATTTGTGGAGGTCGAGCATTAAGGTTGTAGGTTAGAGGGTAGTTTGTGAATACTACTACAACGCATTAGAGTGAGACTAGCCATTTAGGAGTTAGTCTTAGGATGCTACTGATCAGCTACTGATGCAGGGCTGTATCTATTGGATATTAGTATACCTTACATCCTTTTCTCCATCCTTTTCGTATTTCCTATATTTCTTATATTGTTGTTATTTTTTTATTTTATGTTATGTATTTTATGTTATTTATTATGAGTCTATTGATAGTACTAATATATTGTTTCTTGTTGCTCTCTTGAGTCGAGGGTCTCCTGGAAACAACTTCTCTGTCCCTCGGGGTAGGGGTAAGGTCTGCGTACATATTACCCTCCCCAGACCCCACTTGTAGGTTCGCCCTCAAGTCTGCAATAATTCTATTGCTTTCTTTTTCATGTTCCCGTTGTCTTAAACACATATTATGAAGAAACTGCAGTTGTTCTCTGTAACATTCCTGATAACATGGTTCATCAACCCATTCCTCAAAATCACAAATAGGTTCGCCGGGAACCTTGTAAAACTGGTTCATACAGTGCCACTAACGGCGTTCAACTTCACCACCATCCCAATAATTTTGCATCAAGCATGCTTTTCCACAGTTGCATTTTGGTAGACGAAGAGGTTGAGCCATTTGTGAAATATTTGCTTTTAGTAAAAAAAACCTTACTTTTAATAAAATATTTGCTTTTAGTAAATTTTGAGCACACAAAATAACTACAATGAGCCCGTTATTTATAGGCGAGATAACACACACATAACGTACTATCTAATGGTGCTATATTTTGCGTGTTAAATATCATGATGTTGACAAGACAATTTTATGTCAGCTGGTCAGCTTTTTCAGTTCGACAGGACAACACACACATCGCGTACTATCTAATGGCGCTATATTTTGCGTGTTAAATATCATGATGTTGACAAGACAACTTTATGTCAGCTGGTCAGCTTTTTGAGTTCGATAAGACAACACGCACATAATAAATATACATATAATTTTATTAAATTATTATTTAAATAAGTAAACTGGGAAAGTACAAATCATAATTAACAAGCATAATTTTATTTCATAAATCTTACAAAATAGACATAACAACTAATTATTACAACATCAACTCATGGGTAGTTAGGTACACTAGAAGAACACCCACCACGAGCTTGATTAGTTTTGCCACCCAAACCAGCTGAATGACATTTACGACAATCGTGTCATGTTTGAAAGCATATACCACATTTGCGCGCATAAACGGTGTCACTAACATCCATTTGGTTCCGTATATGCGTTCTCTTCTGCACTTGTCTTTTATGCAAATAGGACTTGTTCCACACCATTTTAAATAGTTCTGGAGGCCAATAATGCTCAGCACCCACTGGCTGCAACTGACCACTATATGTGTTTAGGTACTTGGAAACACTATATTGTTGATCAACATAGTTGGTCTGCGCATAACCAACACGTTGAAAACACTTGATGGCATATGAGCAAGGCATGTGGTAGATGGACCATTTCCCACAGGAGCATAACTTTGCAGATTCATTTAGGGTATGTACATTATTACCTCGATTATTATGGATAGCGGTGCGAACTTCAAAAACACCTCTTTCGTTATCATACTGCAAAAATGAATGTCAATGTGCTCGCCGTCTGTATTTCTCAAATCTCTTCTTAGGCACTGGCATAAATTCAACACCCCTCTCCATCAATTCTGTTGCAGCTGCAGACCTTCAACAAACTTCTTCGCCATCTGCTTGAACGACATCCGCACCATGGATGTGACGGGCAATCCTCTTGCCGACTTCAATAACCAGTTGAAGGACTCTGACACGTTTGTAGTAAGAATTCCACATCGTCTGCCACCATCCGCATGCAACGTCCACTTTTCAGGGTCATGTCGCATTAACCAATGATAGGCTGCCTCATCTTCTTGCCTGATAGAATCCATATGCCTCCGGAATTTATGTTGTTGGTGATCTGTTGCTGCCATCCACATCAAATCATGTAGATCCTTGTTGGGATGTGCCTTCTGGAAATTGGCCTTAAAGTGCCTCACACAGTAACGGTGGTATGCATAAGGTTCTTGCCATGCAGGCCAGTTCTCCACAGAACTTAATATACCACCGTGCCGATCAGATATTAGACAAATACCTGAACGCTATTTGACAACGTGCTCTTTCAGGTGGTTCAAAAATAGCGTCCATATCTCTGTGCTTCATTGGCACAAACAACAAAAGCTAGAGGAAATATTTGTCCATTAGCATCCACTGCCACGACTATCAATAACTTGATATCGTACTTTCCATAGACATGAGTTCTGTCTATGGATATTACGGGCCGGTAATGTGAAAAACCATCAATTGATGGCTTAAACGCCCATAACACGTAATTGAATATGTATTCTGGTGTTTCTGGACTCTGCTCAAGCTTCCATTCAACAATTGTCCTGAGGTTAAAGTGCTACAGTGCAGCCATGTACTTTGGCAGGGATGCAAATGACTTATCCCAATTACCGCAGACAATTTCAAACGCTCGTTTGCGCCCGAGAAATGCCTTTCTTTTCGTAATGGTATGGCCATATTCCTGGTGGACTGATGTAATGCACTCTTTGACTGTATACCTTATGGACGCTTCGAGGTGCGGAATAAGTATAAGAGAAATCAAGTCAATATCCAAGTTGAAGTGATTCCCGTTGAATGTGTCCATTTCGCATGTGTGGGTGGGAATGTATTTACCCACTTTCCATATACCTGTCTTCTTCTTGGTCGCACGCAACATCCAATTACATGGCCAAAACCACCTGCGACAAACAACCTTGTATACCATCGGACATGACTCCCATACCTGCATCTCACGACACTCTTTTACGTTGTGCATTTTACAAGCCCCTGCTTAAGCGCGCTTTATCAAGAAAAAGCATCCCCTTTGCATGCACTATTGGTCTAGACTCATCCCACATTGCTGTTCGGATTTCATCAAAATCCCTTGTGAGAGCTTCCACATCCAGCACGGTTGGCAAGTTATCAATGTAAGGAATCTCCCTTGAATGAAACGGCACTTCGGACTCGTACACTCTTCGTCTAGGGGGGTCTCTCTTCAAATCAGGTCTTTCCTCCTCATCCTGCTCATCAGCATCCCCACGAAAAAAGGGTGTCTCGTCTCCGGATTCATCGGCATTGTTATCGTAATCACTGTTCTATTCCTCACTCTATGCATCTGCCAGATCCCGATGTAATACGTCGTTTTCGGTCAATTGAGTGAGTACGGGTGGTTCAACTTACTCGTTTTCACTACACAACCAACAAAAATATAAGCTCCTGAATTAATAAATGCTTTCCATATCGCTATATCACTTCACTTACAAGTCGTAATGTGATGAAATTCCATGATGGACGTTTTCAATTAGGTGATGACTACCGGATGTGCCACTTATAAAATTCATATCCGGTCGGTACCCCCTATTAAATATATGAGCGTTAATACAAATTCAATATGCCAAAAATATACATAATTAATACAAATGAAAATTGAAGTTTACCACTCGTCTTGTGAATTATGGAAAGCAGGGTATAAATTATTTTCTCGCTGCTCATTCGCCGGCGGTGATAAGTTTAAATTAAGGAAAACTCTTTCATCCGGAATCTGTCCGGCAAAAACTGCTCCAGAATAACCACCCGATGACTGGGGGTTATCTCTACTATGCACAACCTCGTTTCTTGGAACGTCTTCGACCTTCACGTACATCTCCAACGATTACAAGAAATTTCCGGCATTCGTCTGGAGTCCTCAGAAAATCACTCAAAGTTTTATCATCGTCGATGTTAAATTCCGAGTAAAAAGCAACCTCTTGCGGAGTGACAGAATACAGATATCTTCCGGTTACTTTAAGTATCACTGAACGTTTCCTCACACTCATTTTTTGCATAACAACGATATCAATTTATCGTACTCTATTGTAAGTGGCAATTTAACATGACATTGAGTAGGTAAACTGTAGCCCACAGAGTTATTCTCCATCACAACCTCACCCCCCCTAATATAATGAAACTCTTATTCTATGCTCTTCAGACATAATGAAAAAATGTTGGAGAATTTAACACCAATAAATGTTTCAACAAGAGTTAAAATTTTTTTTGAATGAATTTCTATACAATCCTAACCTCTTTATATAAGAAATGGCTAGCCGATTTTTTTTTTTTATATATATATAGCGCCCAAAAAGTTGGCACTATACGCTTTTGAATTATTGAAGTTAGGAATTGTTGGTGGGGCCAGGAAAAAGGAGTATAGCGCCAAAATACCAAGCGCTATATATAAAACTTATGTATAACACCAGGTATTGTGGCGCTATACCTGGGCGTGTCAGCTTTTCAGTACAGCGCCACAATACTTGGCGCTATACAGTAACGACACAGTTAACGTTACTGTATAGCGCCAAGTATTATAGCGCTATACATAAAAATATCACTTTTTTCCCACCTATTTATGTATTTTGAGTCCAAAAGAACCACAATTGGGTTCCGGACTCAAGTAAACGGACCACTTGTGAACTTCCCAATAATTGACATCTAATAAGTGGTTCCATGCCTTTCTTTCCGGGCAATAGGTAGCAGCTTTTTGTCCAACATCACTTAACCATCAACTATACCTCAATTCCAATTACTCGGGATTAGCTATATGAATTGTTATATCTATTTAAGGTGCATTTTATTTGTTAACAGTGTCCCTAAAATGGCAGTTTTTCATCTCCAAAATGTAACTATGATGTAAGGCTGCTTCTGTTTTGATGGATATCTTTTCATCAACTTCTCCTCTTGTATTTGAACTGTTAAATGTGAGCAGTAGAAATCCTTTGAAGCTTTTATTATTACCGTGCTAAGTCTAAATCGTTCTATAAAAATTGGACAATAGCATCAATAGCATTCTCAAGTCTTAACTTATTTTCCATCTAAAGTCGAGCCATACTTTTATTTGATATGTTTTATGTGATGTGCAGATGAAATATGTTTTATTTGCGGCAAAACTGGATTCAATTCCAATTAAAGAAAATGAAAAACCTGCACAGACGACCCTCCCCTCCAAATCCCACCCCCCCCTTTCCTACTAAAAAGTAGAACCAATGGTTCAACATGATTGTGTGCTCTATATAGTTATTTAAAAATTTCTTATTTAGTTTTAGTTTTCTTTTCCACTTGGGAAATTTGCCTTTGACTTAGATCTGTATTAGATTTTGGAAGAGTTAGCCAGCCCTTTTAATGGGCTCATACACACTTATTTATATTACAAGGTCAAATCAATGTGGCGTTCTGATTGTATACTTTATGCTTCATTTGTTTATGTTTTCTAATGAGATGTCACCAATACTGATATAGGTGAACCGTTCAAGAAGGCTTGAGAAAGATGTTCCGCAATACTTCATAAGTATAGAGTTGAATAATGTGGTTTGTACAGGATATTTCCTATCATTTTAAAGAATTTCATTTGTAATTCAGTATCACAGTAACATAGTTGTTGATCTCCTTTTTCATTGCGCATTAGGTTGTTTCTCTGGATGAGATTCAAATACAACAAATCTTGAGCATTTGTGACTATTTGGTGACATGTCAATTGAGAGAGAAGTAAGATGTCACCATTCGCCTCGTATATTTTTTAGTTAATATCTGTTCATTGAAGAGCTCAATAATTTTATCTTGAACTATTTCATTTTCACTCTTTGAATTGAGACATTTACTTTATTTTTGTTATGTGAGAAAGCACGGGAGAAAATATTATTATTAATGTATTGACAATGATACAATGAGTCATATATATATATAATACATGTTCTACTCCTACTACATATGGGATTAGGGTTATTTACATGTAACTATTTAACTACCAAACTAACACTCCCTTAAGCCGATGTATATAAATCATATGTACCGAGCTTGTTACATATATAACTAATATGAGGACCAGTAAGGAACTTGGTGAAAATATCAGCAAACTTATCATTCGACTTCACAAATTTTGTAGCAATATCTCCTGAGAGTATCTTTCCTCTAATGAAGTGACAATCAATCTCAATGTGTTTAGTCCTCTGGACCTCTCTGAAACACCGGATTTGACGCAATATGAAGGGCAGCTTGATTATCACACACAAGTTCTATATGGCTGATGTCACCAAATTTCAACTCCTTGAGCAATTGTTTGATCCAAATTAGCTCACATGTTACCATAGCCATTGCTTGATATTCTGCTTCTGCACTAGACCGAGCAACTACATTCTGTTTCTTGCTCTTCCAAGACACCAAATTGCCTCCTATTAAAACACAATATCCAGAAGTAGAACGTCTATCAGAAGGTGATCCTACCCAATCAACATTTGAGTATCCAACGATCTGCTCATGGCCTCGATCCTCAAAAAATAACCCTTTGCCTAGAGCCGATTTTATATACCGAAGAATGCGGACAACTGCATCCCAATGACTATCACAGGGAGAATCTATAAACTGACTTACAAGGAAATGTCAAGTCTAGTCACTGTGAGATAATTTAATTTACCAATCAACCGCATATATCTTGCAAGATCGCTAAGCGGCTCCCCCTGTCCTAGTAGAAGTTAGAATTTGCATCCATCGGAGTGTCAATCGGTCTACAACCTATCATTCATGTCTCCTCCTCCTCGTATATTCTCCATAGTTTGAGATGCCCGATTTTTCACTATTTGAGATGCAAAAACAGATGAGTCAAGTGTCTTGGATGAGATCATTGGGTGACTTGGTGCTGCAGCAAAGCGAAGTAATCGAGAGAATAATTCATCAACCGTGGGGACCGTCTGATTTTTCACTGTTTGGGATGCAAAAACAGAGGAGTCAAGTGTCTTGGATGAGATCATTGGGTGACTTGGTGCTGCAACAAAGCGAAGTAATCGAGAGAATAATTCATCAACTGTGGGTACCGTCTGACTAGCCAAAATCTGGTCACATACTGAATCTAGGTCATTAAGGAGTCCAACAAGTGTAAGAACTAGAAACATCTTTTGTCGTTGCTCTTGTTGCTTTTCAATACTAGCAGAAACTGGCATCAACTTCTCAAATTCTTCCATGTCTGCTTGTACTTATCCCAAGTAAGTAGACATATCCAATTCCCGTTTCTTCAAGCTTGTCATTCGCGATATTACATCGTAAAAACGAGATATGTCATTAGTGTATAAAGTACGAGCCTTTTCCCAAACTAAATAACATATCCGGAAATGGATGGAACAAGGGCATCAACTTGGAATCAATAGATCGCCACATGATACTACATACCTGAGCATTGACCTTTTCCCAAAGTGTTTTGGCCTTTTTATCACCGTCGCTAGCCCTTTTTGTTAAATGATCTTGAACTCCTTGGCTTTTACACCACAACTCGACAAATTAAGTCCAAGCTACGTTTGAACTTCCCATTAAAGGATTTGAGGTAATCATAATACCATAACTTCCAAAACCGTGCTTTTAGACCCAAATACATCAGCACCCAAAGATATTGTTGGATTGAAAAGAGGTCTAGCAAATTAGCACCAAATAAAATAAAGAAAACTCTAGTTGCCGGAGAGCTGTCGGAAAAAATACTGTAATTGTCGGAAAATTTTCAAAGTGCTCGGAATCAAAAAAGAAAATTACAGGTAGACTCGGAATTATTGGGCGATCCAACTGTTCTAAAGAAGGGTTTTGAAAAGATGGCCGGAAAGAGCTCCACGGGCCTGCGCGTAGGGTAGATCTTGCCGAAAAAAATGTCTCCGATTGGCGTGTGGCAGTGCGTGAGTCGTCGGCTGACGGAGGTGTTTGCTGGGTTTTGGTCGCCGGAAGTTTCTAACCATTACATCAATAGAGTCCTGTTGTGCTTTCTCAGGTTTCTCATTCCCTAGCCCCCTTCCTTTTCATTGCATGTGAGTCACTTGACTATCTACGGTAGCATCTCTACTCCTTATTACCTTGCCAAATGAAATTCCTCCTCAGTGCATCAATTCTCATCGGCATGCCACAAAGAGACGTTATATATGTAGGAAGAGCATTCAGACCACTATTAACCAGGACAACACCCCCCCCGCAAAAAAAAATATTATATAGAATTGCCTTTCCACCTAATCTTTTTACTATTTGAGTAAACATCCATCAGAAAATCGTTTACCCTTTCTAAATTTTTTGATGTTCGGTTTTGTTGTCCTTGCATTGTAGGTACGGACGGTTTCGTCCTTGGTGGAGTCCTTTAGGTAAAAAGCTTAAAGGCTGGCAAATAGCATGGTGGCAGTATGCACAGCAATCTGTTTTACTGGACGTTCAACAGAGGTTGATGAGAACTTCTTGGAAGTACCTTGGAGAGAGGCTGTAACTTCCCCCCCAACCAATATGGGAAAATCATTAGGAGCTCTTTCTTTGTTGTTTTGTTCATTAGATATCAGTCTAGTACAGTCAACTATTTGGCATTTCAATTCTTCATACTCGTTTAAGTTTCATGTTCATTTGCACTTCGTCAATGTTGAAATTCAAATTCTCACGCTACTGATTATTAAAAAAGAAAGCTTATTTACCAGCTTATGGAATTTTGATGATATTTGATAACTTGGCCCGTCTTTTCGTCTTGGCATACCATGTGCTACCCGTGTTGGATGGACTAGGGTATATCATCTATTTTCCAAATGACATACACTATCCAGAAATTAAATATGCTAATGTATGATAGAAAATCCACAACCAATGATACACCCTCGTCTGTGAGAATGATGTAGCATTCTAAGAGTTCTCTTGTTATTTAGCAGTAACGATTCTACCTAGTGGTTAATCCTTTAGGCAGTTCCCTAAACTTTGATATTCATCTCTGTTCCATTTTTCCTTTCTATTTGTGGTTCTATGGTTGGGGGAAATGAGATAGAATCATAGTATAACGTGTCTTTACCCATATCTAGTACTTGAGCCCTTTTTATCTCCATTCTCCTTGTTGTTGTAATGTGTTATCCACTATTTTATTTGTGTAATACTCCCTCCGGTCCACAATAAGTGACCAATTTGCTTTTTCATTTTGGTCCAAAATAAGTGTCCATTTATATAATCAAGAAAGAGTTCAATTTGTTTTTACAAAATTACCCTTATGTACATATCCCTATAAAGTTTTCTTACTCCTCACATTAAATATTTAATTAAGAGTAGTTTAGTCATACTAGGTATTTTTTGTATAAAATTTAGTATTTTCTTAATGGGCGTGTCAAAAATAAATTGGTCACTTATTGTGGACCGGAGGGAGTATTCATCAATGCTTTCTATGGACAAAAGAATATGTTTTAGAAATTCTTTGATACCTGTTGAGTCCCAAATCGGCTCAAGATGGGTAACTTGGACTCCTTATATGGTCTCGGGCAATTCTCAGCTCATGAGTTAGCTTTTGGGGTTGACTTAAGCCTAATGTCCATTCATCATGGTATCAGAGGCAGACCCATCTTATTATTTACCCGATGTTGGGCTCCCATCTTATATTATCCACGCTCCAAATGTCCAGTCCTAGGCATGCGGGAGGGGGTGGTGGTGGTTAAGTCCCACATCGGCTCAAGATGAGCAACTTGGACTCCTTATATGGTCTTGAGCAATCATCACCTCATGAGCTAGTTTTTGGGGTTGAGTTAGGTCCAATGTCTATTCATCAATACCTTGTAGGTTGTTCGTTTTTTTGGGAAGTCTTGCTATGTGATTCCTGAGGATGCATATACCGCTACTAGTATGTTTTTGGAATTATTGTTGTCTGATCCCTAAGAATGCATATACTATGACTACGATGACTATGACTTTTTTTTTTTTTGGGGGGGGGGGGGGGGGTTCTTTCTTTTCATGAGCGTGGAGCATGGCCAACGAGAGGAGGGGGTGGGAGTTGGGATTAAGAAGGCACGTTTACTCCTTTTCCCTTTTCGTCACCCTTTAGAAGTGGATTATGGTTTGGTAGACTAACAATTATTTCACTCCTTAACCCCTTATGCTGTTACTACCACTGCTGCTTATAATATTGTTTCATCTTCTTATTCCCTTATTTCTAGTTTAACACTATATTTAGATAGATTTTTGCTCCGAGTGTTGTTTTTATTTCGAATTTGGGGTGGGAGAGGGGGTTAAAAATAATAAAACGTTCGATTGGTTTCTACCTATGAGAGGATTGTGGAGGGGATCTGAATTCCCCATTCACGGGATAGTTCTATCCCACGGGTTTTTTTTTTTTTTTGGGGGGGGGGGCGTGTTTACCCCTTCACCCGTTCCCCATTCGTGGGATAGTTCTGCTTGAAAGTGCTGCCAAAAGTTGGATATTAATCCACTTGGTCTGTCACATTTTAGGATCAAAACTTCTTGTTTCTAAAGTCGAATCACATCATCGACTTGTTCTTTTTATTCAGGTTACGGAAGTGCATATATTTCTACTTTGTAATATGTGACTTTTGATTATATGATGCATGAAGAAAGGGAACAACAAGTTACTTCTCAACGTGTTATACATCTAACAGTAAAATCTGACTCTTTTGTCAACTTTTTCGTTCAAATTTCATTAATGCAAATTCTTATTGCTATTGTCTGTTTAATTTTGTCAGTTAAAGTAATAGTTGTATCAATCACGATATAGGATATACAAGTGGTAAACAAAAGATTAGAGAACCTACACAAAATATGATTCTCCCATAATAGCACTCAATAGTCTACGCTAGCAGGTGAAATATGGCTTGTTGACTGCTTAGTGCTGATAAGTAATCAAGAAATGTGGCAAAGGGGAATGATGTTGTAAAATTTGGAAAAAACCGAAACAAAATATTATCAAAGAATCCAGGGAAGAAGGAAACATTAACTGTGCATGGTCGTGGCTTTACTGCAGGCACAAATGGTGTAACTTCAACTTTTTCACATATTCTTTTGCAGTGATGGTATCTTTCTTTTTCTGATGTGGAAGTGAAGCATTTGATGTTTCTTTAGTTGATTCTGCTGGTATTTCAAGCAGTGCCTTGATTACTTATAAATTTGTGACATGTTATATGTAACCATAACAAAGTTCAGCGTATTCATATTTTGATAGGAATTTTTTAATGAAAATTGTAATCTTACCATCTAGACTCTTTGGCTCTTGTTAGGTGCATGATATGTATCTTCTACAGTTTGGCATGGAATGCTGGAGAAATTAAAAAAATAAAAATCGTTTAGCTCGAGTAGACAATATTTTTTGGCAGGAGTCAGAGTGATTCTTATAAATTCCTACCTTTAATGTGTCTTTTAATTGAGTAAAAGTTAAAATGAAACTGGATAGAATTAAAAGGGTCTGCTATAGAGTCAATCTTGACAGGGAACTTGTGGGATGGAATTGGACAAGGTTATAAAGGAAGAAGGCCATGTTTGTATAATAGATTATTATTGAAGTAGTTGTGGAAGCCATAATACAGGTGAAATATGGCATGCCTGCTACTTGGTGCACTGACCATTTCCTTTATCTTCTTTCGCCCAGTATCCTCTTATCTTCTGTGACTGATATGGACACAGTTAAGGAAAATAATTCGTAGTAAAGGCAATATACACCTGGACCATAAAAACCCGTGCTCAAAATATTTTGATTTTCGAGCACAGGTTTGTGGGTAAAAAAAATTAAATGGATTCAAGTAGAGTTTCAGCATCATTATGAATGAACACGCGGTAGAAAAATTACATCAATCCATTGAAATATGCTACAAGTGAATATTTGCGACAAGAAATGAATCCTAATTTTAAGATGACTGACCTTTTTAATCCAGTTCGTATAATGTCTTTCTCGGGAGCTAGAGGAAATGTGTCTCGGGTACATCAATTAGTAGGTATATTTTGGTGTTTTTCATAAGAAGTTTTAAAGTGGGTAGAGGATGGGGTGTCTTTCATAGAGATATATATATTTGTAGTTTCTCTACTTTTTGGTATACCACTTGTATAGGGGATTTTCCTCCCTTTATTCAGTGAAATTATGTTTTACTTGATAAAAAAGGATGAAGTTTTGAAGTGGAAAATGGTAGAAAGGTAATAATTTTATGATATGCTCTTCAATGTAAAACTGGTGGATGGGAGATAACTTTTAGGAGGGATTACCTAGATTTGGAGATGGATAGTATGGTTCAGCTCTTCAGCAAACTGGAAGGGAGCAGACTGTATAAATCCTACATACATCTGATTAGTAATCTTTGGCTTTCAAAGATCATTGGAAAAGAGTGCCTAAGAAGGTGGCACATACGAGGGATTACCAAGATTTGGAGATTGATAGTATGGTTCAGCTCCTCAGCAAATCTGGAAGGGAGCTATCTGTACAAAATTCTACCTACATCTGACAGCCCTAGTACTCTTTGGCCGAAGATCATTGGAAAAGAGTGCCTAAGAAGGTGGCATATTTTACCATGATTTCAACTTTGAGATATATCTTTACATAACACGATTTAAGTGCTTCGTGTGTTAAAAGGAAAGGAAGCAGTTTTGATGCAGCTGTACCAATGTACAGCTTAAAATATACATGTTCATATTTTTTGGCGTTATGGAGTAACATGATAGATGTATATGGATTGACATTTTTAGAGTTATTAGCTCACTACAGGATTTCAGGGGAATCCTTATACGGTCTTTGGTAGTAATTTCACTCCTTAACAACATCGGCCATTAAGGGATATGAAGGTCTCTTTATGTGGGAAATTCTCATCCATGAGCGGGCTTTTACGGTTGAGTTAGGCTCAAGGTCCATTTCTTTATTCTCATCCATGAGCAAGCTTTTAGGGTTGAGTTCGGCCCATTTCTTTATCATGTACATACTCAGTATTCTCTTGGTGCGCTTTATCTTGTGAAAGCATAAGAAAAGAGGGCACTTCTTTTTTCCAGTCCGGGAAGTGATGTAGTGCAGAGGGAGGAAAAAGTTACTGTTGAATGTGTTACTGTTTATGCTGCACTCTGATCTTTAGCTACTTTCTTTTACTTGGTAATTTTAGAGTCTTATTGCTGTTATCTGATTAGTTTCTTAGTTCTTAGGGTTTGTTTCTTAGTTGTTTTGACTTATCTTATTTTGTTTTAATAAGCTTTTGATTGAGAAAATTGGGGATCTTACCTTGTTTAGGGCTATAGCTCTAGATTCTTCTCTTATGGATACAATTTTGGAGCATGCAACCTTTATTATTGAAGATATTTTGCTTTTAGGCTTTCATGTTTTTTTCCTCAATAAGCATTAGGTTAGCTTAAAAGGATTTTCCATGATTTCCCTTTAAAGAGCTAGTTGCTTTGAAGTGATTTGGCGTAAAACTGCTTCCTGCCATGCCTTTGCTTCATCAATATAGCAGTCCCATTTACTAATGTAGTGTGCCGACTATAAAGAAAATGGATTGTCCTTAACTCAACCCAAAAGTTAGATCATGAAATGAGAATTGTCTTAAATCATACAAGAAGACAACAACTCATTCCCTTACTAACGTGGGACACTCAACAGCAATTATTCATAAATGATGAGACATTTGCCTTTTCCCTTTTAACCATATGTTAAAATTTGATACAATTTTGGAAGTAATTGTACTTAATTTGTCATGCTAGAAATCGCCGCCGGAAGTATGTGAACTTTGTATGCCTTCGACAAGATCAGGTTAGTGACTTCCAATCTAGTTGCCTATCAGTTTCTTTTTTTGTTTTTTCTCTTTTGATATACCCGTGTTATGCTAATTTCTTTAGTGTTTAAACTTCTCGCATTAAAGGGGAAATTCATTAGGAGAGAGATTAAGAAATCCCGAGAATTCTATGAGTGAAAAGAGTTGAAGAACAAGGAATATCTCATATACTCCCATGGAGATGTGCCCAAAGAATTGTATGTCTGATTGCTTGTGGTGTTTGTATCCCACATATTCCATGTTCTGCTTTTTCAGCCTTTTCTGAATGCATTTGCACTTCTTCATCACGATAAAAACTGGCATTGTTTTCCCTGCAATTATAGACCAACACCTGACATAAGAATCTCATTCTTCTACTATTCAGGATTAACATGAGCTTAGCTGTGAACCTTGTGTCCCCTAATGGCAAGAATAATACAACAATACTTGAGAATGTCTGGAAAAAGGATACTGGAGAAATTTTTCAAGATGGGAAATGTATCTTAACTCTCTCATGACGACGAGGAAACGGTTAGCATGGACATAGAAAGCTCTCCTGGATCCTCCATACTAAGTAGGCGTTTTTTTAAGCAATCCACTAGGCAAGTAAGTGCCTAGGGCTAGTTTTTATATATATCAAAATAATGAAACAAATGTCATGTAGTGTTACAAAGTGTAAATAATAGCTAATGAAAATTACATATACCCTAATATCAAAGTTGAATAGGGTATTCAACAATGATAGTACACCTTGTGAAACTAAATATATTATGGAAATCCATACAAAACCTAGCCCATGAAGTATTTCTCCTTTGTAGCATATAGGCCTCCTCCGCAAAATGCAAGTTTGGCCACTTTTCTGTTGCAAATATGTGCACTGCCTTGGTGAAATAGCCTTTGGTGAATCAGCTCTTGTAATCCTTTTGACTCCATTAGTACATTGTCCAGTCCATTCCCAAGTTGCTCCACAAGATGTCATTCCAGTAGTTCTCGCATTTAAAAAATTACCTGAAGCTCGCAAAATTTTAATCAAGTGCACTGCCCAGAAAATTGCAAGTACACTGTTTTTTCGATCGATTTTGCGTGTCTTCCCTCTGCTATGAGCTATCTGTTGAAGTCTTTGCATGCCTTCCATCTTGTGTTGTCCTTGTACCATGCTGCATCAAGGTTTTAGCCCATGTTCTACCCACTGTGCCCGAAATGTTATGCCAAATGAGCCTTACCGCACGTACTTTCCAGCATTGTTCAACTGCCCTGATTTTGCATCCATGTTCGTGTGCCTGCCTTGTGAATCCTGTTGAGATCTTTGCATGTTTTGGCTTCTGAGCTGTTCTATTAGGGTGCTGCATTGAGATTTTCATCCACAACGGATCCATTTTGTCCAGAAATCTTTGCCAAAGCCCGCGTCTTGAATTGCCTAACCACTGTTTTTTCCAATTGTCTTTCCTTTCCATGCTTGTGCTTGCCATCACTCCTCCTTCAAGGGAATGAGCACATAGTGTTAATACCACCGATAGAAGTCGTAGTAATTGGCAAGGCATGTGTACACTAACGTTTCCTGCAAAAAAAAAACCATGTTAGTAAAAAACAGCATCACCATGCCCGCGCCCATAAGGATTTGCGCATGGCAATTGGCTGAGTGATTTCCTTTAGAAACAAGGTCTTCTGCCTTGATCTTTGCCTGACTCCCTGTATGTGCTGTTGGTCTACACGAGTGCATTGGATTTTTGATGTACGACCCATTACTTCCACACGTCTGCTTACTGATTTTTGCTACGCACCAGTGTTGTACATTGTTGAACCAGTACATTTTGGTGATGTGTGCGTGTGATTTCCTTTGTTGCTCTGATTGAAAACTTATATGCCTCCTTTCCTGTGCCTTAGAGGTGTTGATCTTCATTTGTGTATCTTCCCATAACACCTCATTTGTTCCTGAATTTGTTAGCCAAAAGTATCTGCTTAACACAAAAAATCTGGGCAGTATCATACCCCTTCTCGCTTCTATGCTTATGCCTATCTTGAATTCCCTTCCAGTGGAATGAGTACCAAGTACTAATACCACCAACTGGAAGTTCCTCAAAGGATAGGGCATAGAGACAGTACCTTCTCCTGCAAAAAAGAAAACAGTGTTAGTGAAAAGTATCATCACCATGCTCTCTTCCATAAGGATTTGAGCATGGTGATATGTCATATGAGCTCCAGAGATCTCCTTCCCATTGACCCCCTTTCTGTCCTTAATTCTTTGCTACCTTTACTCGTATATATGGGCATTGCATCTTATCTTCATTCACCAATCTCCTGCCCTGTGAATCTAGCTGCCAAAAGTCATGGCATTCGATTGTCCCAACATCAATAGCATAATTTGCAAGGTGATCAACCAGTTTGTTCCCTTCTCTATAGATGTGTGTCACCTTGGTTATACACCCTTCCATCAGTTGCCTAATCTCCTCCACTTGTTCAACTATACACCAGGGTGGCTTCCATGAACCCTCTATTATGTTCTTCAACAGCATTGAATCTGTTTCCAGCCATATATGCGAGTAGTTTTGCAACCTGCAGTATCTCATTGATTCCACAATTGCTAGTGCTTCTGCTTCTGTATTCGTGCCTTCAGTGATCTCCCTTCCCATTGCATATCTGATCTCTCCTTCTTCATCCCTAACACAAAATCCAATTGCACTCCTTCAAGGATTTCCTTTCGATGCACCATCAGTATTTACCTTAATCCAGCCCTCTATTGGTTGTTCCCAGATCACCTTTTGATACTTCAGTTTTGGAGTGTAATTTTCCATCATAGTTAGCAGGTCCTGCCACTTGTGAGGAACATTTAGACCAGGTTTTCTGATTTGGACAAGGCATTGCAATGCTGTGGACACCTGGTATATCACTCTGCTAACAGATACTGGCTCTCCATATTTTAAGCTATTCCTTCTCTTCCACAATTCCCATACAATACAAGAAGGCAAGGCTTGCATGATTGGTTTAATTCTAGTAATTACCTGGGCATTCCAGCACTTGGTAATAGCTTGATGCATGGACAGTCCACTTAAAGCTATTCCTGCCCTCGATAAAAAATACTTCCAAGTTGTCTTTGCAGTTTTAGAAGTAAAAAACAGATGCACCAGAGACTCCTGCTTAGGTTCAGCACAACACCAACACCTAGATGGCATAAAATACCCCAACCTTCGCATGAAATCATCAAGAGGTAATTTAGCTTTCCACACCTTCCACGTAAAGAAAGCTATTTTGAATGGTAATCCTTTTACCCAAATCATCTTATAAGCAATCCTAGGATCATCTCTTCTTCTTAAGTATTCCCATGCTGATTTTATACTAAAATGGCCCCTGGTTTCAAGCATCCAGTAGGGAGTACAATGACATTATAGATCACTGGTGGTCGAATTTCCTTCACTATGTGCAGTGCAAACTCCTCAGGCAGTACCTCCAATAACCTGTCAACATTCCAAACACCTTACTCCACCATATCATACACATTATGAATGTTTTCATCTATTCCAAAATCGAGAGGAACAAGGAAATACAAAGCTCCTAAACCAGTCCAGTTGTCGAACCAAAAAAGTGAGGATCCCATCTTTGGATGCCAAGTGATGTGATGCTCGATTATATCTCTACACTCCAACATTTTCCTCCACACGTGTGATCCATTTCTCCATGGAACTACTACTGCATTGAGCTTCTTGCAGTACTTTTGACTCATAAAAGAGCTCCAAAAACTTGGTTTTGTTCTGAAATTCCAGAATAATTTGCAGAAAAGTGCCTTAGTCACATCATGCAAAGATCCGAATCCAATTCCCCCTTCATCACATGGCATACATAGGGTGTTCCATGAAGCCCAATGCCTACTGTTACCTCCCACAGAGTTGCTCCAAAAGAATACACAGTTGGGTATGATCGGATTATGTGGTGCTGTCACGAAGCAAGCTATCCAACCTACCGAGAATGGCAATCAGTACGTGGATCTCACCATCAACAACAAGCCCGCTCGTGCAATGGTGGATACTGGAGCAACTCATAATTTCGTGACTGAGGCTGCCGCAAAGAGATTAGAATTGAAGCTTGCTCCAACCAACTCTCGCGTCAAGACCGTGAATACCGAGATACAGAATGCTCGTGGGGTAGCTAATGGAGTTGGTGTCAAATTGGGAACTTGGAAAGGTATGACAAACTTTACCGTAACCGCTATGGATATCTTTGACATCATACTGGGGAAAGAGTTCTTTAGACATTGTCATAATTTAATCGACCCCTACCTCCAACGTCTCTTGGTTATGGAGCGAGAAGGAGCTTGCATGGTACCTACAGTGACTATGCCACACAGATAGATCCAAGCACAACTCTCAGCTATGCAGGTTGTCAAGGGGATCAAGAAGGGGGAGCCGACGTTCGTGGCAATCATTGCAAGTCTAGAGGAAGACAAAAATTTTCAAGAGACAGTGCCGCCTTGCATAGAGAAGTTGCTTAAGGAAAACAAAGATGTCATGCCCGAGGAGTTGCCTAAGCACTTGCCGCCCAGGCGAGAGGTGGATCACAAGATTGAGTTGGAGTCGGGGCTAAGCCACCCGCATTTGCCCCATATCGTATGGCACCTCCCGAGCTAGAGGAGCTCAGGAAACAATTGAAGGAGCTGCTAGATGCTGGTCACATTCGCCCATCAAAGGCACCTTTTGGCGCACCAGTATTGTTCTAGAAGAAGAAGGATGGATCGTTGCGTTTATGCATAGACTACCGAGCACTTAATAAGGTCACCGTGAAGAATAAGTACCCGATCCCGCTCATTGCTGACTTGTTCGATAGACTTGGGCAAGCCAAGTACTTTACCAAGGTGGATTTTCGAAAGGGCTACTACCAGGTTCGCATTGTGGAAGGGGATGAGCCAAAGACAGCATGTGTGACGAGATATGGAGCCTTTGAGTGGTTGGTGATGCCCTTCGGCTTAACCAATGCACCGACCACATTTTGCACCCTTATGAACAAGATTTTCCATCCCTACCTTGATCATTTCGTGGTAGTCTACCTAGATGACATAGTCATCTACAACAATAACTTGGAGGAACACATGGAGCACTTAAGGAAGGTTTTCCAAGTCTTGCGGGAGAACGAGCTATACATCAAGAGAGAGAAGTGCGAGTTTACACAATCAAAGGTGCACTTCTTGGGCCATGTCATTAGCAATGGCGAGCTACGCATGGACGATGCTAAGGTACGTGCTATCCAGGAGTGGGAGGCACCCATAAAGGTAACTGAGTTGAGATCCTTCCTTGGACTTGTTAACTACTATCGTCAGTTCATCAGTGGATACTCAGCAAAGGCCGCACCATTGACTGAGTTGCTAAAGAAGAACAAGCCATGGGTTTGGACGGAGCATTGTCAAAAGGCGTTTGAAGGCCTTAAGGCAGCTGTAATAGAGGAGCCAGTCTTGGCATTACCTGACTTTGCCAAGACTTTTGAGGTGCACACAGATGCCTTAGACTTTGCCATTGGGGGTGTCCTGATGCAGGATAAGCATCCCATAGCATTTGAGAGCCGCAAGTTAAATGAGACGGAGCGGCGTTACATGGTACAAGAGAAGGAAATGACTGCCATTGTGCATTGCCTTCGTAGACATTATCTGCTCGGGTCGAGGTTCGTGGTCAAGACTGATAATGTGGCTACTAGCTACTTTCAGACATAGAAGAAGCTCACACCAAAGCAGGCTAGGTGGCAGGATTTCTTGGCCGAGTTTGATTATGCGATGGTGTATAAGCCGGGCAAAGGTAACGTTGTATCCGATGCCTTGAGCCGGAAAGTCGAGCTTGCTGCAATCACTTCAGCGAGATGGGATATTCGGGAGGCTATAAAAGAAGGCATGCAACATGATCCAGTAGCCAAACAACTTATCGAGTTAGCCAACCAGGGCAAGACGAGACGTTTTTGTGTAGAAAACGGCATATTGCTTACAACGGGTCGGCAGGTCTACGTGCCTAAGTTTGTAGACATTAGACGGCGAATCATAAGGGAAAGTCATGATACAATGTGGGCTGGTCATCCAGGACAACGTCGCACCAGGGCCTTGGTTGAGTCAGTCTACTATTGGCCACGCATGCGAGATGATATAGAATGTTATGTGCAGACTTGTCTTGTATGTCAGCAGGACAAGGTTGAGCAACAACAGCCCGGAGGACTTTTGGAGCCACTACCAGTTGCAGAGCGTCCATGGGAGAGCGTGACTATGGACTTTATCACTTGCCTACCAAGGTCCGACGGTTATGGTACAATTATGGTGGTCGTGGATAGATTTTCCAAATATGCCACCTTCATGCCCGCCTCACCAGGTTGCGCAGCCAAGGAAGTCGCCAAGCTATTCTTTAAGAACGTGGTGAAGTATTGGGGCTTACCAAGGCATATAATCAGTGATCGAGACCCCCATTTTACTGGAAACTTTTGGAGAGAGTTGTTTGATATACTTGGTACGGAGCTGCACTTTTCTACTAGTTTCCACCCACAGACGGATGGACAAACGGAACGAGTCAATGCCTTACTAGAATGCTACTTGAGGCATTATGTAAGCGCGCATCAGAAAGATTGGGCAAGGCTCATAGATATCGCCCAATTCTCTTATAACTTGCAGCGGTGTGAGTCCACGGGACGGACACTATTTGAGCTAGCCACAGGCCAACAACCACAAACTCCACATTCCTTACCAGCCGCGTTCGAGGGAAAGAGTTTGGGGGCAGGTCAGACCGTTAGAGGTGGAGGCCAGCTAGTTAGAGGCCGTCCCTACTTGGATAAGGCAGCTAAGAAGATGAAGAAGTTTGCGGACCGTAAGCGGCGTCCCACATACTATAGAGTTGGGGACATGGTCATGGTGAAGTTTAACCCAAGACAGTTCAAGGCACTACGGGGCATGCATCAGAATCTGATTCGCAAGTATGAGGGGCCATTTAAGATCGTCGCCAAGGTAGGCAAGATCTCATACAAGCTTGACATGCCATCGTATCTTAAGATCTACCATGTCTTCCATGCCAGCATGCTTAAGCCATATCATGAAGATAAGGATGATCCGAGTAGGGGCCAATCAAGTCGGGCGCCAATGACTATCACCGCCTCGCATGATCGGGAGATTGAGGCTATCATAGATTACCAGGCCAGGCGAAAACAAGGGCAAAAAGCCACCGCTATGTTCCTCCTCCATTGGAAAGGGAAATCACCGGAGAAGGCCACGTGGGAACGATATGAAAACTTGTGGCAATTCAAAGATAAGATCCGAGAGTTTATGTAGCAGCATTGCGCCGCGATCGTCGCAATATTGGCTGGGGAGAGTGTGATGACCCGCCATATCATCATGCCACATAGGCGCCATTTGGCATATATTAATGCCATGTGGAATCTTACATAAGAAGAAGGCTAGCATTTGTGAGAAGATTCTAGAGAGGTATGGATATTTCCTTAGGAAGAACCTAGATCCTTATGGATTTGCTAGGAAATTCCTTGGAATCTTCTAGGCTTGTAGAGAATTCTAGAAAAAGCCCTTATCTTGTAAATATCAAGAACTTGTGTAATAATTAATATTTACACACTAGCCCGTAGGAGACTAGTATATAAAGGGGGCCATTCATTTGTAATTCATCAAGCAAACAATTCAAGTTCTCTCTAATACAAAGCTTCCTTTAACAATTCTTTTGTGTTCTTTCTTCCATTCTCTTAGATCTTGAGTGTAGTAAGACTGACTTGACATAGCAAGAACGTGAGCAAGTTGTGCAATATCGTGAGCGAGTTGTCAAGTGTCGCACATGTACTTAGTTCGCAAATACCTTGGGCCATGGCTCTATATTCTACCTCCGTACTTGATCTAGCAACTACACTTTGCTTCTTGCTTCTCCAAGTAACCAAGTTTCCTCCTACGAGCGTACAGTAACCGGATGTAGAACTTCTATCATCCAAAAATCTAGCCCAATCCGCGTCGGTAAAGGCTTTTATTTGAAGGTGATCATGTTTGGAGAAAAGTAGACCTTTCCCTGGAGCAGGCTTCAGATACCACAAAATATGAAAGACAACTTGCATATGAGGATCTCGGGGATCATGCATGAACTGACTCACCAGGCTAACTGAATAGGCTATGTCGGGTCTAGTGTGGTATAAATAAATGAGTCTTCCAATGAGCCTCTGATATCTGTCCTTATCAACTGATTCTCCAACTCCATTTTGTAACTTGTGATTGCTTTTAAGGGGCGATTCTGTGGGTCTGCAACTTGTCATACCGGTTTTCTTTCAAGAGATCCAGAAATATACTTCCTTTGAGAAATAAAGATTCCTTTTTTGGATCAAGCAAGCTCAATTCCCATGAAGTACTGCAATTTTCCTAGATCCTTGATCTCAAATTCATGTTCTACCAACTTCTTCAATCGGGACATCTCTTCTTTGTCATCTCCTGTTATTACTATGTCATCAACATAAACTATGAGAAGAGTGAGTTTACCTGTTTGATGTCTTATGAAGAGGGTGTGATCAACATTGATTTGTTGGTAACCGGAGGAGATCATTGCTTTGCTGAATCTGTAAAACCAAGCTGGCTTTCTTCAATCTGCATACCTTTCCTTGACTCTATGCAATATTAAATCCAGAAGGAATCTCCATACGCCTCTTCTTCTAAGTCTCCTTGAAGAAATGCATTCTTCACAGTTGCAAGTCTCAATCAAGATTAGCTGCACAAGACAAAAGAATTCTAATAATGTTCATCTTTGCAACATGAGCAAATGTCTCTTGATAATCCACTCCATAAGTCTGAGTGAATCCCTTAGCCACTAATCTTGCTTTGAATCTTTTCAATTGAGCCATCAGCTTTGTGCTTCACAGTGAAGACCCATTTGCAGCCAACCAACTTCTTGTCTGGTGGTGAAGTGACAAGTTCTCAAGTCTTTTTTTTTGACAAAGCCTTCATCTCTTCAATCATAGGTTGCTTCCGTTTAGGATATGCAAAAGCTTCCCTCAAATTCTGGGGAATAGACACTAGTAGAAATAGACAAGGCAAAAACTCTATAGGAGGGAGACAAAGAATTATAGTAGACATAGTTAGATAAAGGGTGTTTGGTGGTGCAAGATCTGACTCCTTTTCGGTGAGCAATAAACATATTTAACTCATTAGGAAATGTAGATAATTCACGTAGAAGAAGGTTCAGCTTCGGTAGATTGCATGATGGCTTCTTCTGCTCTATTTCTCCTTGAGTAAGTTTTCAAATTAGGCCTATCCAAACGCCCAATAGTCTCCCCCTGAATTTATTCTCCAATTTCACTCTCCCCTGTGACAGTGTCATCAAGAGGTCCAGTAATGGAACTAGATAGAATCATCTCTTTCTCCTTACCGCTCTCCCCCGAAGAGGTGATGGGGTAATATTGAAATAGGGCTCAGATTCTCGCAAGGTTTAATCCATGCTAACAAAAGATCTCCTAGAGGGAGGATGATAATATTTGTAACCTTTATGTGTCGGAGAATACCCAATGAAAACATACTTTATAGCTCTAGGATCAAATTTCTTAGAATTTCTAGTGTGGACAAGACAAACACACCCAAATACCTCTGGAGGAACAATATATTTGAAAATTGAGGGGTTTAATTGACATTCTGTTGAAAAGATAGGCAGCTGCTAGAATAGCATCCCCTAGTATGGTTTTGGTAGATGCATGGTGAACATAAGAGATCTTGCTATTTCTAACAGCTGTCTATTTTCTCATTCAACGACCCCATTTTGTGCACTAGTGTAAGGACAATTTGTTTGATGGACTATCCCATTAGACTCCAAATAAGCACCAAATCTTTTATCTATGTATTCGCTGCCATTGTCAGTTCTCAAGATTTTCATTTTGGCATCAAACTTAGTACAAATCATGTTATGAAATAACTGAAAACAAGAGAAAACTTCACTTTTGGCTTTTAACAAATATACCCAAGTTATCCTAGTGCAACATTGAATGAAAGTAACAAACCATCGACTGCCAGACAAAGAAACAGTTTGGGTAGGACCCCATACGTCAGAATGAATAGTCATAAACGGAGTTGTGCTTCTATTATCACTCACAGAATAAGAGTTTCTAGTATGTTTGGCATATTCACAAGCATCACAGAACAAAGATTCAAATCGAGTCCTTGAAAACAAATCGGGATATAACTTCTTTAAAACAAAGAATGATGGGTGTCCTAACCGTCTATGTCGTTGTATTATTTCTTGGTTGACATCCTTACTTTCCTTAAAAAAGCTTGACCCAAGTTTTGAATTCTATCTAACATATACAAGTCATCATGCAATCTACCACTACCAATCCTTTTCCCTATTTGAAGATCCTGAAAAATACAATGATCGGGAAAGAACTCGATTTTACAATTTAGAGCTTTATTGATGGCACTAACAGATAAAGGATTGACAGGGAACTCAGGGACATGGAGCACGAATGATAGTTTAATATTAGGAGTACAAATGACAGAACCTATTCCAGAGATAGGTGTTAAAGAATCATTGGCTATTTTAACATTTATCTCCTTTTGGACACAATGAATAGTTTCAAATACCTTTAGAAGATTCTGTCATGTATCTATTTGCACCAGAATCAACAATCCAAGAATTATAGTGAGCATCAAAGGCAGTACCTGATTGCACATGATTGGATTGTCATGGGCGGCTTTCCAGCCGTGCCCCATGACCCCTTGGGCGCGCCCCGTGGCGTCCTAGCAAGCCTTCCAATGCCTAGCGCCACGGACGGCCCCGTGGTCTTGGCCGCGCCAAATGACAAGCGCGCATATGCCTCTGTCGCCCCACCGATATCCCTCGCCAGTGCCCAACCGCAGGCAGATGCCAACAGCGCCGCACGCGCAGACAACGCCGTGCGCGCAGACCCTGATGCCAAAGACTATGCTGCCGACAACGGACCTGTTTTCTGCCTTATAGCAAACTAAGTCTTTTTCATTGTAAATATAGAGTAGTTTTATTCCATGTACTTCCATTATGTTTCTCTAGCTTAATCAAGTCTAGTCTTGTAGCTTTGGATTATTTTTTTAAGCATTATTAAGGGGGACCAAACAATCAAACTTTCTAGCAAGCAAACAATTCTCTGTACTGGTGTCTCTCCCCCTCGACACCGCGTTGTCTTTCTGTAATAGCTTTCATTAATGCAATCAAGCTTTCTTTCATTCTCAATTCTCATTCCTGTTCTCTCAATTTCTCTTGACATTGGTTTTCCCGTATGGCACTGACAATCTAGTCTAGCGTACGGAGGGGACCTCAGTTGGCGGACAGCAACTGCACTGACATCAGTTGCTTAGCCTTACGTCGCCCTTCCAAGGAATCTCAGGAAGGCGCCGCGTAACAGTTGGTATCAGAGCCTAGGCTCGACATCGGACGAGGGAACGCATTGCCATTACCACCATTTCTGACCATGGTGAATCATGGGGACCGCATTGCGGCCCTTGAACAGACGGTTGACGGATTACTGCCCATCATGGATATGGTGCCTGAACTAAGAACCAGCCTAGGGCAAAGGTTGGATGACCTGGACCGTAGGGTGCTCCGGGCCGAAGTTGACATAGAAAACATTAGTCGTGACTCCGAGGGAGATCGGCAAACGGCAGCCACAGAGGCAGCCGGAATTTTTGGCAAATTCGAGGGACTCCAACAGGAGCGTGCCGAGGATTTAGCTTACAGGGCACAAGAGGCAGACAGGGTGACTGCCATGCAACAAACTATTGACGACTTGACAGACAGGCTCAATGTTGTCAATGCTGCTTTACAGGGCCTACTGCGAGGCGGTGGAAACCAGATCGGGGGCGCTGCAAACCCCACTTCCGCGACACAAAAACTGAAAATTCCTGAGCCAAAGCCATACAGTGGAGCTAGGAATGCCAAGGAAGTGGAGAACTTCATCTTTGATGTCGAACAATATTTCGATGTTGTTGGGGGCCTAGAAGAAGCTAAGAAGGTAGCAACTGCTGCCATGTATCTTCAGGGTGATGCTAAACTCTGGTGGCGGGTGAAATACGAAGCCATCAAGGCCGGTGAAGATGCTCTCGAAACATGGGCAGAACTAAAGGCAGCCATCCGCCTACAGTTCTTCCCTGAAAATGTTGAATACAATTCAAGGAGAAAGCTACGGGAGCTCCGCCAGACCAAATCTGTGCGGGACTATGTGCGGGAATTCTTCGCGCTCATGCTAAGCATACGCGACATGGGGGACAAAGACAAGCTCTTCACTTTCCTAGAAGGGCTAAAACCTTATGCCCGTATGGAGCTACAAAGACAACGGGTAGATACCTTGCCCAAGGCGATCCAAGCAGCTGAATGCCTTGGGGACTATCAAATGGAAGCTCGGAAGGATAGGCCTCAACCGCCTGCCTGAGCGGGATTCAAAGGGGGCCAGTCTAGCAATGGTGGCCCTAGTAGAAGTGGGGGAGATCGGAGCTCAACCAAACCTAAGGCTCCCTCCACAGGCAGCAACAGTGCTGCGCTAACAACAATGATCGGGGGAGGAAGCCTCCTTCAGGATGCCGTCATTGCGGCGGACCACATTGGAACAATGAGTGCCCACATGCACAGATGAACGCCCATCAGACTTTTGATGATGGGACGGATGACGATTCAGACGATGCGGATCAGACTGAACCAGTAGGTGCTTTCAATGCAATTGTTGGCTCCATTTCTGAGGCATTAGCAGAGACTAGTGCTGGTATCCGTAAGAAGAAGGACCCATGTCCAGTCACCAAGAAAGGGAAAAAGAAGGCGGATGACGAGACTCCTCTTAAGCACGAGAGGACCTTAATGTTCGTTGAGATGAAGGTGAATGGCAAGCCCATTCGGGCAATGGTAGACACGGGTGCTACCCACAACTACTTAGCCTCGACTCAGGTGGAGCGCCTTGGTCTAGTTGTAGGGAAAGGTAGAGGCCGTGTCAAAGCTATCAACTCACCTCCCCAGCCAGTGGGTGGAATAGCCAAAGAAGTACCGATGAAGCTTGGCCCTTACGAAGGAAAATTCAACCTGCGCGTGGTGATCATAGATGACTTCGAGTTGATAGTTGGATTGGAATTCCTAAGGCAAACCAACACCATGCCTGTACCGTATGCTGACATGTTACTGATGATGGGAGCAAACGGGACCAAGCCCTGCATTATCCCGTGCATGCCTATGAAGATGGCCGTTGAAAACATCTCGGCCTTGCAGTTGAAGAAGGGGGTCAAAAGAAATGAACCCACGTTCCTGGCAACCCTCTGCATCGAAGATGTAGAATGCTCCTCGGGTCCCATTCCTGAACCCGTGAAGGAGCTACTACTAGAGTTTGAAGATGTCATGCCACAAGACATGCCAAAGCGACTACCGCCTAGGCGCACTGTGGACCATGAAATTGAGCTGGTGCTGGGCGCGAAGCCACCTGCCCGGGCGCCTTACAGAATGTCACAACCCGAACTCACCGAGCTTCGGAGACAATTGACGGAAATGCTAGACACAGGGATTATCGTGCCCTCCAAATCCCCATACGGGTCCCCTGTGCTATTCCAAAAGAAACATGATGGTAGTCTACGACTCTGTGTGGACTATCGGGCTCTAAACAAAATTACTGTGAAGAACAAGTACCCTATTCCGCTAATGGCAGACTTGTTCGATAGACTGGGTGGTGCGACGGTGTTCACCAAAATAGACCTAAAGACAGGTTATTGGCAAGTTCGGATTGCAGAGGGTGATGAGCACAAGACGACCTGTGTGACAAGATATGGGTCGTACGATTTCCTGGTTATGCCATTCGGCTTGACTAACGCCCCAGCTACATTTTGCACTTTGATGAACCAAGTCTTCCGAGAGTACATTGATGAATTTGTGGTGGTCTACTTGGATGACATTGTGGTATATAGCCAAACATTGGAGGAACACCTGATGCACTTGCGGAAGGTCCTAGCTCGATTGCGGAGCATGAATTATATGCGAAGCTATCTAAGTGCTCCTTTGCTCAAAAGCAAATTGACTTTCTCGGACATGTCATCGAGGAAGGGCGAATCAAGATGGACCAGCAGAAGATTCAGGCAATCACAGATTGGCCGCCACCTAAGGATATCCACGCCTTGAGGGCATTCCTTGGTCTATGCAATTTCTATCGGCGATTCGTGAAAAACTACTCCCTCATTGCAGTACCATTGACAGAACTCCTCAAGAAGGTCATGCCTTGGGAATGGGGACCCAAGCGAGCGGAGGCCTTCAACGCATTGAAAGCGGCTATGTCTAGTAGCCCCGTCTTGGCCCTTCCTGATCTGGCCAAGCCATTCGAAGTACAAACAGATGCATCTGACTATGCCCTCGGTGGCGTCTTGCTACAAGAAGGGCATCCTGTAGCGTACGAGAGCCGGAAGCTAAAAGATGCAGAGCGGCGCTATGCCGCCCATGAGAAAGAATTATTGGCTGTCATCCACTGCTTGCGCCTCTAGAGGCACTATCTGCTGGGAACCCCGTTCGTAGTCAAGACATACAACACAGCTGTTAGCCATTTCATGACCCAGCCGAAGTTGAATGGGCGACAGGCCAGGTGGCAGGAACTCCTAGCTGAATTCCACTTCAACCTGGAGTACCGAAGTGGGAAGACCAATCATGTTGCCGATGCGCTCAGTCGGAGAGCTGATCTAGCATCGGTGTGCTTACTCGCCACCCTAAGGGGGAGCGAAGTAGCCACCTCCATCAAGGACCAGATACAAGATCTACTCATCAAAGACCCTGCTGCACAGTATTTGGTTGATTTGGTAGGACAAGGCAAGACTCGCCAGTTCTACATAGAAGATGGTTTTCTGAAGGTGAAAGGGAACTGACTTTATGTTCCTAAAGGAGGAGATCTACGAAGGACTCTTCTGGCGGAATGTCATGATACTCTGTGGGCCGGCCATCCCGGTGAAGAACGCACCATGGCGTTACTTCGCCGTGCATATTATTGGCCTCAAATGGCCGATGACGTTGCTCAGTATGTGAAGACTTGTCTAGTATGCCAGAAGGACAAGTCAGACCGCTTAACACAGGCGGGACTCTTGGAACCACTAGCTGTCCCAAAGAGACCTTGGGAAAGTGTTTCCCTGGATTTCATCACCGGATTGCCCAAGGTCGGAGATCTAACAACTATCTTGGTTGTGGTAGATCGGTTTTCCAAATATGCTACCTTTATTGCTGCCCCTCAATATATATCAGCAGAAGATACAGCTCGACTCTTCTTCTCTCATGTCGTCAAATATTGGGGCCTACCCAAAGACATTGTTAGTGATCGTGACTCACGCTTCACTAGCAACTTTTGGACCCAACTCTTTAAGTGCCTTGGGTCGAAGCTGAGTCACAGCTCAAGTTTTCATCCGCAATCTGATGGCCAGACGGAGCGGTTTAATGGTATGTTGGAGGAATATCTCCGTCATTTTGTAACCGGATCGCAGAAGAATTGGGTGACGCTTCTGGATGCTGCTCAACTGTGTTTCAATTCACAAAAGAGCTCTAGTACAAATAAAAGCGCTTTTGAAATTGTTACCGGACAGCAACCGCTACTCCCACACACAGTCAACGCACCAAATATGTCTAAATCTCCTCGAGCTGCTAGCTTCTCTAAAGAGTGGAAGCAAAATTTGGAGATAGTGCGGAGCTATCTTGTCAAGGCCCAAAAGCGGATGAAGAGGCATGCTGATCAGAATCGGCGCTTTGTTGAATACCAAGTAGGAGACAAAGTGATGGTCAAAATTCCAAAGCGTTACTTATTTGCGGGGGTCCATGACCCTCGCTTATTGCAAAAATATATCGGACCCTTGTCCATTGAAAGGCGTATTGGGAAAGTTGCATACCGGGTGGATACCCCAGCTTGGTGGAAAATTCTTCTTGTCTTCCATGTCAGCCTCCTGAAACCTTTTCGGGAAGATACGAAGGATCCTTCAAGGAGACAGCTCACAATACCCAGTATTCTAGGGCCCAATTCAACCGGGAAAAGGCATGTTGAAGCTATCATTGATGATATAGTGATTCATGCCTCAAGGAAAGATCACCAAGAGTTCTTGGTGAAATGGCAGGGCTGTGATGCAGAGGAGAACACTTGGGAGAGGGGAACAAACCTCAAAGCCTACAAGAGCCTAATTGAAGATTATCTTGCAAGTAAGGCACCGAGGACGTCGCCAACTCAGGTGGGGGAGAATGTCATGGGCGGCTTTCCAGCCGTGCCCCATGACCCCTTGGGCGCGCCCCGTGGCGTCCTAGCAAGCCTTCCAATGCCTAGTGCCACGGACGGCCCCGTGGTCTTGGCCGCGCCAAGTGACAAGCGCGCATGTGCCTCTGTCGCCCCACCGATATCCCTCGCCAGCGCCCAACCGCAGGCAGATGCCAACAGCGCCGCGCGCGCAGACAACGCCGTGCGCGCAGACCCTGATGCCAAAGACTATGCTGCCGACAACGGACCTGTTTTCTGCCTTATAGCAAACTAAGTCTTTTTCATTGTAAATATAGAGTAGTTTTATTCCATGTACTTCCATTATGTTTCTCTAGCTTAATCAAGTCTAGTCTTGTAGCTTTGGATTATTTTTTTAAGCATTATTAAGGGGGACCAAACAATCAAACTTTCTAGCAAGCAAACAATTCTCTGTACTGGTGTCTCTCCCCCTCGACACCGCGTTGCCTTTCTGTAATAGCTTTCATTAATGCAATCAAGCTTTCTTTCATTCTCAATTCTCATTCCTGTTCTCTCAATTTCTCTTGACATTGGTTTTCCCGTACAGCACTGACAATCTAGTCTAGCGTACGGAGCGGACCTCAGTTGGCGGACAACAACTGCACTGACATCAGTTGCTTAGCCTTACGTCGCCCTTCCAAGGAATCTTAGGAAGGCGCCGCGTAACAGATTGGATGTGGCAACATTAGCGGAGTCAAGTTTGGCTAGGAGGCGACGGGGAAGCTGAATTTCATCCGAAGAGATTTTTCCAGAAATTGTCTCCTTGAATGTCTCCATATTTTCTACCCAATTAGAAGGAAATCTGAAGAAAATTGTTCAAAGGTAATCTGCCTCGCTTGAAACCAAATCTGTCTCAACAGAACCAGAAGGGATTTGTGTTGCGGACAGCCACCAAGAGAGAGAAAGCTCGACTTCTTTGATAAAAACAGAACCCTAGTGCTGCGAGGGAGATAGCTCGCCACAAAAAGGCAGCAAGGGCTTTGATACTATGTAGATTTTGAGAAGAAGAAAAGTCTTCTTTTTTTCCCGTGTTTACATCCCATGAGCAAGGGAATTTATACGAAGCTCCTAATGCTAATTAAAGAAATAAAATAAATCTATACAATCAATCCAGCTATCAAATCATATTAAATAAAATCAGATCTCCTAAATATAATCAAATCTCCTAAAATCATGCTAATCAACACTCCTAAATCAAGTCTCCTTGAATCATGCTGATCAACAGATACTCAAATGCTGACTGGGAAGGATCACCTTTTGATAGACGTTCTACTTTTGGATATTATGATGTAGTGGGAGGAAATTTGGTGTCTTAGAAGAGCAAGAAACAAAATGTGGTTGCTCGGTCTAGTGCAGAAGCAGAATATCGAGCAGCGGCCGTGGCAACATGTGAGCTAGTTTGGATCAAACATTTTCTCAAGGAGTTGAAACTTGGTGAGACCAGCAAGATGAAACTTGTGTGAGATAATCAAACTGCCCTTCATATTGCATCAAATCCAGTGTTCCATGAGAGAACTAAACACATTGAGATTGATTGTCACTTTGTCAGAGAAAAAATACTCTCAGGATATATTACTACAAAGTTTGTGAAGTCGAATGATTAGCTTGCCGATATTTTCACCAAATCCCTCACTGGTACCCGTATTAGTTACATAGGTAACAAGCTCGGTAAATATGATTTGTATGCACCAGCTTGAGGAGTAGTGTTAGATAATTATTTAAATAACCCTAGTCCCACATGGAATAGGAGTAGAATAAGTATTATGTATAGTTATAAATAGCGCTATTGTAAAACACTTAATAGAAGATCAATAATAGATTTTTCCCATACATTTTTACATCCTCTATGTTCTCCTTGCATGACACGGTAACAAAATACCTTGTAGTCACCCCGTCCATGCCATCAACTGTTTAATTGCCGTCATCATTTACAAGGTGTTAGTTGAAACGCTTGAATCTCTTTATGAATCTTCTCAAATCCATAAAGGGTAGATGACGAGAGAGCACCTTTTCGTGGGAGTAGTTATTGTTAAGATCTTAGGGAGGAAATGTTGTAGGAATAGGATCATTGGTAAGATGTCATATCTGATAAACAATTCTGATGATGCAAGTGTTTAGATAAGTCTGGGAGGCAATACGTGTTGGACGAATGAGAAGCAGAGCTGTGATTTTCTGCCTATTATTTCCTTGCTTCTGCTCCTTATTCTTGTTATTTATTATGTGTCAATATTTTTCAGGGAGTTGCTAGTCTCTATTAAATTTGCTAAACCTGGATGGCAATGGTCCGGTTGCTTCTTGCCAGAACATCTAGGTGATATTCAGGTGAAAATGCGAAATTTTCTCTCTGGTGCCGTGAACATGATACGTGTGGAAGTTTAGACTGCTGATGTCTCTATTAGAGATGATAAAATTGTTGGGAGCCCTCATGGTCAGTCGGGGACAAACTTGATTCTTGTGTCTTAAGATGATACTGGCTTTATGCCATACCGTATTGACAATTTCTCCCAGGAGGTATATCCTTTTGTGCAAGACAGTAGTTTTTGACCTTCTATTAGCCACAGCTAGATGGGTAAAATTATTCTCTAGGATTTTGGTTACCGTAAAAGTCTTGCTTTAAAGTCATCTCCAATTTTTTCACCGTTGCCACCCTATTTATGTGACATATTTGATTGGGATGCAGATATAGACTTCATTTCTGAGTGACGTAGGATACTAGTAGCATATGTGAACAAATACAAGGTTGGAAAAGGACATTAATACCACGAGACAATAATAAGTGTCTAAAACAAGGGAACTATTCTAGTATATTTTGAGTTTTGACAAATTTTTGTAGCAAATTCTTACAAAGATGTAAGCTACCAGAAAGGAAAACATTTGACACAGATCTGTTTTGAGAACAATGGATTAAGTTATTCAAGTAAAAAGAGAATAAAATATCTAAATGTCTACTTAATGCCACTGAGTATGCTCGTTCTATAAAGGTGAACTGGCGATTTTCATCTCCAATTTGCAACCCGCATTAATGTCCATGTTTTCCTTAATTAGAAAATTTTAACATCTATATTCACATTAAGTTAGTAAAAATGTGATTCCAATTATGTCATGATTGCTATGCCATCTCGTCTAAAAGTTTATGCTGTTGAGGAGACGAGCGAATACACTATTTATTTAATTGGGTTTTCAATATGGTTTCCTACATCTGAAAAATTCACTTTATGTGTGTACCTCTTTGATAATAAACGGAACTCAGTGCTGCTCAAAAAGGCAACAATGGCTCTGATACCATGTAGATTTGAGAAGAAGAAAAGGCTTCGTGTAAACTTTACATTGCATGAGCAAGGGGATTTATACAAAGCTCTTAATGCTAATTAAGGAAATAAAATAAATCTATACAATCAGTCTTGCTATCAAATCAAATCAAATAAAAATAAAATCCCCTAAAATGTAACCAAATCTTTTGAAATCATGCTAATCAACAATCTCCTAAATATAATCAAATCTCTTATATCATGCTAACCAACACTAATGTTACGAGCCTTGCTCATTCCACAGAATTTCGACTAGCATAACAAATGTCTGATTTTCAACTTAGTTGTTGATCTTTGGCTAATTCACCCTTTCCCTTCTTTGCCTATTCAAGAGGCTACGTGTTTACCAACAAAGGTGCGAAACTTTTGAAACTATGGTCCATTCCTACACTTCTTGCCCTTATGCATGGGATGAACCCTGCTATCCTCATCGTCTCACTATTGAGGTATGTTTTGCTATATTTAAAGCCGAATGATTATTTCACGTTTTTCTGTTGGTAAGGTTTTTCTCTAGATTTTGCAGGTTTTGGGTGAACGTGTTATAGGATCATATGCTCTGGATGACGTGAAAGACTATGCACCTGTATACCTATCTGTGACTCCCAAGGTACTTCGCTTTCTCTAATTCAGTTTGTAATGTTTAAGTGGAGCTTGTATTCACAATAGTTCTTTTTGTACTTCACAAGAATCATGTTCTTGTTATTGGTGTAGCTTGGTTCTTGCTGTTGATATTTTTGATTTGTAATTTTAAATAGAAAATATCTAAAGTGCGTGGTAGAGTTAATAATTCTAAAATAATGTTACCTTAAATTTCACTTCCTACTCTCAGAACTAGTTTGACGAATATACACCAATAACCTAATTCGGTCAGAAATATTTGCTCATCACAAAAGGCCATCAAATGGAGGTGCCATGGTGTATGTTATTTGCAGATGACATTGTACTGATTGATGATACGAGAGGTGGTGTTAACGAGAAGTTGGAGGTTTGGTTACATACTCTAGAGTCTAAAGGTTTCAATTTGAGTAGGACTAAGACAGAATACTTGGAGTGCAGGTTCAGCAACATGACGGAGGAAACAGACATCGACGTGAGGCTTGATTCACAAGTCATCCTAAGTGAGGAAAGTTTAAGTATCTTGGGTCTGTAATCCAAGGGAATGAGGAGGTTCACGAGGATGTCACACATCACATCGGAGAGGTGGATGAAATGGAGGCTCCGGTGTCTTGTGTGATAAAAGTGTGCCACCGAAACTCAAATCTGATACCGTGAAGATTTTAAGAAGAAAAGTCTTCTTATATTCTTATGTGTATATTTACATCCCAAAAATAACTACTTATACAAGGTTCCTATGACTAATTAGGGAAAGAGAATAAAAGCAAATAAACTCAAGTTATAACTGTTACATTGATTTGGGAAACAATATTCCTAGAATCAGGCCTAAAATTCCTTCTACAATCAACACTAACACATTACATGATGAGGTACTATGGCATATATTGTTGATTTCCCACATCGATGGGTGATGGTTTATTTGGTCTTCTTATATAGTCTTGGCCGATCCTCACCTCATACGCTAGCTTTTGGTGTCGTGTTAGGCCCAAAATCTATTTCTTTTCATGGTATTAGAGTAGGCCCATCCCAATGGATGAGATTGTCACACACTTCAACATATATTATTCACCAACGATATTGTGCTAATTGACAACAACAACAAAGTGTCAACCAAGAGCTTGAATTGTGGAGAAGCACTCTAGAGAGCGAGTTCTTGGATAAGTGAAAGTAAGGTTTAATATGTACCCTACAAGTTTAACAGCATAAGAAGAGTGAAATTGTGGTGAGACTAGATTGGAAACAATTCAAATACATAGGCTTGATGTCATAGAACAATTGTATGATAGATGAAGATATCACAGAGAATCAAAATAGGATTGTTAAAATAGAGAAGTGTATACCGGAGTGTTATATGATAGAAGGATACCTGCCAAAGCGAAAGGCAAGTTCTACTGCAACAGTTGTAAGATCAACAATATTATATGAGAGTGAATGTTGGGCTTCCAAAGTCCACCATATCCACAATATGAGTGTCAACTAAAGATACATATGCTAAGATTGATGATTGATCTTAGAAAATTAGAAAAGATTAAAATGACCACGCTCAGCAAAAGGTGCAAATATCACTAGTTAAATATAAAATAAGGGAAGGTTACTTGAAATGGTTTGATCGTATCCTGCGTAGACCTCCAGATGCACAATTCTTAGGTTTGGAACCATAGTAAGTGAAGGTGTTCCAGGGTACGATGTAGACCTAAAATTACACGAAAGGAAGTTGTCTTGAAAGACCTACAATCTTGTACTGATCTAGAACATATACTGCTTTGTGCGTTTTTATGTTGCTTTCATCTAGTAGTGCTTTCCTTAAGTTTAATAACCTAACCATTCCTTTTTTTTTAAAAAGTAAGTTCCCTTACCATTCTCTTTATTTTAATCACAATTTGCTCTTTATTATATTGTATATGAGACCGTAAGTAACATTTCTCCAATCATTTATATGATAATCTTGTTACCGTGCTTACACATATGCCTTCTGCTTACCTTTTTCAGAAACCTCAAAGAACTCTTATTGTTTCTGTCCATTCTGAAGGAGCAGTCAAGGTGCATTGATGATGCTTCAAAAGTCACGTACCATCTTTCTTTTGCTTTCTCTTTTGTAGTGACAGTTTATATTTTCCAAATACAGATTCTGAGCATCATTGATTCCAATTGCCATGTATTGAGTGGTATGAAGAGTCCACACATCTCTCAGTCCAAAGATAGAAATAAACATGTATTGAAGTATGAAAATTCTTCTGACTGCAAAGAGAGAATATTGGTGGACATTCCCTATGTTGGCATCTCTCTAATAAGCTCTATGCCAGAGGTACCTTCAATTGTTGTAATCGAAGATTATTAAATTGCAAGCTTCAATGCAAAATTCTTTTGAGTTGTCATACTACTACATTTCTTTTGCAGGAACTGATTTTCGCTTGTGCAAGAGACATTACAGTTGATTTCACGCAGAGTGTAGATCAACAGAGATTCTCTTTTCAAATCACCTCTTTGCAAATTGATAACCAGTTAGCATGTACACCTTACCCTGTTATCTTATCATTTGACGTTAGTAAGACGATTACTCGTGGAGTAAGGACAGATCCGGAGAGCTCATGGGAACCGGTACTTTCATTGGTGGTGACGAAGTGGAATAATAGATATCTGTCACTAGTCTCCTTCGAGTACATAAGTCTAAGGTCTGTAACTGCTTCCTTTCAAATGTATTGCTAAAATCCAAACTCTATCTACATTTATTCTGTTGTATCACTGCCTGACAAGTCTATTTTCTTGCAGAGTAGCAGATTTTCATCTTGAACTTGATCAGTATGTGATCTTGAGTTTGTTTGATTTCATTAAAACTTTATCGTCAAGGTTGCAGAGCAGAGCGTTACAGCACTCTAATTCAACGGAGCATCCTCTTTTTGATGGTGTTTTTACTATGAACATCTCTAACTCCATAGATCAGGCACCGAAGAAATCAAATGTAAATGAATGCTACTCAGTTAAGATTCCTGTGTTTCATGGAAGCAGTGATAGGACCTCTCTGCTACCTATAATAGTTCCAATTGGAGCCCCGTGGCAACAGATTCACCTTCTTGCCAAAAGGCAGAAGAAGATTTATGTTGAGTTGTTTGATGTGGCTCCGCTGAAGTTGACTTTAAGGTAATTGAAATTCATATTGTGTTTCATGTGACTTTACTGTATGTTTATAACGTTGAACTTCTTCTATAGTTTCTCCAGCAGTCCCTGGTTGCTTCGAAATGGAGTGCTTACATCTGGAGAATCTCTTATACATGTAAGGCTATATGGTGGATGCTGGAACATATGATGATTTCATAAATGTTTAACTTATTTTTAGTTCTAACAGTCAGCTTGAGAAACCATCATAGAACAATACTGTTTTTATAATTTCGCTCAGCAACTTCATTTATATATGTGCTTCTCAAGTCATATGACACTGATTTTTGCAGAGGGGTCTTATGGCACTTGCTGATATCGAGGGAGCACAAATTCACCTTAAACAAGTAATCCTTTCACATCAGCTTGCTAGCTGGGAATCTGTTCAAGAGATACTTATCGAGCATTACACACAACAATTTCTTCATGAGATGTACAAGGTAATGTCTACACACCTTGACTATCTTCCCGTAGTTAACCACTAAAAAACTCTGGTCTTCCTTCAGTAGATGGGGAGATGGAGAATGAATTTATCTCCAAATAATCAGAGGCTAGAACATCCCAGTTCTGACTTCTGTATCAAAATCTACCAGAACTTCAGATTCCGGTACAATGTTGAGGAGCTGAATGTAGGCTTTGCTTGCACTATATATCTGATCATGCATCAATGTGAGCTTCAAAGAAATTACCACAAGCTTCAAGAAGTCTCATTATATTCAGTTTGTTGTTTAATGTGAAGGGGAGTGTAAAAAGAGGTTGTTCCAATATTAGTCAAAGTTGCTCAGTAGAGATTCTAAATATTGCCACCCATTTTCAACTGGTTTTCTGGTTTGAGGTGGAAAAGTTGCTGACGCTCTCTGTCTTTGCTGGCATGCCAGAGATTTTCCGGTCTGCTTTATGATTCCGTTAGCTGTGTGGAGTGGAGGGAAAGAGAAAGGGCGAAGGGCTTATCTTATGTATCAAACGTAAAACATTTTAATTGGGTAGATCAAAAGAAACTCGGAATGTTGTGGATAGACTGATCGATTAGCGATCCAAATTTAAAATAACTGATTTCAAGGTACCACCTAGATTGCATACTCTGTGTGCTGATTATCTTTTTGCACAGTTGTGTACAGAACTCTATGATGGTTTAGTCAAGAAAATTGTACCAGTACCTCATTGTTGGTCCCCATTTTTTCATCTTCATCGTTGTAACACCCAATGATGGCGTCTGGCTTTTTGCAAATTTCTCACTTTTTGCAAATTTCTCACTTTTTAAAAACAAAGTGTTGTAGTAATATCATACTTTTTGTTATGGTTCATGAAATAACCTTCCCTGTTATGTGTTTCTTGATGTTGATCTCATGGAAGTGTCCATTTGCTTATATTGGCAAATGATTTGAAGAGCCAAACAATGAATTATTAGCCAATCTGATAGTTATTCATTTGTAAACTGAATGACTTGTTTCTTGCAATAGTCTTAGAGTTATCCCACATCCGTTGTGAAACTTGGTTTCCTTATATCGTCCTGGGAAATCTCAGCCTGAGAGAGAATTGAAAATGTGGAATTTTGCCAAGGTGGAGATTTGTTGAAGTTTGGCAAAATGCCAAAGTCCCACATTGGTTGGGAGTTAAGTTTGGGGGGATTTTTCCCCTATAAAAGAAGGCCTAATGTTTAGGATTGATACACACCTCTCATTTGCCTTCTCATCTGTTTAAGGCATTTGTATCTTCTCTCTTTAGTATTATTTCACTTGTATTTTTGGAGTGAAATAAAATATTGGTTGTGTCCGAGGAGTAGGCAAAATTAGTCGAACCTCGTAAATTCTGGTGTTCCCTTTATTATTGTTTTATTGTCTTATTTATTATTTGGTGGCTGTCATAATTTTTGGTATAGTAGTTGTGACTTATTCACACTATATACATTTGGCTTCCGCAACAATTGGTATCAGAGCCAAGGTACTGTCTAAGTATGCTCTGTGGTTGCAGCATAGTCTGATCTTCCACATCAGAAAAGATTTATCTTGGTAACTGAGTCAAGGTTCTGTCTGAGTATGCTCTGTAGTTGCAGCTTAGTCTGATCTTCTACATCAGAAAGGAAATAATCTTGATTTGTGTCGTCAGCTATTAAATAATATTTGTGTCAAATATGGGGGACAATAAACAAGAAGAATCTACATCAAGTGTCAACAATACGTCATCATTGGCATCTTCGCTTATGACAAGAATTGTGTCAAATGCGAAATTTGCGGTAGAAATTTTTGACGGGTCCGGACATTTTGGGATGTGGCAAGGCGAGGTTCTAGATGTCCTTTTTCAACAAGGGCTAGATCTGGCCATTGAAGAAAAGAAACCAGATGTTATTGGAGAAGAAGATTGGAGAATTATCAACCGTGTTGCTTGCGGTACCATTCGATCCTATCTTGCTAGAGAGCAGAAATATCCATACACAAAGGAAACTTCTGCAAGTAAATTATGGAAAGCACTGGAGGATAAATTTTTGAAGAAAAACAGTCAAAATAAATTGTACATGAAGAAGAGACTGTTTCACTTCACCTATGTTCCTGGTACCACGATGAATGAACATATCACCAGTTTCAATAAGTTGGTCACAGATTTGCAAAATATGGATACAACTTATGATGATGGTGACTTGGCCTTAATGTTGTTGGCGTCACTTCCTGATGAGTACGAGCACCTTGAAACTACTCTACTCCATGGAAATGACGAAATTTCTCTCAGAGAAGTTTGTTCAGCTTTGTACAGCTATGAACAAAGAAAGCGAGAAAAACAGAAGGGCGGAGAAGGAGAAGCACTGTTTGTGAGGGGTCGTCCTCAAAATCAAACGAGGACAAAGAAGGGAAGATCCAAGTCAAGATCCAGACCCAGTAAAGATGAATGTGCCTTTTGTCGAGAAAAAGGGCACTGGAAGAAAGACTGTCCGAAGTTGAAGAATAAGGCCAAACATAACAATGGAAAGGCCATTATGGATTCAAATGTAGCTGATTGTGATGATTCAGACTTCTCATTAGTTACAACAGAGTCATCAACATCTTCAGACATATGGTTGATGGACTCGGCTTGTAGCTATCATATGTGTCCCAACAGGGACTGGTTCGTGGAATTTCAAGAAGGAGAATATGGAGTCGTCCACACAGCGGATAACAGCCCTCTTACCTCATATGGCATTGGTTCAATACGATTAAGGAACCATGATGGAATGATCAGAACATTGATAGATGTTCGATATGTACCGGATTTGAAGAAGAATCTCATCTCTGTGGGAGCCCTAGAATCAAAAGGGTTCAAAATCATTGCAGAAAATGGAGTGATGAGAGTATGCTCCGGTGCACTAGTGGTAATGAAGGCTAATCAGAAGAATAATAATATGTACCGCTATCGTGGCAGTACAGTTATTGGGACAGCGACAGTGACATCCAGTGACGACAAAGAGGCAGAAGCAACCAAGCTATGGCACATGCGCTTGGGAAATGCTGGAGGAAAATCCTTGAAAACTCTATCAGATCAAGGATTGTTAAAAGGAGTAAAGGCTTGCAACTTGGAGTTTTGTGAGCATTGTGTCAAAGGGAAACAGACAAGGGTTAAATTTGGTACAGCGATCCATAATACTAAAGGCATTTTGGATTATGTACACTCTGATGTTTGGGGTCCTTCCAAAACACCTTCATTGGGTGGGAAGCACTATTTTGTAACCTTTGTTGATGATTTTTCTCGAAGAGTGTGGGTGTATACAATGAAAAACAAAGATGAAGTGCTGGGAATTTTTCTCAAATGGAAGACGATGGTGGAGAATCAAACAGGCAGGAGGATCAAGTGTATTCGCACAGACAATGGAGGTGAATACAAAAATGATCATTTCAATAAGGTCTGTGAAAATGATGGCATCGTCCGACACTTCACTGTTAGACATACACCACAACAGAATGGAGTGGCAGAACGTATGAACCGGACCTTGCTGGAGAAGGTACGGTGTATGTTGTCCAATGCTGGCTTGGGCAAAGAATTTTGGGCTGAGGCAATTACATATGCATGTCACCTCATTAATCGTCTACCATCTGCTGCTATTGATGGCAAAACACCATTTGAAAAATGGTACGGAAAACCTGCTGTAGATTATAACTCTTTGCACGTGTTTGGCTCAACTGCATATTATCATGTGACAGAGTCAAAATTGGATCCAAGGGCAAAGAAGGCTATTTTTATGGGAATTACTTCTGGAGTCAAAGGATATCGCTTATGGTGCCCTATGACAAAGAAAGTAATATTCAGCAGAGATGTTACCTTTGATGAATTTGCTATGGTAAATAAGGTAACAGAAGATACCAAACAAAATGAAGGTGCTTCTAAGCAGGTGGAGTTTGAGGGAAAATTTATTTTTCCTACACAAGAAGCAGAGGAGGAAACAAATGAAGATTACCCTCTGGAAGGAGAGCCAGTAGAGGAGATTCCAACTCAGGAATCTCAACAACAACTTGAATCAATAGCAACCAGCAGGCCAAAAAGAACAATAACGAAACCTGTTCGTCTCATAGAGACGGTTGCTTGTGCAACCTCAATTGTAGCTGATGATGTTCCTACTACTTATAAAGACGCTGTCCAAAGTTCAGAAGAAGATAAGTGGAGGATTGTCATGAATGATGAAATACAGTCCCTTCATCAGAATCATACATGGAGATTGGCCAATCTCTCGAAGGGAAAGAAAGCAATTGGGTGCAAATGGGTATTTGCAAAGAAGGAAGGATTTCCTAACCAAGTAGATGTTCGCTACAAAGCAAGATTGGTGGCCAAAGGATATGCTCAAAAGGAGGGAATTGATTACAATGAAGTGTTTTCTCCAGTTGTAAAACATTCCTCCATTAGAATTATGTTGGCTTTGGTAGCACAATTGGATTTGGAACTAGTTCAGATGGATGTAAAAACTGCGTTTTTACATGGAAACTTGGAGGAGGAAATCTACATGACTCAGCCAGAAGGATTCAAAGTTGCTGGAAAAGAAAATATGGTGTGCAAACTTGAAAAATCGTTGTACGGATTGAAACAATCTTCTAGACAATGGTACAAGCGATTTGACGAGTTTATGTTGCGGCAAGGGTACAAGAGAAGCAAATACGATCATTGTGTGTATTTGCACAAGCTTAAAGATGGTTCCTTTGTATATCTTCTCCTATATGTTGATGATATGTTGATAGCTTCCAAGAATTTGGAAGAAATTGATAAGTTGAAGATTCAACTGAAGAAGGAGTTCGAGATGAAGGATTTGGGTGAGGCAAAGAAAATTCTTGGCATGGAGATAATTAGAGATAGACGTTCAAAGAAACTCTGTTTATCTCAAAAGGAATATTTGAAGAGAGTACTTCAACGTTTTGGCATAGATGACAAGACTAAGCCAGTTAGTACTCCACTTGCTTCCCATTATAAGCTAAGTACTACTATGTCGCCAATAGATGAAGCTGAACGAGAGTATATGTCAAAGGTACCATACGCAAATGCTGTTGGTAGCTTGATGTATGCAATGGTTTGCACAAGGCCTGACATTTCACAAGCTGTTGGAGTTATTAGCAGATATATGCACAATCCAGGGAAGGAGCATTGGCAAGCTGTGAAGTGGATTCTACGGTATATTCATAATACTGTAGATGTCGGGTTAGTTTTTGAGCAGGAAGACAATCAGTTTGTAGTTGGATATTGTGACTCAGATTTTGCGGGTGATATGGACAAACGAAGATCAACTACTGGTTATGTGTTTACTTTTGCAAAGGCACCAGTTAGTTGGAAGTCTACTTTGCAGTCAACAGTTGCTTTGTCTACAACAGAGGCAGAGTACATGGCTATTACAGATGCTGTGAAAGAGGCAATTTGGCTTCAAGGATTGCTAAAGGAGCTTGGTGTTGAACAAAAAGGTATCACAATTTTTTGTGATAGTCAAAGTGCTATTCAATTAGCGAAGAACCAAGTTTATCATGCAAGGACGAAGCACATTGATGTTCGGTATCATTTCGTACGAGAAATCATAGAAGAAGGTGGAGTCACGGTGAAGAAAATTCATACTACAGAGAATCCTGCTGATATGCTGACAAAGGTGGTGACTGCGGTCAAGTTTCAACATTGTTTGGATTTGATCAACATTGTTGAACACTGAAGATTGAAGATGAAGACACAACCAAAATTTGTTATTGAGAGAGAATTGAAAATGTGGAATTTTGCCAAGGTGGAGATTTGTTGAAGTTTGGCAAAATGCCAAAGTCCCACATTGGTTGGGAGTTAAGTTTGGGGGGATTTTTCCCCTATAAAAGAAGGCCTAATGTTTAGGATTGATACACACCTCTCATTTGCCTTCTCATCTGTTTAAGGCATTTGTATCTTCTCTCTTTAGTATTATTTCACTTGTATTTTTGGAGTGAAATAAAATATTGGTTGTGTCCGAGGAGTAGGCAAAATTAGTCGAACCTCGTAAATTCTGGTGTTCCCTTTATTATTGTTTTATTGTCTTATTTATTATTTGGTGGCTGTCATAATTTTTGGTATAGTAGTTGTGACTTATTCACACTATATACATTTGGCTTCCGCAACAATTGGTATCAGAGCCAAGGTACTGTCTAAGTATGCTCTGTGGTTGCAGCATAGTCTGATCTTCCACATCAGAAAAGATTTATCTTGGTAACTGTGTCAAGGTTCTGTCTTAGTATGCTTTGTGGTTGCAGCTTAGTCTGATCTTCCACACCAGAAAGGAAATAATCTTGATTTGTGTCGTCAACTATTAAATCTTCTTAGTGGTCATGGGCATTGAAATAGTGTTGTTCGCTGCAGGTATTTGGTTCAGCAGGAGTTATTGGTAATCCTATGGGGTTTGCGAGGAGCATGGGTCTTGGCCTTAAAGATTTCTTGTCTGCTCCTGTTCAAAGTGTTTTCCAGGTACTTTCTGCATTACCTGATCTTTTATCCTTCCCACTAGATATAAAGCTTAGTTCTTTCTGCAGAGCCTTCCCACTAGATATAAAGCCCAGTTCTTTCTGCAGACTCGTGCAGGATTTATTAAAGGCATGGCAGAAGGGACCTCTAGTCTTTTGAGCAACACCGTGTATGCCTTAAGTGATGCTGCCACCCAATTCAGCAAAGCTGCACACAAGGTACTTTTGTATCAAACATCATTTCATACTCTATATATTATCTGACCACATGTTCATTCATTTGATCTTGTAGGGTATTGTGGCATTTACTTTTGATGACCAGGCTGTGAGAAGTATGGAACGGCAGCAAAAGGGAATATCCTCCCATAGCAAAGGGGTGATAAATGAATTTTTAGAGGTATGTTAATTTCATTTCTTAGCTCCCGTGGGCATAGCAGCCTGTTTCACTTCCTCTTTTAGCTCCCTTTGACTCTTCATGGCTTTAGAATAGCTTCTTCGAGTCTCGTTATTTCTCATGTGAGAATTTTGATTTGCAGGGTCTGACAGGTCTATTACAATCGCCTATTAAAGGGGCAGAGAGACATGGCCTTCCAGGAGTCCTCTCAGGTATCAAGTTTATCCATGCTATTTTTCTGGTCTCTATTGCAGCGAAGTTGAACCTCCACGGAAGTGAATTCTGTCTGCTAATTTAGATTATTGTAGCTTCAAGCCTTCAAAACATATTTCTTCTTGCAGGCATAGCTGTTGGAGTGACGGGACTTGTGGCAAGACCAGCAGCCAGTATCCTTGATATCACCGGCAAAACTGCACAAAGCATCAGAAATCGGAGCAAACTCCATAATCGGGGATCTCATCGCTTTAGGGTCCGATTGCCAAGGCATTTAACTAGAGAACTTCCTTTGCGGCCTTACTCTTGGGAAGAAGCAATTGGAGTATCTATTCTTAGAGAGGCTGACGACCATATTATGCTCAAAGACGAAATGTTGGTAATTTGTAAAGCTCTTAGGCATGATGGGAAGTTTGTTGTCCTCACTGAGCGGCTTATATTAATTGTCTCCTGCTCCAGTATAGTAAATTATGGGAAGCCCGAGTTTTAAGGAGTGCCTGCTAACCCAGAGTGGTTGGTAGAAACTGAAATCGGGATAGATAGTGTAATCCATGCTGATAACGACGATGATGAAGTACATATTATGGGAAGTAGCTCTGATGCATTGCTAAGGCAGAATCACATTTCGCACAAAAGAAGCTGGGCAACTAGGGGAAAGAGATGGAACAACAATCCTCGAACTTCGCTTCCGCTTATCCAAACCAATTTGGTTTTCGCATCAAATGACCAAGCAGAAGACTTTTTGGCAGTACTTCTATCTACGATTGACAAGGCTAAAGAGCGAGGTCGGAGCTCTGTTCATCTGCTTCATCAAAATAATATCAGGAAAATATAGAACGATGTAAAGGATCCAAGTATTTTGCCATATTTACATTGTACATTATGTACATAATCTGCTTTGTCCATTTTCTGTATATTTTTTGTTCATTCCTTAAAGGCACACCCGTTAACCAGATTTTTCAAACTCTATTGTCTTTTTGATACAGAATTCTTTCATTTCTATATTTTGAGATTTCAAACCCAACACCCGCAAGTAACAAAACAACCACGATAATTCAATTTATTAGATATTTTTCGAATCTGTTATTTGTCTGTTAGTTTATGTTTACCTCAAAAATGGTAATTAGATTTGATTTTGTGGTTCTAAAAATACGTGATTTGTTTTTATGCTAATTGTTAATCGATAGATGCTTGATATGAGATTTGGAAATAAGATAAGAACTTGAAAATAATATGTTCAAGCAAACTGAGCAGCTAAGAATCGAGGCCTCGAGCCTGGCTATACGGGGCCTCGAGGTCGAGCTCGGTACTGAGCTGTGGATAGCCGATGAAGGAGTAACAATTTTGAGAGCTTTGATGAAGGCTCTTTATGACCAATAATGAGCAATAAATGAAGAACACTAAATAGAACGCAATAAATGTAAGCAATAAATAGTGAAATCAAGAGAATATGTTTAAGTAGAGAGCAAAGAGAACGTTCTTGTATTGAATGTTGTGAGTGATATATGTTCTCTTACAAAAATGACAAAGGTCCCCTTTATATATTAGGGGGAATCCCAACATAGTACAAGTGCATTTATTACAAAGATATATGACTGGTACAACCATTTAATGCCACGGTACGGGCCTGAACTAGCCTAATAGATTTGGCCAGCTTTAGTCATGTGCTTTGGGAATCTTGCACTCGTTCATCATAGCCGTCGATTTACTCTGCCCCGAGTTTGAGCATATAGGATCCTCGGGGTCGAGCCCCGAGCTAAACTTCGAGCATTCTAGGAGCGGTATTTACGATGTGCCTCAACGGTCACAAAATCGGACCTTCTAATTTTTGCCGTATACAGATAGTCCATGCGTTTCTTAGATTAAAATGATAAGAAACAATTTTGACACTGATCTCCTCGAGCCTCTTGTGATGACATCATGCTTATGATGTAACCTTTTGTGATAACTGAGACGTCCTGTCGATACACCTTTCCAGAAATATTCAATGTAGCGCCGGTTTACTTCCTCAGAGCGATAATATCGCCGCCGATCCGTCTCCCAGAAAGCATTGATTGCACCTGTTGATACATCTCCCAAAGGCATTGATTACGCCGTCGGTTATGCTGCCACCTTCCTATAAATGGAAGCTTTCTTGAATCAAACTTCATTCGGTCATTCTTCAACAGCCTTCAACTCCTTTCTTTTCTTCATCCTTATCCAACTCTATTCCTGATGTTTAAAGCATGTGGCTGAAAGGTCACACGACAGCGCCTTCACCAGTTATGTTATATGGCTCTTTATCAGAGCTTTCCCCTACTGAGTGGGATCGCACTGGTTTTTTATTGTTGGCCCGAAATAATAAGAGAAGAATCTCAAATTATCTTCGTATCAGAGGATATGTGGACCGTAAACTGCTGCTCATCTCTCTTAACTTCCACCTGGTGTGGCGCTTCACTCCTTTTGCTTTCCATGGAGTGAGGTAGTGCCATCTACTAACTTTTGCATCTCACACCGGTGCAATGTCTCAAGAAGTGACTCCCCAATAGTAGTGCTGGCGAGACCCATACTCGCCAAAATTTTTGCCCAGCCACTTCTTCATCTTTTTTTGCTTCTTCTTCATCTTTTTTCTGCTTCTTCTTCATTGTATTCTACTTCTTCTTCATCGTTTTCTGATTATTCTTCATCGTTTTCTGCTTCTTCTAGATCCTTGAAGACGCCTTTTGGAAGACCGAGATGAGGCCTTCGAGGAAATGGTTCTCGAAGATATTGCCCCCGAGGGTGTACCCCCGAGAGTAGATTAGACTTTTAGCTGTTATATTTTTATTTTTTTTGCTTCTTTGTTTCTGTGTAAGGACCCTCTGTGGGCTTTTGTAATCATCGTTTATAATTACAAAAATGCTTCTTCAATTTTTCTCCGATTTGTACTGGATCTCCCTTTATTTACGTTTGTGAAGAATCTGAGCACATGACTCCACCGATCGGTCCGAATACCGGGCCCGGGCATAGGTATTCCCTCGGTTCCTGATTGGTTAATATGATATTCCCTGGAACCTTTTACCGTTCCTCGGACTGAGCCTAGATTGAATTGATACAAACTTAGGCCGCCAGGACCCCTGACTTCGAATTGAGTGAGAATAGGGCTTCAATTTTTAGAACGAAATTTAACCTTTTAGGCCCTGTCGATAGTCTTCGAGGGAGAACTGGCTCAAAATGCCTGAGAATAAAGACCCCGAGTGAGAGTTAGCTCGAGCTCGGGCTGCCTAAAGAACTTGATTTGAACTTAGAGTGAAGATAGCCCTAAGGCGTTATAGATAGATCTCAGATGAGGATACGCTTGGACTCGGATGGCCCCTGGACTAAAGTAATCAAGAGAGCGTTTAACTTGATCTGAAGGCGAAAACATATCTAAGGCTTTCTTAGTAATTCTTGAGTGAGAACTAGCTCAGGCTTAAGTGGCTCGAGGGCCAAAGAATCGGGTGGATGACTACACTTGTAATAGCAGAAATCCTCGAGATAGGGTACCACCTCGAGGTTAAGTTTATACGACTAGCTCCTTAGAGCTCATTTTTCGTTTTGACAGTGATCCTCGAGATCGGGCACCATCTCGAGGCTTAGAATGATATTGATGGCTCCTTAGAGCCTATTTTTATTTTGCCAAGGATCCTCGAGATCGGGCACCATCTCGAGGTTTGGAGTGATATTGATGGCTCCTTAGAGCCTATTCTCATGGCAGTAGATATCCTCGAGATCGAGTACCATCTCGAAGCCAAGTTGATGCGGGGGTTATTGATCCCTCGAACATTGTACGTCAGTGATAATCGTATGACATGTTCATAAAATGATCGAGGTGACCTTGTTGGTGCATCTCCCCGAAAGTGATAATGGCCTAATCGGAATTAATTGGCCTTTTAGGGTAGGCGGACAGTCGCCGCTTGCTCTGTATATGAGTTTATTTCCTTTTTTTCTGAGAATTCCGCTATTTTGAGCCACTACCCATTTTCATAGAGTTCTTCTTCCTTGCGCCAACTTTTCCGTCATTTTAATTCAAAGTTTTCGCCTGAGTTTTCATTTTCCTTCTCTTGTTTTATTATAGCCATGGCTTCCATGCCTAAATCCGTTTGCCAAGAAGAGGAGGGTTCCGCTTTTTCTTCCCGCTCGATCGGTGGTACACCACCAACATCTGGTGAGCCAATCTCAAGACGCTTTGTCTCGAGGAGGGACCTTTCGCTAGAGAGGCCTCCCAATGTCGAGGGCCATTGGGATCATGCATCAAGGTTTACTTCATCAATAGGAGAGGAACGCCTCGAGGCAGTGAGGAGAGACTGCGGATGGGGAGTGATAAGTAGGATTTTAACATGTTTTATACCCATACTTGCCTGCGCTTTGAGTGTAATTTGCTACAAAATAGTCCCAAAATGCTTACAGATTGCGTTTGATTGCAGGTTTGAGCTATAAAGTGACAAATCGTCAAAGATCGTCTCAAATTGGAGTGAAACTTGCTCAAGTGTCAAAGATCATTAAAGTAATGACATTCAGAACTTGGTGCGTACCGCACCATCATGTCATGCGGCCGCACCATAGGAGTTCAGAGACTGTGAAACTACAAGTCAAACTCATGCGACCGCGTCCCACTTCATGTGGCCCGCGTCTCACTCATACGGCCGCACAATCTTACTATGCGGTCGCATCCAAGAAGTTCAGAGAGTGTCATATTCTAGAAGAAAACCACGCGGCCGTGTCCCACTTCATGTGGCCCGCGTCCCTCTCCATGCGGCCGCACTCTATGGTCACGCGGTCCGCGTCAGTGAAGTTCAGAGAAGCTGCCAAAACCATTCATGCGACTGCACAACAACTTTGTGCGGTCCGCGCTAGTCTTCATGCGACCACATTCCAACTTTGTGCGGTCTGCATCACCATCTTTAGAGAGCAAGATTCAGAGGTCAAGCAACCCAGTGCGGCCGCATGCCAACTTTGTGCGGTCCGCACTAACCCCGCAGGGGCATTTTTGTCCAGTTTTTCTAGCCCACTATAATAGAACATTTTACCATTTTAGGTTAAGTTTGGTACATCTGATAGCTGCTGCACTCGTGAGACTTATGTTTTGGCCTATTTTGGGCATTTATAGCTGGGTTTCATCATAGATTATTGTAGTTTAACATTAGTAATTAATTAATATGGTTGTTTCATCTTCTATTTCTTCAGTTTCTTCTTTAATTATGTCTAGCTAAACCCATTAGCTAGGGTTGTGGCTCAACCCTAGTGTGGGTAATTAATGGGTGTTGCTTCTTAATGATAGATTGATATTGGGTGTTTGTTATTTGGGTTAATTTTATGGTTTAATTAAGGATTGATGGTTGCAAACATTGATTCTAGCTTAGTGGGTCTTGACTCTTCTTGAGAAAGAGAGTCTATGACCCCAAAATTGACCCAACAAGGAATTGGGGTGGACCCATGAGAAATGGTAGTCCCAATTAACGGGTTAAACCTCGAGAGAGTAATCACCCTACTTGAACCCAAGTTGCTTGGTCTAATTGGCCTACCCAATTGGTCTCGAGAGAGTCAATTGGGCAAATTCGCTCTCCCTACCGAGAGGTGTGAGAGTGGGTACAATTGTGCAACGGTTATAACATTGATCCCAAATATGTCAATCTATTATTAGTAGTATCTACCCGTTAGTTAACCACCTAGGTGATGCCACGACCCTAATGCCTTTCTCTATATTAATCACAACTTAGAACATATCCCTTCAGCATAAATTAGCTTAAACTTGTAGTTGATAATAGTAGTTATTAAAAAAAAACCCCAAAAAATGTTAGAAGTACAATTAGGAGCAAACACGCATTCCTAGTCTGAACAAATACGCAACTCCATTCCAAGCTCCCTGTGGAAATTGACACCGATACCACTATTCGGGTAAAAGTCTTAGCGCCCGCTCTTCCTACCGTTGTGTGAGGTTGAGTTTGCTGCGACCACTTTTTGGCGCCGTTGCCGGGGAGCTTACGGTGTTGACTATTTGTGTAGCTAGTTTTGTGTTTTGCTTCTCTTTCCTTCTTTTTACTAATTTTATTTGTGTCAATTCACTCAGGTACACATGGCTTTAAACGCAAATGACCCTCTTGGCAACGTGGTCGTGGGAGAGGAGGTTGAGGATCTAGAACAAGAAGACGTATTACCTCAAGCTCCTAGGAGAGGTCAAAATGCCAATGCAAATGCCAATGCAAATGAGAATATACCAGACCCTCCCCCACCTCCACCAAGAGTGGAACCAAGAGTTCTACCCAATCAAGGGTACGCAAGTGCAATAGTTCCTCCCCGAATCCGAGCGGGGAACTTCCAGATTACAAATATGATGCTCACCTTGCTCGAACAACGAGGTTATTTCACGGGGGCCGCTGATCAGAATGCTTATAAACACTTGAAGGGCTTTACTTGTTGGGGTAGCAAGCAGACAAATGTTTCGGAGGATGCATTGAGACTTCGACTTTTCTCGTTATCACTTCGGGGGAAGGCGTTAGATTGGTTGGAGAGGCTCCCCAATCATTCCATCACTACATGGGATGAGTTGGCGTACAAGTTCATCGCTAAGTTTTTCTCTCCAAGTCACATGGCGGCTCTACGGGACGAGATTCTAGCTTTCAAGTAAGAGCCGACTGAACCGTTACACAAGATATGGGAGAGGTTTAGAACAATGGTGAAAGAATGCCCTAACAATGATATGAATGATGTGATGATCCAACAAACATTCTATAAGGGCATCAACACAACCAACCAATGTATTGTGAACCAACTGGCAGGAGGAAATTTTATGAAGCTTCCTTACAATGAAGCTTGTGATGTGTTAGATGAGATGGCCGACACATCGTCAGCATGGCAAAGCCGGGCTAATGTGCCTCAAGGTGATCCTAACGTCATACATTTGCATAAGGAGTTACATGATCACGGCCAAGCCATTGTCGAACTTATAACAACAATGAATCAGTTAGCTAAAGCGCAGTTACAACAAGTTCAAAACCCGCGCCAAGTCAATGCCATGGAAGGAGTGAATATGATGAAAAGGAGGCAAAGAGGGCAACAACCTCAAGGAAATTTTGATAACTATGATAATGGTGGTGGCTATTCGAATGAATGCTATGATGATCAAAGTGAGGAAGTCCAATACGTCAACAACTATCAAGGGAATAGAGGTAATCAAGGGAACCAACAATGGAGACCCCAAGGAAATTGGGGCAATCAACAAGGTGGTAATTGGAACAATAACAACAACCAAGGAGGAAATTGGGGGAACAACAATTCAGGTAATCAAGGGAATTGGAGCGGAAACAACAACAACAATTGGAACAACAACAATGGGCAAGGTGGGTGGAATAACAATGGTGGTCAAGGAAATCGGGGGCAAGGCTTTCAAAGGCCTCCGATGTTTCAACAACCGAAAAACCCGCCGCCATTTCAATCTCAAGGGTCTAGTTCTTCGGGAAATGAATTTGGTAGAATTGAAGTTATGTTTGAGCAAATGATGAAGAAGAACCAAGACTCCGAAGCTCAATTGGCCTCCCACAACACTTCTATCCGTAACTTGGAAGTACAACTTGGCCAAATTTCTCAGTCTTTAAATACTCGCCCAAAGGGTGCTCTACCAAGTGACACGGTAGTAAACCCCAAGGGTGGGCACAATAATCATGTGATGAAGGTGACAACGCGAAGTGGAAGAGGCGGTGATGTGCATGCCTCAAGAGGAAACCAAGTTATGGTGGATGAAGATGAGTTACGAGATAATGAAATGCCTTTGGTGGTTGAAGATGTAGTTGAACCAAGTGTGAGAGATGATGTGCGGATTGATATTCATGAGGTTGAAGAGGAGACACAAGAGGCCGTGAACCCGTCTAGGGAACACGTGATTGATATGCCCGAGCCGGTGGTGCCCAAAGCCAAAACACCCTTACCTCGGCCTCCTCCGCCCTATCCTCAACGGTTGGCCAAGCAAAAAGGTGACAAATAATTTAAGAAATTCATTGAGATGATGAAGAGTTTGACTATCAATGTGCCTTTGGTGGAGACACTCGAGAAAATGCCAGGGTACGCAAAGTTCATGAAAGATTTGGTTACAAAAAAGAGATCAATGGAGTGTGAGACAATCAAGATGACCCATCAAGTGAGCGCAATTGTGCATTCTATGGCTCCGAAACTTGAGGACTCCGGTGCATTCACTTCCCATGTACCATTGGAAGTGCCGACTTTGCAAAAGCCCTTTGTGACTTGGGGGCAAGTATCAATTTAATGCCATATTCGGTCTTCAAGACCTTGGGAACCGGACAACCTCGTCCAACTTCTATGAGGATTCAAATGGCGGACCGGTCAATGAAGCGGCCTTTGGGGATTATTGATGATGTCCTTGTTCGTGTTGATAAGTTCATATTGCTGGTCGATTTCGTTATCTTGGATTGTGAGGTGCCAATTATCCTTGGAAGACCTTTCCTAGATACTGGAAAGGCTTTGGTAGATGTCGAAGCGGGAGAGTTGACCTTCTGTGTTGGTGATGAAAAGGTGGTGTTCCATGTGTGCAAATCTATGAGGCAACCGAATAGCATCGAGGTGTGCTCGTTTGTTGACATTGTCACGGCGGTGATAGTGGATGACACAAGCGCAATGGTGAATGTTGAGGACCCACTTGAGGCCGTGCTCTTGAACATGGATGTTGATGATGATGCCGAGAGAGTTGAATGTGTAAACGCTTTGCATGGTATGGGCTCGTATTCTTATGAGCCTAGGAAGTTATCCTTGGATCTTGAGAATCGCAAAACTCCCCCAACCAAGCCATCTATTGAGGAGCCGCCGGTGTTGGAGTTGAAACCACTTCCTCCTCACCTCAGGTATGAATACTTGGGCCCTAATTTCACTTTGCCTGTTATTCTTTCATCTTGCTTGACTAACGTGCAGGTTGACGCCACTTTGGTGGTTCTACAAAAGCGCAAGAGGGCGATCGGATGGACATTGGCAGATATTCGGGGTATAAGCCCCGCCTTTTGCATGCATAAGATCATATTGGAGGAGGATGCGAGGCCCTCACTTGAACACCGAAGGAGACTCAACGAAGCTATGCAAGAAGTGGTCAAGAAGGAAGTTATCAAGTGGCTTGACGCCGGTGTGGTGTATCCTAATTCTGACAGCTCATGGACTTCTCCGGTGCAATGCATACCGAAGAAGGGCGGGATGACTGTGATAACCAATGCTAACAATGAGTTGATTCCTAATAGGACGGTGATGGGATGGAGAGTTTGTATGGACTATAGAAAGCTTAACAAGGTGACTCGAAAGGATCATTTCCCATTGCCGTTCCTCGACCAAATGCTTGATTGTCTTGCGGGTTGGTCATTCTATTGCTTTTTAGATGGGTATTCGGGGTACAATTAGATTCTCATCGCCCCGGAAGATCAGGAAAAGACGACCTTTACTTGTCCCTACGGCACATTCACATTTTCAAGGATGTCGTTTGGATTGTGTAATGCCCCAACGACCTTTCAACGATGTATGATGGCAATTTTCACCGACATGGTGGAAGATATATTGGAGGTCTTTATGTATGATTTTAGCGTGGTTGGGGACTCCTTTGAAGAATGCTTGACAAATTTGGACCGTGTGTTGGCCCGATGTGAAGATACAAACCTAGTTCTCAATTGGGAGAAATGTCATTTTATGGTAGAAGAGGGTATTGTATTGGGTCATAAGATTTCGAAGAGAGGTATTGAAGTTGACAAAGCCAAGATTGAAGTCATTTCAAGGTTACCTCCCCCTACTTCTGTCAAAGGGGTGAGGAGCTTTTTGGGGCACGCAGGTTTCTAACGAAGGTTCATCAAAGATTTCTCTAAGGTAGTTAACCTGTTGTGCAAGTTGTTAGAGAAGGAGGCCAAGTTTGTCTTTGATGAGAAATGCATGGAGGCTTTCGAGCTTCTAAAACACAAGCTGACAACTACCCCTATCATTACCGCACCCAATTGGAGCTTGCCATTTGAGCTCATGTGCGACGCTAGTGATGTTGCGGTATGGGCGGTCTTGGGCCAAAGAATCAACAAGATGTTCCATCCGGTGTACTACTAAAGCAAGACGATGAATGAAGCTCAAAGAAACTATACAATCACCGAGAAGGAGTTGCTAGCTATTGTGTTTGCCATGGAAAAGTTCCGACCATACCTTATGGGGGCCAAAGTGATTATCCATACCGATCATGCCGCCCTTAGGTATTTGATGACCAAGAAAGATTCAAAAGCAAGGTTGATGAGATGGGTGCTACTTCTTCAAGAGTTTGATCTAGAAATTGTGGACCGGAAAGGAAGTGAAAATCAAGTGGCGGACCACTTATCTCGCTTGGAGGAAAAGGGGAGGCCTTCTGACGGCCTTGAGATCAATGATGCGTTCCCGGATGAACAACTCCTTGCGGTATCTATGCATGATATGCCGTGGTTTGCCGATTTGGTAAATTATCTTGTGACCGGTATAATCCCATATGAGCTCCCTTCTAACCAAAGGAAGAAGCTCAAGCAGGATAGTTTGGATTATTATTGGGATGAGCCATATTTGTTCAAGATTTGCACTGATGGTGTGATTCGCCGATGTGTCCCGGAAGAAGAACAATTGAGTATTTTGGAGGCTTGTCATTCCTCTCCCTATGGTGGCCATCATCGCGGGGTGAGGACGGCTTCTAAGGTGCTTAGTTGCGGTTTCTGTTGGCCCTCATTGTTTAAAGATGCCGGTGATTTTGTCAAGAGATGTGATGAATGCCAACGAGCCGGTGGGATTTCAAAAAAGGATGAGATGCCTCTCAACACAATTCTAGAGGTGGACATTTTTTATGTGTGGGGTATCGACTTTATGGGGCCGTTCGTGAGTTTTTGTGGGAACACCTATATCTTGGTAGCGGTTGATTATGTGTCATGGGTCGAAGCCGTCTCTTTGCCCAACAACGAAGCTCGAAGTGTGGTGGCGTTCTTGAAAAAGAGTATCTTCACAAGGTTTGGCACTCCACGTGCTATCATTAATGATGGTGGTTCTCATTTTTGCAACCGGGCTTTTGATTTATTGCTTGCCAAGTATGGTGTAAATCACAAGGTGACCACTCCTTATCATCCTCAAGCGAGTGGCCAAGTTGAGGTTTCCAGCCGAGAGATTATGAGTATTTTGTCCAAAACTGTCAATGCCAATAGGACCGATTGGTCGAAGAAATTAGATGATGCTCTTTGGGCCTATCAGACAACTTACAAGACCCCGATTGGTATGTCTTCGTACCGGTTGGTGTTTGGGAAAGCTTGTCATCTTCCAACTGAATTGGAGCATAAGGCTATGTGGGCCTTGAGAAAATTGAACTTAGAATGGGATGTTGCTGCGAATCTCCGGGTTGAGCAACTCAATGAGCTAGACGAGTTTAGATTTCATGCCTACTCCAGCTCGTCCTTGTACAAGGACAAGATGAAGTACCTTCACGATAAGTATGCCCGAGGGAAGGAATTCAAAGTTGGTGACATGGTTCTTCTGTTCAACTCCCGATTGAGGTTATTCCCGGGAAAGCTTAAGTCTAAGTGGAGTGGTCCATTTGAAGTTGTTGGTGTAACCCCATTTGGTGCTATTGATCTCAAGAACAAAAATGGTGAAATTTTCCGGGTCAATGGGCATCGTGTCAAGCATTACTTGGGAAAGTTTGATGACAGTCACGTGGTGGCACTCATTCATTTGAAGTGACTTTGATGGTAACATGCGTCTTGTCGCGACGTTAAATCAGGCGCTTCTTGGGAGGCAACCCATGTCTTTTTCTTTCTTTTTGATTTCTGTTGTAGATTAGGATTTTTGAGCTAATGGTTTGTGAGATGTTGCAGGAATTGTGATTGAACCAGTGCAAAACAACTATGCAAAAAGTGCACAGTCTCTGAACAGTGACCGTGCGGCCGCAATCCCACTTTGTGCGGTCCTCACCGGCCAAAGAAAACATTGCCAAGTTTCTGAAGATGGCTAGTACGGCCGCACCCTTGCTTGTGCGGTCCGCACCGGTAAAGGCCAAGAATGATCAGTCTCTGAACTGCGTTCACGCGGCCGCGTCCCACTTTGAGCGTCCCGCGTGGTTCTCATGCGGCCGCAGCCCGTCTCATGCGGTCTGCGTGCCTTCGTTTCAGCAACAGGTAAATGGTAAAGTCCCAACGCGGCCCGCAGTCGTGTTCACGCGGCCACACTGGACGGTAAGTGCTGGGCCCCGCGGTGTTTCTTATAAATAGGCCATTAGGGTCTTCATTAGAACTTTTCGCAAAAATTGACCCCTGAGCCCTAAAAGTTACTGTTCACATCAGAGACCCTTCTTAGTGTTAATATCAAGAGCATTTCTTCGCTTTCCTGGTAACATATCTCTCACATTAGTCTTTACTTAATATTAATTTAAACTTTATACATGTTTCCCTAGTCATAACTTCTTCATTTTTCTTTTTGTTCTTCGTCGTTTCATGATTAGGATAGTTTTATATTGTTCTTGTTGTTCTTTGAAATGATGGGCATGTTATAAATGAGTAGGGACAAAGTTGGATGCTAAAACGTGAAAGACTTGAGTTTTTTTTTGTAAAACCCTAATTGCCCCTGTAATGAAAGCCCAACGCGACCTCACTCCCTGATTATGCGGTCCGCATGCCTTTTACACGGCCGCATCATTCTGTTACGCGGTCCGCGTAAGCCTTGAGCCTAAAGGTTTATACTTCCCAGCGCGGCCGCATCCCATGTTTGCGCGGTCCGCGTGGGTGAGGTTCAGAGGGCACCAGTTTTTAATAGTATGGCCAATGCGGCCGCAAGACCAGTTTGTGCGGACCGCGTTGGCCCCCACGCGGCCGCACCCCTTGTTCATGCGGTCCGCATGGTTCCTAATCAGAGAAGTGTTCATTTCCCAACTTGGTCAGTGCGGTCCGCATGCCTTGTTTGTGCGGTCCGCACTGCTATCATCTGTTCTCTGTCTGTGTTTCTGTTCTGTACTTAAACTCTGCAATTGCCTGAACTAACAATGTTAGAATTATTTGTGTGCAGAAATGGTTAAACAACGAGGGCATAGAGCTAAACAACCCGGACGAGGAGGTGACCCCTCCCGGGGAGGTAAAGCAAAATTGAAGAAACTCACTCCCCAACCAAAGCTAAAAACAAGAAAGCAGGTGATGAGTGATGAGGAGCAGTCGGGGAGTGAGTACCTCCCCTCCCAGGATGTCTCAACTGATTTGGTGAAAGCCGCCGTAGGCCCAGCTAAAGCTCCAACTGTTATACAACCTGAGTCGTCTGAGGGCTCAGAAGCAGGCAGTGCCAAATACTCCACCTCCCCCACAGCTTCAGAATCCGGGGAGGGTGCAGAAGATAAAAACAAGAGTGATGAGGAGGTCCCAGACAGTGGGGTAGCTAGAGTTGGGGAAATTGAAAGAACTAGAAACCCAGTTGTATGGTAGGACAGATTTGTCAGCGAGGTGGCCTTTCATAAATTCTGGGAAGTGTGGCCCAAGAAGAAGGTGATTCCAGAAAGAAGAGTAGTCACCCGGGATTTGTTACCCTACCTTCCCCGAGTCCATGAACAATTTATTACTAGAGTGAGGTAGGATTTCTTTAAAGATGAGCTGGTCGATGCAAATGAACATATGGTGAAGGAATTCTACAGCAATGTGGCCCACACCAAAGAAGGGTCAATTGCAACCAAAGTGCGGGATAAGAAGATAGTGTTCTCGGGAGAGGCGTTGAGCGAGTATTTGGGTTTCAATGAGGAGGATGACTCTCTATACAGAGAGAAGTTAGAGTTGAAAGAGGAAACCGTCCTTGGGTGGCACAGTTCTTAGCTCAGCCGGGTACTGTTCCGGAGTGGATTCAGGTGGGGGATAAAATACTGCGAAAGGACCTCAATTTTGAGGCGAGAGGATAGTTAACTTTTGTATGCAACAGGTTGGACCCTTCGTCCCATGACCAAACCATTCCAATCGCCCGAGCGGTTCTCATTGCGCCATTATGGCAAGTTTCCCCATTAATGTGAGGAATGTTATGTACAGTGTGATCACATCCATTGGCATTGATACGGACAGAAACTACCCCTACCCGAACACCCTCACAATGTACTTTGAAGATGCAAAGGTGAAGAAATACCCCTTCGATGTTGGAGTCTGGTCGGTGTCCCCATTTTCATGGTTTAGTATTCAGGGGCCAGACAACCCGAAGGGGGATAAGAAGGGAAAAACATCCACCTCTGCCCCGAATGGCCAGTCTAAGGAGCCTGTTGCGGTAGAGGCTTCTGTTGAGCCACCTACTTCTGCTGCCACTACTATTCCAGACATCTCATCCTCCTCTGCGGGTCCCAGTTCTTCAACTGGCCCAGTGGTTCCCACCTCCAAATCCAACCCCTTCACGGCCCAGCAGTTAGCAAAGACATTAGCCAGTTTGAACAACTGGATGTCAGTCTCGACATCCAAGTTGTCCACTTTGGCTACCACAGTTGCGGCCCAGTCTGTTCCAGCCACCGTTAAGATTCCTCAGTCCATTGAGGAGACATTGAAGACACTCCTAGCCAACCAGGAGAAGATTTTGGCTACTCAGACTGCCTTGACAAAGGCAGTTGATGCACAGGGCAAAGCTCTAAAGGAGCTTGCCAGAGAACACAAGAAGATGAGAAAATCCCGGGCATCTATGGAAGAGGTGAAGGTGCTCCAAGCTAAGGTTGACAAGCTAAAAGGCAGACCAGCTGCCTTTAGACTTGTTCTTTGATGAGTCAGCATCTCCACCAGCAGTAGTTGTACCGGAGCCACAACAGGAGGAGGAGCCTAGGCACCTAAGGAAGAAGAGGAAGCTTCCTAGCACTAAGGGTGTTGTGATAGAAGTAGCACAGGTTTAAGAGGGTACTTCTAGTTCTCCACCAGATGTTCAGCCGGTCCATGACCCGGCCCCTATCCCAGCAACAGAGCAGCAGCAGGCCGGGAACCAGTCAGAGGTTCCCGCCAGTACAGAGGACCAGGGGACCACTGATCAGCCCATGACGACAGATCAGGCTTGAGGAGCCACTCTATATCCTTTCTCTGTTTATATGCTTATTTTGGTAGTTGGCATTGGGGACAATGCCAGCTTTTATTCGTGGGGGCGCGCCCTACTATTTTGATGGTTGATACATTTGGGATGACTGTACATATTTATTTAACTCTTAGCTTATGTTGCTAGTTGATAGTTGGCATGTATATAACTTTTCATTCTAGTTACTTTTCTACTTTATGTACATATACATTCCCCCCGCTGTATATTCTACTCCCCTATTATACATATTCATTCGGTTTTTCTATTTTCGTTAAAATTTTTCGTTTTTAGCTTCATAGTAGGCTCGTAGCCTTTTTGTTTTGGAATTTGCAATAAGCCCTTGGTTTTCTTAATGACACGGTTCTTTCCAAGGGTAGAGTGTTGTGCGAACCGGGTGGCTCTTCCCAATGATAGATGGCGTGACAACCTTCTTAAGGGTTTGAGTCCGTTTTTGATTTTTCTTTTTTTGATTTTCAAGTTTTGCAGTCAAAGGTACCTCAGGCAAAGCTTCACTTAGGCCTAACACATTTGCCTTTGATCCCATGGTCAAAGACATAATGTTGTGCTCAGGATGGTGAAAGTCGTTGCCTTGAGACTCTTGTGTTGACCAAACAGTCATCATGTGGTCATATTGGACCATTGTGCGCTTGAATCGTAACTAAGGTCGTTGTGGTCCCTCGACTCTATATCTTTAGCAATCCTTGAGTGTGTGTGGTGAGAATTCGATTTGCGAGTCCAAGTCCCGAGCCGATGGTCTAGAACTTGCCCCGAATGTTTGTTGAGGCGAAATCCTAGGTGAAATTTGGCTTGAGAAGTGATTGTAGGCTCTCCTTGATCCAAAATGCTAAGATTGAACAATTTCATGACCTACCAATAAAATGATCCCTAGTTAACCCTTTTGAGCCTTGAACCTTCTTCTTTCAAGAACCAAAGCTACAAGCCTATACCCGTTCTTAATGATACCCTCTCTTGGCACCCAAATCTTCCCTTGACTAGATGGCAAATGTTTAAGTTTGGGGGGGGAGACAAGAAAGGAAACAATGTGGTAAAAAGTACAAAAGCAAAAGAAAAGAAAAGTAATGAAAAAGAAAGAAAAGATAAGACAAAAAGAAAGACCGAATTGAATAAGGTCAGAAAGGGGATTCAAAGAAAACAAAAGTGAAAAAGGGTGTGGAAAAAGAAGAAAAAGGAGAAATGTGTTGAATTGCATAAGAAAGGGTGAAAATGTGTCTCTCTAACCCCTTGAAAAAGAAGTGAATACTCAAATGAGTCAAGAAAGTGTGCCAAATGAATCAAAAGAAGTGCTTAAGGGAAGATTGAACCCACTTGAACAAAAATATGTCCTACCCTTACCCAAAACCTTCATAATGACTCCACAAAAGCCCTACATGATTTTGAGTTGAAGGGAACCTACATTAGTGGATACTTACATAAGGGGCAAGCATATGGTACTTAGAGCCGGACTTGTGGCCTCTTCCTTGAGAGAGATGAGTGAAAATCCATCAACCTTGGTTTGTGTATCAATACTCTAAAAGGTGAGGTTCACTTAGGGAGAGTTGAGGATGTGTGAGTTTGGGTTCCACAATGACCAAAGTAATTGAGAAAATTTCTTTGATGAAATGTGTCAACTCTTGATGCTCTTGTGTCACACTTGATCCACAAGTTTTCAAAGTTTAAATGTGTTAATGATGCATTCGCATTGAGGGCAATTGTTAGTCCCAATTGATGCTTGTTGAGGTTACTTTAGGATAAGCTGAAATTGCTTGGATGTTGCCTTTGAGGGGTGGGTCTTATTTTGTTTGCTTGAGGACAAGCAAAGGTTTAAGTTTGGGGGAGTTGATAAGTAGGATTTTAACATGTTTTATACCCATACTTGCCTGCGCTTTGAGTGTAATTTGCTACAAAATAGTCCCACAATGCTTACAGATTGCGCTTGATTGCAGGTTTGAGCTATAAAGTGACAAATCGTCAAAGATCGGCTCAAATCGGAGTGAAACCTGATCAAGTGTCAAAGATCATTAAAGTAAGGACATTCAAAACTTGGTGCGGACCGCACCATCATGTCATGCGGCCGCACCATAGAAGTTCAGAGACTATGAAACTACAAGTCAAACTCATGCGGCCGCGTCCTACTTCATGCGGTCCGCGTCTCACTCATGCGGCCGCACAATCTTGCTATGCGGTCGCATCCAAGAAGTTCAGAGAGTGTCATATTCTAGAAGCAAACCACGCGGCCGCGTCCCACTTTATGCGGCCAGCGTCCCTCTCCATGCGGCCGCACAACAATTTTGTGCGGTCCGCGCCAGTCTTCATGCGGCCGCATTCCAACTTTGTGCGGTCCGCATCACCATCTTCAGAGAGCAAGATTCAGAGGTCAAGCAACCCAGTGCGGCCGCATGCCAACTTTATGCGGTCCGCACTAACCCCGCAGGGGTATTTTTGTCCAATTTTTCCAGCCCACTATAAATAGAACATTTTACCATTTTTAGGTTATGTTTGGTACATCTGATAGCTGCTGCACTCGTGAGACTTATGTTTTGGCCTATTTTGGGCATTTATAGCTGGGTTTCATCATAGATTATTGTAGTTTAACATTAGTAATTAATTAATATGGTTGTTTCATCTTCTATTTCTTTAGCTTCTTCTTTAATTATGTCTAGCTAAACCCATTAGCTAGGGTTGTGGCTCAACCCTAATGTGGGTAATTAATAGGTGTTGCTTCTTAATGATAGATTGATATTGGGTGCTTGTTATTTGGGTTAATTTTATGGTTTAATTAAGGATTGATGGTTGCAAACATTGATTCTAGCTTAGTGGGTCTTGACTTTTCTTGAGAAAGAGAGTCTATGACCCCAAAATTGACCCAACAAGGAATTGGGTGGACCCATGAGAAATGGTAGTCCCAATTAACGGGTTAAACCTCGAGAGAGTAATCACCATACTTGAACCCAAGTTGCTTGGTCTAATTGGCCTACCCAATTGGTCTCGGGAGAGTCAATTGGGCAAATTCGCTCTCCCTACCGAGAGGTGTGAGAGTGGGTACAATTGTGCAGCGGTTATAACATTGATCCCAAATATGTCAATCTATTATTAGTAGTCTCTACCCATTAGTTAACCACCTAGGTGATGCCACGACCCTAATGCCTTTCTTTATATTAATCACAACTTAGAACATATCCCTTCAGCATAAATTAGCTTAAACTTGTAGTTGATAATAGTAGTTATTAAAAAAAACCCCAAAAAATGTTAGAAGTACAATTAGGAGCAAACATGCATTCCTAGTCTGAACAAATACGCAACTCCATTCCAAGCTCCCTGTGGAAATTGACCCCGATACCACTATTCGGGTAAAAGTCTTAGCGCCCGCTCTTCCTACCGTTGTGTGAGGTTGAGTTTGCTGCGACCAGGGAGAAAAGGTGGTACTGCAAGTACCCTCCCCGGAAGAGAACATGACGGCTCATATAGAGGGGTTTCTACACTTGTATACGTATCCCTTTACGTTGGGTCCTCTTGATAGAGTCGTGCTTGACTTCTATCGAAGATATCAGGCTACCCTGGCATAGGTTGACCCGTCGGTCTGGAGGACAGTGCTGATGATAAGGTTCTTTGCGAAACAAGTCGGGCTCGAGTTCACCCTTAGCTACCTCATCAGATTGTACCGACCCTTTCATTGCCGAGGCCTGCTAGCTTTGCGATGCCGCTCCACTAGGCCCTTCGTTGTTGATGATGAAGAAGTCGGGGACCGAGGATGGATGAATCAATTTATCCGAGTAAGGACCGTCGATGTTATCCCCATGGAATTCTTGCCATTTCCTGAGAAATGGAATGTCACACGTAAGTGGTACACTTGTGTTTTTATCATTTTTGCTCATAACGGGGACAAATTCTGTGAAGACGCTTTCCTTTTCTTTTTTTAGCGACCCCGTGGATGCCATACGAGGTCCCCGACCTGGCGATTGGGCTTGGAAGCTGGCAGCCCGTTCGATCTATGACCAGCGTAGATGGAGAGATCTATCCAAGGGTAGATGGGAGGCAAAACACCACAGTATATGCTGTGTGGTTTTCTTTCTTTGGAGGGTACTTAGTGTGTACTAACCTCGTCACCGCAGGTGTTGGAGAATTTCTTGAGGTGAGATCGTTCTCCCTCGGAGAGGAGGAGGGGTCGTCAGCTTCAGGACTGAGGAGTAACATCAAATTGAAGGAACCCTCACAGGGCAAAGGTGGTTATAGTGAGACAAGTCCTACCCGGAGGCCCAGAGAAGATGTCTCGACTAAGCCTACAACATCCGAGGCTTCCGGCCTTGGAAAGATGGCTCCCCCTTTGCCATCGTCTTCTCTTCCCGTCGAAGGTACTTCGAGTGACAAGGATTTTGTGCCACCGTCTTCTCTTCCCATCGAAGGTACTTCGAGGGGTATTTGAGGCTAGGGGCCGTCTGGCTCAAGCAAGGTTCCAAACGATCATGTTTCTATTGGGAGCGGTTCTGTTGGGGCCGACGTAACCAGGCCAGTAGGTGTGCGTTTGACCTTTGAGGAGGCTCAACGGCTCTGTTTCGTGGTGAGTTTTGACCGACTGTATTTGTTTTTCAGTTTTGTATTCCCACTTTATTATTGAGTTTTTTTTTTCATAGGCCTTTGACAAGCTCAAGTCCGAGTTGCTCCTCCGTGAAGCTAGATTGAGGAAAGCCTTGGATGGGGAGAAATCCCTTAGGCTTCTTTGTGATAAAAAGGGGAGATGAGTTGGTATACCTGCGGTACGAAGCGAATCGAAGCGTGAACTACGAAAGCCACCTTAATAAACAAGTAACCTTTGCTCGGAGGGAATGCATGCTTCTTCTTCTATCCTTAGAGATTAATATTTTGATACCTCAGTTGCAGGGCTAGATAGAGGATTTGGAACACCTTCGGGGCGAGGTTGGCTAGGACAAGTTTGAGTGTAACAGGCTAAGGGCTCAGATAGATTCCCATGTTGCGGCCAAGAAGAATGCCTTGGTCAAGGTTTCTACCCTTGAGGTGTAGCTCCGGAACTCACGTGAAAACGGCTTAGTTCAGACGAGCAGGATTGCAAGGCTCAAATCTAAGTTTTTGGCAGTGAAGGCCGAGGTTGTGGATGCCCGGGCTAAAGTTGAAGAAATTCAAGCTAAGGTCGACAGGAAAGTGGCCATCTATCTAAAAGATGTTGCCGATGCTCGAGCTAAGTTGAGAGGTGCTTCCGATCGAGAGAGCAGAAGCAATGAATATGCCCGGTGTAAATCTCGGAGGGAAACCCTCGAAAAGATTCACGATATGGGCTTTGATCTCTTGGAAGAGATAGCGCAGGCCAAGGCGGATGAATACGATGCCAAATTTCTCGTATCTGATGCCGAAGATAGCAGAGATGGGGCTGCGGTCCTCGAGGGTAAAATAGACTAGGATTTTTCTTCTTGATTCTTTGTACAATGTTCTTAGAGAACTTTGCAAATGGAACTTTTTGTATTTTTTCGGGTATGCGTATAAAAGAAAAACCTTTCGGTTTCATCTTTCATGCATCTCCCTCTGCTTATGTATGTCTTCCTTTGTTTTGAATTTATATATTTGTCGATGATTAGCTGGGTGAACTAGACTTCGAGTAATGACCCTTAGGTATATAATTCGGCCCTGAGGCTTTGTTAGGCTGGCCCGTGGGCTCTTACGCGCAAGGTCGGTACGACCTTCGACATAAGCTGGCGATAACGGCTCTTTTGCGTTTGCACTTAGGCATTTTTAGTTAAATATTTCGGGCTCAGTCTCTGAGTCGAATTTTGACTCGAGCTCATTGACCCTTATGTTTTTGAATTTTAAGCTGGCCCTTAGCCTCTTACGCATTGGGTCGGTACGACCTCTGATTTAAAGCCGACAATAGTGGCTCTTACGCATTGGGTCGGTACAACCTTTGATTTAAAGCTGGAGACAGTGGCTCTTATGCATTGGGTCGGTACGACCTTTGATTTAAAGTTGGCGATAGTGGTTATTACGCATTGGGTCGGTACGACCTTTGATTTAAATCTGGCGACAATGGCTCTTACGCATTGGGTCGGTACAACCTCTTATGTGGGCTTTATTTTCCCTCGTTTAAGACTTTTTGTGTTCACTCGACTCTTCGACGGCTTGATAAGAACCTCGATTGTGAGCCATTAAGTAGCAATAAATGAGCGCCTTGGGAGGTTTCGCTCGACAGCTGAGTTGTTTCGAAGCCCATTGTTTGGAGCTGATATGATCGAAACTCTTTTGCTTATAACAAGGGTAGCCTGATTAACTGATTCTTTTCGAAGTTTTGTCGAAGTAATTGAAGGCCTGTGATTTTGTAGCGACAGTCGAGCCTTCCTGAGTTGTGTGAGTTTGGCCGGAGCCTTGTGATCGGAGTCATCGTGTTTGGCCGGAGCCTCAGTCCCCGAGTGAAGTAGTTTCGGCGTCTATATCGAGGGTATGCCTTTTTATGGGTCTTACAAGTTCGAATATATAGCCTTAACTTTAAGATCGGGATTATGCCTTTTGTAAGGTCTTATAAATTTTAACATGCCTTACTTGAGGTCTTATAGACTTGGTTACTTGGTACAAGTATGATTCATGTCTTGCTTGAGGTCTTAGAGATTTGGTTACTTGGTACAAGTATGATTCATGCCTTGCTTGACGTCTTACAGATTTAGTATTGCCTTATAAAGGCCTTATGAGCTCGGGGTTGCCCGCATGGAGTCTTATAGCCTCGACTTTTCAAATCGATGGGGTGACTATCGGCGACAGTCCCCGAGACATTAAAAGTCTTTTTGGCTCTGGAGCCACTTTTTATAAACTTTGTGTTGCCTCATTGAGGGCTTATGAGTTCGAAGTTTTCTGACCCAGAGGTCGAGTTCCTAATGCCAGTCCCCGAGTGTTCCGGAAATTTTTGGGTTTGGAGCATTTCTTGCGAAAGCACCAGGCTTCTTTGAAGCGTAAAGCGTTTTGATAGAGGAGGAAATATTCTTTGATTACTTGGCACAAGTATACACGTTTTTGTCGTCAATAGCTCAATTATTCTATGCAGACACGATTCATTCGACCGTTTGGCTCGGTACATCATTTTCCTATCGAGACCCTTTTTCACTTATCTTGACTTCTCCAAGAAGGCGATCTTCCGAGGGGATGCCCCCTAGTATTCAAGGTTGATTGAAGAGAAGCCTTGAATACTTGTTAGGTTCTCTTTAGGTAGCATATAGATGTTGCCTCGTTTAAAACCTTGTCGGTAAAACCCTTCTTGGGATAAAATCCGATCGAAGGAAAAGAGTGCAACGTATGCTTTGAAACCTTAAGGTCTTCAAGCTGGAGGGCGCTTTAACTATTTTGATCGAACATCTGCGCAAAGGTTAGTGTGATATGTAAATAAAAAGGGAGATAGTCATACCTTAGTGGCGATGGTGCTTCGAGCCTCGATATGCCTTCAATGTTTGCTCCGGGGACACGACACCTTCTTTTGCTTGTTTTATTCGGATATAGCCGAGAATGTGTCCCGTTAGTGCTATTTCACTATTTGATTATCCTTTGGCTCCTTCAATGTTGAAGGCATTGATGTCGGTGCCACATCGTGCACTGAGAGCATCTCCTTTGCTGCATATTATTCCCCATACACGGTTTTTACTCCATCCTTTGTCGGAAACTTCATCATTTGATAAAGGGTTGATGGTACTGCTCTCATGCAGTGTATCCATGGCCTTCCGAACAAGGCGTTGTACCTCATGTATCCTTCGATGACATGGAATTTGGCATTTTGGATCGTGCCGGCCACGTTGACCGGGAGGGTGATTTCCCCTTTCGTTGTTTCGCTCGCCATGTTAAATCCGTTGAGGATTCGAGAGGCGAGCACGATTTGGTCAAACAATTTGAGCTGCTCCACCATCCTCGACCTAATAATGTTGGTCGAGCTACCTGGATCCACAAGTACACTATTTGAAATGTATTCACAAGAATAGAGATTACCAATGCGTGGTTATGAGGCTAAGACAAGGTCTCGATGTCTTCGTCGCTAAATGTGAGAGCGTCCTCGGGTATGTAACCTCGAGTTCGCTTTTCTCTGGTGATGGATATTTTTGTTCTTCTGATAGTGGGTTCCAGTGGGATGTCCGCTCCTCCCATGATCGTATGGATGACATGTTGCGGCTCATTTGCTTCATTTTTCCTATTCACCTCTCTTTCCCAGAACTGATTTTTGGCCCGATCGCTAAGGAACTCTCGGAGGTGCCCTTTGCTGAATAGCCGGCTACTTCTTCTCGGAGTTGTCTGCAATCTTCGATCCTATGACCATGTGTGCCGTGAAATTCGCACACTAAGTTGGGGTTCCTCTGCGATGGATCTGATAGTACAGGTCTTGGCCACCTAGTGTCTCTGATTTTACTGATGGCGTATACGATGTCTGAAACATTAATGTTAAAGTTGTATTCCGACAGGCGGGGTGCCTCCGTCGGTCCTGTGTGCCTATTTAATTCGACATTGCTCACGAGTCCCTGAGGGTTCTGACCTCGGTTTGTTCTTCAATTATTTCGGGGTATGTTACACCTTGGGGCGTTTCTCCTATCTTCGGTGTACGGTTGGTGCCTTTCCTTGTTTGGCTTTGGCTCCTTTGTCAGGATTCTACTTAGATATACCGAGCCCGAGGGAGCTCCCAGTTGGTCGTCCTCGACCCTGATCTTTGATTGGTATCAGTTATGGACATCCAACCAGGTCACGACAGGATATTCAACCAAATTCTGCTTCAGCTGCTTCGAAGCCACCGAGCTTCGCTCATTCAAACCTTGGGTGAAGGCCTGCACTGCCCAGTGATCGGAGACTAGTGGTTATTCCATTCGCTCCATTTAAAAGCGAGATATGAATTCCCACAACATCTCGTTTTCCCTTTGTTTTATTTTGAAGACGTCAGATTTCATTGTAGCCACCTTGATGGCACCGACATATGCCTTTATGAAAGAATCTGCCAGCATGGAAAATGAGTCTATTGAATTCGGAGCTATGTTGTGATACCGCATCATGGCCCCTTTCGAGAGTGTTTCCCCAAACTTTTTTAACAGGACAGATTCGATCTTGTCGCCCCTCAGGTCGTTGCCCTTCATCGCACAAGTGTAAGCAGTGACGTGCTCATTAGGGTCCGAGGTTCCATTATACTTTGTAAGGCCGTACATTCTAAACTTCTTTGAGATAGGCTTTGGAGTGGTATTTGACATGAATGGCTTTTGTATGAATTTCTTCGAATCGACACACTTCAAGGTCGGGGGTGCTCCCGGGATCTGATCGACCCTGGAGTTGTAGGTCTCTACCTTCTTGTCGTTGGCTTCTATCATTTTTTCGCCCGATACAATTCTCTTTGTAAGGTCCTCGAGCATCTTCATAATAGCGGGGTTGACTGCTGACCCGTCGTTACTCGATCTTTCCAGTACCTGTTCGTCTCGAGGAGCCGTTTCAAGTGCTACTGTGCTTGCAGTTTTTTGATGGCTTTGCAATTGAGCAATCGCCAGCTGTTGTGCCTGTAACATTTCAAAAATAATGTGAAGGCTAACCTCTTGTTCTTCCCGAGCTGGGGTTTTCTAAGTTTCTTGTTGGTCTCCTTGTCATACGGTCCTGTTAGTGTAGGAGCTTATATCGACGTGTTAAGTATCACGTAAGACCACATCCGCGGGGATTGGCTCTGGTGCGTCCTCAGGGTTGCGTGGTGGTATACCAATACCTAGAACAGCTACGCCATTCTCTCCATGGTCTTCAAGACCGTTGTTTTCATATGCATTTACTGAGTTAGACATTTTGACCTGAAATTAAAGATTTTTGGACAAGAAAAAGTGTGAAAAATAACTTGCTTTATATAGTAAACCAGCAAGAAAACAATCACTATTATTTTTAGCCCTATGGTGGGTGCCAAACTATTTACCTCGAAAACGGTAATTACAATTAGATTTGATTTGTGGTTCTAAAAATACGTGATCTATTTTTATGCTAGTTGTTAAGCGATAGATGCTTAGTATGAGATTATGAAATAAGATAAGAACTTGAAAATAATATGTTCAAGCAAACCGAATGGCTAAGAATCGGGGCCTCGAGCCTGGCTATATAGGGCCTCGAGGTCGAGCTCAGTACTGAGCTGTGGATAGCCAATGAAGGAATAACAATTTTGAGAGCTTTGATGAAGGCTCTTTCTGACAAATAATGAGCAATAAATGAAGAACAATAAATAGAACGCAATAAATGTAAGCAATAAATAGTGAAATCAAGAGAATATGTTTAAGTTAGAGAGCAGAGAGAATGTTCTTGTATTGAATGTTGTGAGTGGTATATGTCCTCTTACAAAAATGACAAAGGTTCGCTTTATATATCAGTGAGAATCCCAACATAGTACAAGTGCATTTATTACAAAGATATATGACTGGTACAACCATTTAATGCCACGATACGGGCCTGAACTAGCCTAATAGATTTGTCTAGCTTTAGTCATGTGCCTTGGGAATCTCGCACTCGTTCATTATAGCCGCCGATTTACTCTGCCTTGAGTTCGAGCATATAGGACCCTCGGGGTCGAGCCCCGAGCTGAACTTCGAGCATTCTAGGAGCGGTATTTACGATGTGCCTCAACGGTCACAAAATCGGACCTTCTGATTTTTGCCGTATACAGTTTAATAATATATCATGATAGCATGAAGCAACATTAAATGAAAATTATGTAGCTTTTGGCAATTGATATGCAGAAAATGATTGTCACTATGAAATTTCTTGCTAGTTCAATATAGTTTATCGGCTGAGCACCATCCACATTAGTTGACCTGCAATTGAAGTGATGGTTGTGTGAATGTAGAGCAGTCTATCTGGCCAACGGTTGGCAAATTTCAATGGGGTTGGGAAAGTGAGGGCTGGAGGCACCATTGGCAGATCATGCCACATGATTGGCAAACCCTGGCAGCTATTTATTGGCAATTCGAAGAGAGTTGCTTTTTGTTGAAATTTAGGGTTGAGTTCTAGAGAGAAAGAAGGGCTTTCCACTATTAATACACCCCTAAGTAAGCATTTAAGATACAGTTATGGATGCCTAACACCATTTAATGTTAGTTCTGATATCATCCATGGATCAAATCCTTATGATTCACCCAAATCTTCACGATCACTACAAAGTCAAAAGCTAGGGTTCTTGACCCAAATAGATAATATTTCAACCCCTCATTCAAATACAAGTATAAGGTTGATATTTGGGGGCTATATCGAGTTGATAAACATTAGTTGATCACTAGTTCATGAATGAGTCTCAAGAACTAGGGTTTCTATGAACAATAAATGGGTTGTTGCAATGTTTAGTAGTAATGAATGTAATTAGCTTCATTTTTTACATACTTAGCTAAGGTGAGTTGATGTGGCAGTTAGTTGGAAGATTCCAGAAATTAGTAAGAAGTAGTTAGGAAGCTAGTTGATGTTAGAAGTTAGTTACATGGGCGGGAAAGAGAATGTATCAAATTAGCTACATATAAAGATCTCATTGAACACATTTGGATCTCATTCATGAAATAACATTCTTCTTCTTCTCTAAATTGTTCTTCTCTTAGCCAACATCTCAGTTAATACCCTGATCGAGCCTAACTGTTCTTCGAAATTCTTCATTTCCTAGAGTTGTTTACACTCGATTGCACTGTGTGCATCAATTGGTATTTGAGCTGCTCGATCCTTGGAAATAAATCATGGCTAAAAACAGTGAGATGGTGATCAGAAATAGAAGTCAAGACCAATAATCTGAAGACATGAGGGAAAAACTTGTTCAGATTCAATTGCACTTGCAGAAACTTATGGAAAGGATGACTAATATGAATCAGCAAAATCTAGTAGCTGATAAGGAATTGATGGAGATGCGAGCTACTATCAATAACTTCAACAATAAGGGAAATGGAACTGAAATCTTTAGGGCTGAATCTTCCATAGATAACAGAGATTGCCCTGCTGATATCGAATTTGAAAGGAGAGCCAGAGACAATCATGTTAATCAACAAACCACGGGTAATTTCATCACTAGGTACTCTAGGTTGAAATTTCCTAAATTTTTTGGACATGATTTAAAAACATAATTGTATAAGATGGATCAATTCTTTGCTATGGACGAAGTTCCTTTTGATCAAAGGGTCAAGGTAACTTCAATTCATTTAGAATGTGAGGAAATTGCTTGGCATAGAGCTTACATCAAAGCTAGGAACTCAGTAATTGACCCTACTTGGACTGAGTATGTAATAGCTTTGAATGAAAGGTTTGGGGAAGAATTTAAAGATCATATGGAGTCTCTCAAAAATCTGGTGCAGTTTGGTAGTATGAAGGAGTATCAAGCTGAATTTGATAGGTTACTAATTAGTGTGAACCTCTCTAATGAGAACATTATCAGTTGTTTTCTAGGAGGATTGAAACCTGAACTCAATAAGGTAGTAAAGGTGCAAGCTCCAAGGACCTTAATGAAAGCCTATAAGATTACAAGGTTACAAGAAGAGGTGTTTGAAGCCCAAGCCAAAACATAAGGATTGAAAGTTGTATATAGACCCTCTCAGAATGGTCTATTACCTACTCCAAACCACTATAAACTTCATAATCTACAGAAACCAAATACTTTTCAACCTACATTCAAGAAACCAAATGATTCAAAGCAGGTTAGGCCTAATAAAATCCCAGGAAGAAGGTTGACGGCTGCAGAAATGGATGAAAAAAGAGCAGAGGGTCTTTGTTTCTTTTGTGATGAGAAGTATGTTGGAGGGGGGCATAAATGCAATTCCAATAGACAGATTTATATGGTGGAGGTTGTGTATGGTGATATAGGTGTAGATTAAACCATAAAGGATTCATTGCAGGGAGTTGTGGAAGAATTGGAGGAACTCATGACCATTTCACTGCAAGCTTTCACGGGTGTAACAGGTTATCAGACCATTAGGGTAATTGGTTTACATGAGAAAAGGCCTCTATATGTCCTTATTGATACATGAAGCACCTACAATTTTATTGACCAAGATATGGCCAAGAAGCTAGGATGCAAGGCCAGTAGTATCATGGCTCAATCTGTCAGTGTAGCTGATGGAAGGAGAGTGCAGATAGCTTCAATTTGCAAGAATCTCCAATGGCTTCTGCAAGGTACTACATTCGGTTCTGAATTCTTATTATTGCCTTTGGGTAATGTGGATATTATCTTGGGTGTTCAGTAGTTGAATAATTTGGGTAGGTTACTGTTTGACTTCAGGAACAAAACTATTGAGTTCATGTATCAGGGTAAAAAACATGTTCTAATAGGAGCAACTAATCAGTTGAAATAAACTAAGGCAAAAACTGTTAATAAGATTGAGGAGGACAATACTCAATTTTTTATGTTAACTATAGCCACTAATGAAGATGAAGAGATTTATTGCCATAATATTCAATCTACACAAGGTGATTTCATTGCTCCTGAACTAGCTAGCTTAATTGACCAATATGCTAGCATATTTGCTACACCTAGTACCTTGCCACCTCACAGAGGTGTTTTTGATCATAGAATTCCATTAGTTGAAGGAGCAAATCTAATCAATAAAAAACCTTACAGATATCATGGAATTAAAAAGGATATCATAGAAAAGTTGGTAAAAGAGATGTTAGACCAGGGGTTATACAGCATAGTACTAGCCCCATATGCCTCACTAGTTGTGTTGGTAGGTAAAAAAGATGGGAGCTGGAGACTGTGTATTGACTATAGAGAGTTGAATCAACTGACCATTAAAGATAAATTCTCTATACCTATTATAGAGGACCTACTGGATGAATTAGCTGGTGTAGTGGTATCCTCTAAAATTGATCTCAGGGCAGGTTCTCATCAGCTGAGGATGGCTGAGGGTGACACTCACAAGACAACCTTTAAAACTCATGAAGACCACTATAAGTTTTTGGTTATGCCCTTTGGGCTAACCAATGCCCCATCTTCCTTCCAAAACCTTATAAATTCAGTCTTCAGACCCTTACTAAGGAGGACATTGTTAGTCTTTTTTGATGATATATTAATATACAACAAATATATGGCTGATCATGTAATGCATGTGGATGTTATTTTTGAACTAATGCTGAAATACCAGCTATATGCCAAGATGTCTAAATGTGCATTTGGGGTCTCTAAAGTGGAGTATTTAGGATATTTTATTAGTCAAGAAGGAGTTGCTAAAGCTCCCAAATAGATTGCAGCAGTTGAACAATAGCCCATTCCTGATAATATTAAGCAACTAAGAGGGTTTTTAGGCCTTGCTGGCTATTATAGGAGGTTCATACAAGGTTATGGTACTATATGTAGATCACTACATAATTTACTTAAGAAGGATGGTTATGTCTGGACCTCTGAAGCTACTGCAACTTTTCAGAAGTTGAAGCAAGCCTTGATTTTTGCTCCTGTACTGGCAATGCCAGATTTTTTAAAACCGTTCTTGGTTGAGACTGATGCAAGTGGTAAGGGCATAGGTGCTGTGTTGATGCAGTAAGGGCATCCAATAGCTTATATCAGTAGATCTCTAGCACCCAGGCATCAAGCCATGTCTGTCTATAACATGGAGCTTTTAGCTCTCATATTTGTTATTGTTAAATGGTCACACTACCTTTTAGGGAAACCATTCATTGTCAGGGCTAATCAAAAATCATTGAAGCACTTGCTGGAACAACAAATTCACATTGACTTTCAAATAGTTGGCATTTCCAAGCTTATGGCCTTTGATTTCTCTATTGAGCATAAAAAAGGGAGCTGAGAATAAGGCTTCTGATCCATTGTCTAGGAAACCTGACTCTGAACTATTAGCTATTTCCTTACGTCTCCAAATGACTCCATGTATGATCAAATCAAAGTTACATGGACTTTTGATACTTATTTGCAAGAATTGATTGCCAAATTGCAAACTCATCCTTTCAAGTCATTTACTTCGTGTAATGACCAGCTAAGATGGAAGGGTAGGCTGGTGGTTGGTGCTTATCAACAACTCAGAATACTTATCACTAGCTTGTGTCATTCAACAACACAAGCTGGGTATTCTGGAATGGATTCTACCTTAAAAGGTTGTAATCCTTATTCTATTGGAAGCCAATGGCTACAGATATCAGAGACTTCATCAACAAATGTGATGTGTGCCAAAGACATAAGTATGATGTTACTGCCTCTCTTGGCCTACTACAACCATTACCTGTCCTTGATGGGGTATGGACTGACATCTGTTTAGATTTCATTGAAGGATCACCTAGATCCCATGGTAAGGATGTCATTTTGGTTGTTGTTGATAGACTTAGCAAGTATGGTCATTTTATGATCCTACAGCATCCCTATACTGCCCAGTCAGTGGCTCAGTCATTCTTGACAATGTTTTCAAACTACATGGGTGGCTTGCTACCATAACCAGTGATAAAGATCCAATCTTTCTCAACAACTTTTGGCAAGAATTGTTTGCTATGCAAGGTATTCAGCTGCAGAGATCAACAACATATCACCCTCAAACTAATAGCCAAATTGAATTTTTGAACAGAACTTTAGAGACCTATCTGAGATGTTTTTGTTCTGACAGCCCTCTGGACTGGCCTAAGTATCTACCATTAGCTAAAGGGTGGTGTAATACTACCTACCGTACTGCTATCAAATGCAGTCCCTATGAGGTTTTATATGGCTATAAACCACCTCTTCATCTTCCCTATCTAGCTAGTGAAGCTGTTTCAGAAATGGTTGATATATCCTTGGCTGCTCGAGAGGCAATCATCCATCTTCTGAAGTTCCATCTATTGAGAGCACAACAGAGAATGAGGGATGTAGCTGACAAACACATATCTGACAGAAACTTTGAAGTGGAAGGCTGGGTTTATCTTAAGCTACAACCCTATAGACAGGTGTCTGTTGCTACTAGACCATTTAACAAACTTGGTGCTAAGTACTATGGCCCTTATCCTATTGATGGTAAGATTGGAGTTGTTGCCTACAAAATGCTCCTTACTGCTGATGTTCTGATTCATCCTACCTTCTATGTCTCTCAATTGAAGAAATGCCATGAAGTTCCTACCAACATCAATCACCCTCCTGTATTGCATCTCTTTAGTCCTTACTGTCAATTACCTGAGGAAGTGTTAGCTAGGAGGATGGTGAAGAGAGGCTATAAAGTTGTAGTACAAGTGCTGGTCAAATGGACAGGCATTGATGCCTCTCAAGCTACTTGGGAATATGTGTCTGAGCTGCATCATCGATTTCCTTCCTTCCAGTCTTGAGGACAAGACTGTGCTTCTGTAGGGGGTATTGTTGCAATGTTTAGTAGTAATGGATGTAATTAGCTTCATTTTGTACATACTTAGCTAAGGTGAGTTGACGTGACAGTTAGTTGGAAGATTCCGGAAATTAGTTAGAAGCAGTTAGAAAGTTAGTTGTTGTTAGAAGTTAGTTACATGGGCGGGAAAGAGAAGGCATCAAATTAGCTACATATAAAGATCTCATTGTACACATTTGGATCTAATTCATGAAATAACATTCTTCTTCTTCTTTAAACTGTTCTTCTCTTAGCTAACATCTCGGTTGATACACTTATCTAGCCTAACTGTTCTCCGAAATTCTTCATTTCTTAGAGCTTTTTACACTCAATTTCTACTATCTAATTTATTGTTTTGATAGATGAGATTTCGGTGATTAATTTCTACTATCTAATTTATTGTTTTGATTAGATCTTGCGAGATTGGTTTGGAAAAGAGAAACTAAGCTGCTTTGGGGAACTCAAAGCATTAGGATCTTCTTTGGGTATAGCATGTTTTCTCCTATAATTTCATGTCTTAAAAATGTGTCTTCATGACTAAGTAGTTTCTCAATTGCTATGTTCTCTTTCAAATATTAGGAGCCCGTTTGGATGGGTTTTTTTTAAGTGACTTTTAAGCATAAACCAATAAGTTAGGAATTCTAGCTTTTGCCTTTTGGCTTGTTTTTGTCATTTTAACCTAAAAATAAGTGCTTAAAAGTTCTTTTTTTTTTACTTCATCCAAACACTACTAAATGGCTTAAGAGCTATTTTGGCTTAAAATCACTTAAAATAGAGAAATTTTCACAAACCACTATTGTTTAGTGGTTATTAGCTAGTTATAGCTACCATTTATTAAATTACTTCTTGTAGCTATGTTTTCAGCTGCTATAGAGTGTATTCGATGTATTTAAGCTACTGTATTTATTAATATAATAGCAAAACTCAGCGTGAAACAGGGGAATCCAGCTAAGCAAAGATTGTATTCGAATGTATTCGCGAGCTGTATTCGTGAATACAGTAACGTAAACTGCATAAAAATGGTCTTTTCAGCTGTTTAAAAATGGTAAATGAATCAATTAACGCGATAGACTCCTGATATAACTCAACTAACTCAATTATAACACCCAAAATCTGTATTTCACGTTATAGAAAATATTTCGCAGCCGAAAAATACTACAAAACAGAGCAATCTCTAGATTTTCAATCCCTCCTTTTTCTGATGCGTAATTTTTAAATATATTTAGATGTATTTAGATATATTTTGATGTATTACATGACTTTCACTGTTGTACTTATGAATGTGTTATGTATTTCAAATACATGTATTCATTTGTATTTTACTGATAAATAATTATTACAGTGACTTTCACTGTTTGTTTTCAAAAGTATTTAGATGCATTTAGATGTATATATATAAAATTACACACGTATTTACCAATGCAAGTGTAGTTGTTACTACCATCAGGTAAAGCTGATCCCATGAAGTTATTAGGAGTTGATGAGTGTGAGTTTCCATAAAGAACATGGCCAACAAAGTAATCATTTGAATGGCTGGTTGGATATTGAGAAGAAAGGGAGAGGAGACGCGGCGGAGAAGGGTACATGTAGGGCGGTTGTTGAAGTGGTTGTGGTTGAAAATTGAGAGAGAGAATGGAGATGAATCAGTTGATAATGGAGGTTGTATTCGTGGGAAAGATACTGAGTTGGGAGAGAGATAGTGGAGAGAGAACGTGGGTTTAAAAAAATTGTATACAATACCGGCGTTATTGGGAGAGAGCGAATAGAAAGTTTGAGAGAGAAAAATATTTCACAACGTATTTAATGGCTTAACAATAGGAAGTGACCATAAATAGATAATTTGCTATAAAACCTAAAAGGTAGCTATAGAATATAATTTTATAAAATGATATTTATTTATAATAAATACGGTGTAAAGGTTTGCTATAGGAGGTAAAAATTCCAAGAAAAAATCACAAAAAAAAAAAAAAATCAGTTTATATGCATTCTGACGTGGGTTTCAGAACCCAAATGCCCCAAGTTTGCGCCACTTACGCGCTGACATATTGGCTTTATATTACATATAGATATGGACGAAAAACAAAAATGATAACCAAACAACTGATAAGTAATGAGTAGATATTTTCCTTGCACCTCAAACCAAAATGATTCTATAAATCTTCAGATCAGGAAAATAAGCTAACGCTATAATTTTCTCGAGTCGGAAACTAGCAGAAGCCGAAGATGACAAGCTTGGAATTGGAAGGAAAAATTAAGCAGAAAATTTGTTTGCTGAAATGCTGTCAGCAATCAGTTTGCATAAAATTCTATATGATTGAACTTAAATACTTCGGCTCAAACTGGCCGATGCAATCTACAATCCCAGTCGTCACTGCTATTCTAACTATCCACACGTAAAAAATAATACCAACTGTAGTAAGAGCTCCTCTCATATGTTACCTACCAATGGAGTAGTGAAAATAAATATACATTTGAGTATTACATCCATTAAGAACAAGGGGAGAAAAGAAAAAATCATGGGTATCTCTACACTCTTGTACAACCATGACAGTAGTATTAGCTGGAACCATATTTCAGCTGCTCCCACCTAAACGGTTTGAACACATAAAGAACCTCTGGTGAGCTTTTGAACAGCAAAGCTACACACACGCATGTGGCAGCAACGGCTACCATTGAGAGCATTGCCAGCCTGTATATTGCAACTCTTGTTTTTCCTATGTTTCCATATGGGAATTTCTGCTCGCACTGTCTGCAATGTCTTTGAATTGGTGAGCTTAAAGGCTTCTCGGTTTGTAAGCTCACAACTTTTACCAACTTTTGATTGTCTTCTAGTTTATGTTTGAAGCTGCTATTCAACGAAGTACCAGGGATATTGACAACAACATGTCCACCACATGAATTCTCATTAATTTTCTTCTGGATGACATGAATGTAGGAGTAATGACCTCGCAGGGATGCCTAATCATTGGGTGTCAATCCAGTACTGTCACGGGCACTTCTCCATGCTTCAATTCCAATCAGAAGGAAACAATACTCAATACCTTGAAAAATAGGGAAACAAAAAGATAAAAAGAACAGCAGTTATGTGCCACAAACATTGACTCCTTGTACATATATCAGTGCCTCCAATTTAGTCATCAAACGGACAAAACTATCATTTGACAATTGATGCTGGTTAGAGAAACAAATTTTACTTCAGAAAGTAAAAGTCTAAGAGAAGGCCATAATTCATTTTCACTTTTCTCAACATATACTTTTTCTCCTCTCTAAGTTAATGGGACTGTCAATTATCAACATAACTACAGGAAAAAGCACATAATACATGAAGATATACCTGTCCTGGATCGTCAGTTAATGCCTCCAAAAGACTCTCGCATCCGTCCTGACTAGCAACTATATGAAGTGGAGTCAAACCCCCAGGACCATCCGAATCAGGTCTAAATAAGTAGCCACCATGACCTTGTTTCTTTTCTACCCCTGATTTATCAAGTACTCTGTGAGGACAGTATCTCAACAGCATTTCTACCATGGACCTTCTGTTTCCCCTTACAGCTCTGTGAAGGACCCCAAGCTCCCGCAAAGCTATGTCCAGTGATGAGTGTTGTCCTACATCTACAATGCCGTTGAAGAAAATACTTAACAGTTTTTCCACAAAAGCACACCAGGCATGGTCAACAGAGAACTCAATAAGCTGCTTGAACCGTTCAAAAAGGAAGAGAATCAAGTTGGAACCAGAACCAAGTCTAAATTGCAAGTGACTTCGATGAAGCAGCCAACCCATCTCATGTATAAAGTCCAAAGCTTGGTCCCCTAGCTTGTAACTCTTCAGTTGCTCCCAGGAAACCATCAGCTGTTTCAGCAGCCTCAATAATGCTCTCCAGGGTACGAATTTCGGAACAAACGTCTTTCTCTGCAACTATAAAAGGGAAGAAGCTGCTGCAAAGACCATGGTCTTCAACCTAGCCAAAGCATGCAACCTACATTTCAGAACAGAATAAAGACTAGCAGACATCCCTTTAAGGAGAAGTAGCAATTGGTGTAAAGGTTTTACTTCACTCAATTAAACTCATCTAAATGAGTATTCATCACATGAAAAGTAACACATGGTATATAATGAGGGGTCCCAACAATTTCCTGTAAAGATGATATGATAATTTCCAAGTTATATGAGTTACAAATAAGAAGATTATTCATTAAAATTAAAAACGAAACATAAATGAGTGTTCATCAATCCATGTCTACACTTCCTTTGCCACATAATAAGAACCAGAAGCAGATCCTTACCTTGAATTTCTTCAGTAAATGATGCAGAGCATAAAACTAAGTTTTTCGGCAAAGCAGTAAATAAGGAGGCATCGAACTCCATCCAACGTAAACCACGGCTCAAAAGGGGAGACACGAAGATACATTAACAGTTATAGGGACTAAGGAAAAGAAAAATAATTGCACCTCGATGAACCCCCTGCCAGTAATATTTGGCATAATACAAGGAAAGCCAAGGGACTGGATCACTTCATGCTCCATATAAGAATCACCTTCTCCCATCATATCAGCACAACTACCTTGCACAAGATATTTCCCTTCCATGGCACATAGTAACCTATGGGGACGTGGATATCACACAGAATAAGTTCATTAGCTAAAGATGGTCTAATTAGCTAGGATGACAATTTCAATGTCTGCTAAGTACCTTGTAATTGGTCGAGATAGGTTAAAGCCTTTTACCAAAAACTGAACTCCCTCGGAGCCAGAAGTTGCAAGTGGTTTGATGATTGATATCCTACAGTTTCTATGACTTTTAAATGGCAAGGGAGTATCCAGAACAACCTGCCCTGTAGTAGAAAACAAACACACTCAGTTTTCCTGTCTGAGGCATAGCTATTAATTGAAGATAGCAACATAATAACAGAACAAAAACCAAGCAAGAACATGACAAAGGACTCATAATATACCATTAAATATAAATGCCAAGCAAGAACATGACAAAGGACTCATAATATACCATTAAATATAAATGCCACACGATGCTGCACTCTAGTATAAACCCATCCAGTTTTCCAAAATGAATCGGTGGATGCATTGAGAAGTTTTGTCAAACCAGATCTAAGATCACAATAAAGCTGCAAAAAGAGAACTATTAGGTGATATATTTATTAGTCCAAAACATTAACAGCATGAACTAGCTAAAGAACAGTTTGTGGGTAATACAATCAGTAGCAGATAAGAAGAAACAGTCCCTGATGGCAATCCAACATCACATTCTTAATTTTTAAGTTTCATTTGAGGTTACCTATGTATGCTGTGACCAGAGGTGGATCCAGGAATCCAAGTCAGTGGCTGTTGACTTCCAGTGAACTTACTGTTCCCTTGTGGGAATAGGTGCAAATTTACTATAAATTTATATTTGTAATTCATTATATTATATAGATAGAGTTTAAGTGGAAGGCAGTCGGTGTGCCTGCATAGCCAAGAGCCTATGGCCATGGCAGTGCTACCTTAAACATGAAAATAACTAACTCAGGCTAATATCTTTATTTATTTGTAAGTAGCTGCATTTCTTCTTCCCACAAAAATAATGGAACACATTCTGAAAATAAAAATAAGTTACCTCCTCCCATCTGGATTTATCCATCCGAAGATATATTGTCAATATGATGAATCCAGGTCTAATGTAGCTTTCAATATCTGTAGGGCTGTGTGCTAACCAATCCAGAATCTGCAAATTGTTCAGAAAGATATAATATTCGGTTGCATGTTGAGATGAAAGAAAAATATAGAAAGTTGTAACTGCATGCTATATTATAGCAAGAGTACTAAAGTACCTGTTTTCGCAAGGTTGTAGGAAAATCAGTCGGATCTTTCCCAAAGAGTTTAAAGACAATTCGATCTGTGCGGCTCTGAAAATTAGCCAAGAGGTATAGTAAGAGGCAAATCATCTTTTTTCCATGTGACTATCAAGTATTCAGAATCTAACTCATGGAACATTTCTTTTCTGCATCTATAGCTACCACTAAAAAGGATAACAGCCAACTGTCCAATATATATACCCCTCATCTAGTATCAAGATACAGATGAACCAAATTTTCTTCAAGGGACTGACTTTTACTGCATAGAGAACCTTGAGTTATGTAGGATGAAAATGAATGGTGTAAAATGATGGAGCATTTGTAAGTCTCAACGGGTGACTATGAGCACTTTCTGTTACAGACAATGGCTGCGACAGTAAAGATTGAAAAAGGGGCCGTAGTCAACAAATGAGCGCATGCACGCCTAGCTGTTGGTGCAACATGAAGTTGATTGCTAGTGTAGATTTAAAACTGATTGCAACTAAGAGACCACTTTCAAGCTAGATATCTATGTATGATCTATGATTCAATGTGCTGCAGGTAGACCATGTCATGTTTGCTGGCATGCCACTGCTTTGCTGGATGGACAAAATGCTCTTTTTCTCATATATTTTTATTCTCTTAAATCTGAAAGAACCTTGCAGTGCACCTATTCAAACAGAAACCGATGCAAGTGGGATGTCGCTTTCTGCTATTTCTTGAAAAAGATGATTTTAGTGTCATCCAGCCAACAAAAAGTTCAACAAAGGAGGGGGTTGCAAAACCTGAAAGCACAAACAATGATAATGCTGCATTTAGAGCCCGTTTTGAAATAATCAACTAGATATGTTCAGTTAAAAGTGCTGATAGACACTTTTTTTGTTAAATAACTTAAATGCCCTTAAAATTGTTAACCCAAAAGAGTTTGATCATTGCAAGATATCAATTTTGAAGTGATTAAAATACAAAATTAATTTATGTATCAACTCAGTTTATGTTCCAAATTAATTAGCTATGATTATTTTCAATAAGTACAAATTATTTATTTATGTAGGAAAATTGAGTCCACCCATAAGGGACGCTTTAAGGCCCAATAGGATTATTAGTTAATCTTAATATTCTCTATATAAGTAGACTTAGTGTCTACATTAAAAATAATATTTGTGGAATAGGAATGGCTCCAACACACCGTGACAACTACCACCGACCAATGATTCCAACCGCGGTTCAATTCATTTTCGCTTCCGCTTCACGAAGAACAAGTAAGTTCTCGTTTTACAATTTACACGCTATCTAATATGTTTTAGATTAACATGTTCCTTCGTTGGTATCAGAGCCATAAGCGGCTGATTTTCTGGTCCGAAAATTATAGAACTGTTCTGATTTTCTGTGTGAATCTTGAACTGTGTTTTTTTATCTACACCGTACAAATAGAGATAACAAATTAATTTAAACACTGATTTAGAATAAAGTTGAGAATCAGTATTTATATTATTTGTTCTTAATCTAGCATTAAGGAAGAAGAAGCTTATTATGTTTCTTTCTCTATTGTCATATCAATTTTCTTTTACACTAGTAGTCTTATTAAAAGGAAATATGTAGGGCTACAAAAGCTGTTGGGCTTAAGTAGCTAATCGGGGCTACATTTTTCTTTAAAGTTGGCAGACATCAACTTTGGGCTAAAGGCCCATTGTAACATTCTCTTTAATTTTCTAGATGGGCTAATGGAAAGAGTTTTGCAAGTAAATTCTAGGTTTTTACAAAATTACTTAAAGTTCTGTTTTTTATAAATTACATGTCATGGGCTAAAGCCTCACTTTTATATGCCTTGTTTAATTTTATTGTAGGCTAATGGCCTAAATAAAATTTTAAATTTAATTCTGTAATTTTTTTTAATAAATTTCAGATTATAAAATTAATCATATGGACTTAATTTTTAGAATATAAATTTAGTATTTGTATTCTTTTAATGAAACTATAATTGTTTTATTATCTCAATTGCTTGTAATGTTAATTTGTTTAACATTAAATTTATTTGTTAATTTTTTTAACATGCTTTAAAATGTTAATTTGTTTAACATTATATTTATTTGTTAATTTGTTTAACATGCTTTAAAATGTTAATTTATTTAACATACTTGAAATGTTAATTTTTTTAACATTACTTTGGTTAATTAGTTTAACACATGCTTTATGTTAATTTATTTAGCATGAAATAAATATTAATTAGTTTAATATTAACAATACTTGTTAATTTGTTCAACATGTATAATATGTTAATTAGTTTAACATTAAAGTAAAATTTACGTGAATTTGTATAGCATGTAATAAATGTTAATTAGTTTGATATTAATTTTATTTACATGCTAATATAAGTTATTTGTTAACTTATAATCTACGTGGAATTGTAAAATCATGATAGATAATTATGTTGTCTTAAACGTGATTAAGACACTTAGCTAGATAATTGAATAGGTTAATTTTCATCATATTTTAATTCTTGGACGATGATTGGGAACATAGTGAACTTTCGACTCCATAATTAATATATGTGTTTATTAACTTAATCAATTGATGCTTAGTGTCATAATATGTATGTATGTAGAACATCGTGCCTTGCGTTTTTTTTCATGATCCTCATTTTAATTTTTTATTTTGTTAAAGAATGAATTGCTTCGAAAAACATTGTTGCTGAGCTCAACAAAGGGTTGAAACTCAATGGTGACAATTATGAAACCTGGAGCTTGAAAGTCCAGTATGTGCTAGAGGAGCAAGAGGCTCTGGAGGCCATCAACAATGTCATGAATGAGCCTTAGGAAGGCAACACTGCTCAGCATAGGCGTGAGCGTGAAGCCTATGACAGTTGGAAGAAAAAGAACTTCATTGCTCGCATTACGTTGTTGAGCACCTTAGATGATGACATTCTAAGGGAGTTTAAGGATCACCAAAGAGCTATGGATATTTGGAATGTTTTGAGAAAGGTTTGGTACCTGTTCCACTACAAAGCTGAGATCCTTATTTATCAAATTTAACTCATATAAGAAACGCCCAGAACATTCAATGAAAACACATCTGAGTCAAATGACAAATATGATCAGGGAGTTGAAAGATGCTGGTCATGTGTTGACTGGTGAACAACAAATTCAAGTTGTCATACGCTCTATACCTAGTTCTTGGGATCATATGAAAATGCATTTGACCCATAATGAGCGAATCACAACTCTAGAAGATGTCCGGAGACACCTTGGGTTAGAGGAGGAACGACTTGAGGCTGCAAAACCAATAGCTGAGTTGCACATGGCAACAACCTCCAAAACCAAGAGTGATTCAAAGAAAATGAACTGGGGAAAAAAGAGAGGGCCACCTCAAGTTCAGCCTACTAAAAGAGCAAAGACTGAAAAAGGCAAGAACAGACGTCCCAAACCTGTGAAAGTTGCTAAAGTGAAATGCTATAATTGTGACAAGAAGGGTCACTATGCTAGAGATTGCTCTGAGCCTCCTAGAAAGGTATTTCATAATGTCTGAATTAGTGAACTTTGTGTTTCTAGTTCTGTTTTTCTAACCGAATCTAATCCTTTGTGGATTGTAGACTCAGGAGCAACAGACCACATAGCCTAGGAACGCAGTGCCTTTGTTGAATTTCGGCGAGTTCCACGTGGAGTAAAGTGGATATATGTAGGCAACAACAATAAAGTTGCTGTTGAAGGGATCGGTACATGCAAGTTAGTCTTACGTGGTGGTCGAGACCTAATACTACACGATGTTCTCTTTGCACCAACAATTCGCCGGAATGTTATTTCAGTTTCAGTTTTACTTAAGTTAGGATTTGACTTGTTTTGTCATGACAATTCTGCCAAGTTGACTTTTGGTTCAACTTTATTTGGTTGTGGTCATGTGACCGGAGGTTTAATTATTATGGATTTGGATTATGATTCATTTAATAATAATGCTAGTTTTTCTATGTTTGTTTCTTCACATAAATATGATAGTGATGTAAACATATGGCATACTAGACTTGGTCATATTGGCCAACAAAGAATGCAAAGGTTAGCAAAACAAGGTTTGCTTTCCAGCATTGAACATGTGAAATTGTCCACTTGTGAAAATTGTCTAGCTGGAAAATCTGCAAGAAAACCTTTTGGTCAGGCGATTAGAGCCGAATATCCTTTGCAATTAGTCCATTCGGCCATCTGTGGGCCTATGAATGTTAGGGCTAGGCATGGAGCAAATTATTTCATCACATTTATTGATGACTTTACCCATTTCAGTTATGTTTATTAGATTTCCCACAAATCAGAAGCAATAAGTTGCTTCAAAAGCTATATGAGCTTAGTGGAAAATCAATTAGACAAGAAGATAAAAGCTCTTCAAACTGATCGTGGTCGTGAATATTTATCAACTCAGTTTAATAATTTATGTGATGAAAAGGGAATAGTTCATCAGTTGACTATCTCAAATACTCCACAACAAAATGGTGTTGCGGAGAGAAGAAACAAAACGCTCCTAGAAATGGTTAGGTCAATGATGGTACAAGCTAACCTCCCAATTAGTTACTGGGGTGATGCTTTGCTTACTGCTACCTTTGTACTTAACCGAGTGCCAACAAAATCAGTTACTACCACTCCATATGAGTTATGGACTGGAAGACAACCTGACCTAAGTGTATTAAGACCTTGGGGTTGTGCTGCCTATATACATGATTCCTCTCACAAATATGGCAAATTGGGCCCGAGGGGAAAGAAAAGTATCTTTATAAGATACTCTGAAACCTCAAAGGGTTATGTGTTTATAGGTCAGCAAGACAATGGGAGTGTAACTTATTTGAATCACGCGATGTCACATTCTTAGAGGATGAGTTCCCTAAGAAGGGAGAGGTAGGTCAAGACCTAACCTTATTTGAGATAATGGATCAAGAAGTACAAGGATCACTTAATTCGAGTGGGAGAATTTTAGAAGATGGTGAATTAGTTTCTCATCAAAGACCTCCTTCACCATCAGATGTGAATGAGAGTAATCCTTCTACTTTTAGTGGAAGTGACCAAATGGATCTTGTTCCAAGTGGGAGCGAGATGGTCACGGATCTTGTTCCAAATGGGAGCAGGATGAATGATCTTGATCCGAGTGGGAGCAACATTGATCCAAATGGGAACAATGATGAATCACAAGTAAAACGTGGTTCTCGTAAAAAGATTCCCTGCCGACGATTTGATATTGAATGCGAAGAACTATTTATGATGCTCCTACAAGAAGAAAATGAGCCTAAAAATATAAAAGAGGATCTCTCATTCCCTTCTAAGGATAAATGGACAAAAGCAATTGAAGATGAATTGGAGTCTATGAGAGTCAACAAAGTTTGGGAACTAGTTGACCTCCCTAAAAGACGCAAAACAATTGGGAGCAAATGGGTTCTCAAAATTAAGCTCAAGGCTGATGGCACAGTTGAGAGATTTAAGGCTCGACTGGTGGCGAAAAGGTATACACAACAGAAAGGAATAGACTACGAAGAGACTTTCTCGCCTGCTGTACGATTTACCTCTATTCGCCTGGTTCTAGCTATTGTTGCAAGCCTGGATCTTGAAATACATCAAATGGATGTAAAGACTGCCTTTCTCAATGGAGAACTAGATGAAGAAATCTATATGGAACAACCTGAGTGTTTCATTGAAAAGGGCCACGAACAAAAGGTTTGTAGACTTTTGAAGTCTATTTATGGCCTCAAACAATCTTCAAGGCAGTGGTATATATGCTTTCAAAATGTTCTTGTATCCAATGGTTTTACCATGATGGATGAAGACCATTGCGTTTATACCAAGAGATCAAGAAACAAGCTTGTGATTTTAACATTGTATGTAGATGACATACTTATAGCTGGAAATGATAAGGAGTTTATAACCGAGATAAAGTCATGGTTATCATCCCAATTTGAGATAAAAGATTTGGGTGAAGCTGCATATATTCTTGGAGTTAAGATTTCAAGAGATCGTCCAAAGAAACTATTGTATCTCTCACAAGAGAATTACATTAGAAAAGTTCTTGAACGATTTAATATGCAAAATAGTAGCCCAGTTGAAACTCCTATCAGTAAAGGCCATACCTTTGGAAGTCAGATGTGTCCTAAGACTCCTGAAGAGACAAATAATGAGCCGAGTTCCTTATAAGAGCACAGTCGGAAGTCTAATGTATGCTATGGTGTGCACTAGACCTGATATATGTCAAGCAGTTGGCTTGTTAAGTAGATATCAGACCAACCCAGGTTTAGCACATTGGCAAGCAGTAAAGAGGATCATGAGATATCTGAAGGGAACTGCTGATTATGCCCTTTGTTATCAAGGCGGCAAGGATCTACGATTAGTTGGATACAATGATGCTGACCATGGAGGAGATCTAGACGAGAGAAAGTCTACCTCAGGATATGCATTCTTACTCAGTGATGGGGCCATATCATGGAGTAGTAAGAAACAATCATGTGTATCACTATCTACGATGGAAGCTGAATATGTGGCTCTTGCATTAGCAACACAAGAAGTTGTTTGGTTGAAAAAGTTCTTGGAGCACTTGTTGGATGTTGCTGAAAATACTGAACCAGTATTAGTCTACTGTGACAGTGAGGGTGCAATATCCTCCACCAAGGACCCAAAGTTTCATTGTAAAACCAAACATATTGATATCAAGTATAACTATGCGAGGGACATGGTTAGACGCAAGGTATTGAATGTGAAGTATGTGTCTACAAAAGATATGTTAGCAGATCCATTGACCAGTCTAGAGATGCATTTGTGAGACACACTAGGTCTCAAGGCCTGCGTAGACTCTGAGATACTTTATTTTGTTATTTATTTTCCCGTGTTCTCAAACTGATGTTCTTTGATTATCAATAAAGTTGATTTACATACATACATATTTTTATTGTTGAATGTTATGTACATTCTTTGTTCATTTCTTAAGTATGTTGAGTAGACATGAGGTTGGCCTTCTCACACAGGAAACCGCCTCCTTATCTTAGTGATGTGAGGAGATGAGACATGATTTTAAGCAAAATTATCATAAGGATAATTTGAGAGCTATTCGCTTAAAATTAGAATGTCGCTTAAACAATGACATAAGGTCATTAGGGTGAAAAATGTTCACCTAGTCTACTTTGTGAGCCAGATGTGAGTTAAAAATGATATTGTGGATCAAAGAACTCAAATTTAGATACTTATGGCGTCTAAATATCATATGTACAGCATTCTTTATGAGATAAAGACATATGCTCCTTGGGAAAAGGGAGAAAATGTTGTAGCACATGATCATACCATGTGTGCTAATGTCGACCAATTGGGTTAACATAAGTCCATTCTCAACTTATTGTTGTGTGAGACCCGTAGCTTTATGATGGCTCAAGATTTTGTACCCTTAGAGACTCTGATCAGATACTTTCACTTAGTGTGATGTTAGCTATCTTAGTGTGTTTCCAAAAGACCATGGACACAGATTCGATCTAGCGGAGCATAACTAGAAAAGCAGTCATACTAATGTTAAGGGAATCGTGAGAAGAGGAAGATCATTGATGGAATCTCATTTATTTGTATTCACTGGTGCACCAATTATAACTTATGAGTTATAATTGTGAATACAAGAAATAATTATCTATGAGATTTTGAGACTATATCAAATGTGATTTACATGATCTAGGGTACTGCATACTTTATGATCTACTTGCAGGTTTGCACTCGACGAGAGGCTATATACTCCTAACAGATATATAGCACTTAGCTCTCACAGTATGCTGGTCGCACGGTCTACTTCCCTGTATGAATGATTGAGGAGATGAGAATGTGTTTCTCATATTAGATGAGCACTCCCATTATGTGTGAGTGAGAGATGTAGGAAAATTGGGTCCACCCATAAGGGGTGCTTTAAGGCCCAATAGGGTTATTAGTTAACCCTAATATTCTCTATATAAGTACACTTAGTGTGTACATTAAAAATACTTTTCTGCAGTATTTTTCTATGCTCTTCTCTCTCAATTTCGGTTAGGGTTTAGACTGTGGAATAGAGAGTTGCTCCAACACACCGTGACAACTACTACCGACCAGTGATTCCTGCCGCAGTTCAATTCGTTATCGCTTCCGCTTCACGAAGAACAAGTAAGTTCTCGTTTTACGATTTACGCACTATCTAATATGTTTAGATTAACGTGTTCCTTCAATTTAAATAACATATACCAGTAAAAATGGAAACTAGCAAAAGAATCTGGGGTTAACTGCTATGTAAAAGGTTTTGCTGCATTTTCGTAATCTAACTGAAAAGCAACCTGAAGAAAGAAAAGAATCTCCCAACATGAAGTTCGTTCAAATATTTTGGAGAAAAAAAAACTTGTTCAAAAATTGCATCACAGATTTCCCCTTAACGTTCAAAAAAGCTTGGGATCATAGGTATCCAAGATTAGAACGACCCATGAATTTGACCTTGACCATGTAGCATACCCACCCCCACCCCCCAAAAAAAGAAAAAAACCAAATAATCGTTCTACTTTTCTTTAATGAATACAAGTTTCTGGATAAAATTTCTATGACGAAGGAAAACCTTGGGAGGCATGATCTAATCAATGATAGTATTGCAAGATACAAAGAGAAAAAAGTTACAGGCCATGGCCGAGAAGTGCTTCTTATGAAGGAGAGGAAGTAGCAACAGGAAGAGAGCTGGAAGAAAGAAAGTAGAGCTAGGGCCAGGGTATTTGAAAATTTTTAAAAAAATGTAAGTAGTAATAAGTAAATTAATTGACCAAAGCTAAATAGCTTTTAAGCTGAAAAAAATAAGTTGGAATCACCCAACTTATTGCTTTTGGCTTGTTTTTAGCTTAAAAGCACTTGGCTTAAAAGCTATTTTTACATTTGCCAAATGCAACAACTAGCCAAAAATTGCTTTTAAGCTGGTTTGACCAGCTTTTAAGCCAATCCAAACACCCTCTTACTCTTTTAATGAAAATAGTAATGCTGCAATTACTCTTTGTGCATAAGCATATAGAACAACTGCTCCTAACTATTGAAAACAAAACATGGAAAAGATCCAACAACAAAAAATACAACATAGAAGTTGCAGTTGCTAATACATTAAAGGAGGAGGAATAAATCTGATGTACTTTTAGAAGAAATAAAGTTCTGGCAGTGTCCTACAAAAGCATGCAAGACAACAACAACAACAACAACAACATCATACCCAGTATAATCCCAAGGTGGGATCTCGGAAGGGTAGTGAGTGCACAGACCTTACCCATACCTGAAGAGGTAGAGAGGCTATTTCTGATAGACTCTCGGCTCAAGAAAAACTGGAAAGAAAGAATAGGGGAGAAGAAGAGGAGGAAAGAGGGGGAGAAAGGCGATAAGCAAAGAGGAGAAAAAGTAGCATCAAGTAATAACCATCAGGGAGCAACAATATCCAGTAAAAGGGAGAAAAAGTAGCATCAAATAGTAACAATCAGATAGCAACAATCCTACTAGCAATTTACAAAAACAAAGGACGTGGTTACAAAGTACCAGATACAATAACAAACTAGAAGGAAGTAACTTTCAACTCACAGCAAGAATATTACTAGTACTACTGGTGAACCTATGCAAAACTCGCAACTACCTGTCAACTCACCACCTTAATCCTCGACCTCCACACCTTCCTATCGCTAGTCATGTCCTCGGTTAGGTGAAGCACCGACATGTCCTGCCTAATCACCTCTCCCCAATACTTCTTAGGCCTATCCTCGCCCTTCCTCAAGCCCGCTATGGTTAACCTCCCACACCTCCTGACCGTGGCATCTATATCTCTCCTCTTCACATACCCAAACCAATGCAACCTTGATTCCCGTAACTTGGCTTCGACGGATGCCACTCCCACCTTATCCCTAATAATTTATTTTTCCTGGTATGACCACACATCCATCTCAACATCCTCATTTCTGGTACGCTCATCTTTTGGACATGGGACTTCTTGACGGGCTAACACTCAGCTCCATACAACATAGCAGGTCTAACCACCACCCTGTATAATTTGCCCTTAAGTCTACGTGGTACATTCTTATCACATCAAACCCCCAAAGTTAGCCTCCATCTCATCCAACCCACTCCAGTGCGGTGAGTAACATCCTCATCAATTTCCTCGTTGCCTTGGATTATAGACCCAAGATACTTGAAACTATCTCTTGTGGGAATGACTTGAGTATCAATCTTTACTTCTACTTCTTCTTCATGCCTTTTCTCACTGAACTTGCACTCCAAGTATTCAGTTTTTGACCTACTCAACTTGAAACCTTTAGATTCCAGCGTCTGTCTCCAAACTTCCAACCTAGCGTTAACACCCCCTCGCGTCTTGTCAATCAGTACTATGTTATCAGCAAATAACATGCACCATGGCGCATACAATCTTTCAAAAGCTGCAGTCTTGGCCACCGTAATCGCGAGTTTCGCCTTTCTCCTTGCCTTCTTATAGCACTCCCTATACAACCTCCGCTCTTCCTCATCCGTGCACCCCGCTAGCTTCAGATACGCCACTTTCTTAGCTTCGACTTTTCCTTGGACCTCCTCATTCTACCAACAGTCCCTTCGAGTAACCCTTCGAGACCCCTAACACCTCCCTAGCAACTACCTTAATGCAGTTTGTTGTCATGGTCCACATACTACTCGCATCCCCACTGATCCTCCAGGCCCCCACAGCCAACAGCGTCTCCCCCAACTCCTGAGCATTTACCTTAATCAAGGCTTCCCACTTGATCTTAGGTTGTCCATACACCGCTCTCTTCTTCCGTACTCTCTTGACCTCCAAATCCATTACTAGGAGCCTATGTTGTGTCGGTAGACACTCAGTCGGGATAACTTTGCAATCCTTACGCAGGCCCCTATCACCTTTTCTAAGGAGAAGATAATCAATCTGAGTTGTGGCAACCCTACTCCGGAAAGTGACCAGGTGATCCTCCCTCATCTGAAAACCCGTGTTAGCTAGCACCAAGTCAAAAGCTTTAGCAAACTCCAACAACGAAGTACGACCCTCATTCCTAGCCCCGAAACAGAACCCATCATGCACCTCATCATAACCCCTATTCGTCTCCCCAACATGACCATTAAAGTCACCCCTATGAAAATCTTCTCGGAGTGCGGGATACCACGCACAACTTCGTCCAAATCCTCCCAGAAGTGCCTTTTGACCTCATCGCTCAGTCCCGATTGAGGCGCGTAAGCACTAATCACATTAAAAGTGAACCCATTAACCACTAGCTTAATAATCAACAGCCTATCATTCACTCTCCTGACATCCACCACTAACTCCCTAAGGTCCCTATCAACTAAAATGCCTACCCCGTTCTTGCCTCCAACACCCCTCGAATACAAGAGCTTATACCCATTAACATCTCGAGCCTTCCTACCCCCCATCTAGTCTCCTGGACACTTGCTATATTAATCCTCCTCTTCTGGAGAATTTTCCCCAACTCCATCGACTTACCCGTCAATGTTCCTATGCTGCAGGATCAAATTATCAACCTTATGTAATCCTTACACCCTCTGCCGCCCTTGCTCCTCGCCCCCTGACCCACAACTGAACAAAATGGGCAGTCCGGTGCACTAAACTCCCGTTAGCATAGGGTACGGGAAAAAGTCGGACCACAAAGGTCTATTGTACGCAGCCTTACCCTGCATTTCTAAAAGAGGTTTTTTCCATGGCACGATCAACTGAACAAAATGCATATCAAAATTATAGAGAACTATACCTGAGCCTCTCCGCTGGAATTAGATGGTGAATGGTTTGAGGTGGAACCCGAATTCTCACTTATCTTTGTGGGGCTTGACTTGTGAGGTTCTTGACATAACCATAGAGGACAACCAGGAGACCCATTACCTAGGTTCACAGTTGCATCAGGATAATGCAGCTTAGCATCAGGATAATACAGCTTTCTGATACCATCTTGAGGATTGTCATAGTTGTTATTCAAATCAGTGTTACTTAGTTTCACCCCTGCAAGTGAAGTTGCTGAAATATTTGCATTGCTAGGTAAGCTTTCTTTTCTATGGTACATATACTCGGGTTGTGGGGAACACCAATTTTGTGGAATCTCACAATCAACACCATTCGTGTCCATTCTCTTATCTCTCACTTCTGGTGCAGGTTTACTCAAGCATTGCCCAGTTGGCTGAGGAGAGTCCTGCAAATCAAGGCAGTTAAAAGATGAATAGATCATGTTCAATACCAAACGTTTAAATCAGTTCCAAACCTTTATACAAAACCACCCAGATGTCCCTGTGTTTTACCGATCCGGAGATGCAGACAACAAGCCAGGCACATTCCTCTCATTAGCTGTACTAGCCAGACTAGCTAGGTTTCTCAGCATATGGGATAGTAGATCCTGATCTTCAGATTGATCTGCGTTATTGGCTGCATTAACCCAAACAGGAGAAGCCAGGAAGTAACTCATCAAAACTTAAACACAAATCTCAAAAAAGTAAAGGCAACAATTATGTGGCTGCATGTATTAGCAATATTTCTATAGGACCTAAATGCTTGTAGGGATTTACTAAAACTCACTTTCAAAATACACCCCCAATCTAATCAACACATCCCAACTGCATCATGCAAAGCTCAATATTAGAGGGTTATCATCAGTTAAAGGTTCCATGCATACATCGTCCACATCAATACGCCAATAACCTCCCAACGGTATTAACTCAGGATATCGGGAAACCCTTTTAGATACTAACTGCGGTTCTTATTGATTCCTCTGCTCCGGTTCAACTGGGAAACCCTTTTTCTCTTTATTTTTCTTCTTCTTTTTTTCTTTTATTGAGAAGGTAAAATGCTTTTCATTGCAGGTTAATTGGGCAATGTCTTAATTTAAAACCAAATTCGGAAGGTCAAAAGAACCTTTCTTCTAAAATGGAGCTTCATTAAGTAATATTTCATCATTTTCTTTAAAGGTTTATGAGAAGAGTCTTGAGTTCTAAGGTATTTGAGAAAGGTAAGTAAAGTAGAAAACTATTGCAACAGTATCAGAAGTAAGTCTTTATGTCTTTCTGTCTTTGTTTGTATTTTGTGGATCTTAAAAGAGAAGCTCACTTTCTCATCCAAAAGCTTCTCATGAGATAGGTTTTCCCGATTTCAGATCAGCAGATCTGAATGGAAACATATACATAATTCCTCTCTTTTTCAGTTGTAATTCTAATTCAGGTTAACTCCGAACAAGTCACAGGTGGAAGTTATTCTTGGACATGATAAAGCATCCAAACGAGGAGACAATCATGACCACTAATACAATACCACCATGCAAGAATAAGAAATAATGTCTTTCATATACTCTAAACAAATAAGTGTTCAGAAGCTCCCTTTAATGAATGCATAGCAAGTACTAACATCGACCTACAATCTACTTGTGCATGAGCCTCAAAAAAATTCCAAGTCTCCAGATTGATATGTGTTGTTTGTGTCTTGAATTTTTTCCTTGTGTTTTTAGGAAATTCATTATCCCTATAGGTTTGGGAAACTCATTGTTCTAATAGATTTGGGATTGGAAAACCTATTGTCCTTGTATTTAGGGAAAACCATTTTCCATGTGGGTTTGGGGAATCATTCCTTGTTGATTTAGGAACTTCTTGGAATATATATATATAGGGGTTGTAACTAAGGAACCATTATATTGTACAATTCTTCTCATTCATAGTGAAAAACTATTTCTGCTTCTGTCCCGATGATTAGGCTTAGCCGAACTTCGTTAAATCCTAGTGTTATTTTTTTCTTCTCTATTTACTTTATGTCTAATTCTGTGCTAGTTAACCCACGATCTTCCGCTACAAGATGTCTGTTTACCCTTAAAATTGGATAATAATTAAATTTGTACGCGGTTTTAAGGATACGTGATATAACTCGATACAAATTAAGAAAGATTAATATTGAAATTAATGATAATGAAATAAATGCAAACCACAAAATTGAACAGCTTTAGCCTTTGAGTTTGATCACTCTCGAGCCAAGAAATGTCTCAACTAGAGTTAGAATTGAACAACAAGATGATAAGAACTAGAAATGATCAGTATATTGCTTCTTTTTGCGTGTTACAATGTATATTACAGATGATCAGAACTCCCCTTTATATAGTTGGGGTATTGTACTTTTGGTACAATTCTATACAAGGTAAAAAAATCTCATGATTTGCTTATTAATCGGCCTCTTCTTGATACGTGCCGAGATTTCAGTCGTGATCCTCGACCGATTGCGGATATTTTGACTTTTCGTTATTTAGCTCGGTAAGTTTCCCTCGATCATGCTCGGTCTCGATCTTGCTTGATCTCGGTCCAGCTCGGTCTCTGAGTTACGAGCTCGACGATCTAATTTTGCGCCTTGGTTTGATACAACCCGAGCTCGAGCTTTATCCTGCCATGTTTCAACCTTGATTGGTCAAACAATGGACGAACGCGGTTTTGACCGTATATAATGTCATAACACAATTATTCTAATTTTAAGAAAAGAAGTCACCTCTTTGTGGATAGTTCTAATCAGGAATACTTTCCAACAATAATGGCAGTCAGGGGTGGGCTTGACACTGGATAGATGGGTCACAGCTGTACTACGCTAGGTACTTTATTTATAGATAACTTGCACACATGTTTTATTTTCATGTCCCAATGCATTAAAATTGAGTTGCTAATCCCTTCTTGAATGCAACATGCAACATCTAAACTAGGAAGTAAGAACTGTTCTGATTTTTAAACTAGACGTAGGAACAGTTCAGATGTTTAAACTAATCAAACAAAAAATGTAATTAGACAAGGACAAGTCTCCCGCCAATAAAGCATTAGCCACAGAGAGTTACAAGTACAGAGAGATGCAGAGGGTAAGAGATACAACTGGTGATCAGGGAATACTCAGTGTATCAATCAAGTTGTCACTATGAACAGGAAAAGAAATAATGTGCATCATTTCATCATAGTGTTTGCACCAGAATGTGCATGATAGCACTTTGACCATCACACTTGATGCAATCTATAAGATTCCTTACAATATCGCTAATAACTAAAGTAATTTGGCTGAACGCATTCTCTGCGGTGAAATAAATGCACTGCAAAGTTAAGTGTGGTTTGGCTAGACACTTACAGTGTATATTCACTAGTATCCTCAGCAGACTAATTAATAAGTAGTTACTACCCCGCTCAAAATTCATGGAGGCTCCATTAGCTACGTTTTCCGGATGTGGATTCCTTCTCCGTTTGTTGTGACCTACTAAACGCCTACGACAACTCCGCTTCCCCTCATCAAACTCTTGCAAAACATGAAACCTTCCCAAAAGTAATCAATACAACCAAAACGCAATCAGTTTCAACAGACACAACACATATTTGGATAATTAAAGTTTAACTGATCAGGACACATTACATCAAACATAGAACAGTTATGCAACGGGATAGTGCTACCAACTACCATCTATTTTTTGTTGTTAAAAAATTCAATGAGTCAAGGTAACCCTAAGTCGTAATTCTAGAAATACTAAATAGGCTCCTACAGCTAAACATAATCAAAGAAAGTCCAGTTGAAACCTAACCTGCTGCACTACTGACAAAACCTTTGTATAACATTTTCGACCAAAGCTCTAGCTACTTTAGAATGCACATCACACACTTTATGTTGTCGATGATAATCCTTAGCGTTGCTCAAATCAGCTTGACAATCCTCAACTTGGCATATTGCACGATTGGAAGAAGCCCCAGCAACTTTACTCTTCTTCCCACTCTTGCCTTGCCATTTTTCCTCTTCCTCCCTTTACATTATCGGATACAGCTGCCCACCAAGCTTCAAATTAAGCGATGCAACTTCATCAATTAGCTCATCATCTTCACTTACCACAACGGACCTCCTCCGTTTCTCCAATTCCTTCCTTCCCGTTCCCGATGCCATTTCATCAGAACCAGATGATAAGGTATTGGAGATTACTCCAGCAGTAGATAACTGTTGTTTGCTCTGGCAATCAAACGGCACAGAACTCAGTGGAGCAGCTGTAAACAAATCACCAGCCCACTTCTAATCATTTAAATCCATTTCATACTTCTTTTCCCATACAAGTGCCAAAACTTTCCCCCAAACTTAGCCTCCATTTTGAATAAACACCTCAAATTGCATTGAAAGAAGAATATTTTTTTTTGAAAAACAGAGAAAAGATGCAATCTTTTAGCTTAGATTAGCATCACTTGAAATTTAAAAGGAAGAAGGCAAAGAAGAGCAGTTGTTAATTAAACTGACACATCCATGGACCTAAAGAATAGCTAACCACATGTCCCAAAAATTACACCACCTACATTTCCCCAACCAAACAAACACCTTCTATTTCTAAAAATTCACAAAGCCAAAAGCTTTTTTCCATTTATACAAAAGCCGATAGAAGCGTTACTGAGATTTGATCGCAAGATCGCCGCCGAATATAGTGGTATTATGATAAACGAGGAAAAAGAAAATGTATTTTTGTCGGTAGAAAACAAAACAAAAATAATGCAGACTGCCTTTTTTATTTTCACAGCTCTTTAGAGAGTGTGTGTAAGGATTGAGGAGTAATATACATTTTAGTGAAAATACATACGTCCTGTTGCAAAATGGAACTTGGTGACAAATTAACATATGGTACGTACAAGCATGCATCAATCAGTTTTGGTACTCCATTATTCACAACCTGTTTTACCAAACTTTAAAAATTTATTTAATGTAAAAATTACTTTGGAAAAGGGTCAAAATTACCCCTGAACTATAGACTTAGGGCTAAATATATCCTCCGTCCATCTATTGTACTAAAATTGCCCCCGACGTTTTATTTTCGGCTCAAGCCTACCCTTATGACTAACAACCATTTCCACCAAAAAATATTTATTAATTTAATAATGACGTGGCAGCTTCTCATTGGCCAAAACACTTATTCCCATTACAAAGACTGACCCATATGTACCCATTTTCAAACTAACCCGCCTCAAACTGCACTAACTCGGCCTGAAGCGCCTAATTTTTATTACCAAATCAAAAACAAAACAAAAATTAGAAAATTAAGTAAAAAGATAGTATCGCTATTTGATCAAATACACTTGAGTTCATGCTTTGTTTATGAGTTTTCGAATTTCAATGGTATGAGCATTTGAAAATGCAACTGGGTTCATTGGTAAATTTGAGAATCGATGTCCCCTTATTGAATTGAAAAGTTTTAGTGCTTAAAACTTTCCTTGATCATTCTAGTGATTAGGATCTTTGGTGGGTCAAATTTGTGGCTTGAAATTGTCATAGTTGTTGGGAGAGCTTGGTTTTCAAACTCGAAATTATTGCTTGGAACTTGCTGATTGTTATTATTTGAAGCAAATGTCAAGTTTATCTACTATCTTAGTTGCTCGAAAACGCAAGGAACAAACTGCCCGCCATTCAAGCTAAGCTTCGAAGCTTGTTAAAAATTCAGATCTAAAATTTTAGAGGGTATTTAGTGATTTGTGGATGTATATTTATGTCCAAATTTGTAATTCTCTACTGATTGATAGCTAAAAGTTTCATTGCAACCATTGACACAACTTTTCTTTCTTTGAAGAACCCTAATTTGAAGAAGAGGCACTTAGAAAAGAAAGAAGAAGAGTTCCATGAGGGTGGGGGTTCCCTTTTTTTCTGTTAGATTTTTGGTTTGGGGCGGATTATTTCGAAAATAGGTACATATGGGTGGGTCGTTTTAATGGGGACAAGTGTTTTAAATTCGGCGAATGAGAAGGTTCTAAATCATTATTGAAAAATTATTTGTTTTTTTGGAAATGAATTGTCAGTCATAAGGGTGGACTTGAGCCGAAAAGAAAATGTTGGGAGAAATTTTAGTGCAATAGGTGGACGGAGGGTATATTTGGCCCTATGCATATTGTCGCATCCTGTTTTCTGTTGAAAGCGGGTTTCGACGTGTGATAACTCTTTTAAATGGAATTAAAAGAGAAGTGTCACCACCTAAGGATTTTAAGGTGCATTAGAGCACCTATTTTACAAATAACTCTGTTTGAATAGTCAACACCACCAAAGATCGGGTAAGGGTTCAGATTACCTCAAAAGGAAAGTATTAGACACTCTTCGAAGTCCACAATTGTGGGTCTCGGATGAATATTAAACTATGTGAATTATGTAATTAAGCTAGGTGATCAAATAAGCAAAGAAAAATATAAAAATTGAAGACTCTCATTATAACACATAAGAATAAACAATCAGTACAAATCTTAAAGATTACAAGTGTACAATCGCATTGCTTTATGTTAAATGACTAAGTGTATATAACAAGCATATAAAGAAAAGGGGGGGAGGGTCCTACTTTTTTTCCCTAAAGGATCACTCCCGTGCAAGATAAATAATACTTCGCAACTCCCTCAAGGTAGGGGTTGCCCATATTATTCAGCGGGCACAGACTATCATCTCCTGCTACCCAATTACTATATTGAAGTTGTACCTAAAGGCGCTCTAATTCAATTCTAAACCATATCCTATGCGTGCACTACACGTCCCATACCTATGGTCCAAGAGGCTTTGGACCTATTATGGGTGGTTCTAGACTCAACTTAGGTTGCTCAAAGGATAAAACTAGGTGACATTCGAAACAAACAGGACTTCACATTCGAAACAAACTAGGCATGGTTTCTAAGTGATTCTGAATTCCAGCATTGTATATGTATTGTTCTAAATGGCTTAGGCGAGGAGGAAGTAAACTGTTTGCAAGCTCAGAATTATGAGTGTTGGTTTTATAAATAGGCGTCTTATGCGAGTAACAACATCCTATAAGCAGGATTTCTAACGATTAACAACTATTCTTTGATTTTATAACACTCTACTCCTATAGGCATGTCATCTAGGCGGGGTAGTGTAATGAAGACAAGAAAAGTAGTTGGTTAAAAAATTACTGTCCTATAGTCATGATATCTAAATGGGCAGCACACTAAAAGTAATAGAAGCGATTGACTAATTGACTATTTGAAGTCATATAGGCATGGTATCTAGGTTGACAAAGCATACTTTATACATTCTATAGGCATGCTGCCTAAATGCATAGTAATAACATAGAAATCAAGTATAGCAATTACTAACATGTTTGAGATAGTGAGTATTATGCAAAATAGGTGAGGTGTGTGTGGTTCCTATAGACATGATTTCTATTAGTGTACAGAAGTAGAGCAAGTTAAACAAAATAGCAAATAAAGCACGTAGACCCTATAAGCATGTTATCTACCCTTTCATGCAAATATTAGAATGCCCCGCCCCTTTTTTATTAATTCCCAATTGTTTGTTTACAAGTTATCTGTATACGGTCAAAATCGAGGAGTATGATTTTGGAATCGTAAATCGGGCTATAGGATCGAGTCTGGGAGACTCAAGGTATGGGGGAGATCCGGCTAAGGGACACCTACCTAGAGGAAGCTGATCAAAGGCCTAACACGGTTGCATCAAGGATAGCATAATCTCAAAGTCAATCAAGAAAGAGCGGGAATTTCTCAAGGACACGTGGATCTAGGCATTAATTATAGGATAAGGGTTGTATGAAATAGTACAGGTCCGTACTAGACCGTTATACACCTGTACCAATAGGATTCTTTAACTTTATGAGCAAGGTACTATATTGGGGTTTTCCCGTCCTATATAAAAGGGACCCCAATCATTTTGTAAGGGATCAGATCATTCACAACAATAGAACATTCTTATTCTTTTATAGTTTAACATGCTCAGCAATTACTCTTCAGCTTTATTGCCTTTGCTCTATTCATACTTTTTTGGTCTTAGATGACCTCGAGGTTCCTGGATAGACGAGCTCGAGGCCCATACTATATGGAAAACATTGATTTGGTTCATTATTACTTCTTACTTAAGCTCAATATTACTTGTTTAATCACTAGTATTAAAATATATCACATACATTTAAAACCACAAACTATCTTTAATTATTACTCATATTTTTTGAGTTAAACAGTTTGGTGCCCACCGTGGAGCTAAAGATAATAGTGATTATTTTAGTAGTAGTTTTCTGATAACACACATCATTCTTCACACTTTTTCTTGTCAAAGATTTTTTGATTTCAGGCTAAAATATGTCTTGCACCCAAAATGCACCTGCTCATGACAGTGAAGACTGGTTAAATCCCTTGTGCGCAGAGGACCACTTTAATTCATTTGCAGGAAATAGTCAACGTTTCGGGGTAATACGACACGAAGCTCATTCCAGAAAGGCATTCCTTCGGAGTTGGAGCGACTAAGCTTCTTGGCCTTCGTAGCGTCAAATCAGGCCAAAGTCCTCGGAGATATCATGGTCACGGACATCAAGACCTCGGAGTCATTGGTAAAGGAACTTACAGGCTCGGAACAATGGATGCTCTCAAAGGCTCGTGCTCTCGAGAACGCCCCTTCCTACACGAAGGTCGTAGGTTATAGAGCATATGTTGCACTCTTTTTCCCTTAGCTCGGATTTTGTCCCAAATGGGTTTTACCAAGGTTTTTAACGAGGCAACACCTATATGCTACCGGAGGAATGGCCAACAAGTATTCAAGGCTTCTTTTCAATCAACCTCGAATACTGGGGGGCATCACCCTCGGATATTACATTTTTGGGGAAAATATTTCATGTCTAAATGGGCCTCGATAGGAAAACTTTGTAATGGGCCAAACAGTCAAACGAGCCGTGTCCATATAGAATAGTCGAGCCCCGACAGCTAAACATGTACGCATGTATCGACTATTTGAAGAAACACTCAGGTTACATCAAAAATATTTTGTGTCTCATACAAGCTCTACACTTAGAATCCTACAGGAAACAGCTTAAAAGCTAAAACATAGAAGCACCCCAAGTACTCGGGGACTGCCATCGAAGTTCGAATTAATAAGACCTCAAAGAGGCACTCGAAATTCGAATTAATAAGACCTCAAAGAAGCATCCCTTCGAAACAAAGGCCAAGGCCAATATTCTCGGGGTTTAATTTCTCGAACAAATTCGGAAACTTATCGGGGAACAAGTCCAAGTGGCATACCTAAAGGCTACGACCATACTAAAGACTACGGTCATATAAAGGCTACGGCCAAATAAAAGACTACGATCATATAAAGGCTACAGCTAAATAATGCGGCTCGGAGACGTTCGACTTTCGCTATAAATTAAAAGGCCTGCAAACACTTTGTAAAAATCGGTTAAATCAGGCTACCCTCGGCAAAAGCAAAATACAAAGGGCTTCGATAAATTCATCCCTCAAAAATTACAAGGGTTTCGGTAACATCGGCCCTTGGAAACACCTCAAAAGGTATTTGATTATGTTTACACAAACAAATCATTAATAAGGTTCCGATATGTTGAACCTTTGAAAAAACCTATTGCGTGCAAAAAACACGTGCTAACACATAATTTCCACTAGGTCTTTTAAGACAAAATGAGGGAAAAATTATCTAGCCATTCTAAGAGGCCGAATCAGCCCAACTTAAGAGCCTAAGGGTCGATATACTAAGTACCGATATATAAGAGCCTAAGGGACGATATATAAGAGCATAATGGACGATATGTAAGAGCCTAAGGGCCGATATATGAGAGCATAATGGACGATAAAGACTCCGCTTTCATTTCGATTCGGACTCGAGGTTCACAAAATCCCGAGCCAACAACGAGTTGATTTAACTCAGCTCAAAAATTATTATAAAGATCTAAGGGTTTGTAATACCCCGAACCAACCCTCGGACCGGTCATTCAAATGAAGTTTTCCATAAATAAAGGCGATGTTGAATATAAGCCATGTTAAAACCAGCACTAGCCAAAGACGAGATAAGAGTCCTCCTCGCATTTCCAAAAGATGATATTTACACAAGGAAGGCTTACAAGGAAACAAAAAAAAGTAACCTAAAAACTACTTTGGGGCCACGCCCTTAGCAGCTGCATCTTTAGGAGTCGCATCTTGGGGAGCCCCATCCTCGTCGGCACTGGATGAATCAACCTCATCGGTAAGTAGAGCGGCTGTCACTTCTTCCAAATCCTTCTCCACTTCAATATCGATCGAAAGGTCGAAGCCGCAAGCATATATTTCCTCGAGGGTCATCCTCCGGGATTGTCATCTAGCATGGTCAAGGGCACTTGCTAATTTAACCTCCGCCATAGAAGAGATCTCCCTTGCCCAAGCATTAGCTGCCTCGGTATCAGCTCGATACGAAGCCATAATTGCCGCAACATCAGATTTGGCCTTGGCCAGCTCAGCAACAGATCTGATTTTAAGCTTCTCGATTTCAAGGCCCCAGCTAGAATCTCCTCTTTCGTGCCTCGAAGCTGGTGTTCAAATGAAGCTAACTGCTCTTTTAAAATTTCCTTCTCAGAAGCGAGATCATCCATACCTCGCCTCAACCCTAGGGCATCGACTTCTTTTATCTTAAGCTCCTCCTGAAGTTGCAACTCCACATCGGCTTTCTGACTGAACTTCGAAATAAACGATGTTAGCCACAAATAAAATGAGTGCATAACAAACTCTCGGTAACTGTCTTACCTTCTCAACATACTTGGCTCAATCTTGGCACACCCGCGTCAACTCAGCTCAAAGATTGTGGATCTCCAACTCTTTTTTAGCATATAAGGCTTTGATGGCGTCCCTCTCCTCCAAAGTCTTCTTAAGCTCGGACTCGCACCGTGCAAGATTGTCTCAGGACTTGGAAAATGCCCTTTTATGGAGCACCGCAGCCTTTATAAAGAGGGAGGAAAGAACATTCAGAACAGCTAAAACAATGGCGCAACCATAAAAAGCAGAAAACTTACTTGTTCAAAAATGAAGAAAGCATCTGGGTCGGGGCCGTCTTCAAGCCCTGTGAGGCATCCTTGAAAGATGTCATGCCCTTCATGGTTTACTTGCGCTCCAGAAGATCTCATATTCACAGCCTCCGGGATTTGCCTCTCGGAGAACTCGGGGCCAAGGGGAGAATCATCCACGTTGATCACCCCGAGTAATCCGCTCGGGGCATTTTCTTTTATTTGGAGAGGCTCGAGGTTAGGACGTTTGGCCCCGCCCTCGGAATGATCCCCTAAACGAGGTGCCTTCTTTCTAGACAATGGTTCGAGGACTTTGTTTGAACTCCCTTCGGAGATCTTTTCATCTCTAAAGTGGGCCTCATCGACCTCCACTGGCTCAATAGGCTTCGAAACATCGGCATTCTTTCTTTTGTGGTTTACCAACAGGCAATCATCATCTTATTCTTCCTCTTATTCCTGAAGACGTTGGGACGCTTTCAAAGATAAGGCTGCCGTGTCGGCCTTGGGCTTTCGAGCCACACTCTTCTTTGGCTTCGGGGGATTTTTAGATGTCTCCCTTCTTCTTTTTCTTTCTTTGGGAGGTTTCAAAGCCTCCACTTCACCAGCTGGAGCCAACCTCAATTCAACGGCGTCCTTGAGACCTACGTAAAATCCAGATCAGCGTCCCGTAACAGAAACATTAAAAAACAAACGAAGAACTCACCATGGGTTTTTGCCTCCCATCGACCCTTGGACAAGTCTCGCCAGCAACGCTCCGAGTAAGGGGAGGCGGAGGCCAGCTTTCGGACCCAACCGTCGAGGTCCGGGACCCACCGGGAAACCAAGTGGAGGCTACATCAACATAAAGAGTTTAGGACAAAGGAAAATATAAAGTCAAGAAAAGAAAAGAAAGCAGGGTATACTCACGCTTCATGTTCCACTCCTCAAAGAACGACATCCAATCTGCAAAAATGAGATCGGAGGTCTTGACTCGGACAAACTGGCTTATCCACCCATGGTCCTTGTACTCATCGATACTAACAAATAAAGATTTTTAGGATCGGCATTGAAACTTTATTAAGCCCCCCCCCCATAAAGTCGGGGACTATACAATCAGATCAAATGATCGAGGGTGAAGGACATCCCCTCGATTTGGATGGAGAAGAACCTGATTAAGTAAATGATTCGCCAGAAGGAGGGGTAGTTCTGGCCAAACGTCACTTGGTATCGTTGGCAAAAGTCAAGAATAACTGGATCTATAGGGCCCTGAGCCGAAATTGTTGGCCCAACATAAATGGGTAAGTGTATACGCTCAGGTACCCCGCTTTATACGTGGTAATGTCCTTCTCGGAGGAAGGAACCACTACTTCTTTATTTTTCTATTTGCAATCCCCCTTTACTTGCTTGAGCTCGGCCTCGGTCACCAGACAAACATACCGAGACATGGGCTCACATCGGCCTGGTGTTGAGACAGGTCTCTCAATTTTAAAATCATCTGTTTCACATGGCGGGGGAATACACTCCTCGATACTAGGAGGCACTACCAGTTTACCTTTGGTCGATCGAGAAGATGATGAAAAATATTGTTAGAAAAGAGAAGGGAGAGCTCAAGGAAATTAGAAAGGGTTAAATGAGATTTGAAAGCAATATGGGAATAAAGTTTGTAAGGTTGTGGGATCTATCTATTTATAAAGCGTGCTAAAGAAGCCAAAAGGCCGACCGTTAGCCGCCTTCAATTAATGGTTTTGGGAATCATACAAAAAGTGACTTTTTAATCATTTCAACCGCTTATGTCATGATATTGGAATCAGGACCAAGGCATCAGAAATTACCTGTGCATCCTATGGGCTAATTTCATTTCGAGTTCGAGCAAATACTCACTCGATTACTAAGCCCAAGGGCTACCCGAGCTCGAGAGAATTCTCACTCGGGGACTACCTGTGCAGCCTAAAGGCTAATTTCATTTCGAGTTCGAGAAAATACTCACTCGATTACTAAGCCCAAGGACTACCCAAGCTCGAGAGAATTCTCACTCGGGTATTTCTTGTGCAACTTAAGGGCTAATTTCATTCCGAGTTCGAGCAAATACTCACTCGATTACTAAGACCAAGGGCTACCCGAGCTCGAGATAATTCTCACTCGGGGACTACCTGTGCAGCCTAAGGGCTAACTTTATTTTGAGTTCGAGCAAATACTCATTCAATTATTAAGCCCAAGGGCTACCCGAGTTCGAGAAAATTCTCACTTGGGGGCCATCTATGAAGCCTAAAAGAGGTAAATTTATTTCAAATCCAAGACCTTGTTCACACTCAACTCGGACTCAGGAGCCCCAGTGTCTTGAGCTTGCATCGAATCAATCTAAGATTAGCTCGAGGATTAACAAGGAACCTTAAGAGGTGTTAGTCGATTAAAACCTAAGGGTTTATTATGTTTCGAGTCCAATATTCGGACTAATCATTAGAGTTATACACTCGAATTTTTCATAAACAAAGGCAGAATAGAATTCCACACAAATCGAATATAAAATGAAGAAATTCTTATATTGACAAAAAATGTTTGCAAAACCCACGAGGGGCCCTTACACAGAAACAAAGAAGCAAAAACAAAAAGCCAAGAACCTAATCTACTTTAGGGGGCATATCTTCGAGAGTTACATCTTCGGGAACCTCCTCCTCAGAGACTCCATCTCGATCTTCAGAGGAAATTGTGGCATGGTGAAAAACTTGGCGAGTATGGGTCTTGTCAGCACAACTATTGTGAAGCCACTTCTTGAGATATTGTACCGGTGCGGGGTGCAAAAATTAGTAGATGATAGCGCCACCTCATTCCACGGAAAGCAAAGGGAACGAAGTGCCACACCAGGTTGAAGTTAAGAGAGATAAGCAGCAGTATAAAGTTCGCATATTTTCTGATATGGGAAGATTTCAGTGCCCCTCTCTCTTTGTCTCAAGCCAACAACAACAACCACCCAGTATAACCCCATTTAGTGGGGTCAAACTTTGAAAAAAGGGAGTCATGGCGTAACTGGTAAAATTGCTGTCATATGACCTTGTAGTCACAGCTATGAACCATAAAGATAGGGGATTAGAGGAAGAGATAGAGAAGGGAAAGGACTAAAAGTTGATGAAGAAGGAATGAGTATAGTTTGTTCATCCAAGTAACCCCTTATTTATTGAGAGACAACGACGAAACCGATGGCGCATTCAATACTTTTGGGGAAATAGACCGACGATGCATTCAATACTTTTGGGGAGATGAACCGACTGGACGTTTCGATCTCTGCAAACGCCTACGTCATGTGCATGACATTATTGCTAGGGACTCGGGAAAATCGAGGCTCGAATCATTTCATATCATTTCATTCTCAGAAATGCGGGGACGATCTGTATACAGTCAAAATCGAGGAGTATGATTTTGGAGTCTTAAATCAGGCTATAGGCTTGAGTCCAGGAGACTCGAGGTATGGGGGAGATCCGGCTAAGGGACACCCACCTCGAGAAAGCTGATCAAAGGCCTTACGCGTCCTGCATCAAGGATAGCATAATCTCGAAGTCAATCAAGAAAGAACGGAAATTTCTCAAGGATATGTGGATCTGGGCATTAATTATAGGATAACGGCTATACAAAATAGTACAGGTCCGTACTAGACCGTTATACACCTGTACCAATAGGATTCTTTAACTTTATGAGCAAGGCACTATATTGGGGTTTTCTCCTCCTATATAAAGGGGACCCCAATCATTTTGTAAGGGATTAGATCATTCACAACAATAGAATATTCTTATTCTTTTCTTGTTTAACGTGCTCAGCAATTACTCTTCAGCTTTTGCCTTTACTTTATTGTTCATACTTTTTTGGTCTTAGCTGACCTCGAGGTTCCTGGATAGACGAGCTTGAGGCCCATACTGTATTGACAACATTGATTTGGTTCATTATTTCTTCTTACTTAAGCTCAATATTACTTGTTTAATCACTAGTATTAAAATATATCACATATCTTTAAAACTACAAACTATCTTTAATTGTTACTCACATTTTTTGAGGTAAACAATTTGACGCCCACCGTGGGGCTAAAGATAATAGTGATTATTTTAGTGCTAGTTTTTTTATAACACACGTTATTCTTCACACTTTTTCTTGTCAAAGATTTTTTGATTTCAGGCCAAAATATGTCTAGCACCCAAAATGCACCTGCTCATGACAGTGAAGGACTTGGAGAAAACAGCGGCATAGGGATCGATGTACCACCTGTAAACCCTGAGGGAGTGCCAAACGTAGAGCCAATTGACATCAGCTCTCACAATGCTCTAAACACGGAAGTAGGCACAAACCCCGTAAGGAATGGACGCAGGGAGGCCCAGGCTGGAGGCCAGGAAACAAGGCATGTATGAGGCAAGTTTATGCTTATAATTCTAGAAACAAAGTTTAAGAGTGATATGATTGACCACCATAGGGTAGTAAACCATTCCCAAGAGTTGTAAAATGAAGCATGATTCGGAATTGACCTAGGGAACCTTAGATGAAGGTCTAGAAGAACTACACAAGAAACAAACAAAGCATAACCATCACATGAAAGTATCCATCATGAAAAAATCCAATGGAAGGAACAACTTAACAGAACAAACCCATGATCAAGAAATTTCCTAATGAAGCAAGGAAAGCTCTAACATGCTAAACGTAGTCACGATATAAGAGACATGTCAATTTTCAGAAGCAAATAGGCTAGTATTGAACTTGATACTAGTTGGCCATAGATGAGAGGAGAGGCTAGTTATAAGGTTTAACCTAAGGTCTCAAACAATACTGAAGAACACAGGATTGCATAAGTCAAACCATACATTAGAACTTAAATGGCATGGAAACAAGCCTTAACTAATCAGTACAACATCATGCACTTAGCAGGTTGTACATGAATAACTTAACAAGATCTGAAACCCATGCATTGATTTATCACAAAGATACAGGACAAGGCAGGGAACACATATTAGTTCAAGTATCAGGAAAAGCATGTTTGTGCTAATAACATGATTAGGATTAACTATAGAAAAATATTAAGTTGCACATGAATGACTCAACAAGTATTAGAACATGTTCTGGGCATGACTCGACTAATCACAAGAATACAGACCAAGGCTAAAGCTAAACTCAGAATAAGCAACAGTAATAAGCATTCTAATATATACATTAAAGTAAACAGGCTTAAGAAAACAGAATCAAGGTAACAAACAGGTAAATTCGATTACTAAAAGTTATAGAGAATCAAGGAGAGCTTCAGAGCATACAATAGCATGTTGGTTCATAAAAATATCAGAGACAGAGATATTCAGAGCAGGAATTTAAACAAAAAGAGGATGAAATTGCAAGGGTCATAGGTACTTACTAGTTACAAATTAATGAACAAATAAACAAGAATAATTTCAGCAATACTCCAATGTCAATAGCAAAACGAATAGTAGAACCCAGTAATCTCAGTGCGTCAGAGTTTTGAAGGGTTTCAAATGAACCCCAGGCAGTGCTCACACTGAGAAATATCCGATAATCGAATTCCGGTGGACTTGGCTTTCACCCGGCCAAGAGATTAAACCTCAGAGTAGTATAAGACAAGTGAGAATAAAAAAATAATAGTGATTTTCAGTGATTAAGGTCTGTCTTGGGCAATTAGGGGAGAGGTTTATATAGTAGCAAAATCAGCACACAAAATAAGGAAATATAGTTAATCAAACATAAATAAGGAAAGAGAAACATGCAAAATCATTAAAATCAATTTAGGAGAAAATTGAGTAAACCCGAGTTCAAAAAGAGAGCATAGATGGTTGAAAATCTTACTTAATCGAACCCATATAGCTTGATAGTGAATGTATATAGACGAAACATAGTCTAAATCTCGAAGTTTGAAGGCGATGGCACTCGATTTGGGAGATTGGTACTTGCTAAAATTGGGGCAAGTACTATCTAATGCTATAGTCTTATAAGAACAACGAGATAATCCATAAAAGGTAAGTAGATCGTCGAGGGAATCCATTACTTGACCGGATTTGGAGAAGATTGAGGAAGGTGGCTGCTAGGGTTTGTGAGGAAGAAGGTTCGAGAGTTTTTGAGGGCGGAAGAATGAGGGGAATGGTCTTTAGGGTTTGGGATATAAGGAAAGGTGGGGATTTGTTGTGGGTCGTTGATCATTTGAGATCAACGGTCATGATCAAAGGGAAGCGGGGCGGTCATTTAAACGGGTCACGACCGGGTTCTTTAGAGAGGGTCGTTTGATTTGGGCTTTGGGGTTATTGGGCTGGCTTGGCATGTGGGCTGATGGATTGAGTTCGAAATTGGCTCCAAATTGGGATACAAACTAAATATACGAAAATTATTAAAAATAATTTACGTGAAATAATTAACAAATAATAAAAAAATTATTTATGTAGTAAGATGCTTAAAAATAATAGTTTAATATTATAAAAATATAAAAATACTATTTGGGCACAAACAATGTTATAAAATATAATTATGCACAACATATGGCTATTACTGAAAGTAAAGACTTCGAAATTAACATGAACAATGCTCAATAGTGCGCAAAACAGGGGATCTTCACTTTGAGCTCGTCCATAGCCACTTTGGCCAGCAGCCAGCCCTCTTCAATGGATGTGTCAGCCCCCCTCCCCCCCCCATGAATGGTGTTTCCATGCAGGTGAGGATGAGATACATGAATTATATTGTGATATCGTTTCCTTGCATATATATTTATGTCTTTATCTTAAGTTGCTACTGTTGAACCTATATTTTCTATACAGTTACGTTCCTCCATGGACAATCCCTTGTCAAATTTATAAAAGCAGAAGTGGAGCGTATGAATGTGATCGAAGGATTATAGTATGCAGTTATAGGGAAATTTTCATATGGATGGCTAGATCTGAATGAAATTCGTTGCACTGTTCCAACCCAATGTCGAATCAAGGGTGAGTGTAATATTGGATTTCTCAGAGATAGGCATATTTTAATTAGGTTAACATTATCGGAAGATTTCATAAACTTCACGTCTAGGAATGCATATTATATCAAAGATAAGTATGGATATGAATATCAATTGCGATCACTCATTTATGATGTAAAATTAAGGTCGGGGAAGAAACTCCGATAGCAATGGCGTGGATATCCTTTCCAGGTTTGCTACCTACTTACTTTATCAAGGAATGTTTGTTTTCTCTAGCTTCAGCTTTGGTGAAGCCTTTGTATTTTGATATGGCTAATATAAATAAAACTCGACCTAGTTGTGCAAGAGTTAAGGTGCTTGTTGATATTTTAGTTGTCTTACCAAAGAAGGTACGTATGGACATAGAGAATGAAGCTATAGGAGGAATAAGGACTGAATGGGTGAAGATTCGATATGATGTTTTACATAAATACTGTAAAGACTGCAAATTGCAAGGCCATGATATGCTTGAGTGCTGGAGAATGCATCCAAATTAATGGAAAACAAGAATGATAAATAGCAGGCTCCAAAGGATACGATCCAAGAGAAAGGCAAAGATATTGGACCATTGATGGTGCTTATGAGTGGAAAAGTGGTTGGTAATGTAGGAGAACAGTGGAAAGAAGTGAGGGTCAATCATGTTCAAAACAAAGTCAAGCAAAGTCAGGAACAAGAAAAAACTGGCAAAAAAATCGTGCCAATTGATGGTGTAGTTCAGCAGGTTCAGACAACTAACAAGTTTGCTATTTTGGAGGTTGAAGAAGGTGAGAGGAATAATAATAATCAATTGGTGTTAATAGAAGAAGGTAATGAACAAAAGAGACCTATACATAATCCTAAGGCAACTGGGAGTTTGAATCCTGCAGCAGCTGTGTTTAAACCTAGTTTACCTGGGATTACAAAATCGAAGAAAGGGAATAATGCTAATCCTAATGAGAATGGGAATGCAGCAGCTGAAGGTGTACAAAAGGAAACAACTGCTCAAAGGGTAACTAGAATTTTTGGAGATGTTGGCTTTAAAGAGAATGATAGGTTGCAGCTCAGTAGGAAGTAAATTATGGTGCGATCAAGTTGAAGAAGGTTAAGAGGATGGTGAACTCCCAGAGAGTGTCATTGATGAAGAGGAATCAACAAATAAAGAGGGGGAAGTAGAGGAACAAAGTATGAATGGGGACATGTTACACCTCCCTACAGGCTTCGACAGAGGTAGGAAAAGCAACAGGAAAAAGGAAGCAATGGGTAGTGGCAAAGAGAGATGCGATAGATACATTACAACGTGCTCAAACCTGCAAATATAGGGCATACTGAGTGGCAGCTGGCATGGAAGATTAGAATTGCAAGAGGAAGAGAAGATATAACAAGAGAACCTAGCTTGGGCAAGAGAAAATACAGCAGCAACATTGGAATATAATTCATCAAGGCAACAAGGAAAATAACATAACTTTGTAGATTCAAGTTTGTTTACCGTAGTGGCCGATATCATTGTTAATATGCTGGGTTGTTGATTGGGAGTTTGACATCTTTCAATCCTATAATCAAAGACACTTCAAAGAACAAGCTTAAAATAGTGTGTGTTACTAAAATTTGTACCATGCAATCACTATTATCCTAAGCCCCACTGTGGGCATAAAACTGCTTACCCTAAAAATAGATAACAATCAAATTTATACTGTGATTTTAAGGATACGTAATGTACTTAGCACAAATTGAGAGAAAACGTAAATTGATGATGAAATTAACTGTAAGTATAAATAAAGCAAACCAAATGAAATGTATAGCTTTGATCCTTGAGATAGGTTGCACTCGAATCAAGTGAATGTTTAGTTGATATAAGAGCACAGTAACCGAGCAACAAACCAAACAAGTATCTCACAAGAAAATATGAACAAAGTAATAGAGTATTGAGAGAAAAGGAGAGTATATTGCTTTATGTATGTGCTTGATGCCCCTTTTACAAGTGATCAGACCCCTTTATATAGTAGGGGAGTCCTATTCTTGGTACAATTCTAAATACAGTAAAAAATCTCATAATTGGCTAATTAATCGGCCTCTTCTTGATACGTGCTGGGATCTGCACCGTGATCCTCGCCCGATTGTGGATATTTTGCCTTTCCATTACTCAACCTAGTACATTACCCTCGATCTCCATCTCATTCGGTCTTGATCTTGGTCGGTCTCGATTTTGGTCGGTCTCGATCTTAATCGGTCTCAAGTTCTCGACCTTGACAACCTAACTCTGCACCATAGTTTGATATAAATCGAAGCTGATCCTCGACTAGTCATGATCCAACTTCAATCAATCGCACAAAAAGGGCAAGTCCGATTTTGACCATATACAGATAGTCCCCTTGTTTTTTGGAGAGTAATGACAAGAAACAATTTGAGCCCTCAATCTTCACCATGACGTAAGCAACAGAGGTGACTGAAACATCTCGTCGGTACAATTTCCCAGGCATTTAATGTACGTTAGTCGATGGTCGGCCATTACCGTCTTTGAATCATCATTGAGTCATTATAAATATCCTCCTCCTTCTTTTTCAAACTTTACTTTCGCATCTTCTTCACTCTAATCTCCACAATCCTTTGCCTTCCTCAAAGCTTTGTGTTTCTTTGCTTGTTCTATCACCAAACCAAGTGCTTCTTCTCAGTTTCCATTCTACTCATAAAAGTAAAAATGGCTAAGACTTCAAAAACCGTTCCACAAAAGGAGGTTGCTTTATCGTCACGGGCGGCCAGCGAGGAACCGATAGTGGAGCCATGCCTTGAAGAGTTTTTTTTTTGGAGGGTGTGTCCTCGATTCCAACTTTAAGGTTGAAAAGACCTCTTCGGTTTCGGGTCGATGCGAGCTGGGTATCTAGGTACATATGCTCGATACTTGATAACCTCCTCTCCCAAGTTAAAAAATGTTTTAACTGGGGTGAGAAACACGTGGTGGTTCTTGCTCTAGAAGAATCAATCACCACCCATATGGAAGGGTTCTTAAGTGTTTATACTTACCCTTTCATGTTGGGTACTTTGGATCCGATTATCATAGACTTCTGCAAGAAATACGAGGTAACCCTCGGTTAGATTTATCCTTATTTCTAGAGGATAGTGATACTACTTCATTTCTTCACAAGCAAAGTTGAGGGGCTTCCTTTTACCCTTGACCATCTCATCCGCCTCTATAGCCCCCGGCTCTATCGAGGAGGACTAATAAAGCTTCAACGTCGGGCCACCAGGGCACCTTTCTTAAGCATAGATGAGGACAAAGACCAGGGCTGGATGAGCCGATTTATTCGAGTGAAAACCTCGGATTTGATCCCGGCCGAGAGTATGCCATTTTTTGAGAAATGGAATATGAAGCGTAAGTATAATTTTGTCCTTAATTTATGCTTATTGCCTTCGTTTTTTCACCTTTTCTGATCAGTGTTTTACTTGATGCAGTCGTTGCCTAGATGTCGGGTGTGGTTCCCAATCTCAAGGACTGGGTCAGGAGCTTAATATCACAGTCGACACATGCTGAGCGCGCATGGAACGATTTAGCGAAGGGTCGATGGGAGGCTAGTAGCCATGGCAAATTTTTCTTCATGACTTAATGATTTGACCACTGTTTGAATATTTTTTCGAACTTAATCATTTTTCTTATTTTGTGGGTGTCGGGAAGGAGGTGATGATGAGGCCCCCTTCTGGTGATGAAGAAATCCCTCCCCCATTATCTGTTTCGAAGCCGGTAGGGGAGAAGAAGAGGAAGAGGGCTTCGACTTCCAAGAACTCTGAGGGGTAGAAGCCCAAAAAGAAGACAACCCGTAAACCTAAGGGGAACGTCATCCCTTTAACTTTGGAGTCAGTCCAACGGCCAAGGGAAGAGCCTGAAGACGAAGAAGAAGAAAGAAAGAACTGAGCTGGTAGCACGTGTGCGAGCCGGTGTCGATGTTCGAGGAACTCCTGAACTGATGGGAGCTGATAACATACCGCCGCGACCAGATGAGCTCGAGGAAACCTTAGTCAAAGTTCCCGAGCCAAAAAAGGTCGAACTTGCTTTGCCTCGAGGTGAGGAAGCTATCAAGGAGACGACTGGTGCTGATACAGGAATCGGGCTCGAGGTTCCCCGAGATGAAGGCGGTGCCCCAAAACATTTACCTGGGGTGATAGAAATCGGAGATTCTCCCCGTTTCCTTCATTCACTGAGTCGATGATTAAGTATGCTCAGGCGGTAGAAACTTGCCATGATGAAGGGGTCCATAGTGTAGAAGACCCTTTCAGTGGCTATTTCATTGGAGTGGAAGATGCCACCGGTTTGGGTGACTTAGAGATACCAAAGAAGAGCTCGAGTGAGGCTTCCTCGAGCCTTAAGTTGACCAATCAGTTTCCAGCTCCAAGTGTTGATCCTGGGCGCAAGTGATCAATTGTCATCTCGGTCCCGGAGGATGCTCGGGTCCTTTCTGCTCTCGTAGGGGTGGCTAGCTCCTTTTGGTGTTTGGTAACCGAAGAGGACCAAGCTAAGATGGACGAAGTGGATATGCCATGCCTGTTCAATGAAGTTCAACAGGCGTTGATTCGGGTATCCTTAGATACCTTTGACAATTTCAATTTCTATACTTATGCTTTTTTATACAATTTCCTTTTCCGTGTTTTGCAGGATTCGGTGCTTTACCATAAGGCCTTCCTCCGATCCCAAGAGGAGTTAAGCCAGTATTAGGCTGGGATCCGGGGTTTACCGATAAGAAGGATGCCTTCAAACTTCTTAGTGATCAAAGAGAAATGGAGGTTAAGAGCCTTCGAGCTAATTTAGAGGTGGCCCAAAAAGAGCATATTGATCTGGTCAAGCAGGTCAACAGAATCTTTGAAGTTACTGAAGACGAATCGGGCATAGTTACTAATGATCTGAACCCGCAGGTCCAACAAAAGTTTGACATAATCGGGCAGTTTTGTGAAGAGGTAGAGACTATAAAGACTAAGGCTGAAGAATGGAAAAAGAACATGGATCACTTGACCTAAAAAAGGAGACTGTCCGGGCCTAGCTGGCCTCGACTGAAGTTCAGCTTTGAAATATAAACAAAAAAACCTTGGTACAAGCCAAGAAAATAGAGGAGCTCCAGCCTCAGTTAGGTTCTGCAATTCTGATTGGGAGAAGCTGGTCACAAAGCTCGTAGTGGCCAAATCGGAGTTCGAAGCGACCAAGGCCAATGTTGATGCAGTGGTGGCTATTTACCGGGCCGATGCTGAAGCTGCTCAAGTCCGAGCAAAGAAGGTCGCCGAGACTGCTCAGGTTCGAACAAATTGGGTCGCCGAGTACGCCAAATGCTAGTCTCGAAGGGAGACTCTCGAAGAGATCCACGCTCGGGGCTTCGATCTTTCAACCGAGATTGAGAATGCTAAGAAGCTTGAAGCAGAGGCCAAGAATGTAGCTTATCTCGACGGTGATGACGAATTCAAAAGCTTGAGCGAATCCAAAAATATGAAAGACCCCGAGGGCAGATATGCCACTCCTAGAGATGGAGATGACCAGGCCACTTAGGTATTTAAATAGTTTTTGTATTTCTGTAGAGGCTGCTTAGGCCTTTTGTAAAGAACTTCCATCGGGTCGTGTTGCCCTTGGAAAAAGAGTTCGATAAATATATAAGACTTTTTCCTTTCCTTGGCTTCTGAATTTGTTGTCGTTTTGTTAATTTATATAAGGGTCAAAATGCCTTAGCATAAAGTTATGAAGTTGTATTCGAAGGTTCATGATTTGAGAGGGTAAGGACCGATAGTAAGTACTGCCCTTGACCGTTTCCGATTTGTAATCCCGAAGTGAATGTTCGAACTTTAATTAGAGTTGCCCTTAGGCTTAACAGTTGAGTGAGGATTTGCTCGAAATCGAGATAAAGTAGCCCTTGGTCTTGATGGTCGAGTGAGGACTTGCTAGAACTCGATATACGGTGGCCCTTGGGCTCGATAGATAGTCCCCGAGTAAGAATTTGTTCGAACTCGGGTTAAGGTAGCCCTTAGGCTTTGTAGTCGAGTGAGGACTTGCTTAAACTCAAGATACGTTGGCCCTTGGATTCGATAGATAGTACCCGAGTGAGAATTTGTTCGAATTGGGTTAAGGTAGCCCTTGGGCATTGTAGTTGAGTGAGTACTTGCTTGAACTCGAGATATGGTGGCCCTTGGGCTCGATAGATAGTCCCCGAGTGAGGATTTGTTCGAACTCGAGTTAAAGTAACCCTTGGGATTTGTAGTCGAGTGAGGACGTGCTCTAACTCGAAGTAAAAGTAGCCCTTAGGCCTTATGATCGAGTGAGAACTTGCTCGAACTCGAGATACGGTGGCCCTTGGGCTCGATAGATAGTCTCCGAGTGAGGATTTGTTCGAACTCAGATTAAAGTAGCCTTGGGCTTTGTAGTCGAGTGAGGACTTGCTCAAACTCAAAGAAAAAGTAGCCCTTATGCCTTTGTATTTTTGTTTTCTTTTGTGTCTTTTTCGAGGCCATTTTGTTACGGGTTTCAGACCTCTCCGAGCCATTTTAAATTCGCCGTAGCCTTTTAGTTTGGGTGTATCCCAATAAGCTCACTCTCCCGAGTTATCCAGGCTTGCATAAGATAATAGTCCCCGAGTGGGTATGGTTGTGGCCTTTAAAATTCGAGGGTTGCCTAATAGGTCTTATGCCCTCGACGCTCAATAGTTCGATCTGTTCAAGTTTATTTTTTGGACGGTAGTCCCCGAGTGTTGGAGTGATTACCCAAATTCCGATTACAATCGGCCCTTAAGCTCATTTCCATAATAGATTGAAAGTATGGAATTGTAAAGTAGAAAAACATTTTCCAAGACATGAGATAATTGCGAGGAGAAAATACTTCTCTTTATTTTTGTGAGAAATGATTACACATGCGTACATGTTTTGAGCCAGGGCTCGAACAACCTATGTGGGCACGACTCGTTCGACCGTTTGGCCCTATCGACGCCCTATCATTATGAAGTAATTTCCTCGAAACAAAGTTGACATCCAGAGGCAATGCCCTTCAGTATTCGAGGTTGATCGTAGGGAGCGTGGGATACTATTAAATGTTGTCTTTGACACCGATTTGTGGTCGGCCTTCAGTGCTAAGTTAGCACGATCCGTTGTTGCCTCATTAAAAACCTTGCCAAAAAACCCAATTGGGACAAAAACGGCTCAAGGGAAAAAGAGTGCAATGCATGCTTTAAGACCTAAAGCTTTGTGCCGCTCCTTGTTGATAACCTTCATGTTAGTCAAAAAATAGAAAGAATTTAAATGGGGTCGTACCTTCATTTGGATTTCGGTTGTTTAATGTGACTTTCCTCAGTACCAAGTCCCCGTGAACTTTGACCTCGATCATTTCTCCTCTCATTCTGTGCAAAGTTTTGCCCAAATCCGTTGCCTCTACGGCCTCAGTTATAAGGTTGATATCGATCCCTATTTGACCTTGGTTCTCGGTCAATATCCCTCTTGATTTTATCCGTGGGCCTGATAGCATAAACGGACCCGGATGGAGCCCCTAGTCGTTTATCATCGACCCTGATGTTTGACTGATACCAATTGTGTACGTCAGCCCAAGTGACAGCTAGGTATTTGATAAAATTCTGCTTCAACTGCTGTAAAGCTATGGAACTCCGATCGTTGAGACCTTGAGTGAAGGCCTGAACAGCCCAATCGTCAGTGACCGATGGCAAATCTATTTTCTCTATTTGGAACCGAGAGACGAATTCCCTGAACACCGCTTTATCTTTCTGCCTTACCTTGAATATGTCTGACTTTCTTGTTGCAACTTTAATGGCTCCGGCGTGCGCTTTTACAAAGGAATCTTCATTTGTATTTCAGATGTTTAGTATGACCTTCTCAGTACCAAGTCCCCGTTAACTTTGACCTCGACCATTTCTCCTCTCATTCCGTGCAAAGTTTCGCCCAGATCCGCTACCTCTACAGCCTCCGTTATACTATTGATATTGATCCCTATTTGACCTTAGTTCTCGGTCAATATCCCTCTTGATTTTATCTTTGGGCCTGATAGGATAAACGAACTCGGAAGTAGCCCCTAGTCTATTATCCTCGACCCTAATGTTCGACTGATACCGATTGTGTACATCAGCCCAAGTGACAACTGAGTATTCGATCAAATTCTGCTTCAATTACTATAAAGCTATAAAATTGATCATTGAGACCTTGAGTGAAGGCCTGAACAACCCAATGGTCGGTGACCAGTGGCAAATCCATTCTTTCCGTTTGGAACCGAGATACGAATTCCCTGAACATCTCGTTATCTTTCTGCCTTACCTTGAATAGGACCAACTTTATTGTTGCAACCTTAATGGCTCCAGCGTGCGCCTTTACAAAGGAATCTGCAAGCATAACAAACGAATCAATAGAGTTGGGTGGTAAATTATGATACCATATCATGGCACCCTTTGATAGAGCCTCCCCGAATTTCTTCAGCAATATAAATTCAATTTTGTCATCTTCCAAGTCATTTCCTTTGATGATGCATATATACAAGGTGACATGTTCATTTGGATCAGTTGTCCCGTTATACTTAGGAATCTCGGGCATACGGAACTTCTTGGGGATTGGCTTCGGAGCCGCACTTGGGGGGAAGGGTTTTTGCAAAAAACTTTTAGAATCTAGTCCTTTCAATATTGGAGGTGCCCCCGGGATTTGGTCGACCCGTTATAGGTTTCCACCTTCTTATCATTTTCCTCGATCTTCTTTTCTCCTATCTCGATCCACTTCATCAACTCTTTGAGCATTTTTAGGATAGCTGGATTTGTCTCTGATTCCTTCTCATTCGATTTCTCGAAGTCGATTTGATTCTGTGTACAATTTCTTGGGACAGCACGAGTTCGACCCTGCTCGGCGTGTGGTTCTGATTTTGGAGCTGAGCTATTGCTGCCTGCTGGGCCTGCAACATTTTGAAGATTACATGCAGGCTAACCCTTCCATCTTCACCTCCACGCGTATTTTGAGTGGCTGATCGGGTATCCCATCGAATGCTGCTTTCGGGATCAAAGACCACATTTTCATTGATGGCTATATGTGAACTGACGTCGATTGGGTCTGTCGTTGGAACTCCTTTGAGGCTAGCAGGGGGTGCAACCTTTCCTAGTGCAACATTCTCATTTTTGCCTAAGTGGACGATATCATTGTTAATGTGCTGGGGTGTTGATTGGGAGTTTGACATCTTTCAATCCTGTAATCAAAGACACTTCAAAGAACAAGCGTAAAATAGTGTGTGTTACTAAAAGTTTTACCAGGCAATCACTATTATCCAAGCCCCACGGTGGGCGCCAAACTGTTTACCCTAAAAACGGATAACAATTGAATTTATACTGTGGTTTTAAGGATACGTGAGGTACTTAGCACAAATTGAGAGAAAACGTAAATTAATAATGAAATTAGTTGTAAGTATAACTAAAGCAAACCAAATAAAATGTATGGCTTTAATCCTTGAGCTAGGTTGCCCTCGAATCAAGTGAATGTCTAGTTGATATAAGAGCACGGTAACCGAGCAACAAACCAAACAAGTATCTCACTGGAAAATATGAACAAAGTAATAGAGTATTGAGAGAAAAAGAGAGTATATTGCTTTATGTATGTGCCTGATGCCCCTTTTACAAATGATCGTACTCTTTTATATAGTAGGGGAGTCCTACTCTTAGTACAATTCTAAATACAGTAATAATCTAATAATTGGCTAATTAATCGGCCTTTTCTTGATACATGTCGGGATCTGCACCGTGATCCTTGCCCGATTGCGTATATTTCGCCTTTTCATTACTCGATCTAGTACGCTACTGTCACAACCCCAAGTACCGGTCGTGATGGCGCCTATTACATTACTATGAAAGCCAACCAATCAACTAAACACAACCCATTTCATTTAGTAATAAACCATTTTCAACACAGGTTTCAAATATTGATTTCATAATAAACGTTTAAAACGACAGAAAATATGCGGAAGTCTAAATAATAATAAACTACACAGCCCCAACAATCTGGTGTCACGAGTCTAGAGCCTCTATACAAATCTGAATACCTAATACATCAATAGTCTAGGAAATGCGGAAAAATAATAAGATAGGAGGGAGAGAACATGGCTGCAGATGCATGCAGCTACCTCGAAGTCTCCGTCAAATACTGAAATAGCTGAAAGCCCTCACTCGGCCGCTCGGGCACCTGGATCTGCATGCAAGGTGCAGGGAGTAATGTGAGTACGCCAACTCAGTAAGTAACTAGAGTAAATAAGGACTAAAAGCAGTGACGAGTAGTTCAAAAATACATAACTGGATAATCAACAAAATATCAGGTCATCATTACAGTTTAAAATCAGTTTTCGTTATAAAATCATATTTGTAGTTTAAACATTTGGAATCAAATACTTAGTTGGTATATCAAACAGAGGCTTATTTAAAAGAAGAGTGAAATTAGTGAAAACATCATAACAAGGCCTCTCGGGCAAGGAATCACTCAGAATATGGCCCCTCGGGCAGCCTCTCAGTCACTCGTGACTTGACTCTCGTCACACAGTACTCACTCTCAGCACTCGGCTCATTAGTATCTCATAATAATAGAAATTATAGTAACCGCTGCAGCGTGCAGCCCGACCCCTAATTTATAGTCGACTACGCTCAATGGAGTTGTACAGACTCCGGAAGGGATCCTACAACCCAATTGTCATATTGTTGCAGCGCGCAGCCCGATCCAATATATATATATCGCTGCGGCATGTAGCCCGATCCAATATATATATCGTTGCGGCGTGCAACTCGATCCATATAAGTATCGCTGTGGCGTGTAGCCCGATCCATAATATATACATATCATTTCCTCACTATTAGGTTCTCAACCTCTCTCAGTCATTAACCTCACAGCCTCTCGGGCACATCAATAGAAATTAGGGAACTCAGCCCAAGCAGTCCTCACAATTAGAAGTGGAAAGATAAAACCAGTTTTAAATATTTAAGCAGGTAAAACATGACTGAGGACTTGTTTCTAGCAATTAGAGTGAGGAAAATAGTCAAAATGCCCCTAAGGGTTGCTACATGTCGGCACAAGTCCCCAAACATGGCATACAACCCATAATACAATAATAATATCCAAAAATACGGAATAACATAATATTTCCAAATCAAATATGTGGCTTAATAGTCGCTACGGGACGGACCAAGTCACAATCCCTACCGATGCATACCCACACGCTTGTCACCTAGCATGTGCGTCACTGCATTTACCAAAACAAGTCAAATACCGGGGTTTTGTACCCTCAGTTCCAGATTTATAATGGTTACGTACCTCAAACCGATGAAAATACTACTCCGCGATGCATTTGCCCCTCGAATCGGTCTCCACTTACGTCGAATCTATTCAAAATCAGAATCACGACGTCAAAATATGCTAAGGGAAGGAAGCCCAAGCGAAAACTATCAAAAAATACCAAAAGTCTCGAAATTGGCTAAACCCGACCCCCGGGCCCATTTCTCGAAACTCGATAAAAATTACATCAACGAAATCCTTATCTCCCCACGAGTCTATACATATCAAGAACACAAAAATCGGAGTCCAAATGACCCCTCAAATCCTCATTTAAAGGTCTCTTAAACTCAAGCCCTAATCCTCCATTTTTAGCCCTTCATCTCCACTAAAACCATGATTAAACAGTGGAAAAATGATCTTAACCCAAGTAATTAAGCTTAGCAAACTTACCCAACCGATATCCTTTGATTCCTCTTGAGATCCTATGCCTTAGCCTCTTTCCCGTCTTCAAAAATGGAGTTTTTTTTGCAAAAATTCGCGAAGAAAGCAATATATACCTTCTGTCCTGGGATTTTCGTATCTGCGACCATCCCACCGCTTTTGCGGTACCGCATATGCGGTCAAATCGCCGCTTCTGCGGTCCTTCACTTAAAAGCCCAAGCCGCTTCTGCACTCAGTCTTCCACACCTACGACTCTGCAGGTGCGGTCCCCCACCGCATCTGCGGTCCCTGGAAAATTCTCAAAATCCTCTTCTGTGGTTCCTCTCTCGCACGTGCGGCACTGCACCTACCGTCTGCAATCCGCATGTGCGGAAATACCAGAAGCAGCAAAGCTTCAGTAGTTGCAATAATTTTCCAACTTCTCCGTTAACCATCCGAAATCACCCCGAGACCTCAACCAAAAGTACAAACATAACCCAATACCTTATTCAAACTTGTTCCAATCATCAAATCATCTCAAACAACATCAAATCAATTAAAACACCTTGGATTCAAGCCTAAGTTTCTAAAATCTTCCGAAATACGCTTTTGATCAAAACCCAACCAAACCACCTCCGAATGACCTGAAAATTTACACACACATCCCAAATGAAACGGCGGAGATATTGCAACTCTCGGAATTCCATTCCGACCCCTATATCAAAATCTCACCTGTCAACCGGAAATCGCCAAAATATCAACTTCGCCAATTCAAGCCTAATTCTATTTCGTACCTCCAAAACCCATTCCGATCATACTACTAAGTCATAAATCACCTCCCGAAGCTAACCGAACCATCAGAACTCACATCCGAGCCCTATAACACGTAAGTCAACATCCAGTTGACTTTTCCAACTTAAACTCCCTTAAAAAAGACTAAGTGTCTCAAACTTCACCAAACTCATTCCGGACTCGATCCGGCCAACCCGATACCATAAAACACGGATAACGAAGCATAAAAAAGCAGAAATTGGGGTAACAGAGCGGTAACTCATGAGACAACTGACTGGGTCGTCACAGCTACCCTCAATCTCCATCTCATTCGGTCTCGACCTTGGTCGGTCTTGATCTTGGTCGGTCTCGATCTTAATCGGTCTCAGGGTCACGATCTTGACAACCTAACTCTGCACCATAGTTTGATATAAATCGAAGCCGATCCTCGACTAATCATGCTCCAACTTCGATCAAACGCACAAAAAGGGCAAGCCCGATTTTGACCGTATACAAAGTTCATGGTCTGTAATACAAAAAGGAAATGGAGATTTGTACAAAACACGAAGAACTTCCATGGGCTTCAATTTTGAAGGGTTTTTCTGCCTCGTCCTTAATGTATTTTTATTAAGCTTATTTAGAATACATCATTTAATATCACTATTGAGTACAATACTCAAAAGTGACAATAGGGAATATGTATTTTCAAAGGCTTATTTCGCACCTGTTATTTCACTGCATGATATTGTATTCTTGTTTTAGATAACTATAAAAATTAGCCCTAGGCACATTGCCTAGTGGATTTGTCAAAAAAAATTAAGGCTATTACTGTAAAATTATGTAAATAGCTAAAAATACAAATACAAATATAATTATATGAAAATGAGGTAAAATATTATAAAACATATATATGGATACAAATAATAAATTTGGATGATTAGATCATCACAAAATAATTTAGAGGGATAATTAATACATATCAAGTAATTTAAATGCAATAAAATCGATTTTAAAACCTTGAAAATTGTGGAAAATTATAGGAAATACTTTTATGACTCTTGTAAATTGATGATGATGTAGGAAGGATATTTTAAAAAGATATATAACCTTTATAAAAATATGAGGGAAAAATTGGGTATCAACAACTGCCTCTCTTTACCCGGGAAGGATGAAAGAGTTGTCGGGTAAAGAAAATGATGACCAATTTTGTCCGAAGTGAGTGAAGTGTCACGCCCCAACCTTGGGAGGCCTAGCTGGCACTCGGTTACGCACTGGCCCAGGCGAACCACTCTGTACCTCATTTTTTCCCTTTTGTAACTATTATGGGCCAACATGGCCACAACTTGTAATATACAATTGTAAGTGGAAAAATATATTAATAAACTATCATTCTTAAAACATAAATACATATGGGTCGGCAAGGCCTCTGACATACTGTACAAAATGAACCTTTGTCTACAAAGCCTCTAAGATTAAAATGGGGCAGGGTACCGGCCTACCCATAAGTCTGTAGCAAAACTATGACACGATGACTCATAGACTCGGCTGCATTCTGAATGGAGTGAAATCTTACCGATCATTCGCTGAATGCCAATCTCATCTACTATAAGGGCTCGTCAAACTGATTATATATACCTGTCCAAATAATAACATTGTATATAGTCCAACATTTTAGTAAACATTAATGGCTATGTCCCTTTATTTCTTTCACCATTTATTAGAATCAAGATGTGTTTTCAAAGAAAATAACATGCTAAATGGAAAACACAAGGGCAAATCAGAGTTCTGTTTCAAGGTAGCAGTATTAGATTTTTCAATCTATATAGAAGCTTTACCTGAATATTTGAATTCTATGGGCATGGTATGAGCGCAATCTTTGTTCCAAAGATTTCTATTTCATATTTATGTAGCAAATCTAGCTTCTTTCTCATAAATGAATCATCATATTAATTAATTAGTTTGACAAGTAGGTGTACATTAACTTAAATTACAAGACTTTGCTAGGTGCAAAAAGCACTTGGAATGTGGAGAACTGCTACCTAGATTGGCTAGTGAACTAAATTGCTAGCAAGTGCACATTTCTAGGAATGTAAAACAAGTCACTTAAATGATTATATATGAAGCAATGATCTGGTAAAAGGCCAGCATTGTAAGGCATCCACATCATTGATCTGACATCAAGTCAAAGAGAAGTGCAAATGAGAGACTTAGAGGTAAAGGGGTATAGGCACGAGAAAACGGCCCCAATGAATTATACAGAAAATAAAAACATACAAATTGTATTATGCGTAAACGTATGAATGTCATGCCGTGCATAGGTACATATTTCATAATATCATCAGGCCTCTGAGGGAATTCCAATCATCTCGGCCACTGTGGGCAAAATCATCAACGTATACCAGCTGATCAGGTGGTGGTGCGTATATAACACCGTAACCTTTTCCCATATTCCATATACATATATTTACACGCGTATATAACTGTATTGGAAAAAATTAAGCTTATATATGGAATTTATTATAAGATGACACGTCATGATACGTGGACCAGTCAAACGAGGATAGGTGACGAAGAATAATCAAAGAGGAACGAGCTTTAACAGGCATGGGTAGATATTCAGGAAAAAGCAAGAGAGATAGACGCTCGAACCTCTTTATGATGGAAGGGAATGAATCTGATAGTAAATAAGGTATAGATACGTACTACTGGGCATTAAATACGGAAAATGTTAAGGAATCTGTATTAAATCAAATATGATTACTAATTGTATCGTTACAATAAATGCCATTAATTATCAATAATGGCACTATTATGGTAAAAACAAAGCGTATTACTTAGAAATAGCTATAAAAGGAGAAGATTGATCATTTGTAAGGACACAAAATACTATTGGAATGCATTGCTTTACTTTGCGTTCAGCTATTACTTCTCAATTATTCTTACTTCTATTTGATTATCAGTAACCCGAGTTCTTCTAACATAAGCTTTGACCGAAATCCCTATTTTTGGTTAAATAAATTGGTTCTGTTATTGGGAATCTGATAATCGTTTACTTTCTTAATCAATTCTTTCATCAAAAAACTTATCATGTCGAATAACAACAACAACAACCAACAATATCCTCAACATCAGGAGAATGATGCGGGTGACAAGACCCCACTTCCCTCACCACGTGATTCACAACGTCAGTCACGAGAAGGAACTCTAGATGGCTTTGAAACAAAAAACGAGATTGCGAACCAAAACGTATTTGAGGCAAATCAAAATACTGGAGTTGCGAACGAGCAAGCACTCGATGATGCTCTGAAGAATCTAATTGCTCAACAAGTTAGTAATGCTTTCCGGGCTTTTACCAGCCAGTTGCTAGTTGCGCTACCAACGCCAACTCCGAATCGGAATACTTTGAAAAAACCCACGTTCTGGGCTCGTTCATTCAGGCACTGGTGGAACTCCAAGCGAGTCTCATGATGGCGAACCAGGTAACATAGTTAATTCTTATTTACAAAGTTTAGTTCTAACCCTGCAAAACCAGCTCAAGGAACAAAGCGATCGCATAGAACAAATACCTGGAGTACCACCTGTAATCAAAGGAATAGACATGAATAAATACTCACAACAACCATGGAAGCCTAGTGCTTCTCCGGTGTCAATACCAAAGAAGTTCAAGATGCCCGATATTCCAAAGTATGATGGCACAAATGATCCACGAGACCACGTGAATGCATTCACAACTGGAGTGAAAGGCAACGATTTAACCAAACAAGAAATCGAATTAGTATTGGTCAAGAAATTTGGTGAAACACTCACCAAGGGAGCATTGACATGGTATTCTCTCTTACCCAAAAATTATATAAATTCTTTTGCTGAGCTTGCAGATTCATTTATCAAAGCGCATTCGGGAGCTCAAAAAGTCGAAAAAAGAATGGAAGATATTTTCAAAATCAAGCAAGGAAATTCAGAGTTGCTTAGAGAGTTCGTGTATAGGTTCCAGCGTGAAAGAATGACGCTACCACACGTACCTGATAACTGGGCAGCTATGGCTTTCGCCAGTAATTTGAATGAGAAAAGCTCAAAAGCCACGAGATGACTCAAGGAAAGTCTGCGTGAATTTCCAGCAACAACCTGGAATGATGTTTACAACTGATACAGTACGAAGCTAAGAATAGAAGAAGATACTATCTCCCGGTCTCAAAAAGAGGAGAGGGTGAGTTCAAGACGTGCAGAAACCGAAAAAGGTCTAGTAAAAATAGATACGAACCATATATGGGCCCAGCAGGGAAAGACTCACGATAAAAGCAGGACAATTCAAGGTATGATCATAGATCAAGGAATAGAGAGTCAGGCTCATCATCGAGGTTTGGAAACGATCGAAACACGCGAGAGACGTGAGATGATGATAGAAACTTGAAGCCAAGATTTGGCGGTTACAATTTTAATGTCAGCATTTCAGAGTTAGTAGCCGTATTAAGAAGCATAGGTGATAAGATGCGGTGGCCAAAAGAAATGAGATCAAATCCAAATAGACGTAATCCTGACCACTGGTACGAATTTCACAATGATCATGGTCATAAAACAGCAGATTGTAGATTGTTACAAGGAGAAGTCGGCCATCTATTGAAATAAGGGTATGTTACTGAATTATTTAGTGAAAAAGGTAAGCAAGCATACATGAAGAATAGGCAGGAGCCCCCTAAACCTCCTTCTCCTAAAAGGACCATTAATGTTATAAGCGGGGGCGAGGAAATCAATGGCGTAACATATACGGCGGCCAATAAAGTTTCTAAACTTACAATTACCCACGAGAAACGGGTCTGACATGTTCTGGAGGAAGAAAGTATTATATTTGATGATGCAGATGCGGACAGCGTGTTAACTCCACACAACGATGAACTAGTAATCTCTCTACTTGTACATGATACTAATATGAAACGAGTTTTGATTGATTCATGTAGTTCTGTGAACATTATTTTGCTAAGAGTACTAAGAGAGATGCAAGTTGAAGATAAGCTAGTACCTAAGGCACATACTTTGTCTGGCTTCGACAATTCAAGCGTTATGACAAAATGGGAGGTAACACTTACAACATTCGCAGAAGGAGTGGTCAAAGATACGAAATTTCAAGTGGTAGAGATGGAAATGGCTTACAATATGATTTTCGGGAGACCGTGGATCCACGAGATGGATGTTGTTCCATCTACCTTACATCAAGTTATTAAATTCCCATCACCATGGGGAATACGTCAAATCCATGGGGATCAATAGACTTCCAGGAGCATCAATTCTATAGCAGATTCAAGTACGAAAAACGAAGAAAGTAGAAATTACAGAATCCAGTTGAGGATATCACGGCACAAGCCTCAACTGAACAAGGACGGACAGATGTGGACTCAAGGCCCGATTCCATTCAAGAACCAGAAGAAAATGAAAATATCAAAATAACAATTGAAGAACTGGAGGTTGTAGAGTTATTTGCACAATGGCCTGAAAGGAAAGTCTACATTGGGGCCAACTTAAGCCACTACACGAAAGGTAAGTTAAATGAATTTTTAAAAACTAACGTGGATTGTTTCGCCTGGTCCCATTCTAATATGACAGGAATACCACCGGAAGTAATGACTCACAAGTTAAATGAAGATCCACCGTATCCGCCAGTCAAGTAAAAGAAGAGAAAGCAAGGGAGTTTCAAAAATCAGGTGATTCAAGATAAGGTTCAAAAACTATTAAAAATTGGGTCTATCCGCGAGGTAAAGTATCCTAATTGGTTAGCCAATACTGTGGTAGTACCGAAAAAGAATGGCAAATGGCGAGTTTGTGTAGATTACACCGACCATAACAAAGCATGTCCTAAAGATTCTTTTCCATTACCACATATAGATCAATTGATTGATGCTACTGCAGGACATGAATTGTTAAGCTTTTTAGATGCGTATTCAGGGTACATCAGATCAAAATGGATCCCCTAGATGAAGAAAAAACTTCATTTATAACAGACAGGGGGACTTACTGTTATAAAGTAATGCCCTTTGGTTTCAAAAACGCTGGTGCCACATATCAAAGATTGGTGACCAAAATGTTCCAAGAACATTTAGGAAAAACTATGGAAGTCTACATAGATGATATTCTTGTCAAATCTCAACAATCAGGAGATCATATATCGCATTTGACTAATACATTTCAGATCTTAAGAAAATTCAATATGAAGCTAAATCCTGAGAAATGTGCATTCGGCGTTTCATCAAGTAAGTTTTTGGGTTTCCTTGTTTCTAACCATGGTACTGAAGTAAATCCCGCATAGATTAAAGCCATTGAAGAAATTCCTGACATGCTTACAAATAAGAAAGAGGTGCAGAGACTAACGGGAAGAATTGCAGCCTTGGGAAGATTTATTTCCAAGTCATAAGAAAAATGTTTTAAATTCTTTTCGACTCTTAAAAAGCAAGACCAGTTCGAATGGTCAGAAGAGTATCAACAAGTGCTCAAAAACCTGAAGGCATACCTATCAAACCCATTGTTGCTTGCAAAACCGAAGGTCGGAGAAAGGTTACTTATTTATTTAGCTATTTCAGAAGTAGCGGTGAGTGTTGTTTTAGTTCGTGAAGACCAAGGTAAATAGTCTCCAATTTATTATGTTAGCAAATCATTATTAGATGCGGAGACGCGGTATCCCCAATTAGAAAAGCCTGCACTTGCATAGATCATGGCATCTAGAAAACTAAGGCCTTATTTTCAATGCCACCCTATTTTTATAGTAACTGCTTATCCATTGCGTAATATATTACATAAACATGAGTTATCAGGTAGGTTAGCCAAGTGGGCCATAGAATTGAGTGAATACGACATCGCATATCAACCTAGAACTGCAATAAAATCTCAGGTGTTAGCAGATTTTTTGGCTGATTTTAGCCATGGGATACAATTAGAAGCTGAAAAGGAACTACAAGTGTTTAATGGGTCTAATCCGGGAATTTGGACCTTATTTACTGATGGCTCATCTAATGTGAAGGGGGCAGGTTTAGGAATTATTTTGGTACCACCTACGGGTGAAACCATTCGACAAGCCATAAAATGTCATCATATAACTAACAATGAGGCAGAGTATGAAGCTGTGATTGTAGGTTTAGAACTGGCACGTGAACTTGGTATTAATCAGATTGTAATCAAAAGCGATTCGCAGCTCGTAGTTAATCAAATGTTGGGGACTTATACAGCCAGGGAAGCACGAATGCAGCAGTACTTAGAGAAGGTACGAGATCTGATTAGGCAATTCCAAACCTGGAAAGTTACGCAGATACGAGCCTGGGTCGGTTCAACGGGGCCTAACGGGCCCAACGACTATTTTTTAAAAAAGTTATTTTTTATTTTTTTAAAATTTGTCAACGGTTGGAAGTTTAAAAACTAGTCGTTAGCCGGCCAATTTAGTCGTTTGGCTTTTTAAATAATAGTCATTTCCCCCAAACTTTATTTTAACCCCAAACTCTTTATAATTACAGTTTTTCCCTATTCTCAACTATAAATACCCCCTCATTCTTTCATTTTTACTCATAAAATCATCAATCTCTCTCTAATTTTCTTCTATAATTACTTACTTTATTATTGTAATTTGTGAAAAATTGTGAAGTTAGTAAACTGAAGTATTCAAGTCTTCACGTCTTCAACGATATACAATTTTCAAGTCTTCATTAGTTTTTTTCCTTTTAATGGTGGTATTAGCACTTTGTTGTGCTCACTCCATTTGGGGGAGGAAGACTAAGAAAGATATTGCCATTTTTTGTTAATGTCGTAATAATAAAAATTATAAGGCATTCCCTTGAATATTATTTTTACAATTTTTTTGTGTTTAAATTTGAATTAGAATATTTAAGTCACAATTATATAATATAATTTACAGGAAATTGCCTTAGATAAAAAAAATTCAAAAAAAAGAAATAGCCCGGAACACTTAGGCCCGTTTAGGCCTATGGGCCCAACCCATTTAGCCCGGGCCCATGTTGGCTTAGGCCCACAGTAGGCCGGTTCCACCCTCCAAGACCGTTAAGCCAGGGACCATTTGGCCCGGGACCGCCAGAGCCCGGGACCGCTTGGGCCCGGCCTGCCAAAGCCCAGGCTTATTTGACCCGACCCGTTTAGCCCATTTAGGCCTGGGCCCGGACCACATAACAGCCTTAGTTAAACCTATGTCTATTTGTTTCTCAACTAGAATGAGTTCTGTCCTGTTTTAAGTGTTCACCCCTTAACAAACTCCTGATTAATTCATGATTTCTATGCTCTCAACTTTTGTTACCTTTCTGTACGATTGTTTGATCCCAGCATGATGTTCTCTGATTAATATATGCATGTATGTTCACCTAGTAATAGCTAATGGATTAAGGCCATGTGAAACCTTGTTCAAACTGATTGTTACTCTGTCCTGTCTGTTGTGATTGCTGGATTCATGGATGAACTCCTTCTGCTAAATATGTGTTGCTTGTGGTTCTTGTAATCTGGTAATCTACTTCTATGCACTTCTGAAATCCAAACTATTTTTTCTAAAACAAAATTGTCTTCTATTTTTATACATTATTTTCAACTCCTATTCTTAGTTAACTAGGGTCTTGCCAGCCCCAATGTAAACACTGCTTAGGGTCCATGAGACTCCTCTGAAATCTGACACATTAGGGTTGGTTTCCGATCCTTTATGAACTGCTTCTGAACATTTGGTCTCTAGTGTGAGCATTGCCCTGGGTTCTCAAAGCTTTTGGGAACTCTGACACACTAGAGATTTGTGTTCTTGGTACGTTGCCAATGGTTACTGTGTATCTCTGAGCTTTGGAGTTGTTATGGTTTGAAGGCCTGGGTTATCCGGATACATTAGGCCTGTTGCAGGCCTCCTATAGTTATATATTTTTTTTGTAATTTATTCATTTGCTTATGGTCTGTAATAATTTATTTTTAATAAAGATGGGGTAATAGTGAATTGGGGAAAACTGGGCCTAATTTAATGTTTGCATGAGAATGGATAGAAAACTTGCTTTAGGTGCCTGTTTCTTTCAAATATTTTCACTACTATAAGCTAGATATCCTGCCTATAGGTTATTTATATTCCGTTACTGCATGCAGTAGATAACATGCCTATAGGATTTAATTTGTTCAACATGTTCTGATCCACTTTTAGATGTTATGCCTATAGGACCAAAATAATTCTGAATATCCTTTCAACATTCACATTACTCCATAAGGCTATCAAATTAATTTTCTGCATTTTAATACATGCCTGCAAAGTTTCAAAATCGGTTCTGCATTTTTAAAATCATGCCTATAAAATTTTAAGTCACTTCTGCATTTAGATACCATGTCAATAGGAATTTTCAGAATCGTTTCTTTATTTTAGATACCATGCCTATAAGGTCTTAAGATCAGTTCTTCTACATTTAGAAAATATGCCTATAGGGTCTAAAGGATAAAATCCCGCCTGCTTTAACCACTGGTTCATAATCATGGTCCGATTAATGTTTAGATGTTGTAGGATAATTAAAATCCTGAAGTTGCCAAAAAAACTGTGTTTGTTTGATTGCTTATAAAGTGCTCGGGTTCAGGAAGTAATAAAATCAGTAGGCAAACTAATTAGGTATCTACTGCCCCGCCTTAATGAAACTGCTTCATATTTGTGATCATCTAGATATCCTGCTATAGGACTTTAAATCATTTAAAACTGTTTGTTTGAGGCGTGCAATTGTTTGCTTATTTGTGGAGGTAAATATGAGCCCCCTTAATTGCATCTTTATGTAATAGTCCTACTTGACTTTTGTGTGTCGCTTAGTTTTCTCCTTTTTAAAATAACATAGGTGAGTCTAGAACTTCTTTAAGTAGAGGTCCTAAACACCTCTAGGGCCATAGGCAAGGGACGGGTAATGCACGCATAAAGCACGTACTTGTCATACCTCCTTTTTACCTATACCCCGTAAAGGGCTATAGTATAAGGGAGTTTTTCCAATTAAAGGACAATCAAAACGGGATTTATTGTTAAAAGATTTCGAGTTGCCACTTGGGAGATTTATGGTGTCCCAAGTCACCGGTTGAATCCCGAATCGAGGAAAATATGACTCTATTTAACAGTCCGCGAACTAGAAATCCGGGTAAGGAATTCTGTTAACCCGGAAGAAGGTGTTAGGCATTCTCGAGTTTCGTAGTTCTAGCACGGTCGCTCAACTGTTATAATCGGCTTAATTATCTGATTTTCATCAATTATGAACCTATAAGCTGATTTTAATTTTTTAACCGCTTTTAATCATTTAAGGAAGATTGAACGTCGTTTAAAACATGTCTTTGGATCGCGCCACATGAAATGCACCCGCAATCCGGAACACATTTTATTCAACATTTTAGGATTTGGATTTGGGTCACATGAAATGCGCACCCAATTTTAAGAAGGTAATATTATTAAAAATAACGCGCCTAAAGCAACTAACGCATTGTTAACTTTGCGAGGGCCATTACTCAATCAATCAATTACTACGGCTCTTTCCAGTTACTAATAAATTCTAGTGAATGACATATTATAGATTGGGCTTGTGCCCTTACTTCCAGTATTCAAACAAGCCCTATAGAAGAGCACCCGCATTGAATAGGAAAGCCAATTTGGTTATTCACAGAAAAGGGGCTCAAGCCCTATTCAAGATCAAGCCCAAGGCAATAATAGGCAGGCCCAGTAAAACAAAACTGCGCCTCAGCTTTGCCGCCTCATGGCCCAAGCTATTCGAGGGCTAAGAAGAGAAATGAAGACCAGACCCAAGGGGTCTCTAGATTTGCATTTGACATCGGAAATATTTTTTTGATTGACAACAGATTCTTATTAATAACAAGCTCAACATCAAAGCAACTTATTACCAACATGGGTTCAAAAGGATATAAATGCTAAACGTGGAGTCAGTCGTCAGGAGTGTAAAAAGGAGGCTTAACATCGAACCTAGTCCATCGCCCACATATTTTAAAAGGGATATAATTGCTAACAGGGCTCAACTCTAACCAATTCCAAACATCAGATCTAAAGCAATCAATAGACCATTTCCAGGAAATCCTTTAACATTAAGCTTGCAGAATTTCTTTTACTAGCGTGCATACACCTATGTGCATATATTAATACATAACGACCAGATACCAGTAAGGATCAAGCTACAACCAACAATAAAACTTAGGGATCAAAAAATAGAGAAAACAAAAGACAATCACTGATAGTCGAATCCATAATTAACCTGAAGTTAGAAGATGCTGTTTCCAAGCTTATTGTTAACTAACCACCTGAACACATGTAAGTCTCTTTTTAGATCCACACGCAATAGACTTGACATGTTTTGAACAATACCATTTTAAAACTTAAAAATAGTCCATTCATACACTAGAGTTCGAACAATGTTAAAGCACTCAATACCCTGAAAGTATACAAGAAATCTGAGCAACGAAATCACCCTAAGCTATTAGCATGCACTAGCATTCAATACAAACCAGAAGCAGAACTCCATAAAAACTGAGGCATCTATTCATGCATAATGAAAGAATTTAACAACAACTATATCAAAACTTTGAAGCATTTAGTCGAATGTCAACTTGGGTTTCCAAAGCTTCATACAAGCCAATCAATGTTCAATTCCATGTCGGGTTTGAGTGGTGTACCTGGAAATTATAGAAGGGAAAAATGATTATAATAAGCAAGTTGTAGCAGCAGTGACCTCAAACTAGCACACAAATTCCAGACTTCAATCAAGAATTAATTCAAGCCATTTCTCACGTTTACTGAACTTAAGATTCTTTGACAAATTGGAATAAAAAATGAGAAAAAAAACTGGAAAGCCAATAGAACAGTGTTTTCTACAATTGTTTAACCGCCTAGACTTTCTCAACTTTCCAACCCCTGTTCAAAGGCAAGAATGATATGCCTTTATAGGCCAGGCCATAGGGCAAACTTCAGAATCACATATTTCCTTTCTACCCCCTTTAAAATTCTTGTTTTAGCTTAGGGATCCCTAAATTTATGACTTGTTACCCAAGTTAAAACCCATTAAAAGGTCTGAAATATCCCTGAACCCCTCCCTAAAAGCTTCTATTTCTGTTATCAAAAGATTCCCCCAGTAAACTACCTAAAATGCCCTCCTCGCCCCTGAAAATTACCTTGAACCCCAACTGAGACATGGGTAAAATTAACCCACGGCTGAATTTAACCCAGAACCCAAACCAATTTGGATGGGCTGCTCTTTGCCAAATGGACCAAAGACAAACCAAAGCCCAGACGAACACTTATCTATTTGAAAAGAAAAATCTGCAAGCCATGATAACATGAAATGATTTCAAAGCAAATCTACTAACTTACTAATCAATTAATGATGACTAGGCAAGGATTTAACTTAGTTGAAGTAACTTAATTTTAAAATAACTTGGATGGCTAAACAGAAAACAAGATCGGGGAGTTATCCATGCTATTAACACAACGGACTAAAGAAATCAGAAAACAAACTTTCACGAAGAAGAGAAGGACAATGACCGAAAGACCAATCTAAACTCGAGAGATTAGTAGAGTTTCAGCCAGACTAGTATAAGAAGATTAAGCTAAAGAAAAGGGAAAGAAGAAGAGAATAAGACAATCAAAAAGGAAGAGAAGACAAGAGAAGAAAAGAGCTTACCGATTTAGACTCGAAATCCATCGAAGACAAAAGCCCTAACAAAGCTAAGGTCGATCGTTTGAATCCGAACTTCAAAACTCGAAGAACGGTGCCTTCTGACCATGCATGTACCAGGATTGACGAAAAAGTGGTTTTGAACTTTTGGGGTTGACCTCAGATTCAAGATTCGCGGAGCTCCAAGCAGATTCGAAGGAGAGTAGTTGTGGATTTGGTATGAGGGGATCCTGGGGGTTGTGGGGTGTTAGTTTGGGGTTGAACGGAGGCGGCGCCGCCACCGGACGATGGCGGAAAAGGGGGCGGCTCCGTTAGGGTTAGGCTTGGGTTCTCTGATAGGGGTGTTGGAACGATGAAATGAAGGGGGGTAGGGGCGTTAGGACATATATATATATCAAGTAAGGGCTCAGTTCCCAGCCGTCTAATCATATGGGATCAACGGCTGAGATTGGACTCCAGAAAACGACGTCGTATGGTACTGGGGGGTTTGGACCGGGTGAGGCGTGGATTTGGGATGATTTGAATGGGTAATTTCGTTTGGGCTGGGAAACTTGGATTGACTTTGGCCCAGATTTAAACCTTCTTATTTCTTTCTTTTTCTTTTCCAATTTCACACTTCTATTTTTTTCTCTCTCTTCCAAAATTAAAATAAATCCTACATTAATTAATAATTATTTTAAACTAAATTAACCTACCCAATTAGATTAATCACTCATCAACGTATTTACAATAACTAATTAAATCCTAAATTTAAATAAAAATTACACAATTCAAAATTAAAGAGTAAAAATGCAAAATGAATTATTTTTGTGATTCTCGTTTTTTATAAAACAAACTAATTTGCTAATTAATCTAAAAATATAAAATTAAATCCTAAATGTAGATGCAACATATTTTTGTATTTTTTTATGAATTAAATAAACGTGCATAGACAAATGCAAATAATTAACAGAAAATGCCACGAAATCCGACAAAATTGCAAACACTAAAAGAAATTACTTTATTTTGAATTTGTTGGAGTAATTCATATAGGGCAAAAATTACGTACTCACAGCTACCCCTCTTTGCTCGGAAACACGAAGAGTTTTCGTGCAAAGATAAGTGAGTGGATACGAGCGATTTTTGCCCGTTTGAATACTCCGCGTGAAGCATTTTTGAAAGATTTGACCGCACCCTGCTTCTGAGGTTGCCTACATATCCTTCGATAAAAAGGAATCAGGTCAGTGTAGTTCAGGAAGTTTTGGTAGCTGGGACTACCACGAAGCTGGGCTTCCACTGTTGTTGTTGCTGCTGCTACTGCTTACTGAACCTCCCTATTACACCATGATAAAATAAAAGAAGATAGACTAGACTATGATCTATGGATTTCAAAAGTCCTATCTATATCTTCAACCTTGCTCTTGCGTTTCTTGTTGCCTTGTTATCCTCCATTCTCTCAGAAACATCCGTTTGTTGCCATCTTGAATTGTAAACTGAAATATTTTCCCCTTCTTCAGGTGGGTGCCTGACTGCTGAACTTGATATGTATTCCCTTCTCTCCAGGCGGGCTCCTGACTGCTAACTTGAAATGTATTCCTTGCTCTCCAGGTGGGCTCCTGACTTCAACATAGACAAAATAAAGAAAATATTTCTACCCTAGTTTGGTGGTTGGGCACAGATGTAAGTGTAAAATGGACCACATTACCAAATATCGATAAGAACTTGAAAGCTAAAACTTGAATTGTACTCCCTTGTTCTCCAGGCGGGATCCTGATTGCTGGCTTGAAAGTATTCCCTGCTCTCCAGGCGGGCTCCTGACTGCTGCATTTGAAATGTATTCCCCGCTCTCCAGGCGGGCTACTGACTTCAACATAGACAAAGCAGAGAATTTGAAAGCTAAATTTAAATTGTACTCCCTTGTTCTCCAGGCGGGCTCCTGATTGCTGACTTGAAAGTATTCCCTGCTCTCCAGGCGGGCTCCTGACTTCAACTTGAAATGTATTCCCTACTCTCCAGGCGGGCTTCTGACTTCAACTTGACATGTATTCCCTTGTTCTCCAGACGGGCTCCTGACTTCAAAATGAACAAAGCAAAGAATTTGAAAACTAAAACTTAAATTGTACTCTCTTGTTCTACAGGCGGGCTCCTGATTGCTGACTTGAAAGTATTCCCTGCTCTCCAGGCGGGCTCCTGACTTCAACATTTGAAAGTATTCCCTACTCTCCAAGCGGGCTCCTGACTTCAACTTGAAATGTATTCCCTGCTCTCCAGGTGGGCTCCTGACTTCAACAAAACAGACAAAAACAAAGAAAATTTTTTGCCCCAGTTTGGCGGCTGGGGACAGATGTAATTGTAAAATTAAATCATATTACCAAGTGTTACTAAGGATTTGAAAGCTAGGTCCCATTACTCAGGGAGGTCCTGACAACTCTTAACTAAACGACAATTTAAAATCTAAGTTATATCTTTTACAGGTGTGACTTTTGCTAAATCTTGTTATCTAAGAGGATCTTTAAACTACTCCCCATTATCCAGGAGGGTCCTGAAAATCAAAGGTCAAATTTTATCTTAAGGGTGACAACTTTCATGACTGAATTATACTACCCTACAGCAGAGTTTACGCAAAATGTTGTTATCTAATCGAAATCTTAAAGCCAAGTCCCATTATTCAGGAGGGTCTTGGCAACTCCTAATTGAATCCTATCTCGAACATGCAAGCTTCTAAGCTAACTTATATTCTTTTGGGATACATTTATGCTAGATTATGCTGTTTCTAAACTTTAAACTAGGTCCCATTTTCCAGGAGGGTCCTGAAAATCAAAAATCAAACCTGTTTTGATGACTGCCTTTCTCCACGGAGGGTTTCTCCAAATCAAACGAATTTTCTGCCCCTGTTTCAATCAAAGAAAATTTGTCAGTTTAAAGTGGTGGTTAGTTGATGGCATTCTTGCTGAAGATCTTTCTGCTGCAATGTTTTGTTCTGACTGGCTTCCCCGAACTGGCCCTGAACCGCTTTGACTTTCTGACTGCCTTTCAAACCCCATGACCTTTGACGAACCGAGTGTTCTATACCCCCACTATTGTTTTACCTCTGACCTTTTTATCTGAAACTTTGCATCTCCCATGACATTACCAATCTGTTCCACCGATGAAACTTCCGGTGATTCCTTGTATCCCTCTCTTACATCATGTTATCCTTAGTATGCTTTGACCACTCCGTGCTTTGCAATTTTGGAAGTTGGTAGTGAGATTTGAAATCCTTTTCACTTGATTTGAACAAGACTGACATTGACACATCTTTAGATAAATACCCAAAAGAAAATGAAATGCAATGACTTTGCGGGTTAAGGATAAGAAGAATCCAAAACTAAATGGCTGCTACAAAAGAAAAAAGAAAAAGAAACTTATCTGAGTGGAACAACTGGTACCAATGATCATGACATGCATTTCGGATTACTCGGCCCAATCTGTCCAACCAATCAACTTTCAGTTGCCGTACTTCGTTGCCTCGGAATTTCCATGACCTGATTGCTTTACCCAACCCTTGACCTTGTTCATCCTGCGACGCCTTGAAAGGTTTTCACCAGCAAACCTCTTTCATTCGTTCATCTCTCAACTCACTTTCGCCTTACGGTGCCCGTGAGGGTTTTCACCAATAAGACTCTCTCATTTTTCTCTCAACTCCTGTCGACTTACGGTGCTTGTGAAGGTTTTCACCAATAAGGCTCTCTCATTTTTACTTCTCTCAACTCTCGTCGCCTTACGGTGCCTGTGAAGGTTTTCACCAATAAGACTTTCTCATTTTATTTTTCCTGCTTGAACCAGAGTGTTGCCCCTGACATGAATTACATTTACCTGCTCGACTTGGCATTTCTTAAAGACTGATCAGAAGGTTTTTCTTTGGACCATAATGTAGGCTTCTGGACAGGGTTAAAAAGAAAGGGTATAAAAGGCTCAAACAATACAAATGGGTTAAAATTACAACTTTTGGAATCAGGTTTCTCACAACAACCACAACTTCTGCCCCTGTTTCCTGCATGGGGATTTTTGGATTTTTGTTTCGATGAGACCGAACCGTGAGGCTGCCTACGTATCCTTAAAAGGAATTAGTTCGAACGTAGTTCATGACATAGGAGTTACTTTGTTGTTGTGATTTTCTCTTTTCTTTCTCTTTTTTTTCTTCTTTTCTTCTTGTTTTTTTTTCTTTTCTTCTTTTTTCTCTTTTACTTTCCTCTTTTTCTTTCCTTTTCTTTCTCTTTTCCTTTTTTCCTTTTCTTATCTTTCATGCTTGTGTTTCTGATATTCACTACTGATTCCGAATGAGGGGTAAGAAAGAAAATAAATAAGGCTCAAGAGGGGTGGCGAGGGATCAAGTGTTTAGATAGCAGAATAAAACGCCTTCTTCATTTCAATCTTCAAAATATGCCAAATACAACCAAGTACAATCAAACAAAGAAATCAGACATAGTATCTCTTGACCGCATCGGAATTGATAGCCATTTCTACACATTTCCCTTCCACATCTATCAAATATAGCGCGCCATTGGACAACACCCTAGTTACGCCAAATGGCCCCTGCCAGTTTGGGGCAAACTTTCTTTTTGCTTCAGCCTGATGAGGCAAGATACATCTCAACACTAACTGACCCACTTCAAACTTCCTTGGATGTACCTTCTTATTATATGCCCTCGCCATTCTCTGTTGGTACAATTGGCCGTGACACACTGCTGTCAATCTCTTTTCATCAATCAGACTTAATTGTTTCAAGCGGGTTTTGACCCATTCAACGTCATCAATTTCTGTCTCAACGACAATCCGAAGGGATGGGATTTCAATTTCTGCGAGTATCACCGCTTTCGTGCCATACACCAACAAATAAGGAGTGGCCTCTACCGAAGTACGGACAATAGTGCGATAACCCAGCAATGCAAACGGCAACTTTTCATGCCACTGTCTAGAACCTTCCACCATTTTTTGAAGTATCTTCTTTATATTCTTGTTGGCTACCTCGACTGCTCCATTTGCCTTAGGGCGGTATGGGGTGAAATTGCGATGTATAATCTTAAACTACTGACATGTCTCTGTCATCAGATGACTGTTGAGATTAGCGCCATTGTCCATGATGATTACCTTCGGAATCCCAAACCGACAGATGATATTTGAATGCACAAAGTCGACCACTGCTTTCTTGGTCACAGATTTGAACGTTTTCGCTTCAGCCCACTTAGTGAAATAATCAATGGCTACCAGGATAAACCTGTGTCCGTTCGATGCTACCGGCTTGATTGGCCCAATGACATCCATGCCCCAAGCAGCAAAAGGCCATGGTGCAGACATTGTATGTAATTCAAATGGTGGAGAATGAATCAAATCTCCATGCACTTGGCACTGATGACATTTATGCACAAAACTGATACAATCCCGCTCCATAGTAAGCCAGTAATAACCTGCTCGGAGAATCTTCTTTGCCAGAACGTACCCACTCATATGCAGTCCACAAACTCCGGAGTGTACCTCAGTCATGATTGCTGTGGCCTGTCTAGCATCTATGCATCTTAGCAATCCCAGATCTGGAGTTCTTTTGTACAATACCCCTCTACTAAAGAAAAATCCACTTGCCAATCGTCGAATTGTTTTTTTCAGATCACTTGTGGCCTGTACCGGATATATCCCCATCCGGAGATATTCTTTGATATCGTGGAACCATGGCTCCCCATCAAGTTCTTCTTCTACCATATTACAGTAAGCATGTTGATCACAGACCTGAATCTGCAAAGGGTCCACATAAGCCTTATCTGGATGATGTAACATTGACGCCAGAGTAGCCAAAGCATCGGCGACTTCATTATGGATCCTTGGGATATGCCTGAATTCTATCGACTGAAACCGTTGACAAAGATCATGCAAACATTATCTGTATGGTATGAGTTTCAAATCCCGTGTTTCCCATTCTCCCTAAATTTGGTGCACCAGGAGGTCCGAGTCACCCAAGACCAAGACTTCCTGGACACCCATATCCACAGCTAACCTCAAACCCAGAATACATGCCTCGTACTCAGCCATGTTATTGGTACAGTAAAAACGAAGCTGAGCCATAACAGGGTAGTGTTGTCCTATTTCAGAAATAAGTACTGCTCCTATCCCTACGCCCTTCATGTTTGCGGCTCCATCAAAGAAACGTTTCCATCCAGGCTTCTCAACTTGTTCCAACTCATCAATGTGAATCACTTCTTCATCAGGGAAATAAGTTTTCAAAGGTTTATAATCTTCATCAACCGGGTTCTCGGCCAAATGGTCCGCCAAGGCCTGTGCTTTCATTGTAGTTCGAGTCACGTAGACAATGTCAAACTCTGTGAGCAGGATCTGCCACTTTGCAAGCCTCCCTATGGGCATAGGCTTCTGAAAGATATACTTCAATGGATCCAAGCGAGATATGAGATAGGTAGTGTAAGATGACAAATAATGTTTCAGCTTCTGCGCCACCCAGGTTAGGGCGCAACATGTCCTCTCAAGCTGAGTGTACTTGACATTGTACAGTGTGAATTGCTTGCTGAAATAATATATGGCCTGCTCCTTCCTTCCAGTGATATCATGTTGACCCAATACACAACCGAATGAATTGTCCAATACCGTCAAATATAGAATCAAAAGTCGCCCTGGTTCTGGCGGGACCAACACGGGTGGATTTGACAAATACCCGTTTATCTTATCAAACACCTCCTGACATTCATCTGTCCACTTGACCGCATCCTCTTTCTTTAACAGCTTGAAGATAGGCTCACAAGTTGTCGTGAGCTGAGCGATGAACCTGCTGATATAATTCAATCTCCCCAACAAACTCATCACCTCGGTCTTGTTCTTCGGAGGTGGCAATTCCTGGATGGCCTTGACTTTCGATGGGTCCAACTCAATGCCCCGACGGCTGACTACGAACCCCAACAACTTTCCAGATGGCACCCCAAAAGCACACTTTGTAGGATTAAGCTTGAGATTGTACCTGCAAAGCCTTCGGAAGAACTTCTTCAGATCCCTGACGTGGTTAGACTGCTCTCTAGACTTCACGATCACATCATCCATGTACACCTCGATTTCCTGGTGTATCATATCATGGAATATTGTTGTCATTGCCCTCATGTAGGTTGCCCCAGCATTTTTCAAACCAAATGGCATAACCCGATAGCAGTACATTCCCCACGGCGTGATGAATGCCATCTTTTCTGCATCTTCCTCGTCCATTAAGATCTAATGATAACCCGCGTAACAATCCATAAAAGAACCAATCTCATGTTTGGCGCAATTATCAATCAAGATATGGATGTTCGGCAACGGGAAATTGTCTTTTGGACTTGCCTTGTTGAGATCCCAATAGTCAACACACACCTTGGTCTTGTCATCCTTCTTCGGTACATGCACAATATTGGCTAACCAGGTGGGATACCGGGTAACCCGAATGACTTTGGCATCGAACTGCTTGGTGACCTCTTCCTTGATCTTTACACTCATATTCGTTTTGAACTTTCTCAGCTTCTGTTTGATAGGAGGGAATGTCGGGTCAGTGGGCAACTTGTGAACCACTAAATCAGTGCTTAGACCCGGCATGTCGTCATAGGACCATGCAAATACGTCTTTGTATTCGAACAGTGCTTTAATTATCTCTTCCTTGAGTTAAGGTTCCAGATGGACACTTATTTTAGTTTCACGGACATTTTCTTGGTCCCCTAGATTAACTGCTTCTGTGTCATTCAAATTAGGTTTGGGCTTTTCCTCAAAATGACTTAGTTCCTTACTAATTTCTTCATAGGCTTCATCATCCTCAAATTCCAACTCGTCATCGCACTCAATTTCTTGTATTATTATTTCAGAGTTAGATTGGCTTTTAAAACTGGTCCGAAGATTCCTCATGCATGTCATGTCATGTCATTGATATCAGCATAAAAAGAACTATACAAAAGAAGAAAACAAAAATAAAATTAGAAGAAATGAAGGAAAAGGAACAATTGCATTTCATTGAATATAAAGATAACAGGGTTTTAACATATCCAACTGGACGGAACATAATATCTGAATTACAGACCCTGGAATAATCCAGACAACTAAAAAAAATCAAAACCCACTACCAAAACTCCCTCCGGGTAGGAAGAGGAGTAGCTTTCCAGTTGTTGACTTTTGCACGTGGTCCCACAAATTGCACATCTGCCTTGCTGGACCCTTCCCCAGCCTAAACCATATTGACCTCGGCGAATAACCTTTCGAAACCCTTCTCCAAGTCTCCATCAGCACCAATCAGTGGTCCAGGGACCTTTGACAATAGTTGTTTCTGATACCCGGCCTGACGAATGACCTAGACAGACGCGGGATTGGCTTTGGCAATGCCCATGCTTTCTGTTTTATTTTTCTAGCTCTTCTCACGTCTGCAACGGTAGGCTTGAACCTCAGACCAAAAGTATCCAGATTCTTTGGAAGAGAAACTGGCTGCACAATACCTTGCAGAGATGCACTCAAACCCTTGCCCGATACGAAACCATTTTTCAACATTTCAACAGCCACCATATTTGATGCCGCAACCATCTTTGGAGTTGGCACGCACTTTCCTTCCGGAATTTTCTCTACCGATACTGTGTCGGAAACCTGATAAACCCATGGTCCCTTGTCATCATCAACCTCTATGACCGGAACGATGGCACCATTGGGCACACACAAATTATCTTCGCCGTGTACAACAATTTCCTGTCGATCCCATTCAAACTTGACCACTTGATGTAGAGTAGATGGGACTGCTTTGGCCGCATGGATCCAGGGTCGTCCCAACATCAGATTGTACAAAACAGCCACATCGAGCACCTGGAATTCCATAGTAAATTCAACTGGCCCTATTGTGAGCTCAAGCACTATGTCCCCGACTGAATCTTTCCCCCCACCGTCGAATCCCCCAATGCAAATACTGTTCTTGTGAATTCTTTCATCCTCCACTTGCAGCTTGTTCAACGTGGAGAGAGGACAGATGTTCGCGCTAGACCCGTTGTCCACCAATACCCGAGTAACCACAGAGTCTTCGTATTTCACTGTCAGATAAAGGGCTCTATTGTGCTCGGTACCCTCCACGGGCAACTCATCATCGGAAAAAGTGACTCGGTTTACCTCAAATATCTTGTTAGCTATCTTTTCCAAGTGCTTTACTGAGATTTTATCAGGAACGTGAGCCTCGTTCAAGATCTTCATCAAAGCACGATGGTGTTCATCTGAATGGATCAATAATGACAAGAGCGAGATCTGAGTTGGTGTCTTCCTTAACTGTTCCACAATGGAATAGTCTTGCGCTTTCATCTTTCTCAGAAATTCTTCTACTTCTTCCTCAGTCACTGCTTTCTTCACCAACACTGGATTATCTTTTGAGGTCTTAGCTTTTCTCAACTCTTCGGGGGCAAAGCATCTCCCCGATCGAGTCAAACCACGAGTCTCACACACTTCTTCTTTAACCTCCTTCCCCTGGTAAGTTACTGTCATTCATTCATAATTCCACGGGATCGCCTTGCTGTTGATCACTGAAAGCTGAGTTACTGGTTTTATAATAACAGGCTGTGTGCGAGCACCCTTCACGACCACAACAGGTTTACTTGTAACCCCAGGTACCACCACTTTAGCTTTTTCTGGTTTCACTATGGCAGCGCTTGACGACCCTTTTCCCGGCTACCACAGCTAGCTTATTGTCTACCCCTTTCAACTGGACCATTGATTTCCCACTGGTTCCCTTTTCCTTTGAACTAGTTTCATTGGAGCGGATCATCATCACCATCTACGAGGGTTTCTTAGCCTCCCCTTCCTTGTGTATCAACTCAATCATATGGGTCTCATGGTGAGCTGGCAGTGGATTCTGGTTGATATTTGGTGCTTCTGGGGCCTGAACCTCGATCTGATGAGTATCGATGAGCTCTAGTACAACTATTTTCAGTTTCCAGCATTTCTCTGTGTCATGGCCGGGGGCCCCTGAACAATACTCATAACTCACCGAACGATCAAGATTTTTGGGAAGGGGATTTGGCATTTTGGCCTCGATCAGATTCAACATACCCAACTGTCTCAGTCTGTGGAATAGGCTGGTATATGATTCTCCCAATGGAGTGAAAGTCTTCTGCTTCTGCAGCCTCTCATTCTTAAAAGCTTGATTGGGCCGAAAACATGTTCCAGGAGGATTTCTATAGGCTTTTGGGGGTGGATGGGTATTTTGTGGAGCTTGGTAGGGACTCTGTGGAGCTGGCACATGCCATTGTGCGTGAGCGAGGGGTTGGGTATAGGTTTGTGCGTGATGGACAGAAAAATGGGGATCTGGCGGTAGGTAATAGTGTTGTGGCGGGCTATATGGAGTGTGGGGGTAGGTTTGGGGATAGGGTCGAGGCTGGTTGTAGAACTGTGGAAGGTTTCTGGATCCACCCCAAGCTGCCGACTCGATCATTGCAACATCCTCTTTCTTCTTCTTTCCGAGTACACCCCCAGTACCGTTTTAAATGGCCTGGGTGGTTGCTTTGATTGCTGAGTAACTCATGATCTTATTGGACTTGAGTCCCTCCTCAACCATGCCTCCCATTTTCACAACTTCATTAAAAGAATTGCCCACTGCTGACACCAAATGACCAAAATAAGTGGGCTCCAAAGCCTGCAAGAAATAATCAACCATCTTTCACTCTTTCATCGGGGGGTCAACCCTCGCTGCTTGCTCTCTCCAACGGAACCCATATTCTCGGAAACTCTCACTGGGCTTCTTCTCAATCTTCGTCAATGATAGACGGTCTGGGATGATTTCAAGATTATACTGAAAATGACAGGCGAAGGCTTGGGCCAAATCGTCCCATGTGTACCACCTGCTATGATCTTGTTTGGTGTACCATTCTAGCACCGACCCACTCAAACTTTGGCTGAAATATGCCATAAGCAATTCGTCTCTTCCACCTGCTCCTCTCATCTTGCTACAGAATCCTCTTAAGTGTGCTACCGGGTCACCATGCCCATCGTACAGATCAAACTTGGGCATTTTGAACCCTGCTGGCAACTGAACATCTGGGAACAAACATAAGTCCTTATAGGCTACACTTACTTGACCTCCCAGCCCCCTCATATCTCGGAACAATTGCTCTAAGCTTTTGACCTTTCTGATCATCTCTTCATGCTCGGGATTTTTGGGCGGTTTCTCGGTCTCTGCCGGGATATCAAGATGAGGAGTGTAAGGATATGGTTCTGGAACTTTGAAGGTGGGTTCAGGGGGATAGTACTGGTTGTCGTGAGTTTGGAACAGGGGTTCACTGGAAGATCGGTGTAATGTAGCAGGTGGAGGTGCCACAAAAACAAGTGTAATTGGTGGAGGAGGGTATGAGACTTATTTGGGTGGTGGAGCTTGAGAAGTATGGGAAGTGGCGCCATGACATTGTTGGTAGAGGGGAAAGGCTGGAGATGAGTTCACAGTGGGAGGCTCTGGAGATTGGGCTGATGGTGGGATATAAGCAGGATTGGTGGGATAAACCGGTGGTGGATGCCCCTTCGCCCAAGCTTGGTATATTTCAGCCATCTGCTATTTCAGCTTATACATTTCTTCCCTCATTGCATTAACGTCCATTTCTTCCACCTCTTTCGATGGGTCGCCGATACTTGTTTCCGGTTCCTGATCGACCATACTCAGCCTGTTTTTCGATCAGGTGTTGTAGGAGTGAGTTGCCAGAATGCCAGTCAACTAACCACCTTCCTGGACTTAATACATCAAACAAACAACCTTGTTAGCAATTAGGCTTTAACATATTGGTAACCACACATTGGGTGTGAATGCACCTAAACAGTTAACCGTCTCTATTATGTATTTGATCGGTTGGATGCGTCATCCCGGCCTTTTCTTTCTTTTAATTGCAAACATACCCTTTTCTTTTCTTTTCTTTCATTTCCTCTCATTCTGGCCTCTGTTCTCTCTTTGTTTTTACTCTCTCTTATTTTCTTTTTCGTTCTTGTTTTTCCGCTCTTTCCTCTTGTTTTTCCTTTTATTTTATTTCCCTCTTTTCCTCTCTCTCTCTTTTTTTATTTGGTTGCGGTCGAATCCTATGGAGATTGCCTACGCATCATGATCCCGCATGAATCAGACCAAGCGTAGTTCTTGTAGATAAGTGCGAAATAAAACATTTTTGGTATTTTCAGTTTTCATAAAATGAAAAAACAAATACTTCCATTACAAACTCAAAACTAACAAATTCCAAAAGACTAACAGATTTCGATGCAAAGATGAAATAAAGACTCCAAAAATAGACATTATATTCCAACAGAAGAAAATACAGACTCGAAAACAATTGGACGGACTCTAGCAGAAAGAAAACTCAACATGACTGACAGACGCTTAACAAAAGGAAATGCAGACTCAAACGAAAAAATCATGAATACATCAATGCTCCTAATGCTCGCGGGACATCATTCGGTCTCGCCGCGGGCCTATATGCAAGCTCCCTTTGAAGTCGATCCAAGTCATTCATTATCTGTTTAACAAATGTCATTACTGCTGCAAAGAATGTAGTGCGAGTCATATCCTCACAAATCTGGCACTTCATAACGATGTAGTCGGCAATGCTTCTAATTCTCTCTCTTATGGCACCCTTTTCTTGTAACAAACGCCCAATCTTTTGGGCCCTGGCTTCCAAAGTTTGCTCAACCACATGATTTTGCTTCCTCAAGTTATTGCAAATCAATTTCTAATTGCGCCAATGTTGTATAACAATGTTCCCTTTCAACTTTGAAGTCTTTTGCCTGTTTGATCATTTTGTTTTCTATGGCGATGACCCTTCTCTTTAACCCTGCGACCTCATCATCGTACCTTTCTCTCAATTGCTTAACCAGGCGTACTCGTTCATCTGCGTTTTTAGCCAATTGCTTTCGAGCCTTGGCTATTTCACCTTCTGCTTTATTCAAATCAAAACTATAGTCATTTACTTTCTGCCTCAGGTTAGCTATGAGCTTTTCATCTCTATCACTTCGGACTGGATTTTCTGCTGCTACTTTCAATTTCTGAATTTGACTCGAAGGGCCTCATTTTCTTTGGCTAGCTTTTTCTTTTCTCCTTCGTCCGCTGCCACTTGCAAGCTATTCTCGAATTGAAGTTCTCTGACTTGCTTTTACAACTTGCTTATGGTAGCCCTGTACTCGTTTTCTTTGGTCAGCCAATCCCATTGTACCTGAGCTCCGTCGGTGAATTGCTGGACATGGGGTCTCTTTGCGGGCCTGTCAGGCTCATGTTGAACTCGGGATCTTTTACCATACCAATCAATATAACTGGGCTCCACCTCGCCTCTGGATAGGTCTCGTACTTGCGTGTTAGGCCCTAAGAATCTGCACTGATGCCAAACCCGACGCACTTTTTCTTCTGGGAAGGCAACTTTTGGATCTAACTCAATGACTTGCTGACTCAAATCTTCATTGTGTGGGATGGTCTGGTATCGGCCCAACTGACGCAAGACTCTGTGCGGAGCATAAGGCTGGATACTCCGCAAACCCATCAACAGCAAAAAAACACACCTCAGCCGACATATAGATTACTCCGTTGACCGAGAGCCATCCGAATGTCCATTCGATCTTATTTGCGGTCAAAGATCTCAAATGAGCATTCCATGCTTCCGTACCATCTGGAAATTCATAACCCTCTACTTGCTTTTCATGTTTTTCAATGCACTCGAGGCCAGTCATACCGCAATTCAAGTATCCGGGACGGTGGCAAAGGTGTTCCTCCATCCATATTTGTAACAGTATATTGCACCCTTCAAAGAACATTGCTCCTTCTCGACAACGAGTAAGAGCTCGGTAAATTTCTGCCAAGATCAACGGCACTATAGTCTCATTTGCCTTTTTCACCATAAAGTCAGCTATCCCTACTAACCCCATCTCTATGTTCCCATCTTTTCTCGGGCAAACCAAAATACCCAGGAATGCCACTATGAAAGCTAATCCTCTCCGAGCTTCCCACTTATCTTGATTCCCAACATTAGTAAGACCAGTATCTGGTGTTTCGAAGCCACATGGATTCCCGTATTGTCGGTACAGAAAGTAGAAGGTACAAAATCCTTTGGCCAAATTTCTGTCTCGGACATCCCGACTGATGCTTAACAAGTCTAAAAATTTGTGGGGGATCACTATTCTTGGTGCTACCGGGTATTGACTTCTGAGATTCCCTTCGAAACCAGCATAGCCTACTATCTCTTCTAGCGTAGGAGTTAACTCGAAATCCGCAAAGTGGAACACATTATGTGTTGGGTCCCAAAACGGTATCAAGGCCTCAATCACGTCTTTTCTGGGCTTGACCTTCAAAATCCCAATAAGACCGTCTAGTGCTTTTGTCACAACTTTTCTGTTGTCGTTCCCCAAATCATGCCACCACATATGTAGCTCCAAAGGGATCTCTTCACGGACTGAGAAAGGTTCATTTTGATTTCTGCTCATCCTGCACATTTATTAAGGTGATTAAAAGAAAACTATGACTCATTTTGACTTAAGAGAAATGACCGTTTTTTAAAAATTTCCACAAAACATCCGGCCTTTCAGCACTTCAAAATAAAGATTTTAAGGCTGTGTCAACTAACCAGCCAAAACCTTTAACAGTGACAAAAGTGGTTGTTCTTGCAAAAACAGCCTTCCGGCGCCCTTTTAGGGATATTCGGCTATTTCTGACAAGAATGACATCACCCTAATTATTTTCAAATTAAAGCAAAAATTTTCTGGCTACTTTTGCAAAAGGACGTTGGACCCGATTGGGGTTGCCTACGTATCTCACACCTTGTGAGAATCAAACTGGCGTAGTTCGGGCAAGTAAAACAAACTATTTTTGATTTGAAAACAAAAAAAATTCTCTTTTTTTTCATTTCACTGGCAACTAAAACTATTTTTTGGAAACACCAACTTTTGTTTTCCTCTTTTTTGTTTTGTTTTTATTTTCTCAAAAATCCGGCAGAGTTTCAACACTATTTGGACATTGATTTTTTTTTAGAAGAGGCGATTAACTCTCTTTAGCCCTCATACTGCTATTTCTCTTACCTCAACTTTCCCAATATTCATAAGCCGGTCAGCATGCAAGTCCGAAGCAAATAAATGTACAAGTAGCAAGTAAGATGCATCAGGATGTTGTTTTTATTCCGGGTGCACCTGTCCTAGACAGACCCAACCCCTGTGTTGAGTCTCCAAAGTCAAAATGCACATGATGCAAACAAACGTTCCTATTAGGGCTCTGGCATGAGGTCTTGTTATACTAGGTTTAAATCCTGGGGTTTATTATTCTAGACCTGGCTTACCCGAGCGGACAGCTCGAGCCGAAGGGGGGCAGCGTACCGGGAATACAAAAGCTTCGCCGACTTTGCAACTTGTCCGAACCTCGTTCTAAATTTGGAATATGACTCTAACAGAAAAGAAGTCACACGAAGTGCACACTTCTTCATGATTTAGAAGACTCGGAGAGAAGAGGGATTTCGCAACAATTTATATACAGTTCACGGAATATCAAAGCGGTAAAAGCAATCGATTAGCACATAAGGCCCAAATCATGTAACAAAATCAGATAATGGATAAAGCCAACTATAACATTTATTCTAAGCTCGAATTCTTGAACCCTGAACCAGAGATTCTGGGTTCGTTCCCAGTAGAGTGGGGAGGTGGTGTCACACCTCCTTTTTTCACCTATACCCCGTAAAGGGCTATAGTATAAGGGAGTTTTTCCAATTAAAGGACAATCGAAACGGGATTTATTGTTAAAAGATTCAGAGTCGCCACTTGGGAGATTTATGGTGTTCCAAGTCACCGGTTGATTCCCGAATCGTGGAAAACATGACTCTGTTTACCAGTACGCGAACTAGAAATCCGGGTAAGGAATTCTGTTAACCTGGGAGAAGGTGTTAGGCATTCCCGAGTTCCGTGGTTCTAGCACGGTCACTCAACTGTTATAATCGACTTAATTATCTAGTTTTAATCAATTATGAACCTATATGCGGATTTTAATTTTTTAACCGCTTTTAATCATTTAAGGAATATTGAACGTCATTTAAAACATGTCTTTGGATCGCGCCACATGAAATGCACCCGCAATCCGGAACACATTTTATTCAATGTTTTAGGATTTGGATTTGGGTCACATGAAATGTGCACCCGAGTTTAAGAAGGTAATATTATTAAAAATAACGCGCCTAAAGCAACTAACGCGTTGTTAACTTTGCGAGGGCCATTACTCAATTAATCAATTACTACGGCTCTTTCCAGTTACTAATAAATTCTAGTGAATGACATATTATAGATTGGGCTTGTGCCCTTACTTCCAGTATTCAAACAAGCCCTACAGAAGAGCACCCGCATTGAATAGGAAAGCCAATTTAGTTATTCACAGAAAAGGGGCTCAAGCCCTATTCAAGATCAAGCCCAAGGCAATAATAGGCAGGCCCAGTAAAAAAAAACTTGCGCCTCAGCTTTGCCACCTCATGGCCCAAGCTATTCGAGGGCTAAGAAGAGAAATGAAGACCAGACCCAAGGGGTCTCTAGATTTGCATTTGACATCGGAAATTGTTTTTGATTGACAACAGATTCTTATTAATAACAAGCTCAACATCAAAGCAACTTATTACCAACATGGGTTCAAAAGGATATATTAATACATAACGCTCAGATACTAGTAAGGATCAAGCTACAATCAACAATAAAACTTAGGGATCAAAAAACAGAGAAAACAAAAGAATATCACTGATAGTAGAATCCACAATTAATCTGAAGTTAGGAGATGTTGTTTCCAAGCTTATTGTTAACTAACCACCTTAACACATGTGAGTCTCTTTTGAGATCCGCACGCAATAGACTTGACATGTTTTGAACAACACCATTTTAAAACTTAAAAACAGTCCATTCATACACTAGAGTTCGAACAATGTTAAAGCACTCAATACCCTGAAAGTATACAATAAATCTGAGCAATGAAATCACCCTAAGCTTTTAGCATGCACTAGCATTCAATACAAACCAGAAGCAGAACTCCACAAAAACTGAGGCATCTAGTCATGCATAATGAAAGAATTTAACAACAACTACATCTAAACTTTGAAACATTTAGTCGAATGTCAACTTGGGTTTCTAAAGCTTCATACAAGCCAATCAATGTTCAATTCCATGTCGGGTTTGAGTGGTGTACCTGGAAATTATATAAGGGAAAAAATGATTATAATAAGCAAGTTGTAACAGCAGTAGACCAAGACAACAGAACTTGACAGCAGCAAGCAATGTCCCAGATTCAACCAAATAACCAAGGAGCTCCACTCAAATACCAATATAGCAGTGACCTCAAACCAGCACACAAATTCTAGACTTCAACCAAGAATTAATTCAAGCCATTTCTCACGTTTACTGAACTTAAGATTTTCTTTGACAAATTGGAATAAAAAATGAGAAAAAAGAACTGGAAAGCCAATAGAACAGTGTTTTCTGCAATTGTTTAACCGCCTAGACTTTCTCAACTTTCCAACCCATGTTCAAAGGCAAGAATGATATGTCTTTATAGGTCAGGCCATAGGGCAAACTTCAGAATCACATATTTCCTTTCTACCCTCTTTAGAATTCTTGTTTTAGCTTAGGGATTCCTAAATTTATGACTTGTTACCCAAGTTAAAACCCATCAAAAGGTCTGAAATATCCCTGAACCCCTCCCTAGAAGCTTCTATTCCTGTTATCAAAATATTCCCCCAGTAAACTACGTAAAATACCCTCCCCGCCCCTAAAAATTACCTTGAACCCCAACTGAGACATGGGTCAAATTAACCCACGGTTGCATTTACCCCAAGAATCCAAACCAATTTGGATGGACTGCTCTTTACCAAATGGACCAAAGACAAACCAAAGCCCAGACGAACACTTATCTATTTGAAAAGAAAAATTTGCAAGCCATGATAACATGAAATGATTTCAAAGCAAATCTACTAACTTACTGATCAATTAAGGATGACTAGGCAAGGATTTAATTCAGTTGAAGTAACTTAATTTTAAAATAACTTGGATGGCTAAACAGAAAACAAGATCGGAGAGTTATCCATGCTATTAACACAATGGACTAAAGAAATCAGAAAACAAACTTTCACGAAGAAGAGAAGGACAATGACCGGAAGACCAATCTAAACTCGAGAGATTAGTCGAGTTTCAGCCAGACTAGTATAAGAAGATTAAGCTAAAGAAAAGGGGAAGAAAAAGAGAATAAGACAATCAAAACGGAAGAGAAGAAAAGAGCTTACCGATTTAGACTCGAAATCCATCGGAGACAAAAGCCCTAACAAAGCTAAGGTCGATCGTTTGAATCCGAACTTCAAAACTCGAAGAACGATTCCTTCTGACCATACATGTACCAAGATTGACGAAAAAGTGGTTTTGAACTTTTGGGGTTGACCTCAGATTCAAGATTCGCGGAGCTCCGGGCAGATTCGAAAGAGAGTAGTTGTGGATTTGGTATGAGGGGATACTGGGGGTTGTGGGGTGTTAGTTTGGGGTTGAACGAAGGCGGCACCGCCACCGGACGGTGGTGGAAAAGGGGGCGGCTCTATTAGGGTTAGGCTTGGGTTCTCTGATAGGGGTGTTGGAACGATGAAATGAAGGGGGGGTAGGGGCGTTAGAACATATATATATCAAGTAAGGGCTCAGTTCCAAGCCGTCTGATCATATGGGATCATCGGCTGAGATTGGACTCCAGAAAACGATGTCGTATGGTACTGGGGGGTTTGGACCGGGTGAGGCATGGATTTGGGCTGATTTGAATGGGTAATTTCGTTTGGGCTGGGAAACTTGGATTGACTTTGGCCCAGATTTAAACCTTATTATTTCTTTCTTTTTCTTTTCCAATTTCACACTTCTTCTTTTTTCTCTCTCTTCCAAAATTAAAATAAATCCTACATTAATTAATAATTATTTTAAACTAAATTAACCTACCCAATTAGATTAATCACTCATCATGATATTTACAATAATTAATTAAATCCTAAATTTAAAGAAAAATTACACAATTCATAATTAAAGAGTAAAAATGCAAAATGAATTATTTTTGTGATTTTCGTTTTTTATAAAACAAACTAATTTTCTAATTAATATAAAAATATAAAATTAAATCCTAAATGCAGATGCAACATATTTTTGTATTTTTCATGAATTAAATAAACGTGCACAGATAAATGCAAATAATTAACAGAAAATGCCACGAAATCCGACAAAATTGCAAACACTGAAAGAAATTACTTTGTTTTGAATTTGTTGGAGTAATTCATATAGGGCAAAAATCACGTGCTCACATACTAGATACTATTAGAACGCTTAGGTAACAATAATTAAGGGGAGGGTAATCTGGTAGTAAAGGATATGATGACATGTGCGCTAATGCTACGCGTAACACCTCTATCTGAGGAAAGTTTACCGAGTATTGCACAGAAGTGATCCTATAGGCTAATAAACCTAGGACCCCCTTTATTCCTGTGTTTTAAATGTAATATCTATTTGTCTAAATTACTTTATTTGCTTATAAGACTAATTCACTTAAATGAAGTTTCGCCAGGACCCACCGTTGTGGACCTCGAGGGGTAGCTAACACCTTCCCCTCAAGGTTATTTCGAGCCCTTACCCAATCTATGGTAATTCAAGCTAGTTTATGAGTTATTTGCTTTAGGTTCCATAACACACCTTAAATCCGTTAGATGGCAACTCTTCAAATCTCTCACCCAATCCCAAAAGAAAAGTAGTTGTCTCAAAGAATGTCAAAACCCGGACTCCGCGAGGAAAAAGGGGGCACGACAGCATGGCGACTCCGCTGGGGATATTTTAGGCTCTTACCATAACGAACTTGTTTTTGTGAATTAGTCTTAAGCATGCTTTATTACGTTAATACATGTGCACCCTTTCCCCTTCCCCCCTCATTTGGATTTATTGCCTATTTTAAGCATTCATGATTTACTTTATTACAGAAACTGACTTGTCTTCTTATTTTCTTTCTTAACATCTTTCAATTATTAAATACCGCATTTATTGTGGAAATACGTGACAACATGTTATTTATTATTGCATAAATCATGCTCAACATCATATACCACTCGTGCAATCAATCCTATAGCAACGCTTGATGAGTGTTTGCGCTCTTTCTATATATCACTCTTTAAATTCGGAAAGGCGTATTTGCGGTAAAATTAGTCGATCAGCGGTGCAGTCGACGGTTCCGTGCCTTTCCCCCTCGAGTTGTCCACTTGAAGGTACCAGTCTAGACCTCTCTAGAAAACTTAGTCTGATTAATTGTACATCCATCATGGTCAAACCTAGTTGGGTTAATATGTTGTCCGCATAATAACCTTTTAAGATAAGCCTCGTCCAAAAGTCCATCGGGTTTTCCATAATCCCAACGGACGTAACCACGATTGTATGCATTAATTTCGGAGAAATAAGTGCAAATATGCTAATCATTGTTGTATAAATAGTCAGATCTGGAGAGGTAAAGGGCCTAACCATATTTGTTTTGCAGAAAATGAGGCATGAGGTCCCCAGGTTCGACATGGTTCATAACATATCACCATTGTTGCTAGATTGGTGGGAGGATCTTCCGTCATGTGATAAGAATCATGTGAAAAGGGTCTTAGGAAATTTACCTTCTTTATTAAGCCTTCAGCCAAACAAAATGTTAATCGAAGCTGCCACAATGTTCTGGGACAAAGAAAGAGCAGTGTTCCGCTTTGGAAACATAGAAATGACCCCCTCTTGGAAGAAATAGGGGGATTCGCTGCGTTGCCTTGGGATAGTCCCGGTTTACTTGCACCGGCAAATCACACTACTAGGGGGTTTCTGAAGATGATGGGATTAAAGAAGAATGATGACCTAGAGTGCCTGAAAAATTCCTACATACCCTTCGACTTCCTCTATGAACGATATGGTCACAGCAGATCTTATCATATTTTTGATGACGAATTCTCCATCACTTCTTTAGGTTGGATTCACCTCAGGGTTTTTATGTTCATTGTCTGTTTCTTACGGGCAAAAGCTTACTTATTGTTGGACATGCGTGATCTAGGAAACATGATTGATGGGGTCAAGAGAGTCAAGCATGGAGAAGGCCCTTCAGGGACCAAATAAATTAGGGGATGATGTTCTTTATTGCTTTTAGTTAGATTAGATTTCGATGTAATAAGGCTTAATGCCATTAATGACTTTATTATTATTAATATTATTGTCGATTTAGTGAAAGATTGTTTTGGCTTATTTCCGCACTATTGAAATGAAGCAAACATTGGCATCAATTTTTTCCAAGTGTATGTGTCGCTTAGGCCGACCTCAAGCACAATGAGGTCCCCAAATTAGGATGCGAATTATTGCATGACCTTTGTGAAACATGTTTAAATATTGCAAACACTCTTTTATTTCACCTTACTGACTTGGTTACCTTTTACTTTTTCTTTCTTTTGATTATTTCCATTTCCAAAGGCCGGTTCGTGCATACTGGCATCATCAGCATACATACTAGATCCAGAGGTCCTCCACCTCCTCCTCCACCTAGAAACCTGAAAAGCAAAGGCAAAGGCAAAAGGAAAATGGATGATTTGAGTGGTATACGAAAAGATAATGCTACTGTGGCGGAAAATGTTGAAACTTCGGATGGTAGAAGCACCCCAGGGCAGAATGAGTTGGTCTTACATTTGGAGTAGAAAATCCTGGAACTACAGGGCGAGGTTGAGTAGGTCCGAAATCTGGCTAACCTTTACTCTCAATATTCTTGAAATCAACCAGCAAAACCCAACTACCTAGAACCAAACATTGCCACAAAACACACAAAACCAAAACCACCACCTATAGCTCTGAATCCTCCCGCACCACACCAGTATCATAATCCTGCACCTCCCCAAAACCTCAACCCACCACCAGTGCAAACCCCTTAACAACACTTCCATCACCCAGCTCAATACCTGCAAACCACTACTTACCACACTCCCCAAAATGCACCACAACCCACTCCAGATCCCCAAAACTCAACCAGAAACCACCCATACACCCAAGTTCTAAGAACTCATCAAAGCAATCCGATATATGTGGAAACCTTACCCCATACCCTGCAGCAAAACCTATACATACCTAAACCAACTGAGAAGGACCTACTCATTTGAAACATGGCAGAGGAACTCAAGAAGCTTACAGGGAGAGTCCAGAGTGTTGAAGGTGGGAAAGGCGTTGAAGGTCTGAATTACGAAAATTTCTATATTCAGCCAGATGTAGAACTGCTAGAGGGTTACAAACCTCCCAAGTTTGAAATGTTCGATAGCACTAGTGATGCGAAGGTGCATCTAAGAACATACTGCAACAAGCTTTTAGGAGTAGGTAAGAATGAACAAATCCGCATAAAACTGTTCATGCGAAGTCTTACAGGATACGTCTTGTCTTGGTATATCAGTCAAAACCCGGAGAAGTGGGCCAATTAGGTAAGTATGGCATCAAATTTCATGGACAAATTCAGGTTCAACAGAAAGAACGCCCCAGACATTTTCTATATCCAAAACCTCAAGAAGAAGCCAACAGAAACCTTCTGCGAGTATGCTACTCGTTAGAGATCAGAGGCTGAAAAGTTAAGGCCGACACTTGAAAAAGAACAAATGAACAAGTTCTATGTTAGATCTCAAGATCCGCAGTACTATGAAATATTGATGGTCATCAAGAATCAAAAGTTCTCAGACATCATCAAGTTGGGAGATAGGATAGAAGAAGGAATAGAGAGTGGGATGGTGACTAATTTCGAGCTGCTGCGAGCCACAAATAAAGCCTTACAATCAGGAGGTATCTCAAAGAAGAAAGAAGTGGGTGTTGTGATGGTAGCCTAGGGCCCTAAGTCTCCCCTCACATACCAAACACCTCTACCCACATATAAACCCTCACCCCCAAAATATCAATACCCTGCCACCACCTACCATATCTATAACACTTAACCTGCACATTACCATTCACCTCCACCCGCCACTAAAACTACCCAAAGCCGCGTCCAAATTTTGACTGTAGAACTCCTAGACAATGCACCTAATGGCTGAACCCATAGCTCAATTGTATGAGAGATTGAAAGCCATTGGTTATGTCACACATATTCTTGTTGTTGTTGTTGAGAATCCTTCCCAGTGGATCAACCCCAATAAAACGTGTGCCTATTATTCAGGCTTGAAGGGTCATACCATTGAAGAATGTCGCACGTTGAAAGACAAGATTCAGGCACTGATCGACACTAAGATTATACAAGCAAAGGAAGTCGCACCAAATGTGCGCAATAATCCTCTCCCAAATCATAGAGGTGAGGGGTAAATGTAATAGAAACTGATGAGGAATGGGATTAGGAAGGATCCATCAAACTAATTTGAGAGGGAGATGCTCCTAAAACATTTCCGGTCACCCTCATGCCAGTTGTGGTACAAACCCAGGCAGCATTTGAAGTCAAGGTAGCTACACCCTTCACCGTAATGGTAGCTCCTACACCATCTTACAAATTTGATGTCATCCCATGGGATTATGTTGCGAAAGTGAGAATGAAGGGAAAAGCCAAGATGGAAAAAATAGGTGCCGCGCAAGGTATGACTAGAACTGGCAGAGTTTACACACCTGAGAATCTGGGAGGAACGATCAAAGAAGCTATACCTAAGTCGCTTGTTGTTAAGACTGGCACTGATGATCTTTGGAGGAAGATACAAGCAAGATAATACTCTGTTGGTGATGACCTAAACAAAACCCCCGCTCAGATATCCATCTTATCACTGTTGCAAAACTCAGACGCACACAAGAATACCTTGATGAAGGTGTTAAGTGAAGCTTATGTACCCGCCGGTATCACTAGTGGAGAGATGGCTAACATGGTCAGACAAGTACTGGAGAATCACAAAATTACTTTCCACGAAGATGAGTTACTGCCAGAAGGATTGAGTCATAACAAGGCATTGCATATCACCATGCAATTTGAGGACAAGTTCATCACCAAGGTCCTGATAGATGGAAGTTCGAGCCTGAACATATGCCCACTGACCACTCTGAAAAGATAAGGTAAAGGCCTGCATGAGATATGGATGGGAAGCATGAGTATGAATGAATTTGACGAATCTCAGAGAGACACTATTGGGGAAATAAACCTTGATCTACAGATTGGTCCGACTTGGTTTGATGTTGAGTTCCAAGTGCTAGATATATCTGCTATTTACAACCTATTGTTGGGACGACCATGGATACATGCATTTGGGGTAGTGGCTTCTACTCTACACCAGGATGTGAAGTTTTAATGGAATCATCAGGAGGTTATCATTCATGGAGATGGAAGCAACCCTATCTACACCAACTAGACCGTTCCAGTCATCAAAAACAGGAGGAAGTTGGGTGGAGAAACATATCACCGCATTGAGCGGGTGAAAGCAATTGAAAAGAATCGATAGTGGATCAAGAAGATAGAAAGCATATTGATGTGGACGAGATATGAACCAGGTAAGGGTCTCGGCAAAAAGCTTCAGGGGATCACTAAACTCATACAACCACAGTATTATGGGACGACCTTCGGAGTCGGGTACGAATATACCATACAAGAACATCATGATTGGATAGCGCCATAGCGCGCCCATTATTATCTGCTTCAACAACCCATACCACCTCTACACCAAACATTCTGTTAGACTGATATAATGTGGGGATCTGAGGAAGATTAGATTTTGGCCAGTATGAGGAAGCTGTTTCTGGACGAAGAAGACATGGACTGTAGTGCGATTATTGAGGAGGAGGAGGAGGAACACCTTACCATTCAGACAGTGGGAGAAGGAGCTATTCTCCTTCATCGTCGCCCATGCCCTGACAATCTCAAAGTCTATTTCTCATATTCCCTTCTATCTCCACTAGTACTTGCTCCAAGTATTCTAGTCTTTCTGTTGACAGTGGAAATCTCTTTCCATTCCCTTATCACTTCCATATTTACTTTATGTTGCTCCAAATACATAGCTTCGAATTCAAAAACCCTTTTGCGTAGCCTCTTGTATTTCACCTGCGCCTAATCTACTTTGTCTATGGTCCTATATTTCAAACTGATTCCCAGTTTGATGTCCCCAGCTATATCATCTTCTAACCATGATAGATAGTAGTACATATGGTCAGCGTGATACTTGTCTGGCTCAATGGTTTCTGCTTCCATGATGATATTTTGGTTCCACATGTATTGAGCTTCGAACTTGAATGGGATGAAATCACCCTTGAAATCTGCTTTATATTGAACCATGTTGGAAACCCGATGTATGACGTGTTTTCTTCCAGCTTACCTCATTACCCTTATATAAGCGTAAGGGTAGATGCCTCGCAGCCCGATCAGTACCAAGTGAGTAGTCCCTTTGATCTGATGATGAACTCAATACTAGGAAACCATTCAAACATCCAATGCACTTGCTCGTCTGTCAAATTCCTGAAGAAACACACCTAACCTACAACATTTCCAGGCTTTGCAAACCTGTCTGGAATGAACGTCATTTTATTTGGGTGATGGTTGGCTATGTAGTCATTCAGTGGCCTTCGCAGAAGCTCTTGACGATACTTTCCCCTCTAAAAGTGTTTCAGTAGCCAAACTTGTAGCAATATATTACAACCATCAAAGTGTCCGAACCTCTATTTGCACTGATCCATTGCATGATACATCTCATCTAAGATCATTGGATGATAGTATAAGCTTATCCTTCGATTCCATCCATTAAGATCCTGGCGACCAAGCTTAAGCGAGTATGACTCCTTCCTCCTTGCATCGGAAAGATCAACAACCCCAAGAACCAGACAATAAAAATATAATCCCGGCGGTGCACCCATCCTAAAGAGGTAATGGATAGTTCGTCATGATGAAGGCGATATGATTTGCTATGCCCATAACACTCGTAGAGAAACTTAAAAGGGATGTATGATTTCTTTAGACAGAGTAGTTCATCATTCTTCTTATAACCCAACATTTTCAAAAAACCGTGGGGAGTGCCATTTTCTGGCACCAGTAGTCCCGGTCCCATGGAAACTTGGCGAATCCCACTATTTCTTCCAGGAAAGTAGTCATTTCAATATTGCCAAATTGGAAAACAACTCTTTTCGCGTCCTAGAACATGGTAGCAGCCTCAATTAGTTCCCTATTTGGTCGAATGTTCAGTAAAGATGGCAGGTCATCAAGTACTCTCCTCACATGATTTTTATCACAAGGTGCAAGGTCTTTCCACCAATAAATTAGCAAAGGCGGGATATTCTGGACCATACCCGAACCTGAGGATTCTGTGCTTCATTTTCTGCAAATAAACAATGGGTAGCCCTTTCCCCCTCTAGATTCGACTACTTACACAATAATGATTAACATGTTGGCACATTTTCTCAAAGTAATGCACGTAATATGATAGTGTCCATTGGGAATGTGGAAATCCCATCGGACTTTGGACAAGGTTTTATCTAAGCGAGGTTTTACGTCAATAATGTCTCAATCCGTACTAGGTTTAGCATGATGCATTTTGAATTGGAGTGTGGTTTCTAGCAGGGTCTAGACTGGTACTCTCAAGCGGGAAACTTGAGAGGAAAAGGTACGGGACAGTCGACTGCACCGCTGATCGACTAGTGTACCGCAAATAAGTCTTTCTGATTTAAAAGGGTGATTTCAAGAAAGCACGAACACTTATCAAGCGCCTCTATGTATATAATAGGTATGCGTGGAGTATGGTGTGGAGCATGCTTTATGGAAAAATAATAACACATTGCCAAATATTTGTGTTACATCTCGCGTTTTCGTACGTAAAATTTCGTCTTTAAGTTAATCGGCGTAGACTCGGGGATGAGATCATCTTGATGTTAACGTACTTACGCTATTTATAACAAGCGATGAATAAGTGTTATGACGGATAAAAGGGTACACGGATTAAAGAAAACGAGATTCGTTGAAAGTGATCAATTTGGAATAAAATACGGGTCGAGCGATAATACCCGATAATTATGAACTACTACCATGCAAGGTACCATATGACCAAGGTAGTATAATATATAAAGTATATATGAAGTATTTTAAAAATAAATAGAATTTTAAGTAATTTGTGGTAATTTTTAAATTATGCGGGTAATAGATTAATTACCGGGTAACAAAATATTACCCAGTTAACTGATAAGTGGATAAAAATTTATAAAATATACCCATCTAAAATGTGGCAAAAAGCCACCATGACAAAAATGACTCATTAGTCATCATGCCATGTGGCAATGTAAGGGCTTATAATGCCATGTGGCCAAAGCCACCAAGACATAAAGTAACCTAAGTCTTACTAATTGAATGGTTATCCTAATTCATTTTGAAAGGGGCAGTAAACGTTAGGCATTTTCAAATCAGCAAAACAAACATTTGCATTCTGTCGTTGAAGCCAAGAACGCAAGAACAGAATTCATTTCATTTCGTCCAAAAAAAATCTTTAGCCAAAATTTTGAAATTCCTTGAACATTGGTTTGGCTTCTTTAGCAGAATTTCATCCATATTTCGCAAAAGCAGATTCGTTCGAATAATTTCAGGAACAGGTATGTTAAGGCACTCCCTTTTTTCTTTTGGCATGATCCAAATTATACTGAAGGAACGAGCAAATACACAGTTTCTATAAATTACTCTATTCATAGAAATAGTAGGGGTGTCTATATTCTTGATTCCCCATGAGAATTATTACTATCCTCTTTTCATGGGTCTCAGAATAATACGCAGTTGGAAAAGTTTATCCGGAAGAAATATCGAGATTATTATGTATTTTTTATGCATTTCACTCATTTATACATGTGTATTGACCCATGACCAGATGACGTTATGTACGCGTATATATGTAAATATATGTATATGGGAAAAGGTTACGGTGTTATATATGCACCACCACCTAATCAGCTGGTATATGATGATGATGTTGCCCACAATGGCTGAAATATGATTCAAACGGCGTTATATACGCGTATATATGTATTTATATGTATATGGGATATGGGAAGAGGTTATGGCGTTATATACGCACCACCACCTGATCAGCTGGTATATGTTGATGATGTTGCTCATAGTGGCCGAGACGATATAATGAGATGCCCTCAGTGGCCTGATGATATTATGTACACCCATATCTATGCATGGCACGACATTTATACGCATGTGCATGATATTATAAAAGTTTCAAAATTTACAGAGTTATTCAGGTTTAAAGGTATTTCTGTATTCCATGTTTCATCTATGTCTTTTACGTACTTATTTTCATGCCTTACATACTCAGTACATTTTTCGTACTGACGCCCTATTTCACGGGGCCTGCGTTTCATGCCCGCAGGTGCAGGTAGGCAAGCTGACGGTCCCCCTTCTTAGGATTCTTGATCAGCGAGAGTTGGTGTGCTCCACTTGATTTGGAGCTACTTTTTGTTTTGGTACGATACATATATATATATATATATATATATATATATATATATATAATATATATATATATATATATATATACGGTCCCTTTTCTTAGGATTCTTGATCAGCGAGAGTTGGTGTGCTCCACTTGATTCGGAGCTACTTTTTGTTTTGGTACGATACATATATATATATATATGTGTGTGTGTGTGTGTGTGTGTGTATGGGTATGATGTGGCTCAGTCCCATCTTTGTATAGTTATGTTTCTATTAGAGGTCTGTAGATAGTATGTCTAGTTGGGTTGTATGTGGCCTTGTCGGCTTTCAGTTTTGGATGTATAATTATCTATAGCAGCCTTGCCGGCTCGCCCACTGTATTCTTCCTGTATACGTACATATGCCTTGATGGCAGGTTTCTTTCACGTATGTTATTTTCGTAATGTAGCAGATGTTATACAGGTTCATATCTTAGAGGCATGCTTAGGGGTGTTTGACAGATAGGACTCAGGCACCCGTCGCGGCCCATCGGTTTGGGTCGTGACAAATATGGTATCAGAGCAGTTCTATCCTAGGGTTGTCTACAGACCATGTCTAGTAGAGTCTTGTTTACGAGTGTGTCGTGCACCACACTTATAAACAGGAGGCCACAGGACATATGGATGTTATCGTCTCTTTTTATCTTAGATTGTGCAATACAAAAAATTCATGTTCCTAATGATACGTTATATTTTTAGCAATGCCTCCAAAGAGTACGACCGCCCCGAAGGGAAAGTCTGTGGTTGGTGGGACTACTAGTCGAGCGCCACGAGTTACCAGGGCTTGGGAAGAATCTCATGGTGAGGTTCCATCTCTGAATTCACATACCCCGCCTTTTCCAGAAGAGCTATGAAGGGCACCAACTCCAGCGCCCGCCCCAGTACATTCAGCACCTTAGTCGGATGCGCTGGGTTAGGAGATGAGAAATGATGTTCAGTTATTGACCCGATTAGTAGCCGCACGAGCTCGGTGTCAGAAAGTAGGTATTGGTCATGCAGATAGGTCCGTGAGTGCGAGAGTTTGTGACTTTATTAATTTAGACCCTCCGGTATTCACTGGAGCAGACACGAATGAGGACCCTCAAGTATTTATTGATAGAGTGCAGAGGACGTTATGGGTAATGAAGGCCACTACGACTGAGTCAGTTGAGCTAGCTTCCTATAGACTCCGAAATGTTGTAGTTAATTGGTACGAGTATTGGGAATTGTCAAGAGGTGAGAATGCCCCTCCAGCGGTATGGCAAGAGTTTATAGAAGCTTTTCTTCGTCATTATCTACCACCAGAGCTTAGGCAAGCTAGAGTTGATAGGTTCTTGACCCTTCGACAAGGTAACATGAGTGTTTGGGAGTACAGTCTTCAGTTTGATTCGTTGGCTAGGTATGCTCCCACCTATTGTATCTAAGATGGAGGATCGGGTTCACCGATTTGTGATGGGATTAGAGCCTCACTTTCTTATCGATTGTATGTCAGTTTCACTTCAGCCAGACATGGATATTCCTCGTATTCAGGCATACGCTCAGGGTGTAGAGGAGCGTAAATAGAAACAGGGGGCTGATCGTGAGCATGATAGGGCCTAGAATAAGAGAGTGAGGTCTTCGGGTCCTTCTAGTGAGTTTCGAGGTGGTCAGAGGCAGTAGTATTCGAGATATCCATCCCAGCCCTCGGCTAGCACACCCCCTCAGTTGGCGGTAAGAGATTTGATCGTTCTACATATTCAGGGCCTGGTCAGAATTTTAGGGCATCAGGTTCTCAGTATATGGGTGAGTCAAATCATATGAGACCACCCTTGCCACCATGTACTTAATGTGGTAAGAAGCATACTGTGCAGTGCTGTATGAGATTAGGTGTTTGATATACTTCTGGTTATCCGGGCAACATTATGAGGGATTGTCCATGAAAGGTGATGCGAGTATAGCTCAACCAGCGGGATCTGTAGCTGGATTGTCATCATCAGTACGCCCCCTAGTCAAGGTCCCCAAGCACCAATGAGTCGTGGTAGAGGCAGAGGCAGAGCATCTAGATCGAGCAGCCCTCATAATCGCATTTATGCATTGGCAGGACGACAGGACCAAGAGTCATCGCCTGATGTTGTTACAGGTATATTAATAGTCTCCTCATATGATATATATGTACTGATTGATCCAGGTTCCACCTTATCATACATTACTCCGTTGGTTGCTAGTAAGTTTGAAATAAAACCTGAATTGGTTAAACCTTTTGAGGTGTCTACACCTGTTGGGGACTCGGTGATAGCTAAACAGGTATATAGGGTTGTATAATAATAGTTCCTGGTCGACCTACCGTAGCAGACTTAATCGAGTTAGATATGATAGAATTTGATGTTATAATAGGTATGGGTTGGTTGGCTTCTTGTTAAGCCAACATTGATTGTAGATCAAAGATAGTCCGATTTTAATTTCCAAGGGAGCCTGTTTTGGACTGGAAAGGTAACACGGCATCGTCGAGAGGTAGATCTATTTCCTATCTCAAGGCAAGGAAGATGATCAGAAAGGGCTGTATTTATCAGTTAGTTCGGGATCAGGATGTGGAAGTAGAGTCACTAACCATTCAGTCCATCCCTGTGGTAAATGAGTTTCCAGATATCTTCCTTAATGAACTTTCGGGTCTCCCGCCAGAGCAAGAAATTGAGTTTTCTATTGACCTATTACCAGATACTCACCCAATATCTATTCCTCCCTACAGAATAGCCCCCGTAGAGCTGAAAGAGTTGAAAGAACAACTAAAGGACTTGCTTGAAAAAGGTTTCATCAGACCTAGTACGTCACCGTGGGGAGCACCTGTGTTGTTTGTAAGGAAGAAAGATGGTTCCTTACGAATGTGTATTGATTATAGGCAACTGAATAAGGTGACGATCAAGAATAAGTACCCTCTCCTGAGGATTGACGTTTATTTGATCAGTTGCAAGGTGCCAAGTGCTTTTCAAAGATAGACTTGAGGTCTAGCTACCATCAGGTAAGGGTCAAGGATGAAGATATTCCGAAGACAACATTCAGGACTAGATATGGGCACTTTGAGTTTCGGATTATGTCGTTCAGTCTGACCAATGCCCTAGCAGTATTCATGGATTTGATGAACCGTGTGTTCAGGCCTTTCTTAGATCTGTTTTAATTGTATTTATTGACGATATATTGGTATATTCTCGTTCAGAGGATGAGCATGTTGTTCATCTATGTATTGTTCCCAGAGTTCTACAAAAAAGGAAGTTGTATGCAAAATTTTCTAAGTGTGAATTCTGGTTGAACTCTATAACTTTCCTTGGGCATATCATTTCGGGTGAAGGCATCCGGGTTGATACACAAAAGATTGAGGCAGTAAAGACTTGTCCTAGGCCCACAACACCAACGGAGGTTCGTAGCTTTATTGGGTTGGTAGGTTATTACAGGAAATTTGTGGAAGGATTTTCTTCCCTTTCAGCACCTTTAACAAAGTTGACTCAGAAGGGAGCAAAGTTTCAATGGACTGATGCTTGTGAATGGAGTTTCCAGGCATTAAAGGACAGGTTAACTTCAGCACCGGTTCTAATGCTCCTAGAAGGGACCGATGGCTGTGTTATCTATTGCGACGCTTCAGGAATTGTATTGGGTTATGTGCTAATGCAAAACGGTAAGGTTGTGGCTTATGCTTCTAGACAACTAAGAAAGAACGAGAAGAACTACTCGACCCACAATTTAAAGTTAGCTGCGGTGATTCATGCACTAAAGATGTGGAGGAACTACTTGTATGGCATTCATGTTGATATCTATACGGATCATAAGAGCCTTCAGTACCTCTTCAAGCAAAAGGAATTGAATCTTCGTCAAAGGAGATGGTTGGAGCTACTTAAAGACTATGACGTTGATATTTTATACCATACGAAGAAGGCGAACATAGTTGCCGATGCTCTCAGCCGTAGATCTATGGGTATCCTGTCGTATTTGCAGCCAGAAAAGAGGGGAATAGCCCATGAGGTTCATCAGCTAGCAAGTCTTGGAGTTCGGTTACTGGACTCATGTGACAATGGAATTACTCTTCAGGATACGGAAACATCCTCTTTAGTAACTGAAGTAAAGGAACGCTAGTACAAGGATCTCATGTTAGTTCATTATAGGGATACAACCTTTCAGAAGGAGAAGATGCCGTTTGAAATTACAGAAGATAGGGTCCTCAGATATCGAGGACAATTATGTGTAACTAATGTTGTAGGGTTGTGTCGGCAGGTTATGGGAGAAACTCACTATTCTCGTTATTCTATCCATCCAGGAGCAACAAAGATGTATCATGACATCAAGGAAGCATATTGGTGGGACGTAATGAAAAAGGATATAGCAGAATTTATTGCTCAGTGTCCTAACTGTCAGCAGGTTAAGATTGAGCATCAAAAACCCGGTGGATTATTGCAGGCTATGGAGATTCCGACTTGGAAATGGGAAATAATTAATATGGACTTTATTGTAGGCTTACCTCGTACCCAGCATAAGTTTGATTCGATATGGTTGATTGTTGATAGGCTCACAAAGTCAGCCCATTTTCTGCCCATTAGAAATACATATTCCTCAGAAGATTATGCGAGGCTTTATATCAAGGAGATAGTACAAATGCATGGTGTCCCTGTATCTATTATCTCGGATAGAGGATCTCAATTTACAGCTAACTTCTGGAGGTCCTTCCAAAAGGGATTGGGGACTCAAGTAAGTCTTAGTACAACATTTTATCCCCAAACAGACGGACAGGCTAAGCATACTATTCAAACATTGGAGGATATGTTGCGAGCTTGTGTTATAGACTTCAAAGGTAGCTGGGATGATCATCTGCCGCTTATTGAGTTCGCTTATAATAATAGCTATCATTCCAGCATTGAGATGGCTCCATACGAAGCTCTTTACGGACAAAAGTATAGGTCGCCTATAGGGTAGTTCGACGTTGGAGAATCTGGATTACACGGGCCATACCTGGTTCAGCAAGCCATAGAAAAAGTAAAGTTGATTTGGGATCGACTATTGACAGCTCAGAGTCATCAAAAATCATATTCTGACGTGCAACGACGAGATTTAGAGTTCAGGGTTGATGACTGGGTATTCTTAAAGGTGTCTCCTATGAAGGGTGTGATGAGGTTTGGCAAGAAAGGCAAACTTAGCCCACGGTATATTGGGCCTTAGAGGATCATTCAGATAGTGGGCTGAGTAGCTTATGAATTAGAATTGCCCTCGGAATTGGAGTCTGACCATCTAGTTTTTCACGTATCTATGTCTTGAACGTGCATTGGCGATCCTACCCGAGTGGTGTCCACGAATGATGTACAGATTACAGAGAACTTATCATACGAGGAAATTCCGATTGATATCCTAGACCGACAAATCCACAAGCTGCGGAATTAGGAGGAAGCCTCTGTGAAAGTGCTTTGGAGAAACAACAATGTGGAAGAGATGACTTCGGAGGCCGAGGAAAACATGAAGTCTAGATATCCCTAATTATTTCCTCCTCCAGAGAAGGGTCCGACTGAGACATCATAATTATAAGGTACGTGTTTAAATTCTTGTGTTGATTATTGTCATTAGTTATGTGAGGACATTGTCGTTATTAATAATTGTTATCCGGTGTAGCATTGTATTATTAAGCTTCTACAAGGAGAGTTGGTAGTAGTGTTGTTACAAAGGCGACCCTGCCAAAGTTATATAGATTACGGGGAGTTGAACATTCGAGGACGAATGTTTCTAAGGGGGGTAGGATGTTGCATATCACGTTTTTGTACGGAAAATTTCGTCTTCAATTTAACTGACGTAGACTCGGTGATGAGATCATATTGACGTTAACATACTTACGCTATTTATAATAAGCGATAAATAAGTGTTATGAAGGATAAAATGGGTACAAGGATTAAAGATAATGAGTTTCGTTGAAAGTGGTCAATTTGGAATAAAATACGGGTCGAGCGATAATACCCGATAATTATGAACTAGTACCATGCAAGGTACCATACGATCACAGTAGTATAATATATAAAGTATATATGAAGTATTTTAAAAATAAATAGAATTTTAAGTAATTTGTGGTAATTTTTAAATTATGCGGGTAATAGATTAATTATCGGGTAACGAAACATTACCCAGTTAACCAATAAATGGATAAATATTTATAAAATATAACCATCTAAAATGTGGCAAAAAGCCACCATGACAAAAATGACTCATTAGTCATCATGCCATGTGGCAATGTAAGGGCTTATAATGCCATGTGGCCAAAGCCACCAAGACATAAAGTAACGTAAGTCTTACTAATTGAATGGTTATCTTAATTCATTTTGAAAGGAGTAGTAAACGTTAGGCATTTTCAAATCAGCAAAACAAACATTTTGCATTCTGCCGTTGAAGCCAAGAACGCAAGAACAAAATTTATTTCATTTCGTCCAAAAAAAAATCCTTAGCCAAAATTTTGAAATTCCCTGAACATCGATTTGGCTTCTTTAGCTGAATTTCATCCATATTTCGCAGAAGCAGATTCGTTCGAATAATTCTAGGAACGGGTATGTTAAGTCTCTCCCTTCTTTCTTTTGGCATGGTCCAAATTATACTGAAGGAACGAGCAAATACACAGTTTCTATAAATTACTCTATTCATAGAAATTGTAGGGGTGTCTATATTCTTGATTCCCCATGAGAATTATTATTATCTTCTATTCATGAGTCTCAGAATAGTATGCAGTCGGAAAAGTTTATCCGGAATAAATATCGAGATTATTATGTATTTTTTGTGCATTTCACTCATTTATACATGTGCATTAACTCATGACCAGATGACATTATATACGCGTATATATGTAAATATATGTATATGGGATATGGGATATGGGAAAAGGTAACGGCGTTATATACGCACCACCACCTGATCAACTGGTATATGATGATGATGTTGTCACAGTGGCTGAAATATGATTCAAACGGCATTATATACGCGTATATATGTATGTATATGTATATGGGATATTGGAAGAGGTTATGGCGTTATATACGCACCACTATCTGATCAGCTGGTATATGTTGATGATGTTGCCCACACTGACCGAGACAATATGATGGGATGCCCTTAGTGGCTGGATGATATTATGTACACCCATATCTATTTCTCATCTTCCCTTCTATCTCCATTAGTCCTTGATCCAAGCATTCTAAACTCTCTGTCGACTTAGTGGAAATCTCTTTCCATTCCCTTATCACTTCCATGTTTACTTTATGTTGCTTCGGATTCAAAAACCCTTTTGCGTAGCCTCTTGTACTTCACATGCGCCTCATCTACTTCGTCTATGGTCCTATCTTTCAGACTGATTCCTAGTTTGACGTCCCCAGAAATATCATCTTTTAACCATGATAGATAGTAGTACATAATGGAGTTCCAGCATAAGTACACTAGAATTCCAACGTAATATATTGGAGTTCCAGTCCAGCATAATATACTGGAGTTTGGAGCACCGGTGCTCCAGTCTCCAGTATATTATACTGGAGCCAGCAAAGTATATCGGTCCAGCATAATATGCTGAAGTTCATACACAGGTGCACCGAAATCCAGTATATTATGCTGGACCGGTCTCTGTTAAAGCAAAATAGTGGCTATTTTTTATGGGATTTTTACCTATCTATACCATATATCAAACCTTATTACCAAAAATGTTCATAATTTGTTATTTACCCGTGTAGTCCACACTTTTACTACAAATTATATACCAATCCAAAAATAGATAGATTTTGCCATAAAAACCGCGCTAAAATGAAGGCACCAGATCTGCGTGTGATTCTGTCAACATTAAATTCGAATTGCTGCGTAATTCTCTCCTTCCTCAACGGAAAGAGATCTCTCTTCTCTCACTCAACTACAATTCTCAAAAAACGCAAGCTACTGAAGCTCCAGTAATCAAACGGAAAGGAGATTTCTGTTCTTCATCTTCATCTGTTCTTCCATATATTTTCCACCATTGATAGCCATTAAAAAGCTTGAAAGCTTTGAATTCAAATTTGGGTTTTCAAAAATCATTATTTGTTTGGATTGGGTGTTGTTGTAAATAATTCGGAATATGTTTAGGAGTTTATATCTCAATTTTGAGGGGTTTTGGTGAAGATTAGACTTGGTTTTGACTGAATTTTAGATTGAAACTCGAAGAAGAAGAAGAAGAAGACGTATTTCCAGAAATTGTAGATAAATTGTAGTTAAATTGTAGAATTGTAGATAAATTGTAGATGAATTGTAGATTGGGAAGACTAAAACTTCTACAAATCTTCTACAATTATGTCGAAAATGCCAATTATACTACAATTGAAATGAGAATTTGGATATTAAAATTCAATGTATCTATTTTGTAGATATCTTGTAGATAAATTGTAGATTATTTGTATTCTGATTGTAGATGCATTATTTTCTGTTTTCACAAATCCAAAACGACTAAAGCTTCTACAAAATCTTAATGCTTAATATACTTAATTTATTCTTAAATATACTTAATGCTTGCATATTGCACCAAATTCTAATGCTTGCATACTGAACCATATTCTCACATAAAGCCAGTTTTGCTTTCCTTCAGGCTTGAAAAGGACATCCGTTTTAACTATTTTTGGACGCGATATGCAAAATTGATCTCTGTAAGTCACAGTTATATATAATTTAAGCATAGGATCCTAAAGATAACTCTGGATATTAATTCATTACTAAGAATATGCATTTGAGATCCCTAAGCATAGGAGCATCGTGAGTTTTGTGTGTGTTGTGAACAGTTGAGATGAAAGGAAAGAGAAAATGGGAAGATACAGTCCTATAATTATGTCTAATATAAATGAACCCTTAATTATATCCCTAATTTGAATTATGGTATAGAAATGGTAATTTGGTATGCTTAAATGTAATAAACACAAACCTTAAACATTGAGGGTAATAAGGTTTGATATATGGTATAGATAGGTAAAAATAACATTTTTTATTGACTTGGTAAACGCTGACTATTTTTGAATGATCAGTCCCAAAACTGGCTATATCGTGCTATTTTTACTAATAAAACTGGATATCTGCCAAATAATTCATTAAGCAGCCCAAGTCATAAGAGGCCCAGCTAAAAGTGGGACCCTCTGTTCCTCAATTCCTTTCCCTTTATCTTATCTGCCCAAAGAATCCATGGTGTGTAACTAACTATTCATCCATTTCCTCACTTCCTCTACAGTAGCCAAAATGGCTTCTTTGACACAACAATTCGGAGGGTTGAAATGCCCACCAATTTCAACAGCAAGGGTTGAATCCAAGAAGCTTAAGGTGAATCCCATTAATCATCAGAATAAGAAGGCTAACAAAGCAAGAATAGTAGCACAAGCTGCAGCAGTGGTCACAAATGCACAAACAAGAGAAAGACAAAAGCTTAAGGAGATGTTCGAGGATGCCTATGAGCGATGCCGTACTGCACCTCTGGAAGGTGTTGCCTTTACTGTTGAAGATTTTCACTCTGCCCTTGAAAAATATGATTTTGACTCTGAAGTTGGTACCAAGGTTAGCTCCCAACTTCTTCATTTTTGTGTTTAAAAATGGATTCTTGGACTAATTAGGATAAATATTAGTTTATGATAGTAAATTGGGTCACATTTTGACAACATTTCAATGTAATTAAATTGGTACCAAGGTTGGTTCATTGCACGCTATATCTGTAGTCATATCAAATTCTTGATTCTGTTTTTTGGATGAAAAATGGAGTCTTGGACTAATTGGGAAAGCAATGAAATAGTTGAGTGCTGTTTATTTTTTAATTGTAAAATGGGTTACATTTTGAAATGCTAATTTGGGTTAACAGGGGAATTATTTTAACCTGATAAGTATATGATTTCATAATAGCTTGAAATGGATGGTTTGGGATTAATTGATGTTAGTATACAATTTCATGAAACTTTCATATTAATCTGTTATTATTTATGACTCGACCTTTGAGCCTAGCTTGATTTAGTCAAAGAAAAGCTTATAGCTGGAGTTCACCAAATGAAGCAGCAAATGGATTTCATTTTTTGCACATCTTCTTTCCAGGTCAAAGGAACAGTTTTCTCTGTGGATGCAAATGGAGCTCTAGTTGACATCACTGCTAAATCATCTGCATACTTGCCTTTACGAGAGGCTTCACTTCACACCATCAAGCACGTAGAGGAAGCCGGAATATTTCCTGGTTTGCGTGAGGAGTTTGTGGTGGTTGGCGAAAATGAAGCTGATGATAGTTTGGTTTTGAGCTTGCGTTCGATTCAATATGACCTTGCATGGGAACGATGTAGGCAGCTACAAGCTGAAGATGTTGTTGTCAAAGGCAAGGTATGCATTTGTCCTGAATCATCAATGCTTTAGTAGCACATTCAATCCTGTAGCAATGGTCAAGTTTAGTTCTTTGGATGATTTTGCAGGTCGTTGGTGCAAATAAAGGTGGAGTGGTGGCTCTGGTGGAGGGGCTTCGTGGTTTTGTTCCGTTCTCGCAGATATCAACGGTTAGTTGACTATTCACCACATGAATTATAACCTATTTTGTGAAGCTGTGACTGTGAGAGGGGGGGGGGGAGGGAGAGAGAGAGAGAGAGAGAACTACTTGGTCATTTTATTGAAACTCAATAAAAAGTGGCTCCTTATACAGGACTTGTTACCCTATTCTAATAGGATAAGTCACCTAATTTACAAGGATCTTATTAAAACGAATTAATCTCCTAACTAAATGTCCAAAACTGCAATATTCTACGATTCTTACAGTGAATCTGGACTTGACAGATATTTCAGATTGACCTATCCAGCCATTTTTTGTTTATTTTTACTGACTGATGCCTCTTTTAATAGTCTGTTGCAGTTTCTGTCCTTTATTTAAGATTTGCATGTGGTGATAGCCTGATTCACTCTATTGTGCCGCAAAGATCCAACTTCTCACAAAGAGCACATTTATCAGCCCAAAAGTGAGACCAGCTTTTATTTGGCAGATAGATTGATACTTCTTTTCTGCTATTAAATGGCAAGCTAAAGAAATGTAAAGTGGGATTTACCCACCATTAAGTTGTTTGAGCTGGCTGAAAAAAGCGGTATTATGAGGCCTAGGGGTACCCACATCCACATGTTGAGAATAAAAAGAAAGGTTGCAATTATGGGATATTGTGTCTACTATCTGTTTGTTTAAACAATCATTAGCGCAATTTACTTCTTGCAAGGCCTACTTTTGCAATTTTTATCATAATTTTACAGATATTCTAAAGTTGCATGTAAGATTTGATACTCGACTAGAAAACTTATTTAGTTAATTGTACCAGATTAGTATCTATGCCGATATTCAATTTCTCCTACAAAGAGAACCAAGAAAATTTCCAAATGGCCGGTGATTTTACTATATGGGGGACAATTTTGCGATTTGTTAGTTAAAAGACGATAGAATATAACTGAATAGCTATAAGTCTAGTTTTGCATCCATTATTGCCTCAGTGTTTTTCACCTATGAAATTATCTTATTAATTCGAAATCAAACCATGGGGTACAATTTGGTGATTAGGAGCTTTGTCTTTCCTTGTTACAAAAATAATTTTTTGGTAACAGTAGTGTCTTGGCCTGCTTGTACGTGCCTCAATTATTCCACAGAGTTACATGCTAACTTCCACGGGAACAGATAAAGGGTACTCTACCAACCAAGCCTTAGGCATATATGAAAAAATCACCTTGTATTTTTAGTCTTTGCTGGGATTTGAACCTTGTTCTCCAATGGTTTTTACCCACTTCATTGACCACTAGGCCACACCCTTAGGTGCGTTTCCAAAAAATAAATCTGCTATGATTACTTGAAACTCGCCTTATCAAATTAAATAAATAATTCTCTTTCAATATTTCAGAAATCAACTGCAGAGGAACTTTTGGAAAAGGAGCTTCCTCTGAAGTTTGTTGAGGTTGATGAAGAGCAATCCAGACTTGTGCTCAGCAATCGTAAGGCCATGGCTGATAGTCAGGCACAATTGGGAATAGGCTCAGTCGTTCTTGGAACAGTTCAGAGCTTGAAACCATATGGTGCTTTCATTGACATTGGTGGGATCAATGGCCTTCTTCATGTGAGTCAGATCAGTCATGATCGTGTCTCTGATATTGCAACAGTCCTCCAGCCTGGTGACACTCTCAAGGTGTGTGTAGAAATCTCAAGCTCGGAAAAGTTTTTCTATGACTGGAGAAATCTCTAATCATCTGCTCAATGTTGTTGTAGGTCATGATATTGAGCCATGATCGTGAGAGAGGTCGAGTGAGCCTTTCAACAAAGAAGCTAGAGCCTACACCTGGTGACATGATTCGCAATCCAAAGCTTGTCTTTGAGAAAGTAAGTATTTCCAAATGTTATTTATTTGTCTGCACTTCTAGTGAATCATCATTTCATGTTTGTGCATTTCTCCTACATTTGGCTTGGGCTTAGCTTTCATGATGTTGAAATAGTTTCTTTTTTCTACTATGGTTATGCAACTGGATATAGTTCATCATTTCTGTGTCTCTCGTCTCCTTTTCTGTTTCCATTAATCATTCTGAATGGAATTAATTAATTCTTTGAAAGTGCCAATACTTAAATCTGTATCTTTCCACTTGATCCATATGATTAAGTTACATTTTTGTCAAAATTCCATATTCTGGTTCTGAAAATGCTTTAGAAATGCAGGGTTAATAATCTCTTAGTGTGGCTTCTTGCTCCACTTGGATAATATTCGTTCTTGTTAAAAGCTTGTTTTAGCTTCTTCTTTTTTTTATTACTCCAAATTTGCTGAGCTTAACCTTAATAAATGGCATGGTCTTTCCAAAAAGAAATTTGCTCCAATATTCCAAAAAGTAAAGCATGAGAGTTGGAAATTATGATATACTCCTGGAGAACATATAACGATCAATCTTTAAGCTGTGAATTAAAGCTTGGAGTTTTGTTTTCACAGGCTGAGGAGATGGCCCAAACATTCAGGCAGAGAATTGCCCAAGCTGAAGCCATGGCCCGTGCAGATATGCTGAGATTCCAGCCTGAGGTATTTTTATTATGTCTTACTAATATGACAATTGTTTCATTTTACAGGCATTGTAAAATATTATTATTTGAAAAGCTTTTTCTCCAATTGATCTTATATGAAGCATGCCAACATTATTTACATAAACTTATTGAGTTATGTGGAAATAGAACTCTGCCAATTAAATTCTCGCTGAGGAAGTAGAAAGAATAGGAAACAGGGAAAAAAGTGCTTTTTTGGGTGTGTTGTACTCGTCGGGTGGAATAAAAGGGGTGACATTTTTGCTAGAGGATAGAAGAGAGAGGAGATGGGATTAGAATTTGGATGAGAGGTGTAGAGTAACAAGAGAGAAGGAAATGGGGATAATAGAACAAAGAAAAGAAGGAAAAATGGATCCAGGTGGGAGGAGCCTTGAATAACAAAGGATATAGGAAAAAATTTAAGCTGTTGGTTATGAGGATACTCAAGTCCGGTTCTTGCTTAATCGTCTCCCTTTAATATCTTGGTATACAGTATGCTCATGCCCGCCAATCTTCTTTGCTCAGCTAACCAAGTATTATGGTTTAATATACAAATTGCTCAACTTTCTTATGAATTTCAGTACTATCACATCTATCCTATCTTATTTGATACCATCTGATCGGGCACAAACTTCAAAATATTAAAGTAATACATCGTTGGAAAATCTGTTTAATAGTCAACATATCAAATCAAAGTTCTAAATTTGAAGTGAATTTGAATTCTTGAAACTTATGAAATTTGTATAAAATAATAATGATGTCAAATGCTATAGAACGTCTAGAAACACAAAGTGTCATATAAATTAATTGGTCTTCTGTTGCTTCAATTGAAAGCTGAACTTATCGTCATATTCTTTACCTTGAAATAATTACATGTGACTGAGAGTATTGACTTGTGTAAGTCTCCTTTTCTTTTTTGGTAACTTCTCAGAGTGGATTGACCCTGAACTCTGACGGGATTTTAGGCCCGCTGACCTCTGAACTACCTGAAGATGGACTGGATTTGAGTGAGATTCCGCCAGCTGAAGATTTATGAATTCTAAATGGAGAACCCGCTTCTTTTTGACCTTTTTGTTGCAGAAATTGTATAAATGCTGTTTGTAGGTTTAGGAACCATTCACGATAAACGTATTCCTCCCGCAATCATTCTACTGTATTAATACCATGAGATTCTAAACAATTTGGCTTGCACTTCTTGCTAAGAATGAAGCATTGTTAAATAGCAGTAACTGTTAAAGTACATGAACTTTTGTTACTGTTGTAAGAATGATGTCCCGATATGATGAATCGTCTTAATACTGTAAACCTAAATAGAGTGAAATGTATGCCGAGGAATAGACTTCACGTGATCTGAGATTTATTACAATTGATACCTACTTTATGTGTCACTAAATAGAATATTGTGACTGCAATTTTTTCAAAATTTTAATAAATATTTTGAATTAACTATTATGACTTGAAGGACATTTTCATGTAGCTTATAAGCATGTAAACTTTCTTTCAAAAAACTTACAGGATTATATCCGCCTTCATAACGGAAATTAAGTAGTTTGATTTTACATACTGAATTCTCATCTCAATACACAATGATTGTCTTCTTATGTCATGGTATGTAGAGAAGTCCCAATGTCAAGAGTTGGTTTAGAATCTTATAATTGTTGAGACATTAAACTGGACCAAGATACTGCTCACGGGAAACAAAATTTGAAGATCGGTCAACGACTTTGGCTTGACAAGTTTGGGGGACAAGATGGGCTGACTGGGCAGAATTAAAGGTCAGCGGTACAAGAGGGGAAATCATCATATTATGGGATAATTGTCGGTGAAATTGCATAGACATTCAGTAATGATCTTACTTAATATCTTAGCTTGCTGGAAGGAGTACATGAGAAATTTCAATGGAGATTTACAAGACTATGCCCCACACACTAATCAGAAAAGGGAAGAGCGTTGGCATGAGCTAGCAGCAATGGAATGATCATTAATACATTGGGAGAGACTTGAATATTTGCAGGTATGAGAGTGAGCGCTTAACTGTGTGAGGAGGTCTAAAGCAATGAAAAGCTTCTCAGACAAAACATGAACTGAGTTGATCTTCCTTTATAGGGCTTAAATGGAACGACAGTTTCATGGTTGTGAACCAGCTTCTTCTTCCTAAGGTTATCTCAGATTACTGTCCTATCATGCAGGAAAGTGGAGATTGGGAAAGAAACTCTTCATATTTTAAATTTGAAAATATGTGATTTCAAGCTAAGGGTTTCATGGACAAGGTAAAATAATGATGACATAGTTACATGGTAAGAAGGCATTCCTGATTATATCTTAAGCAGAAACTAAAGTTTTTAAGTAAGGATATCATAACCTGAAATAAAGAAGACCTAAGCAGATGATGGACGAGACTCTGGAAGAGTGGCTTTCTACTGAGGTTGCTTTTGACGGGCTTGTTTTTGGTAGAATTGCATCGCAACAAGCATAAAAGTGGAAGCCTCAATCATAAGAGCAACAACCCAGATCACTAAACATGTAGAAATCGACAACTAGCAAAGGCAGAAGAAGTGTTATGAAGGCAAAAATTGAGGTGTCTATGGCTCAAAGCGGGTAAAATACTAAATACTTTCAAAAGAATGCCAGTTCATACAAAAGGGTCAACTGTATTGATTGACTATGAAATGGACAGTGAAATCATTGACGGTAAAGCGATATTAGAATTGCAACAAAACTACTAGTAATAGACTCAAAAGAGTGGTGGGAGAGGTGGTTTCCGGTCATCAAAATGCCTTTATAAAGAACATGCAGATCGCTGATGCTGCCCAATTAGCTAATGAAGTGCTGGGTTTGAAAGTAAAAGAGTGGGGGATCGATCGGCTATTATTTTCACGCTAGATATAGAAAAGGCTTTTAACCCACTTAATTTCTCTTACCTCTTCATAATATTAAGAAAAATGGGCTTGGCGAAGTATGAATCAGGTGGATGTGTGATGCTGCACATCCATTGTGAAATACTCAATTTAGTTAATGGAAGGCATGTAGGATTCATTTCAGGCAAAGAGACCATCTTTCACTTTTCCTCTTAGCAAAACGCCAGAAAAGCCAAGCAACTGCAACGAATGGAAGGCTTTAATGTAGGCAGGAACCTTGGCAACTCAATTTCGGTGTCACGTTTGATTTATGAATATGACACTCTTATTCCTATGGTGTAGAGAGATCCCTAGTACTCCATCTCAACTTAATACTGTGCATGTTTAAGCTTTGTTAGTGTCACGACTCAAATAATGCCAAGGTTGTGATAGCACGCAATTCCCTCGCTAGGTGAATCAACATACACACCACAAGTCTAAACATTATAAAATAAAAAATAAGTCTTAATAGAGATAATATCATAAGATAAGTCTAAAACTAGCATAACACATGTGGAAATAAACAAAACAACCCCTAGGAACTGGTGTTGCAAGCCTCGAAGTCACCCTCCTTATCTTTCATTTTTATTGTATTTCTGATTTTGGGAGAGCTGTGGTTGAGATCCTATTTTGGAAGTTTATATGAGTTTTCAGTCTTGCTTTAGAATTTCTGTTTGATTATTTCTGTTGAGTAATTATTACATGTTAGGCTTACCTAGTGTTAGAGATTAGCTGCCGATGCCATCACGACATTCTAAGGTGGTAAACTGGAGCCGTGACATCGTTATACTATCTGGCCAAATGTATCCCTACTGTTATACTATGTAGCAAAATTTACCCCTACTATCAACAAGCTTTTTTAAATTACCCTTTGATATGTTAAGTAATCCAAAATCTCTCAATCTCCTTTTATTTAAATCACTTGTTGTTCTTCTTGCTCCTCTATTTTTAAAAAATACTATTGATGTGAATGCTAAAGGTACTAGACTATACAAATTATTCATGGATATTTTTAATTACCAATGCACCCACTTCTATTCTTGTGATAATGAATTTGGAATTGATTTATTTTATTTATTTTTCAACCATATACATACTGTAGAATTCAATGGGTCTATTTATTACGTATTATATGCAGCTGATTATGTACATGTATATTCGAATATATTTTGTTATTGTCTGGTTGGTATAGAGTTTAATAGACTAACTAAAGAGTGCACCATACGTAGGCATTTGATTGAAGCAATGTTGAATTCGACAATGTAAAGTTTCCAAGAAATTCAACTTCTATCATTAGTACTTGCAAAGTCTCCATAACTTTGGTACAACGAATTCATTAAAGTCGAGATGTTGTAAATACTTTTGAAATTTAGACAAGCTACATAATTTAAATTCTTCAATTTACTATACTTTGTTTACTAACTGTTGTATTATTTTTATATTTTTTTCTCTTATTTTTTTTCAATCAAGAAAGTAGGTAAATGCCAATTATTTCGTAAATAGTGGATCAAGAAGAAGAATAAGTGACTTAATAAAAATAATTTGGGAGATTTTGGGTCACCTAGCGGGCTAAGGGATAATTTTAAAAAGTTTGCTAATGATAGAGATAAATCTGGCCGGATAATATAACAAAGGTTAAATATAAATAATATCCGAAAGTAGAGAAGTATATTTGACCCTTTTCTCTTTTTTTTTTCTTTTCTAAAAGCTAGTTAGGCTGTGTATATTGTACTAGTAACAATACTAACGAGTTGCCTATAAAGAAGATTAAGGGGTCGTTTGGTAGGATGTATTAGATAAACTAATGCATGCATTAGCTTTGTGTATTAATAATATCTTCTTTGGTACATTTTTTGAACATATGCATTAGTTATGCAAGCATTAGTTATACACCGTATTTGGTATTATCCTATGTATAATTAATGCATAAGAAACTATGGTATTAACAATGTAATGGATTTTAACGCATGCATTAGCTTAGTTAAAGACGAAATCGTGCTTCAAAATTTATGCTTGATTAAAAATGTTATTATATTAATGCAAGTTTGAAATAATCCAAAAAGTGAGAAATAAACTTATATCCCTAGTAAATAAATAAATACTTAGTATACTTTCTTTTTTATAAATAAATATTCAGTTTAATACTAAAATATAAATAGACAAATCAAAAAAAAATTTTAAACCCTTTTTCATATAAAAACATTTCTCAACATATGTTTCATTTAAAAAGATAAAGTGATGGACTGGTTATGAGGGTATTTTTGTAAACAAATAATTCTTTTAAAAATTGTACAATGTTTTAATACATTAAACCAAATATAAATAAGAAATATGTCAGCATAACTAATGCAAGCATAATTAATATACCCTATTCAGCATTATTTTTATACACTCTACCAAACGACCCCTAATATTTAACATAACAGTGATGGGTTTTGACAAAATCAAAGTGAACTTAACCTAAGATTAGCGCCGAGAATGGATTTGATGTGGCCCACCACCAAAGGATTATTCCAGATTGTTTTTTTCTTTTCCGAGATTATTGATTGAATAACAAAAGAAAAATATCTCAACAACATAACCCTAGATTCTCCATCAGGCGCAAATCACGTGACCACCAAAATCACAAGAAAAATGGTACACAGCGCGCCGCAAACTATTCACGCTCGAGAAACACTACAATATCTACTTTCAGCCATTGGATCAGTCACCACGTCATCGATCCGTGTTATTTCCTGATTCAACGGCTGAGATGAAACGGTCTGCGTAGCTACTCTGAAGAACGAAGATGCTTCTCTATTCCCACTTTTTCTCTCTCAAAAATTTCTGAAAATTTTAATTTTGACTTTTCTGAAGGAAAAAAAAAGAAAAAGTCTCCGGTGAATTTTCTCCGACATGGCTATTATCGACGATGAGCGAGAGTTTGAGGAAGCAACAGTTCACGACGAAGTCGAAGAGCTTGACAAAAACGAGGAAGTGGACGCCGAGGACGATGATGAGGACGACGATGATGACGGCGACGAGGACGCCGAGGATGATGAAGATGATGAGAAAGAGGTCATACAGAGCTCGGGTAGTGGTCCACAAGTTCACTCTGTAGATGACGATGAGGATGACGAGGACGATGAAGACGACGAGGATGATGAGGACGATGAAGGTGATAGTGACGATGACGATGACGATGATGACGACGAGGAGGAGGGTGAAGAAGATGAGGTAATGATTGAAAACTACCTAGTTTGTAATTTTCACTCTTTTTTGCCCAAAAATTACATTTTTGCTCTTTGCTTATGATAAGTTTGTTATATATGTAGTTATTTTTGTTGGTACCTATGCTTGTTGTTGTGTTCTTCAATTGTTCTTGTTGAAGATTCTCGGATCTGCTCTATTTCAGTAGTATTAGTTGCTTGCTTAAGGTAAATAACAGTTTGCTTGTATTTATTTCAGTTTCAATGTTCAAATAGTTCAGATCTGTAGTTTTTTGGATAGTTCTAATGTTTTTGTTAAACTTGGGTTTATTTGGCAATCTGATGTTTGGTCATGTTTGTTTGAAAGGAAGAAGTTTTTGGTGTATGTGAACTTTTTTATTTTCTATTTTGAGTTATTGGTGAGATAGTCTAAGTTACATATGCAGATCTGATGAATCCAGAAAAGAGATTTTGGTCAGTGCTTCTCTATGGTCCTTTTTGATAAAAATATATCCTTTGTGCTGTAAAATACGAGTTTTTCTCGTTTTAAAAAGAAGTACGATATTTTATCCTAAGATTCTATTTTTGGTGGAAGAAAATTATTTTCTGAATTTTGAATTGATAGTTTTTCTTCCCCCTTTTCTTTGGTAATACACTATTGAGTGAAGCTGGTATTTTGTGAATATTCACAAATATTTGGATCTCCAAGTAAAAATTTCTATGAACGTTTTCCTGGAAGCTACTTTTACTGTGGGCAAAAGGTCTCCTTTCTGGAATTTTTTTGGTTTGTGGGTTTGCATCCTGCACGATAGCTGCATACTAGTGAGATGACTCTTGTGTGTTCTCTTTCTCTTTTCTTTTTTTTTTTTAAAAAAAAAGAATTTTGGTATGGTTTTGTGACTTGTTGTTGGGGTTGGTGGTTTGGGATTTCCTTTTTGGGATAAATCTGTGTGTCAAAATTATCACCTCGGCTCTTTTTTGGTACTCTATGTACTTGTATGTTTTTTCTTGAAATTGATGAATTATCACCTTGGAAGATTTCTTCTGGCTAGTACGTCTATTCACTAATTAAATGCCTATGTTAAGCCCAAAAAAAAATAAGGTCCTTGCTTTGTAGGTTACATAAAGAAGATGTTTACCTTCTTTTACATAATCATTGGCTGTACTTGTTTGAGTAGAACACGAATCTTATGAGGCCAGAACTGTTTCTGAAGATCTTTATTATTGCTAGAATTTTAAGAGTCCAGCAAATTGCGAATTTTCCTTTTGTTTTAAATACATTCGTTGGTTTTTTGGTTCATTTAGTCTTCTTCAATCACACTGTACTTGCCTGTGTGGCTTCTACTATGAGTCACCTTTGTTAGACCCTCTTCTTTGGTACTTCTGTTTAGTGCCTGGAGAGGGATTAGATTTTTGGTTCATTTAGTTTTCTTGCATATTAGCTTGTTGTTTACGTATAATAGTTGATTATTATTGCCTTTGCTGCTAGTGAAAGAATTGTATTACGGGTGAAGTTGGTGAAGCTTAGATAGAATTTCATTCTTAACCACTCTAATTTATCTTGTAAAATTTCATTTCCTTTTACGTGTTCTTGCTGAAGATCAATGCCCACTCATATATTACTCTGAACTGTATGCCAGGGTGATCTGGGCACAGAGTATCTTGTTAGGCCAGTGGCCCGTGCTGAGGATGAAGAAGATGCTAGTGATTTTGAACCAGAAGAAAATGGTGAGGAAGATGCATTTGAGGAGGAAGAGGATGATGATGAAGACACTAGCGGAAAGGTGGAGGCGCCGCCAAAGAGGAAGAGATCAGGCAAAGATGACTCTGATGATGACGGTGGAGAGGATGATGAAAGACCATCTAAACGATAGGGCTTGGCCATCTTGAGAAGATGGCTGACCCTTGGTATAGAGGTCAATCTCCGCTTTCCTCTCCTTTAATCCAACAATACCTCTATAGAAAGACTTTATGTATGATGATGATTCTCGTAGTTTTAGTTCTAATCTCTTTTGGAGTTTGCATAGTGAAGCTGGGTTCTGCGATTGTGACCCAGTTTAGTTTAGTTTAGTTTTGTATAAGAACTTTGGTTCTAGCTTTAGCTGCAACTGCAAGGTTTATGTGTTGTTTTTAGTTGTTAAGCTTTGTTAGTCTGCCGGATGATATTTTGGTGCAAATATATGTGGTGGGCTTAATTTACAGTGTTCAGTTGTATTTTAAATAGCGTCATTATTATTATTATTATTATTATTATTATTATTATGATACTCTTGGTCTGGTGGCTTGCTGGCTTCTCTTGAGCCAACAAAACATGAGAAGTGGTTAAAGACGGTGGTCCGTGCCGGCTGAAAGGAGTTTGCCAGTGGGCCTAACGTAGTTATGTTGGATCTTGATGGACCTTAATTCTTGGGCGGTCTGACCTTATTGGACTAAAAGGAGCCGTTAACCCTCCATTGGAAACAAACTGTCTTTAACTAGAACTAGAATGGTAAAATTTAAACTTAAAGGGTTTCAGTGGCTGTTGAGCTATCCAATTGGATGGACGCAAATGAAATTGAGACACGTAAGAATGATTAAATAAAAGATTTGCCTGTGGGCCAATAAACACAACAAAGTGTCTTGCAACTTTGTTTTTACAATCTTCTCCCTATGATTGCTTCTGCACTCACTACACTATGACTTGACTGTAGGGGGACGTTTTAGCAATTTTAATATTACTACTCCCTATCTTTGTCCATGAGCTCAGTCAACTATCCTCTATTTGATGGTCCACTCAAACTGTAAATAGCTATTCGATTGGATTTTCAATCTATATTTAGGACTGTTGAATCAACTACTTCGAGTTTTAACTTTTGATCTCGAATATTACTTCTTTTTTCCGTTTCCTTTCACTTCATATGCATACATGTATAATATGGCGAATACTGACTTGATCTTGCTGATTTATTCTAGGCCAGCTACGACTCTATCTGTGGGTAGAGAGAACACAAAAGAACCAGAACTGCTTCAAATTCAAACAATGCAATTTCAGCTGTCAGTTGACCTCCCTCTACTCGCTTTTGTTGGGGCATTGTATACGGGTAAAACCGAGCCCATGGGATGTCTCGGTTTCCAATGAAGTAAACGGAGCAAGAAATGTGAGGGAAGGAACCGGAATTGAGGCAAGGAGCCCCTCAATCCGGGGTCTGGCTAGAATACATGCCCTCGGGAATATCGGGGCCATGGCCCCAGGTCCAGTTCGAACCCCAAGGGCCTCGGAAAGCATTACCAGACGATCGAGTACGACCAACAGAATCGGCCGGATATCACAGCGTGAATCTCGGCGCGTATCAACAGAGAATCGGTGATTAGTTAAACATGAGAATTTTACCTTTTATGGGATTGTACTTAGGGTAAAACTCTCCTACTATATAAAGGGGAATCTGATTCTTCGCTAAACACACTGTAACACATGTATCAAGGCAATATACTATTATTTTCTCCGTTATTCAAAGTTTTCACTTTTGTTCATCAGTGCTTCGTTACTGTGAGTCCGGAATTGAGGCAGACACTTTGTGAAGGCTGTTATTGAGTCCGGAACCACCCTCTTAAGCGGTTTGACAATTTACTCAATCTCTTGTCTGTTTAATCTAACGCAATTTATCGTTTGTATTGAATTAATCCGCATATCCTTAAAATCACTTACGAATTTAATTATTATTCGCTTTTAGGGTAAACAGATTGGCGTCCACCGTGGGGTTAAGGATATTAGTGGCTATTTGATACAAATTTCCGCAACAAACTCTGTTTTACTTTTGTTCTTTGAGATCGTAATTTCAGGAAAACTTAAAGATGTCAAACTCTCAATTTGCTAACCTAAATGTTGGTGCTGAATTCGGCCATCATGGCGAGAACAACAATATAGTGCCCAGCAATGAGGTTCACCTTGCTGACCCTAACGGAGGTCCTGATCGCATACCCAATCGATGCCAACTCCCATGAGGCCATCGACGCTAACTTGCCTACCGATCCGAAAAACAACGTTCGCGGGGGAGCAATGTCGATAGTCAGGGATATGCATGGCGGTGAAGGCGATGGGATCAACTTGCGGGTGATCTTCGAAATGCTCTAGGCTCAACAGGAAGTGATAGCCCAGTAGCAGAACCAAAGCCGCCCTCCCAATAGAGTTGAGCTCGAATCATCCCGGGATAATACTTGCAAGGATGAACTAGTCACAGAGAGGCTGAGTGAAGCTTAAACCGGGACCAACCCTGAGATAATAAAGATGCTCGAGGAATTAACGAAACAAGTAGAATAAGGAGGAAAGAAAATTGAAGCTAACGACAAAAAGGTGGAGACCTATAACTCCAGGGTCGATCAAATCCCAGGAGCACCACCGATATTGAAAGGCCTAGATTTTTTATTCCAAGAAGTTCGTCCAAAAGCCTTTCCCTCCAAGCGTAGCTCCGAAACTGATCCCTAAGAGGTTCCGTATGCCCGAAATCCCGAAGTATAATAGAACAATTGATCCAAATGAACATGTGACCTCCTACACTTACGCCATCAAAGGGAACGACTTGGAGGATGATGAAATTGAATCCGTTCTACTGCAAAAGTTCGGAGAGACCTTATCGAAAAGAGCCATGATATGGTATCATAACTTACCCCCTAATTTTATTGACTCATTTGCTATACTTGCAGATTCCTTTGTAAAGGTGCACGCCCGAGCCATCAAGGTCGAGACCAGGAAATCCGAACTTTTCAAGGTAAAGCAAAGAGATAACGATATGCTCAGGGAATTAATATCGGGGTTTCAAATGGAACAAATGGATCTGCCTCCCGTCGTAGATGATTGGGCCGTTCAGGCCTTCACCTAAGGACTCAATACTCGAAGCTCGTTGGCTTCACAATAGTTGAAGCAAAATCTGGTAGAATACCCGGTGGTGACTTAGGCTGATGTCCATAATCGGTACCAATAAAAAATCAGGGTCGAAGATGATCAGCTCGGGGCCCCTTCCGGGTCCATTTATCCCGTTAAAGCTAGTGACAGACCCAAAAGAGACATTGATCGTGAACAAAGATCGAATAGAGACTGGTATCAACCATACATCAAAGATTGAATGGGTAATGTGTCTAGACGGAATAATGAGAAGTGAAAGAAAAAGCGACTGAGTTCATAATAATCAGGGACTCATGAGCAAAAGCGGTTTTGACAGACCCATCGGGCCTAAAGAGATCCAAGGTTATCGGAGTACAACTTCAACATCGATGTTGCTATCATTGTATCAGCCATCGGACGCATCAAAGACACTAAGTGGCCTCGACCTTTACAATCCGACCCTGCCCAAAGGGACCTCAATCTAATGTGTAAATATCATGGCACCCACGTCCACAAAACCGAAGATTGCCGACAACTAAGAGAAAAAGTAGCCATGTTATTCAACAACGGGCACATCCGAGAATTTTTGAGTGATCGGGCCAAAAATCACTTTAGGAATAGAGATGCCAACAAACAGATCGAGCAAGAGGAACCTCGACACGTCATTAATATGATCATTGGTAGAGTTGACATCCCCCAAGGGCCGATGTTAAAACACACTAAAATATCCATTATAAGGGAAAAACGGACTCGAGACTATGTACCGGAGGGAAGCGTATCTTTCAACGAAGAGGACACTGAAGGCATCGTGAAACCATACAATGGTGCACTGGTAATATCTTCTCATAAATAAATCTCGAGTTAAGCGTACTTTAATTGATCCAGGTAGCTCGACCAATATCATTAGATCGAGGGTCGTGGAACAGCTGGGTTTGCAAGACCAAATAGTGACTGCAGTCCGATTCTTAAACAGATTTAACATGGCTTGCGAGACCACTAAAGGTGAGATAACCCTACCGGTAAACACTACCGGGACCATTCAGTACACAAAGTTTTACGTGATCGAAGGAGACATGAGGTACAATGCTTTAATCGGGAGGCCATGGATTCACAACATGAGGGCAGTACCCTCGACGCTACATCAGGAGTTGAAATTTCCTACATTGGGAGGTATCAAAATAGTTTACTGGGAACAACCGGCTGCAAAAGAAATATTCACGGCCGATGAGGTGGTCCCGACTTCCACACTTTCGACATCGAAAAGGCCGAGTTTAGTCACCAAGGGAGAAACCAAATAGCAATCATCAACACCGGCCCCAATCGAACCAGAGTAGGAGACATGTGAGGGTGACGACTACGGAGTCCCTAGGTCTTTCATAGCCCTAGACGATTCCGATGCCACCAAGTCAACGGTTGAGGAGCTGGAGCAAGTCAGGTTGATCGAGCACCTGCCCGATCGAAAGGTATACCTGGGCACGAGACTAACTCCCGGGCTCAGGAAAAAACTCATTGAATTCCTTGTAGCTAACATAGATTGCTTCGCTTGGTCCCATCTTAATATGACAGGGATCCCGCCGGAAATAACTATTCACAAGCTGAGCTTGGATTCGAAGTTTTACCCGGTTAAACAAAAGAGGAGGCCTCAATTGGAAGTCAAGCATACGTTTGTCAAAGACGAGGTATCCAAACTTCTTAAAATAGGCTCAATTTGGGAAGTTAAGTATCCGGATTGGTTAGCAAACATAGTGGTAGTGCCTAAAAAGGGAAATAAATTGAGAATGCATGTAGACTATAAAGACATAAACAAGGCATGTCCCAATGACTCTTTCGCTTTGCCTAAAATCGATCGAATGATCGATGCAACGACCGACCATGAGATACTCAGCTTTCTCGACGCCTACTCCGGATACAACCAAATCCAAATGGACTTGGATGACCAAGAAAAAACTTCCTTCATCACTAAATACGACACCTACTGTTCTAACGTAATGCCATTTGGACTAAAAAATGCCGGTGCCACTTAACAACGCCTAGTAAATCGGATGTTCGAAGAGCAAATAGGAAAATCAATGGAAGTTTACATTGACGACATGTTAGTTAAGTCCCTGCGAGTAGAGGACTATTTGAAACATTTGCAGGAAACCTTATACATATTGAAGAGATACAATATGAAGCTGAACCCGGAGAAATGCACATTCAAAGTCAGGTACGGGAAGTTCCTTGGATTCATGGTGTCCAACCGGGGGATCGAGATCAATCCCAACAAGATCAAGGCCATAGAAGACATCACCGTGGTGGACAATGTCAAGGTCGTTCAAAGGCTAACCGGGCGCAAAACCGCCTTGGGTCGATTCATTTTAAGGTCCTCCGACAAGAGCCATCGATTCTTCTCGTTATTAAAGAAGAAGAATAACTTCTCATGAACCCCGGAGTGCCAACAAGCCTTAGAAGAACTCAATCGGTACCTTTCGAGCCTGTCTTTGCTTCATAATTCGAAGGCAGACGAGCAGTTGTACCTATACTAGGCGGTATCCGAGATAGCGGTAAGTGGAGTCCTAGTCCGGGAAGAGAAAGGTACGCAATTCCCTATATACTATTTAGCAAGAATCTAGGCGCGGCCGAAACTAGGTATCTTCACTTGGAAAAGTTGGCGCTCGCTTTACTAAGCGCCTCCAAATAGTTAAAACCGTATTTTCAAAAGAATGAATTTGTGAGCATTTCAAAAGAATCAATTAAATGTTCGGGTAAAAGCGAATACCATGTTAAGGCCACTTTTGTGAGGGTTTCTCCGAATTTTTTCAGCAGAACCGACTTAATTTCATGCTGAGCCAAGTCGTTTCCTTTCACTGCCATTGTATAAGTTGTGATGTGCTCTTGAGGATCTGAAGTTCCATCATATTTTGGTATGTCTGGAATCTTGAACCGTTTCAGAATCAATTCCGGTGATGCGCTCAGCTTAAACGATAACTGGGTGTACTTCTTCGAATCTGGGCCCTTCAAAACTGGTGGTGCGCCTGGAATTTGGTCCATTCGGGCATGAAATTCCTTCGCATTCTGGTCCATCTGCTCGTTCATTTCCCTCATGAATCACATGAGTTCGGTTTTGAATGGGTCATTACTACTGTCGTTACCTGATCCGCTACCGGTCCCCCCGGCTCCGTCGAAGTTGAGCTCACCCTTCATAGTGTTATTATTAACTCTTTGAGCCATCTGATTTGCAGGAGCGCGGGAGGAGCTGGGCCTCTTCCATTTATGTTGTTGGAAGTGCCAAATAATACCTGCTTTAGTTCTGTCATGACCTGGTCCTGCCTTGAGAAAATAGACCACGATGGCCTTTTACTGCTCTCTCAAGATCCTTACCGTATTCACAACATGTTCGTCCTCAGCGTCATCAGGAGTCGTCTCCCGCACATGTCGGGATATCGTCCACCATGGACCGGAGTTGCTACATCCCCTCGTTGCGGGTGTCACTGATTGAATCCTCATGTTGAGGCAGATTTTTGTGTGCCTCAACGTTGTGCGCGATGTTGACATCATTAGCTGCCATTTTTTCGATTTTTTCCTATGAAACAAAGAACCAAACAAGTTAATAATAGATGCAAGGATCAACTCAATTATGCATCTGTCTAAGCCTCACGGTGGGCGCCAAACTATTTACCCATAAAAAGGTACAGTTGAATTTGTTACGTGGTTTATAGACAAGCGAATTGGTTTGACCCAAAATGATAAAATAAATTAGATTAAAAATAAGACTTAACGTTAAAATCAAAGGAAATGGCGGGTCTGGCTCCGGGAGCGATGCTTCTGAAGGCAGAAATAAGGACAATAACAAACAGAAAGTAAAGTTATATTATTTAACTTGGGAATAGAGTATAACATAAGTTTTGTCAGAGATTTCGTGTCCTACATTGGTTGTTGAAGCCACTATTTATAGCTACACCTAGGAAACAAGATCCTAGGATTAAGCTCTCTTAAATGACAATAAAGAGGCCATTGATGAAGGTGTAACGATAGACCATGAATGCCAAAATTCTTTGCAACGGCTGCCTATTCAATATTAGGGAATATTCTTCATTAAATGTCATCTGGTGACAAACATTCATTTTGCTCCCGTTGATTATGCTCCCTTCGGGTTCTATCTGACACCAATGCAACTGTTGTCCCCGGCCTCAGTCCTTACTCGATTCATTTTCCGTTTGCCTCTGGTTCCATGTGTCACACATCGATCATTTAATATAAATCAATTTTACCCTATACATTTGCATGTTTAATATTCTTTAATATTGACCGTAAAATATTTATAAGTGTCAAAATCAAGGGGTTCAGTTATTACAAATATAGAAAAAGAAAATAAGTTATCCACTATGAGATTTGAAAAATAATTTTATGTCCTCCTTAATTAATATCAAAATAATTATTTATACTAATTTTTATATAGAAGATTTAATTTTAATATTATTTGCACATCATCCAAATAACTCAAATCATAATTTGACATAGTTTATGTCCGCCTATTATGCTGATATGATACTAATTTTGTTTGAATAAACACGATGAGTATAAAACAGTGGGAAGTATATAGTAATAGCGTATTTGAATTCGTTATTACTCCCTAAAAGAAGAAAAGCAAATACTGATACTTTTGCATTCAATCATTTCACTCTTTTGATTTACTCTTTGATTGAAGTGTAGCCCCAATCCCAAACCTTAAAATCTCTTTATCCAATCTTGTGATTCTCGAGTTAGAAATTTGTGCCAAATTCATTTAAGGCTGGAAAGATAAAAAAATACTACCAAACATTACTCAGTAGAGTAAAAAATACAACCATCTCTTTCGTTTTTCCCCCTCTTTCATTCTGAGAGAACAGTACTCAGTAGAGTAATAAATACATGGAGAGGAATTACACAACATTTCCAAATCTAAAACACAAAGATTCACTGTCTTTCCTCATCCACCATAACTAGATCTGATGATTTCTCTTTCTTCTTCTATGATATTTTGATGCACACATCGTGAACTCATTTTCTTGAAAATAATAAGGTTCTCAGTTGTGAAGTGTGAGGATGTTACTCTACGGTCCCCTAACACCTGCTCAGGTTAGTGAATTTTCTAAACCCCATTTTTGGTCCTTCGAATAAAGTTCGAATTTTGATCCGTTTGCTTAGTTAGGTTGTGTATTAGCAGTACGACTGTGGTTTGTGCTCAATGCCTTTCCATTTTGCGCTTTTGCTTTTCCCTAAAATCCATTTTGATCTGGTTTATCAATGTTGTGTTTGCTTTAGTAGAATTTCGTAGATAGGAGTGTTGCGTGGCTATGTTTTGTGCTCAATGCCCTTTGCTTTTGTTAGTTAAAACAAGCTTACTTGGTAGATAAGATCTTGATTTTACTTTTCTGGATAGCAGTTGTACAGTGCCTACTTCCTCAATAAGACCTTCCAAACTTCAATTCTCTGATTGTTTTTTCTTGTTTCTATTGTCAGCAGTTTAATGTTATTGAGTTTGTAGTTAAAATGCCCTGGTGTCATGTGTGCTTTTGTTAAATGCTTTTATCTTACTCGTTGAAACATGCTTGTTCTCTCTATTACGTGTTGCATTGATTAATGAGCGGATTTGTGGACTAAGCAGCGTTTGCTTCATAGCTTCCCAGTGGCTTAGTCTTTTCATTGAACTTAAAGTTAACTCATGTTTCTTGATTTTTTTAAAGGGTTTACTCCCACTCCACATCATTGTATGATGTTCAATGCTTGGGTAAGTGGCATTTAGGATGTTCTCGATGTGTGTATCCTTTGTGTCTACATTTTCAAATTGGAAGTGGAAGCATGCTTATATTTCTTTGATTGGATCTTTCGTTGGTTGTTTTGAACTTCCAAGTTTTACGGGAGTTTTGAGCTTTAAGTCTTTCTTTTTGTCTTCTCGGTTTCTAATTTCATAGAATTTTCTACTTACAAAGTGGTTTAAGTGATCTTTGCTATGTGATTAAGTGTTCGTATTTCCAGGCTTCAATGAGTTGATTTTGGACAATGGATGGTTGTTATAAATGAAATGTAACTTTCCTCTGAATGAATTACAGGTGTCATTTTTTCTTGGAATTGTGTCGATATGTGCTGCCTGGTTATATTCAGAGTATCTGGAGTACGAGAAAAATTCAGCATCATCTAAAGTGTAAGTGGAAAAAACCTCTTCAAAACTGTACTTTTGGTAGCAAAGTTGTTGGATGACAATAGTTTTTTTTTTAAAATTTTTCTTTGACAATATGCAACAACAACAACAAACCCAGTGTAATCCCCATTAGTGGGGTATGAGGAGGGTAGAGCTAAGTTGCTCCGACACGGTAGTTTAGGTGCCCCACCCGTGTCGACACGATACTAGTATGGGTGTGGGTATGGGATCCATGCCGGATCTGGTCAAATAATTTTGGGTACTCAACCACGACGAACGGAAAAATTAAAGACGAGATACAATTTGATTCCCGAAATCATAACCAAAACTGGGTTAAATTTGGAAAAAACAGCATACCTTATCCAGAAAATCAATCATTTACTTAACTACAACTTGAGAATAAAAAAAATACATACTTTACCAGCTATATGTAAGTATTCCATAAAATTTCTCATAATTTAGAGTTATTTTTATATTTTTATTTTCTTGAATTATTTTCAGCCGGATCCCAGCACCCGTATACGTACTAGGATCCGTATCCCCGAATCTTAGAATTAACATCTTGAAGGATCCGAACTCTAGATCCGCACTCGTGTCTGAGCAACTCAGGGGTAGAGTATACGCAGACTTTACCCCTACCTGAAGAAGGCAGAGATGCTGTTTTCGGAGGACCCTTAGCTCAACAAAGATAGAGAGGAAGGAGTAACAACAAGCAACAACACCAGCAAACCAAATAGAAAACCAAAGCGAAAGAGACAATAAGCAATAACAGAAATCTAATAATAAGAAAGTACAAGACTACCATCGAGGAATGCATTAAAACTACTGGAACGAGTAAGGATAGCGCTCGGCTACCTTACCTTGTACCTTAATTCTCAACCTCCACTCATTACTATCCAAGGACTTGTCCTCGATAAGCTGTAGAATCGCCATGTCTTACCTAATCACCTGTCCCCAATGCTTTTTCGACCTACCTCTACCTCTCCTTAGGCCTTCCAAGACCAATCTCTCACACCTCCTTACTGGGATATTTGTGCCTCTTCTCTTCACATGTCCGAACCATTTAAGTCTCGCTTTTCGCATCTTGTACTCCACAGGGGCCACGCCCACCTTGTCTCGAATAACTTCATTCCTAATTTTATCTAACCTGGTATGCCTGCACATCCATCTCAATATCCTCATTTCTGGTCCCTTCATCTTCTGGATATGGAAGTTCTTGATTGGCTAACACTCAACCCAACATAATCGGTCTGACCACCACTCAATAGAACTTACCTTTAAGTTTTAGTGGCATATTCTTATCACACAAAGCACCGGAAGCAAGACTCCATTTCATCCATCCCGCGCCAATACGATGTGTGACATCTTCGTCAATCTCCCCATTCCCTTGTATAGTTGACCTAAGGTACTTGAAACTCTCTCTCCTAGGGATGACTTGTGAATCAAGCCTCACGTCTTTGTCCACTTCCTGAGCCATTCCACTGAACTTGCACTCTAAGTATTCTATCTTGGTCTTACTCAATTTGAAACCTTTAGACTCCAGGGTCTGCCTCCAAAACTCTAACCTCGCGTTAACACCACCTTGCGTCTTGTCAATCAATACAACGTCATTTGCAAAAACATGCACCACGACACCTCTCCATGAATGTGGTACATTAGTGTGTCGATCGCCAGGGCAAATAAAAATGGGCTGATGGCTGATCTCTGATGTAGCTCCATCATAACTGGGAAGTGTTTCGAGTCCCCTCTCACTGTCCTCACCCGAGTCTTAGCATCATCATACATGACCTTAATAGCCCTAATGTATGCTACAAGAACACCTCTAGCCTCCAAACATCTCCACAGAACCTCCCCCGAGACTTTATCGTAAACCTTCTCTAAGTCGATGAACACCATATGCAAATCCCTCTTCCTCTCCCTATATTGCTCCATCAATCTCCTAACAAGATGAATAACTTCTGTAGTCAAACATCCCGGCATAAATCCGAACTGGTTCTCGGAGATAGACACACTCCTCCTCACCCTCAGCTCCACCACCGTCTCCCAGACCTTAATAGTATGACTAAGTAGCTTGATACCTCTATAATTGTTGCAAGTTTTGATATCATCCTTGTTCTTGTACACAAGGATCATCGTACTCCACCTCCATTCTTCGACATCTTCTTTGTCCTAAAAATGACATTAAATAACCAGTGAGACACTCCGAGCCTGCCTTGCCTTCATTCTTCCAAAAATTCGACTAGGATTTCATCTGGCCCGGTCGCTATTCCCCTGCTCATCTTAAGCATAACACTCTCTACCACATCAACTTTTATATGCCTACAATTCCCAAATTCTCGACGTATTTCCGTGTGTTCCAAGTCACCCAGCACAATGTTCCTAACCCCCTTCTTCGTTCAAGGGTTTTTGGAAGTAAGTCTGCCATCTCTGTCGAATATGTGCCTCGTCAAACAAAACTCTGTCTTCCTCGTCTTTGATGCACTTCACTTGGTCCAGGTCACGTGCCTCCCTTTCTCTCACCGTGACTAGCCTCTACAGTTTCTTATCCCCGCCTTTGCCCCGAAGTTCTTCATACAGGCATTCAAGCGCTGCAGTCTTAGCCGCCGTAACCGCTAACTTCACTTCCTTAGCCATCTTATACCTCTCCCTATTTGTCCTCTTCTCCTCCTCATCCACACTCTCCAATAACTTTAGATACATCGCTTTCTTGGCTTCTACTTTACCTTGGACCTCTCCATTCCACCACCAGTCCCCCTTTGTGACTGCCAGAGTAGCCCTTCGAGACCCCTAGTACCTTTCTAGCAGCCTCCCTAATGCAATTCGCAGGAAGATGATGAATATATTGTTCTTTTTTTTTTAGTTTGGATAGTATGCCTTTACTGCACCACAAATACATGATGCATATCTTCATCCAGCAAGCGCTTTCATCCTCAATCTAATTTGGAGAGTTCCTCTCACATATCACAGTAGGCATTCTGATATCAATTTGGTTGAGTTGGGAAATGAAGCAGTCAAAGAAGATGACAGAGCTGTTCTATTGGAAGGAGGTGGCCTTCAATCAGCATCGCCTAGAATGAGGAGCTCATCTGTGACATCTCAGATTGCCAGGTTTGAAATTCAATATTAGCTATAATCAGATATTCTCAGTTCATCAGCTCATGTAAGGTAAACACCTCAGGTTTTGCTTGATGGATGAAAGTTTCTTTCTTGAGAATCGATTAACTCTTAGAGCAATGTAAGTGGATTTTCATGATCCAAGACGTAAGTTCCTGACCATGGCTCAGCTTGTTGTTTCTCATCTCCACCTATTTATCTGCAGATCAGAGTTTGGTGCCCTTTTGACTTACTTTTACCTATCTGACCGTACAAATCTGTTTGGTGAATCAAAAAAGGTATAGTAAACCTTTTCCTTATCTTTGTGCTTTCACCATGGGCCAGTGATGTTGTGTATGTATAATCGTTAACCAGAGAAATACTGAAACTGTCTTTTTGAGGTAAAAACATGAGGACGAGTTTTAACTGTGCAGCATTTGCACAATTAACTAAAATAGCTGGGACAGATGCACTCTGACTCTCCTTTTTACTGTTTTCTTGTTTGCTACAGTTTGACATTTTAGGCCAAGTATTTTTTTCAGTATTAGGATGGATAAGGTGATGTTTTTGTTCCTGAGTTCTGTTACAGCACCCTGTGATTGTGCTTACAATAATAATGTTACATAAAACTGAGTTGGCCCATGTTGTGTGCTATATCTGGATGGAGCATCTTTATATCCTTTCACAATGTGGAGATCCAGATTCAAGGATAACCAGTACATTTCCTTCAACATGAATAAGCAAGTACAATCAATATTTGTTTTTAAAAAAAAAAGGCCAAAATCATACGCAGCCCCTTAAACTTGTCCGGCTTTTCCTCTTAGACACCTTATCTAAGATTTGTTCCGATTGAATACTTAAACTACTCAAAATTTTGAACCAATTAAACACTTTTTTAATAACCAGCAAAAAACTAAAGAGAGTGTAATACACTTGCCAATGATGTGGCAAATTGACGAATTATCTAATGACATTTGGCATTTGGGTCCAAAATAATATTTAATAAAATGAATTATGAGCAAAAAAACAACAGCTATTTTAAGAAAAAAAAGAGAAAAATAATAACCCCACCCCACGCACCCACCCAGGCCATCTCTTTCCTATTCTTCAGTTAAGTCCATAAGCTGGCATCTCCAACCACAATGTTCTTTTTTTTTTCTTTTGGTTTATAGAACTAATTCATTGTAATTTTAGATCTGATGGTTTTAATTTTTTTTATCTAAATAGTTTCTGAACAAAGAGAGGAGGGGGATAGAAAAGAGAGTGGCAACAGTGATGAGTCTCCATTTTTTCCGGCGAGCAAAATGGTAGTGGTTGTCAGAATTAACGAAAAAAGGAGGAGATAGTGGTGGTGGTTTTCAGATCTGAAAAAGATGAAGAAAATGGTGATTGGAGTGGTGGTAGCGTCGGCAGTGATAATGACAGAAAGTGGTGGCGCTGGTTCCAAAAAGGAGGAAGAAGCGGCGTGGTGGCAGCAGTAAGGGAAGATCGGAAAATAAAACGACGGTAGTGGTAGAGGAGGTAAGGTGGCTGAAGAAAGAAGAGAGGTGAATTGTGGTGGTGCCGGCGACGGTGCCAATGGTGGTAGATGGTGGAGAAGTTATGGCAAAGAAGATTGAAGAAGAAACAGAATAAAAAAAGAGAAAAACATTAAAAATAATACATCTCACGCTCTTGGGGTAAGTGTATTACAAACACTATGCCATATCAGCAAAAAGTGTTTAATGGGTATCAATTTTGAATAGTATAAGTGTTCCATTGGAACAAGTCTTAGATAAGGTGTCTAAGAGGAAAAGCCGGACAAATTTAGGGGGCTGCGTATGATTTTAGCCAAAAATAAAAATACAACTGATCAAGTATCATAAACTCTATTTTGCATATTTTTTTATTAGTTCAAGATCATTTGCAACTTGGCATAAATTTAAAAGTTCTAGTCTTTAATGTTTCATTTATGTGCAGGAAGCTGGTTGTATGTGGTCTTCTGGTTCTAACCAGCTTTTGATTGTATTTGCAGAGCTACAATCGTGATCTTTTCCTCTTCCTCTACTTCCTTCTCATCATAATCTCGGCAATCACTTCTTTTACAATCCACCATGATAAGTCACCTTTCTCTGGGAGATCCATAATGTATCTGAATAGGCATCAAACTGAAGAATGGAAAGGATGGATGCAGGTAAGTCAGCTTTTGGCATGATCTACTAGCTGATAATCCATGATATCTTTTCTCTTACTTTTTCCTGCATATGTCAGAACGAGAAACTGACTTCGTGTTGTAACGTTATCTTTCACCATTGTTGTGAGTTTTAAATCTCCTCATTACACGAGTTTGACAATCAGAATTGTTGGAGAATAGTAAATGGCTGTAATATATGCAATGAGAAAACTTGGACATGCTTTCCCATGTTGAGTATGCGGCCCGAAAAATAAAAAGGATTCTACTGTAGATACTAGGAGAGAATAGGATGTCCGAGCTTGAATAAACGCTTCTCCCAAGGGGGCTTATTTGAATAAGGAAACAAAGATGTCCATCCGCAGCATTTACAACGGCATAACTTCATTCCATCCGCAACATTTATAATGGCCTAACTTCAATTATAAGGAAAAATTGATGGCATAACTTAAAAGTAAATTTTTTATTCCAACTGCAATACTTGGAAATGCATGTTTCTTATACTACTTTGACAACAAGGCAGTATCTTTTGGATAACTCGGAATCAGTGACAGTATTCCTTCTCATAAACATCTGTCAGTTTATTTTCTGTCTATAAGTTTCAGCTGCATTCGCCGCACCACTTCTGGGTTCTCACATTTTGATCTTTTGTAACAGGTATTATTTTTAATGTATCACTACTTTGCTGCTACAGAAATTTACAATGCTATACGAGTTTTTATAGCTGCATATGTATGGATGACTGGATTTGGAAACTTCTCTTACTATTACATCCGCAAGGATTTCAGCATTGCAAGATTCACTCAGGTACTCTCTTCCCCTTGACTTTGCAGATCTTATGTACAGGGAGTTTCCTTAATAGGCTTCAGAAAATTTTACTTTATGATGGACAGATGATGTGGAGGCTCAATTTCTTGGTATTCTTTAGCTGCATTGTCCTTAACAACAATTACATGTTATACTATATATGCCCCATGCACACTCTTTTCACTCTGATGGTTTACGGAGCCCTTGGTATATTCAACAAATACAATGAGAATGGGACTATTATTGCTGGTAAAATCATTACCTGCTTCTTGGTTGTTATTCTGATGTGGGAAGTTCCGGGAGTTTTTGAAGTGGTTTGGAGCCCATTTACTTGCTTCCTTGGTTGGTAGCTTGGATTTGTTTTTATCTTCCTTCTCCTTAGTCACGACTGATTACTAACGCTTCTGTGTATGCATATATTTTAGGATATGCTGACCCAGATCCTTTAAAAACAAAGCAGTCTCTCTTGCATGAGTGGCAGTTCCGTTCAGGTCTTGATCGTTACATATGGATAGTTGGGATGATATATGCATACTACCATCCAACAGTAAGTTCTCGTTCAGATTTTTCAACTTTTACCTGTCAGAGTAAGGGTGCTGTCTGTTGTCTTTTTCTGAAATATTCAGTTCGTTCCTTAACGATGTAAGTTCATAATTGATTCAAGTTTCATCTATCAGGTAGAGAGATGGATGGAGAAACTTGAGGAAACCGAAGTGAAACGTAGGATATCAATAAAAGCAGTTGTTGCCATAATTTCACTTGCGGTATCTCCTCTCTCTTTTTCCACTATCTGGCGTTTCAAACTTCTATCCCATGTTTACATATTGTACAAATTTCAGATGGGATATCTTTGGTATGAGCACATATACAAGCTTCCAAAGATCACATATAACAAATATCATCCTTACACATCTTGGATTCCGATAACGTATGTCTTTTTCTTCTATTGATTGCTCAGTAATTTTGGAAGTTTCTTCTTTCACTAGTGAATAATGTCCTGCATGTTCCCTTCTAATATACTGTTTGGTGTTTTTATCTAACAGTGTCTACATATCCTTGCGGAATGTAACCCAATATTTTCGCAGCTACTCATTAACCCTTTTTGCGTAAGTAAATTTGCATTATAAAGTTTCATTTACAGTTCCTTTGTCATATGTTTTAGTTCATGAAAAGGCATTGAAAGTCGGTGAATTCATGGAAGAAATATAAGTAGATATTGGATTTTGGTTTGTTACTTCAAGAGAGACCACTTATTGCAGTATATTGCTTTCTTGACCTGTAGATGGCTTGGGAAGATCACTCTGGAGACCTATATATCCCAAATCCATATATGGTTAAGGTATGAAAGATGAATTAAAGGTTGATTTCTTTCATCCCCAGCCAGAGATCGTACATGGTTTTTAAGACAGTATGCTTCGCTTGTTCTTATTTATTCATGATTTTATACCCTTCCTCTGATCTGCACATCTAAGCATAAGACCATAGAATGTTATCAGAAGACTGATATGAGTTTCACTTTTGGCTGTTTATTATGTAGTGTTCCTCAAGCTCTTATCTTATTTGGTAATTGTCATTGAGTTGGTTACTTGGTTATGAAAAGATAGTACTATAGGTATTTTGGTCACCTCGGGATGCTGGAGTTGGCTAACGTTTTGGCATAGTGGCCACTGTAATCTCTAACAAAGTGATTTTATGGAAACAATGAAATCTTAGTACTACTGTTTTTGTTAGAAAAAAAAAAGAATTGTGTATAAAACTTATGTGCGTGTTTAACGTATCTATAAATAAATGCAGATCTGGTGTTCCAGATGGACAGCCTAAAAAGTTGCTATGTTTGATCCCGAACTACCCATTGCTGAACTTCATGCTTACTACTGCCATATATGTCGCAGTAAGTAGATTTGTTTCTTATCCATTGCCTTTCTTGAGAGGAACACATGAATGCACGAATCAACTTCCCGTTTCTTTATGTATGTGCAGGTTTCTCACAGATTATTCGAATTGACTAACACTTTGAAATCCACATTTATTCCGATGAAAGACAACAAACGTCTTGGCTACAACATAATTGCGGCTTTAGTTGTATCAGGTCTTCTATATGTCTTGTCCTCCGTATTCCTAAGGGTACCTCAGCTGCTGGTAAGTCATTCTGTGTGTTTCCTTATCATCTTTAGTCATTGCTTCAGCTTTCGCACTTCTCAAGTTTGTGTAAAAAGTGATCAGAAATATCAAACAGAAAGCAAATGTGTGCGTTAGAATAGTCCAAAGTTGACACCTATCAAATAAAATTTATCGGCTATATTGAAGAAGAAAGTGGAAAATTTCTTTTTCTCATTTTGATTAGTGAAATACGATCGTTTATATACTCATTATAAAAGGATGATTAGATGGGAATTATTATTAAAGAATTAGTTAATATACTCATTGTTTACCCGTAAAACGTTACTGCTGAATTTATAGCGTGGTTTATTGAGAAGCGAATCAATTTGATCCAAAACGATAAATAAATAAGAACAAAAATAAGATCAAAGACTGAAATTGAAAGAGATGACAAGCATGACTCAGAGCTCAGTCTTTCATGTCCCTACAATGGTTGTTAATCCTGCTATTTATTAGTGTTATCAAAGGCGAAAGACACAAAAAAACTCTAAGATCTATCGGGGCTTTAAGCGCAAAGCACAAATAAAGCGTGTGCTTTAATGAAAAAAAGTGCAAGGGAGAACAAAATACAAAAATTGTAAGTGTAGTAGAAGAATAAGAATTTTAAGCATGAATAACAAATATATGAACAAAGAAATTGAAAAAAAATTTACGATAAAGTGAAAATATCAATTGTTTTGTGTCGCCTCTTCGGGATTACGCTCATTGGCAAGAATTTCATGTCGCCTCTTCGGGATTACGCTCATTGGCAAGAAAAAGTATGCTTTAGAGCCTTGATGACGACACTGAAGCGCCCATTAAGCAAGGCGAAACGCTCAACATATTTTGAGCCTCGCTTCAGGGCTTAAGCACGCTTTAAGCGTGCCTTTGACAACACTGCTATTTATAGCCTTACTTAGGGAGACAAAATCCTAAAATGAAGCTCCTCTTAAATGAGAAATAAAATGTCATTGATGGGTGCATAACGGCTGGCTTTGAATGCAGATATTTTCTGTAACGATTGTTCATTAAATGCTATCTGATGTCAAAACTTTGAATCTTTATTATCGGCTATGCTTCCTTCGGAGTCCATCCTGTTCCGATTACACATTTCACATCTGGTGCCAGTTATTTGCTGACTCGTCTTTTGCATGTCTTCGGTTCCACGTGGCACCTCACAATTCGACCACCTGTTATCAACCAATTTCACCCCATACACTCATCAACTTTAACCATTTAGCAGTTTATAAGTAAAATCGATCTCTGAGTAACGAGCTTCTCTAATTTACAGGTGTAGAAGTGTACGTACATTATATTCAATGAAGGCAGATATGATACAGTTTGCGAGCCGGCTACAACGTGGCTACAGGTTTTTGTTTTTGGTTCTTTTACATATTTAAACGGAGAAGAGAAGAGAGGTACCGATTGGGTTATAGCTCTTAGTTTAATATTCTTTGTGTGTATATATAGTCTAGCTCTTGAACTCAAATTTTCGATTGAGCAGTTTGTATTTTCCATAATTTGCTTAGCCATGTTTTAATGTGTACCTTCTAAATGAGGTCATGTCCCATTTTACTTATCAGTACTATTCCACCGTAACAATTTATTTACAGTGAATTTCACCATAGAAAACAAAGTTTCATTTCTTTCGAAAGTTTGCAAACAGTTGAAGGAAAAACAAAAACGCACCGTTCCCCGTGTGATCTATATTTGTTTCCCTAGTTATCAATATAATCACATGTATAAACACAACGATAAAAACTTCACGATCTCATTAGTTATAGAAGATTGTTCCAATGTATCGTCAAAGATTGTATTCGCTCTTCTTAGGAATCTTTCACAGAAGTTCACAAAAGGAAGGTAGAATCCATGTATGATGGAAATGTTAATAAAGATAGTCCAAACAGAACAAATAGTCATTGAATATGCAGGAGCTCGCCCAAGGATCAGAGTCTTTCCTAAAGGCATGGATCCAGAGAATTCATATTGATTGTTTAAGTATGGATTAGTTGATGCTATTTATTTCAACAAGGATTAAACCATAAGAATGTTGCCCCATCTTTGTAAGAAATGCAGTACAGGCGAAATATTTATGAAAATTATTAGTGCTGTACCGGATTATACCGCTTCTATTAATCAGTTACGAGGAATCACCACTAGAAATCGGTTGATTTATTTTGGAATCTTTAAGCAAATAACCGGTCGCATATATAGAGTTTATACTATTATACATATATTATATTATACTAGTTTCTCCGCATGCGCGTCACACGTGTATGCCGAGCCATATAGTATATAATTTTTGTAAAATCATATTAATATTATCAAGATAAGGCTTTGAGTAAGTAAATATATTTAGAAGAATAAAACACAAATTTATGTGAATAATGAATATGGATCGTCGAATGATGGCTTATTAAGAGGGGTATTATCACTTTTAGCCCGCGCCAGAAACTATTTACCTCCGGTAGCAGAAAAAGTGTATAAAATTTATATAATTTTTGTGTATAACATACAAAATGTATATATGTACAAAAAATATACATTTTTCGGCTATTATTTTGAAAGCGGCTATACAGTGTCATTTTCCCTTATTAGGATGACAAAAGATGCATCAAGAATTTTTTGCGACTTATGAATATATGATGATGATAAATTACAAATATCTCCCAAATTCACATAGGAAAATATTTTAATATTAACTACTAATATTTTCTAAAATGCACTAATAAAACTAAAGAAAATCAATCTATAAGCTATTACAATAAAGACGCCTCCGTTTTCTTACTCTAGCTAATAAAATATTTGGTAACCAGTATATTTTGCTTTTCCAGTCATGTTTCTTCCAGTTATATTGGTTGAGTGATTTATCCCTTCTTTGTAAAGTTGTTCCAATTATAATTTTTCTTCATATAAAAGTAAACATGTACTTATGAATGCACGCACACGCACATTATCATACGTATGTGTGTAGATGATTTTGTGTTACATTCTAGCTATAAATGACCCCTCCTGACTGGTCTATTGGCTATAATGTCACACTATTTACATGTGATAATTTTCGTAATTGTGGAGTATAATATTATCAATGAGAAATAATTTTATTATACCTATTTTTTTAATGCACTCATGATTTGTTATGTTTAATTTCCACGCATTAGATACAACATATACTTCCATCTTCCACATATTATTTAACATCTTGCACTGATAGTATCTAATCTTCATTTTGTATATTGACATATTTCTAATTAGTAAAAAGCAGAAATGTTATAGATTATATGACAGAGTAATTCAACTAATCTGTTAAACAGTACAAAACAAATTTATATCGAATAAAATGTTCTATAGCTGAGCATGAATCTATTGTGCTTGTCAATTTATGTTTACAAAAACAGTTTAGTTCATATTTGAAAAGAAATAAACTACATGGAAGGTCATACTGTTAAATTCCCTTTCAAGCACTTTGCCAAACAATTGTAGGCTATAGTATGTGAATATGACGTCCCCGTCAAAATTTTGTGTAATAACAATACCAACGGGCAAACTCATTATACTATCACCAAACTATCATACCATACAACAAAATCACAAAATATATTAAGTTTTAAAACCCTAGACTTTCAATTCCACTACAGTTGCGAGCACTTTCTCCTTTCTATTAACCTATTTCATTATCATGCTTATTTATTTATTTTTTCACATTCCTCTACCTAGCAACCTATATTATTGTTGGAAAACGGACATCATTTTGATATTTGGTGCACAAAGCCAAACAAGAAGATACTGGAATTCAATAGGATTTAGATTTAAAAGGTAAACCTTAATTATGTGTTTGTTGAAAGATTTCTCACTAAAATTAAAATTTTAAAACTAAATTTACTTAGAATATACTTTTCAATTTTATTTCACTTAGACTCTTGCTTTCATAAAATTATAACATCCGGCTACATCAAAATATAGAATTCAATTGCATGGTTATGTACTTGGACAGAAAAAAGGAGTAGGTTAATCAAAAGGCTGAAGCGATATCTAAAATATTATAGATAAACAAATATAGTCCTTCTAAACAAAATACTTCATATTAGATAATAACTTGAAAGCAAAGTTCCACATGAACTTGTGCATGCAACTTACAGAATATGCAAATTAATGAATCTAAGTTTAGCAATGGAACGAAGAAGTTAATTTTGATATTGCTTAAGCCTTCTAACAAAGTTAATTCTGATATTAACTAATGCATTCCTAAACACAAAAACACATGTATCACCAGACCATCACAATATAAGTTATTTATCCTAACATTTATATTGATTGTGTTTCACAAAAACCCCAAAAGTAGAAATAAATAAAAAGAGAAGTTAAGATAAAAATCCGATTTTCTTGTCACTTTCTCTTGATTTATTATTCAGATTCTCTCTAATTGTCTTTGCCTATATAATCACTGGTTCCGTAGACGAATGTGTATAAGTCTTCTATTCCTCTTCTTCAATTCCAAATTCGTAAATACTGCTAACAGATAAAAAACAGCCACAATATTCAAGGCAAACATAGAAGATGTTTTTTCAATTTGTTGCAAATAATCATTGTGATTTTTCAAGTATAATCTTGATAGTGTATTGAACTACAAATTTTCTAAGTCTCATGTTGAGAGAACGCGAAGTACAAGTGACTGTTAAAGGATGCGTCAATACTCAATAGAATGACAAAGCCGTTATTTATCTTTTTGTCCGGAATAAGTAAATCGGGATTATTTTTTGCAACTCTTCACAAGTAGGGCTCTTTAATTAATAGGGTACTTAAATAAATAGGATGACATTTTAATTAATAGAACAATAACATCCCGGCAAGGGAATCAACAAGTACATAATACGAACCACGGAAAAACCAAGAAGCACGATAACCTCAACAAAACAACAAGACATAATAAGCACGTGATAACCACAACAATTGGACATGTAACATATTTGCACGAAGTCATAGAGGAACTCACAATCAAGAAGTATCAAAACAATAAGGAAGGCAATCACTTCAATTAAGGCAATTAAGGGTCAATGTAACACGTAAGAATTAGAGGAAAGCTAACAACATCATATGGAGCATATAGAGGCAATTTAAGCAATTAGGAAAACCAATCATAACGGGATACTTTCCACATAATGAACATAAGGACCTAATTAAGAACCCTAGAGCAAATTTCCCACAAATAAGTCCGAGTACACACTCGTCACCTTGCATGCACGGACTACAATTAGCATAGAAGACTCAAGTCCTAAGGGGAAGTCCCCTACACAAGGTTAGACAAGATAATAACCTCAAAAACGACAAACCGATACTCTAAAATGCACTTCTCGGGTAAAAAGATTTCCGAACGGCTCAAATCTAACCAAATTAACTTCAAAGCACAAATAAAACACATAAGAAACTATTCCGGATCATAAAGTCTCAATTTTTAGAAAAATTAAAAAATCGGTCCAAAAGTCGACCCCCGGACCCGCACCTCGGAACCCGACAAATTTTACAAAAACCAAATACCCATTCCAACATGAGTTCAACCATACAAAATTTATTAAATTCCGATACCATTTGGCCCCTCAAATCATAATTTTTCATTTTAGGAATTTCCTTCAAAAACCAACATTTCTCCCAGCCCAAAACACAAATAATATGATGAAAAAGAAGATAAAATCATGGAATATGTTTGATTCTAGGTGAAGAACACTTACCCAATCGATTTATATGAAAAGCCCTCAAAAAATCGCTCAAAACCGAGCTCCACAAGTCAAGTTATGGTAAAAATGGTGTAACCCTCGATTTGGAAAACTTATATTCTGCCCAGATATTAAAGCATCGCGAACGCGGAGAAGGGCTCGCGTTCGCAAAGAAGAGAAGAATGAGGCTGCCAAAAAGTCCCTATGCGAACGCGAGTGAAGGGACGCGATCGCAAAGAGTAAGAAACAGAAGCTACGCGAACACGATGGAGGGGCTGCGGATGCGAAGAAGGGGAAGGCAGACCTTCACAAACGCGAGAGGTTGAACGCGAATGCAAAAAAGAAATAAATCACCTTCTAAAGTAACACTATGCGAACGCGAAGGCAAGGACGCGAACACAATGAAGGAAACCAGATGACAGATTCAGCAGTTCAAAATAGGAGGAACATGACCCATATCTCACCTGGAACACACCCGAGGCCTCGGGACCCCGTCCAAACACACAAACAAAGTCATATAACCTAACATGGACTCGCTCAAGGTCTCAAATCACATCAAATAATGCCGAAACAATGAATCACACCAAGAATCGAACTTAGGAACTTTCCAACCTTCCAACTTCCAAAACTCGTGCCGAAACCTATCAAAAATCAACCCGGAATGATGCCAAATTTTGTAGACAAGTCCAAAATGACATAACAGAGCTGTTCTAACTCTCGGAATTGAATTCCGACCCCGATATCATAAAAGTCAACTATGGGTCAAACTTCTCCATTTTCCAAACTTCAACTTTTCCAACTTTCGCTGAAACGCCTCAAATTACCCTACGGACCTCCAAATCCGAATTCGGACGCGCGCCTAAGTCCAGAATCACCATACGAAGTGGTTGAGATCACCTACAACCCATTCCAGGGCCATTTACTCAAAACTCCAATTCCGGTCAAATTCTCACCATTTAAACTTCCAAAATTAGTTTCCTTCTTCCAATTTGACTTTGAATCATTTGTTAACTGAATTCAACCATGCATGCAAGTCGATACAAATATTATGAAGCTGCTCGAGACCTTAAACTGCTGAACCGAACGCAATTTCTCAAAAGAACCAGTCGGGTCATTACATCCTCCTCCACTTAAAATACGTTCGTCCTTGAACGTGCCCGGAGTCGTTCCAAAGCCATCGAACCATTGCATGAACTCACTATACATACACCCGGTGGTGATTCCCCATTACCCAACCTAAGCAGAACTGACAATGCAACTTAACTAAAGATCTCATCTCCTCCTTAGCCTATAACCTTAGAACAGAACCCAAACCTCAACATCTGAAATTTATCATCGGATCCGAATCCCACGTCATCACACTACATGAACCTGAACAAGCTGAACTGAGCAAAAATTCCAATCCAGAATATAATCACATGTTGTTCCACACGACTCAAATGCCCGAAGCAATAACCTTTGACCACCATAGCTACTCAATAACATCTTGGATGCCGTCAATACACTTCACATTGGATATAACCTTGTTCCATACCTCCACATCACTGCTCATGATAAAGAAACATACGGGAACTCATAGCCGTCCATGAAGACAACAAGTCAAGAAGCTCTCTCGCCCTCTAAGGGCCATTACCCAAATCTTAGCAGAAACACCCTCATATGTCCAAACACTCCTCACCCCCAATACCATAGTACAAATCTCAGGTCTAAGAATCTCATCTCAGCCAATACAAGCAACCCAACTAACATCTCATCACAGAACCACACAGATTCTCACATTACACAGTTCGTACACCAAACCAACAATAACTCAATTATGCAACACAAATAAAGAAAAGCAAAGTGTAAGAATTATCTAACGAGTACAACATGTGTAACAACAAAAGTATATTTTTTATCAAATCATCCCACAGAAAGAAAACACAATACCAAATAAACACAAGGAAAGGGGTATCCCATATAATATCCGCTGCGGTGTGCAACCCACTCCTAAATGCTCATTGAGCCAAAATACTCCGGTTCACTGATCATATAAGTACTAATATCAAGTACAACAGAATGCACAAATAAAACTATGGGAAAATGATTGAAAGTGCTAAAGCATGAAAGAAGCAAGCACAACTAAAGTGCAATGAGCAAATCAACATCACGAGGGCTATCTCGCCCGCATCGCCATAAGGCCTAAACAGAATTACAACATGCGTGGGGAATAATCATACAGCCTCACCGCCTAACACATCATAAAAGAGTGGCATATAACATAGTCTAGGGGCACAAATAATATCCATTCTGCCTGATAACATAACCAAAGTGACAATCTCACAGAGGCACACAAACTTGATCTGACACAACATACATATTCTCATTGAGCTTTCAAATAGCCCCCAACCCAAATCCTGATTATTTCCAAATAGGTAAATATCCTTTCCAAAAATCCACAGCGACCTATCAATCATGCATGCTATTAGTTACCTCATCCTCAACGTTTCTTCACAATCCCGCCAATAGGAAATGGTCCACATATGAGGGCATCAAGCCCAAAACCTTAGGAATACCAAAATTTCCATACTCAAACTCCACTACGCAAATCAAATGGCCGATATAACACTTACACCCTATCATTCTGTTGAAGCACTCATATAGAGTTCCTGGTCACGTAACAAAACATGGACCTCGAAAGCCTCAAAACCCAATAATCACCATGCTACCAGCCACACACTCGCAAACCAAACCTCAAGGTCCTTTCCAAAATGCACACTCTTCACATATGATAGCCAACAATAGCAATACCCTATTAATTCCTAATACCTATTTAGAAGAAATCCACAATGTGCAACATATTCCTTATGGCCGTAGCAACCAGCAGAATCAAGCCGTTGCCCAAACTATCGAGAACTCCCGGAGATCCACCCGCACGTAACTAAGCCATTAGGACCGTATCTCCCCAACTCAACCGAGTCACACAAACCTTCCAATAACAGAGTGCTGCCACAAATGCTAGTAGAGAGTTCCCATTCAAAAGGATCAATTACTTCCATTGCTATACTAACCCAACACTACTGAGCTAACCCATTCCTTCGGATAGTCGATATGAAATAATCCCAATCAAAGTCCCAAATATAGATGATCCTAACATGAACCACATAGCCAGAAGCTCATAAACCACCGCATTTCCTCTGAAGCACCCCTTCTACCGCAACTACGATACTTACGCTGAATAGACCTTCTGTAAATCTGAAGTTGTTCCTCCGACTCCCCTTGATGCTGAAATGTAATCCATTATTGACGTAGAAATACTGTAAGCCCCAACATCATCTCGTGCAAGATCTCAAACCCCAGTCATACCCCTAAAATATGGGAACCCACCAATACTACATACACAGATACCTCAGGCCAAAATTGGTGTAAATTTGACTCTGCAATCTGAATGCCGCTATTGGACTCCTCCACTTGGCGCAAAGCAATAGAAAACAACGTTTTATGATCCACAAAACTAACCTTCACAGCTCGCACAACACAAACCACAAGTTACTCCAATACCACCAACTATTCCCAATCAACATCCACCTTGCGACCTTGCCACGATCTCGACGACTAGCCAATCAATTAAACCTTCCCAAGCTCGCACTCATCAACTAGATACCGAAAACCGCTACGCCTCCATATGAACAATTGAATAGCCTCTCAATACCTCTGTGTCTTCAATCTGGACATCCTGTTGAGACAGTGCCTGAGCATTCCTGACTCCTTCATAGATCGTCTGTAGCATCACGAACCATTGGCGCATAGCGGACGCTGAGAGCATAATATTATAAACCTGAACATCAAATCCAGGTGCTACGAGCTATCAGGCATGACTGGTACCACATAATCCTGAGTAGGTGCAACCGGCTGGGCTGATGGTGCCTCTGGTGTCTATAATACCTAACAACCTACTCGGGTGTACGGGCGGTGGGAGTCTAAGTGGCTGCCCCAGCCTGGGAAGTAGCTGATATAGTAGAAACCGCGACCGCCTAAGCAAGACTAGTGCACACATTCAAGATCTGAGCTAATGTCCCGTGAAGACCTGGGATAATAATAGGTATAACCGAAGCCTGAGTTGGTCCCGCTGGAGCATCCACAACTAGGAGGCTGGTGGATCTGTAGGTGCTACCCTAGCTGCTGTGCAGGCTACACCCTTGCCCCTACCACGACCTCGACCACGACCTTGGCCTCTCGCGACCCCAACTGGTGATATTGATGGCCGTCCATCCTGACCGGTAGCACGTGCTCACCATGTGTGAGAGAATAGAATAACATAAATTTAGTTACCAGAATCAACAGATTCACATGACAAGAATTCAAGAATCTGAAGTTTTCCTAAAGGTTCTGCAGCCTCTCGAAGATAACTACAGGTGTCTCTGTACTGATCCACAAGACTCTACTAAACCCTCTCATTACCCGTGAGACCTATGTAACTTAGGCTCTAATACCAACTTGTCACGACCCAAATCTACTATATCGTGATGGCGCCTATTGTGGAACTAAGCAAGCCGACTCTTTTACCAACACAATCCGATATTTCAATTTAAAGGTTACTTCAAGCTATTTAATTAGTGAAACTGCAAAAGATAAATCTGAATAATAACAAAGTGCAGAAAGAAAAGCCCGACATCGGGGTGTCACTAGTCATGAGCATCTACTAAAAACTATCCGAAAATGCTAAGACTAATACAGTTTGGAAATCAACTAATAATATCTATAGGAAGATAGGAGGGGGAAGAGCAAGACTGTGATCATCATGCAGCTACCTTGCTAACTCCAACAGATCCGCGACGGGTGAAATCAACGCCCTCTAGCACTTCCAGCAACCCATGGATCTGCACACAGGGTGCATGAAGTATTGTGAGTATGCCAACTCAGTAAATAATAAAATTAAATAAAGACTGAGCAGTAGGAAACACATAAAGTCCACATCATGAAATCTCAGTAAGCACAACATATTTTCAAATCAATATGTGAGTCAAATCATCTCGTTTAAAATACAGTTTCAATGAAACCGTTTAAAACATCTTTCAACAGTTTTTCCAACAAAGTGATGAAATAGTGAGTAAAAATGATGAAAACATAAATAGCCCATCGGGCAAAAAATCACTCGTGAATAGCCCCTCGGGAAAATAAGAATCATAAGCAACCCCTCGGGCAAACTTGACAATCGCTCGTAAACAACTTCTCGGGCATAACATGAATCAAGAACAACCCCTCGGGCAAAACATCATATCACTCACTCAGGGTACTCGCGCTCACTAGGGGTGTACAAACTTCGGAGGGGCTCCTACAGCCCAAACGCTATAAAAAGCCACCTCGTGGCATAAATCAATCAGGCCCTTGGCCTCTCAAAATCATAAGTCAGTAACAACCTGCTGTAGCGCGCAACCCGGTCCCATAATATCCTCACAAAACAGGCCCTCGGCCTTACTCAGTCATAAACCTCTCAAACTACTTGGGCTATCAGTAAAAATCCAGGTGCTAAACCCAAAATAACATTTTATATGTATCAAAACGGTATAGTAAAGACTCAGTTATGAAATCAGTAAAACATAACATGACTGAGTATAGATTTTAAATCAAAACAATGAGAGGATAATTAAAAAAGGCCCCTAAGGGTCCAAACATCTTTGTCACAAGGCCGAAATATGTCATACAACCCAATTTATAGAAATTCTTTCTAAATCACATAAGTATCATATAATTTCAGTCAAATACGCAACTAAATAGTTGCTATGGGATGGACCAAGTCACAAATCTCCAATGGTGCACGCCCATGTGCCCGTCACCTAGCATGTGTGTGCGTGACCTCAAAGTAGTAAAACGATGTGCAATCCGGGGTTTATATCTTCAGGACTAGATTTACAATCATTACTTACCTCAAACCGGTCAAATCCCTACTCCGCGATGCCCTTGCCTCTGGAATAGGCCTCCAAACGTCCTAATCTAACCAAAAGCAATACAATGTAATCAATATAGGCCAAGAGACCAATTCCATACGAAAAACAATCAATTTAGACCAAAATCCCGAAATTCACCCAAACCCGGTCCCCGGGCCCACGTCTCGGAAACAGACAAAAATTACAAAACTAGAAAGCCTTTTCACTCACGAGTCTCTACATACCAAATTCATCAAAAATCCGACATCAAATAGTCCTTCAAATTCTCAAATCAAACTCTCCAATTTCCAAGCCCTAACCCCTCAATTTCATCCCTAATTTCTACTAATTACATGCTTAAACAATTGAAAATCACCATAATTACGAGTATTGAGCTCAAGCAACTTACCTCAATGGAAAACCCCCTTGATTCCCTCTTCAAAACTCTCCAAAAGCTTCAAAATCCGAACAGGAATGGTGAAAATAACCCAAATTGCGCGAAGGGTTCCTTATATACTTTCTGCCAGGCATCTCGCACCAACGGCCCTTTTCCCGCATTTGCTGTCCAAACAACCACATCTGCGATTTCCACTTATCCAAGACCGCATCTGCGCCCTAGGCACCGCACCTGCGGGCCCGCATATGCGTCAAACTCACCGCATCTGCGACTCTTCTCTTAGCCCTCCAATTCCGCATCTGCGGCTTCCCTACGCATCTGCGACCTCGCACCTGCGGTCCTCAATCCGCAGGTGCGGAAACATCAGAAGCAGTAGCTTCTGCTGCACAATTCCATTTCCAATTCCTCCGCTAACCATCCGAATTCATCCCGAGGCCTTCGGGACCTTAACCAAAAATACCAATAAGTCATATATCAACATACAAACTTAGTCGAATCTCAAAACAACATCAAAACACCAAATTACCCTCGGATTCAAGCGTAAGAACTTCTAAACTTCTGAATTTCGCAAACGATGCCTAAACCTACCAATCCTCGTCCGAATGACCTAAAATTTTGCAAATATGTCACAAATGACACTATAAACCTACTCCAACTTCTGAAAATTCCATTCCGACCCCGATATCAAAATTTCCACCACCGACCGAAAATCGCCAAATTTTCAATTTCGCCAATTCAAGTCTAATTCTACCACAGACCTCCAAATCACATTCCGAACGCGTTCCTAAGTCCAAAATTACCTAACGGAGCTAACTGAACCTTCAGAATTCCCATCCGAGATCGTTTACACATAAGTCAATATCTGATTGACTTTTCCAACTTAAACTTCTAAATAGGAGACTAAGTGTCTCATTTCACTCCAAAGCCACTCCGGACCCAAACCAACTAATACGATACTATGAAATACAGTTGAGGAACACATAAAGAAGCAAAAATAGGGGGAAACGGGGTTACAATTCACGAAACGACTGGCCAAATCGTTACAGACAATTTGTGCATTTTGCTTCTTCAAACAATACAATAAGTATTGATATGCGTATAATATAAATGTTGCTTGTATAAATAAAGAAATTCAGTTAGACCATCATCAGGAGGATTATCCGAGAAGTCTTTTATAGAGGGTGAATGAGAAGCCGACTAAATACAGCTCTGGGAAACTTAATTACTATCCTGTTTAGTGCAGTCTATGAACTTGGTGGATTCGGGTAGTTAAGGATATGATTAATAGTATTTTTGCTTCCCATATTTAGATGAAATTCAGGTGCAGTTGTATGTACAGAATGTTACTTGGTAATAAAAATTTTATTGACCAAAAAAAGGAAAAAGTTCTTCTAAATTTAATTATTTAGCATAAGGAAGTTGCATTTCTTTTCTATTGAACTCATAATTTTCATAGTGCCTCTGGCAAAGAAACCCACCGTGCATTTTGAAAATTTTGAATTTTATCAATACTTTTTTTAGCCCGTCTAACGGTTAAGCAAATTTGAAGGAACACGTTTGAAAAGTTACTTCCTAATATGAAAGAACACATCTTTTCAAATAAACTTCCCCTATTTTTCTTTCTGATTAAATATCTAAATATATATATATATATATATATATATATATATATATATATATATATATATATATATATATATATATATATACATACATACATACATACATACATACAATTTTAAATTTGTAAGTAAAGGTAGCTAATAACCATGCTCGAACCTTTAGAATTAATATGAATAGAAAAAAATCATATTATACATGAGTAATTATTATGCAATCAATTAAAAAAATTACATTCAATAAATCTATATAGTAATTTATTTAATAAGAAAAGAGTTGTGTCTTTTACTATGTTTTCCGCCTAACTCTTCTACCTGAGCAAGCGCAAAATGGAGTTAAATGCACACATAATTTTCTTTTTTTTATAAAAAATATTTTTCTTCAAGATATGGAGTTGCTTAGTGAATATCTGGTGCTTTTTCTCAATAAAGAGGGTTCCTCGTCAATATGCGAATGATCATCAATTGTGATGTATAATCTTGAAACTTAAAATAACATTGTTCATCAAGAAAACTTAAATTAATAGAGGAGAAGAGGAGTAGATAAAATATTATCTATTGAGTAAACAGAAGGTCTATGGACATATGCACTTGGTTTACCTTTGGAAAGCAAGCTTGACTCGATCATTCCAGGATTATGTCGACATAATCACAATGTGCTTGCTGCTCAATGTGTGTCATGTGTCTTCATATACTTATATTATCGCATGCTCCTCAACTGATAAATGATACAATAACTCTAGGATGGGAAGTTCCCTAACTTTGATTATTGAAACGAAAATTCAGAGACAATGTTAGCCTCTCATGGCACATGAAAAAACATTTTTTTCACTTGAAATTATTCTTCCAGATCAGTTCGTAGCATGTCCTGCCAAATAATTTTTAAATAGTAGTTACTAATGAAAGAACACAACTATTTAGAGGAGGCACAATATAAATAATTACATTTTTAATTTTTTATCTAATTATTATTATTAAATATTAGGATATTATTAAAAGGGTAATTTGGTAATTCAACTTTTTAGTTTAGGGTTTCCTACTTTTAATTTAGTATAGATATAAATATAGAAATAGATTATTATTAAATATTAGGATATTATTAAAAGGGTAATTTGGTAATTCAACTTTCTAGTTTAGGGCTTCTTACTTTTAATATAGTATAGATATAGATATCACCAACTAACAATAATAATATAACCAGTATAGTCCCACGAGTGAGGTATGAAAGGTGTATTGAGGATGCAACCTTACCCCTATCTTTATGCAGGTAGATAGGTTGTTTCCGATAGACCCTCGCCTCAAAGCTGGCATGCATAATCACAAATATATAGCAGAAGACATGCAATAATGTAGAAGTCATTGAAGTGAAGCAGTAACAACAAGATAAAAGTAAATACTAATGATAAACAATATCAGGTATTAATAGAAATATAAGAATATGAAAATACGAGAATAACATACCAATACTGGTATGAGAAGACAGACGCTCGACTGTCCACTAAGCTTTTACCTAATTCTCAACCTCCACACCTTCCTACCAAGGGTCATGTCCTCGGTAATATGCCAAGTCCTTCCTAATCATCTCTCTCCAATACTTTTTCAATGTACCTCTACCTCTCCCGATACTCTCCATTGTAAATATCTCACACCTCCTCACAGGGGCATTCAGACATCTGCCCTTCACATGTCCGAATCATCTCAACCTCGCTTTTTTCATCTTGTCCACCATTGAGGCCATGCCTAACTTGTCCTAAATGTTGTCATTCCTGACCATATCTCTCCTAGTATTCCCACACATCCATCTCAACATCCGCATTTCCGGTGCTCTCATCTTTTGGACGTGAGAGTTTTTGACTGGCCAACACTTACCTCCATAAAATATAATCGGTCTAATAGCTACCTGTAGAACTTATCATTAAGTCTTGGTGGCACGTTCTTATCGCACAAGACATCAGATGCTAGCTTCCATTTTATCCATTACTCTCCAATATGATGTGTGACATCATCATCAATCTCTCATTACCTTGATTTATCGGCCCAAGGTATTTGAAACTTTCTCTCTTGGGGATGACTTGTGAATATAGTATCACTTCCACCTCAGCTTGCTGGGTTGCATTACTAAACTTACACTCCAAGTATTCTATTGTAGTCCTGCACAACCTGAAACCTTAGACTCCAGAGTTAGTCTCCAAACCTCCAGCCTAGGGTTAACTATGCTTTGGGTCTTGTTATTCAGTACTATGTCACATGCACCATGGTATCTCTCCTTGAATATGACGTGTCAATACATCCATTACCAAAGCAAACAAAAACGAACTAAGAGCTGATCCATGGTATAACCTTATCACAACCAGAAAGTGTCCTGAGACTCCTTTCACTATCTTTACTCATCCATGCCACATGCTACTCGCATCCCCACTACTCATCCAAGCCCCATTTACCATCAATTATCCCCCAATTCTTGCAATTTGTCCTCAATATACATCTGCCAACTATTGTTAATTTAATAAATTGGGTGGATGATTATTTAGGTTAGATCTTCATTAATTAAAATTGACAAAAGTTTGAGAAGATTATATAATTATGTACATAAATAACCAAAGAGTCAATAATCTTGTTTGCTTGACTAAGAAAATATTGTAGATGGGCATTACTTCGTTTATAGGATCAGCTCTTGAATTGTATAAGAATTATTGTAATAAAAGGTTGTCTGATTATGTTCGCCTTTTCCTTCTTGTCTGCAAATTTTCAAGCCAAAGTGTGTTAGTCTTATTTCTGTATACGATCGAAATCAGGTATGTCCGATTTCCTACGCTCGGGGAGTTGCTTCGAGAAAAATCTCAAAACGGACCTAGCTTGAGCCCCATGATGGAGTATAGAACTCGAAGACCGAAGTGCTCGATGAGGTCCAAGACCGAGTATGACCAACCTCAAGATAGTACCATTATAGTTTTATTAACAGAAAGAGCGAAATTCCCGCAACGACCCGAAGATCCCGGCGTAAATTTCAGGATATATTTGTACTTGGCGGTTAGACAACTGTATAATGAGATTCCGTACCATAATTAGAAGTGTACCTTATTTAGGATTCCCCTACTATATAAAGGGGATCCCATTCATTTGTAAGATACGATTCATTGACAAAGGAATATACATTCTTCACTTTCTTGCTTACTATTCATCAGAGTTGCCTTATTATTTTATTATTCTTACTAATCTACCTTGAGGCCACCATAACACGGCACACTAGTTTGATTTGCTTTACTTCTACAATTTATATATTTAACTCCTTGCTTATCAATTGGTATTGGATTAAATCATATATCTTTAAAATTACAATAGAAGTTTAATTGTTACTCGAATTTTAGGGTAAACAGTTTGGCGCCCACCGTGGGGCTAAGGATAATAGTGATTGTTTTGGTACTGATTCTAATAACACATGTTATTTTCACACTTGTTCTTGTTAATTTTTTTTGTTCTTAGGGCAAAACATGTCAAATTCCCAAAACGCACATGCATATGGTGATGATGGTCTTGGATTTCACGGGGAAAATGATAACGTAATTGCTCCTGGAGCTGGGGTGCTACCGGTTAACTGCGAGGGAGTGCCAGCCAATCCAGTCGATATCAATTCACACATAGCATTTAATGCGGATTTAGGCGCAGATCCCGAAGGAAGTGTACATAGGGAAGGCCGATCTGGTGGCCAAGGAACACAGGGTATTGGAGACGGGGGAGTTAGCCTCTAGGTAATATTCGAGATGCTACAAGCTCAGCATGTTACTATTGCTCAGCTTCAAAGTCAAGATAAACTCCGAGTGTGGTCGAACCAGAAATCACTCACCGTACTGAGCTGATGCCAAAAAGGTCGAACGGTAATGGATCGGGTACTAATCCTGCAATTATGAAGATGCTCGAGGAGCTCACCAAAAGAATTGAGCTAGGAGAGAAAAAAATCGAAGATAATGATAAGAAAGTGGAAACATACAACTCCCGTGTTGATCAAATACCGGGGGCACCCCCGATCTTAAAAGGTTTAGATGCAAAAACGTTCGTGCAAAAGCCATTTCCTCAGAGTGCGGTTCCGAAGCCCATTCCTAAGAAGTTCCATATGCCGGATATACCTAAATACAACGGGACAAGCGATCCTAATGAACACCTCACTTCGTACACATGCGGGATTAAATGAAACGGCTTAAATGATGACGAGATCGAGTCAGTTTTGTTGAAAAGATTTGGGGAAACTTTGTCAAAGGGAGCAATGATTTGGTATCACAACTTGCCATCAAATTCCATCAACTCATTTTCTATGTTAGAGGAATCCTTCATGAAGGCGCACGTCGGGGTCATAAAGGTCGCGACAAGGAAATCAGACGTTTTTAAGATAAGACAAAGGGGTGACGAAATGCTAAGGGATTTTGTATCCTGATTTCAAATGGAGCAAATGGAGTTACAATCGGTCAAAGATGATTGGGCCGTTCAAGCTTTCACCCAGGGGTTGAACGAGCGGAGTTCGATAGCGCCACGACAGTTGAAGCAAAACTTGATCGAGTATCTAGCTGTAACTTGGGCAAATATACACAATCGGTATCGATCAAAGATCTGGGTCGAGGACGACCAGCTGGTAGCCCCTTCAGGTTCAATTCATCCAAATAGATTGGCAGTTAAAGCCTGATGGATACCGACAGGGAACCAAGGTTGAATAGAGAGCGGGATCAGCCATATATCGCAAATCAAAGAAACAATGGTTTGGGGCGCAATCCTCCTCGGAATGATCGAGGAAAGGATCGAGGGAAAAATTCTTGAGGACTTATGAGTAAGAGTGGTTTTGATAAACATGCCGATCCTGTAGAAGCACCTTAATTATTGGAGTATAATTTCAGTGTCGATGCATCGGTGATTGTATCGGCTATCAGAAGGATCAAAGACACCAGGTGGCCCCGACCTATACAGATTGATCCTTTTCAAAGGAACCCAAACTTGATGTGTAAATATCATGGCACACATGGGCATAGGACCGAAGACTACAGAAAGCTGAGGGATGAGGTAGCTCGATTGTTCAACGAGGGCCACCTTCGAGATTCCTCCATGATCGAGCTAAGAATCACTTCAGAGAAAGAGACGCCAACAGAAATAATGAGTAAGAAGAACCACAACATGTCATTCATATGATCGTTGGCGGGTTCGATGTGTCACAAGGGCCTATATTCAAACGTACCAAGTTGTCGATCACCAGAGAAAGCGGACTCAGGGTTATGTGCTCGAAGACATCTTATCATTCAGTAACGAAGAAGCGGAGGCATTTCTCAACCACACAATGATACCCTGGTAATTTCTATTTTGTTAAATAAATTTCAAGTTAAACGTGTTCTAGTGGATCTAGGTAGCTCAGCAAACATAATCAGATCGAGGGTCGTAGAGTAGCTCGGCCTGCAGGACCAATTTGTGCCTACATCTCGAGTCCTAAACGGCTTCAACATGGCAAGTGAAACAACGAAGGGGGAGATAATCCTACCAGTAAACGTGGCCGAGACCATCCAAGATACAAAATTCCATGTCATCAAAGGCGATATGAGATATAATGCACTACTCGGAAGGCCCTGGATCCATAACATGAGGGCAGTACCGTCAACCCTTCATCAAATGATAAAATTCCTGACAATGGATGTTGTGAAAATAGTTTACAAGGAACAACACACGACAAAGGAAATGTTTGCAGTCGACGAGGTGATGTCGATATCAACACCTTCAACCTCAGAAAAATTGAGCGCCAAAGATAAGCAGACGGCCAAATAACAATCACCGTCCCCAACCTCGACCGAATCGGAGAAACAGGTAATCGAAGAAGAAGAGTATTTCCTTACTCCTCGAAATTTCGTTGTTCCCAAAGAATAAGATGCAACCAAGTCAATGGTCGAGGAGCTGGAACAGGTGATACTGATCGAGTATATACCTGAATGAAAGGTGTACCTGGGAACAAGGTTGACCCCCGAACTCAGGAAAAAACTTATTCAATTTCTTATTGCTAACATGGATTGCTTTATGTGGTCCCATTTAGACATGACAGGAATCCCACCAGAGATAACAACTCATCGGCTGAGCCTGGATCCCAAGTTCAGACCAATTAGGCAAAAGAAAAGGCCCCAGTCCGAGGTAAAACATGCCTTCATAAAGGACGAGGTAACCAAACTTCTCAAAATAGGATCCATTCAGGAAGTAAAATATCCCGAATGGTTTGCTAATGTAGCTGTAGTCCCCAAAAGGGGAACAAACATAAAATGTGTGTAGACTATAAGGACTTGAACAAAGCATGTCCGAAATACTCTTTTCCCCTGCCTAACATCGATCACATGATCGATGCCACGTCCGACCACGAGATCCTTACCTTTCTCGACGCCTATTCTAGGTACAATCAAATCTGGATGGACCCAGAAGACTAGGAAAAGACTTCTTTTATCATTAAGTATGTAACTTATTGTTACAATGTAATGCCCTTCGGGCTGAAAAATGCAGGAGCTACATACCAATGCCTAGTTAACAAAATGTCAAGGAACTGATAGGTAAATCAATGAAAGTTTACATTGACGATATGTTAGTTAAGTCCCTGCGCGTAGAGGACCATTTGACTCATTTGTAGGAAACATTAGAAATCTTGAGGAAGTACAACATGAAACTTAACCCCGAAAAATGTGCCTTCCGGGTTGGCTCGGGCAAATTCCTCGGCTTCATGGTATCAATCGGGGAATCAAAATCAACCGCCATAAGATTAAGTCCATCGAGGATATCACTATCGTAGATAGTGTGAAAGCCATACAAAGGCTAACCGGGCAGATAACTGCCTTGGGCCGATTCATTTCGAGGTCGTCAGATCGAATGTCACGCCCCAAAACCGAGGGGCGTGACCGGCACTCGACCGGGCAGCCCTAGCCAAGCGGACCTGGGTGCCTTTCCTATTCCACGTGTTACCCCGCGTTTCCATTTCCCATTAACCAAGTGAAATAGCCATTTATAAATTTAAACACATTCTTACGAGATTTACATAGCATACATAGTTACTTAGCGTGGTTTACAAGTTATACTGCCCAAAATACATAAGTACATAACCCACATTTCCTGTCTACGGAGCCTCTAGGGATACAAAAGAGTGATACAATACTTGCCGGTAACAAGGCTCCGGCTATACCTTACACCAAAAACCAAAACAAGACTCCGAAATAAAAAAAAAGTGGCATGAGCCACGCAAGGCCCCGGGAGGAAAAGGGCTCACCAATGCTTTTGGAGGAAAGTGAAGGGGAGCTACGGTCGGTGGACTGGAGTACCTGCTATGGATCCACCTACAATTATAACACGAATGTAGCGCCCCCAGCAAAAGGGACGTCAACACATTTGAATTGTACTGGTATGTATGAACAAACTTGCCCTAAGTAAACTCAAACCATACACAAGTAACAAGTAGTCATGGAACCAACAATCAAATACACATGAAAGAAAACCATCAAGCCAAACAAGTTACAATCTCTCCATATCCCTTTCAACATTTTCACATCAATGATTTCACAACTTTCTCATATTTTCATTTCAATAGTGATTTCGATCACTTTTCCACCCTTATTACCTCGGCCACCCTTATTACCTCGGCCACCCTTATCACAACAACCCACACCTTATTACTTCGTGTTACGGCGCGCAACCCGATCCCACCGAACAATCACAATTCACAAACAACACAACAACAACAACAACAACAACAATTCACAAAGAACAACAACAACAATTCTCAAAGAATTTCTATAGCCATCAATAATATTTCCATCATATTCAACAACTCATATGCATTTTATGTCACCGCAATAATTGCCAATACAAGCCATATATGTTATTACCATAGTTGTTCCAATTGCATCATTTACGATTTTCTTCCATCATTTGTTTCTCAACTCTTACCACATAACACATTCACAATCACACATTTGGTTTATTGCCAATTACGTACACCATTATATCGGGAGACTTAACCACGATCAATCAAATCATACCAATCGCAAGAATTCCACAAATAATCCACGTAGATATCACATACCAAATATTCGTACACCAAACAAAGTGACTTTACAAAGGTCAAAGTTAGCCATAAATACCTTTCTTGATCTTTTCTTTAGTTACTACGATATTCCGGAAATTCTAGCAACTTCAATCTATTTTGAGACATAACAAAATTTGAACACAAATTAGGAAGATATTCATAATTCTAGCTCATTTGAGAATTTTATCAATTACTAGTTGTGCATCTTGATTTCAAATCTTTTTTACAAGATTCCCTTCATTTTCCAACCCAATCTTTACTTGTTTATATTCAACAATCTTTCCACAAACCTAATTTATACATGCATGAATAATGAATACTCTCACATCCAAGAATCATCTTACTAATTACCCATTTCTAGTAAAATTTCAAAGTTGAAGAATTGGGGAAAAGAAATTCTTACCTCTTTGAAGCCTTAGCAACCCTTTGATGCGATTTCAAGGTGTGATTCAAGGAAGAGTAGTGAAATCTTTAGTTTTCCCCTTTCCTCTCTCTAGAATCGCTCTCCCTTCACTCTAGAATACCAGAAATTTCTCCAAAAATAAACCTCAATCGAGTTAAATGAAATGGGGTTCGGGTCTTAAAAACCCGTTTTTTGTACTGCCACGCCGCGTGGGGCGCCGCGGGGCACGGGGCTTCTGTGCAAAATGTGTATGGAAATGAAATTTCGGACCATACTGGAATTACTACTGGCGCGGCACCGCGGTAGTTCAAATTTCTGCGCTGGTTTGGTAATTTGGTCATAACTTTGTGTAGGAATGTCCGAATGACGAACGGTTTGAAGCGTTGGAAACTAGACTTAAAGAACTTTTATTTGATAGGCTGTGAATCACACAAATCCTTATATAACTAGAGATATAATTGTCCAAAGTGAGGTCTTGTGCGCACTCATTTGCAACTTTCGTCTATTATGAAATTTTATAACTTGGCTTAGACTTAGGCCTCTCCTTAGACCCCAATTCACTTCTAATATGACTTATACACTTATTAATATATCCAATTGATATCCATAATATCCTTAATCCTCATTTTTATGCAAGATAAAATATTTAGCCTACCTTGGCACCACGAAGTCTTAAATTACTAAGCAAAATTTTCTGGGGCTTTACATTCTCCCCCGCTTAAGATCATTCGTCCTCGAATGAGGATAAAGTTTCATTTATTAGTCATCCTTATGTAACTTCTGCTTTTCACATTATGAAATATATCATCAGCCCCAAATTTGGCTAACTCCTTAAATTTCCGAAAATTTCGCCAGAGTTTCCTTTGTAACTAGGACTATCCACCTATTAGAGGGCCCCAGATACATATCCTAACAGCATATACATGTTCCATAGACATAACATAACTTGTTCAACACCAACCACGGCCGCATAGGCAACATACATAATCAAAATGGAATATTTTAACATAGATCAAATCAAAAGATAAGAGTTTATAGGAACCAAATGCATGAAAGCTATTATATAACTATTCAAACAAATATGGGTACTTCTTTCTCATTTCTTCCTCGGCTTCCCAAGTGGCTGCTCAACTTGCTGGTTCTGCCATATTACTTTCACGGATGCCTTTTCCTTATTTCTCAGTTTTCGAACTTGCCTATCAAGAATGGCAACTGGGACTTCTTCATATGATAGCTCTTCATTCACCTCAATAGTCTCGACTGGAACGATGGTGGACTGATTCCCTACTACCTTCCTTAACATAGACACATGAAAGACCGGGTGTACTAATGACATCTCGGGTGGTAGCTCGAGTTTGTATGCCACCTGACCAATTCTCTGAATGATTTATTATGGTCCGACATACCTCGGACTTAATTTTCCCTTCCTTCCAAATTGCATGATACCCTTCATTGGGGAAACTTTCAAGAATACCCAATCGTCTTCTTTGAACTCCAAATCTCTGCGACGCACATCCAAATAGGATTTTTGGCGACTTTGAGCAGTTTTCAACCTTACTTTAATAAGCTTGAATTTCTCCATGGCCTGATACACGAGGTCCGGCCCTATCAATTCCGCTTCTCCAACCTCGAACCATCCGATGGGAGACCTACATCTCCTACCATACAATGCTTTACGGTGCCATTTGGATACTAGCATGGAAGCTGTTGTTGTAAGCAAATTCTATGAGCGGCAAATGGTCATCCCAACTACCCTTGAAATCAATAGTACAAGCATGTAACATGTCTTCAAGCGTCTGAATAGTCCGCTCTGCTTGCCCATCGGTTTGTGGATGAAAAGCTGTGCTAAGGTTTACCTGCGTACCCAAACCTTGCTGAAACTTCTTCCAAAAGTGGGTTGTAAACTGAGCCCCGTGATCTGAAATGATTGAGACTGGAGTTCCATGAAACCTGACTATTTCTTTGATATACAGCTGAGCATACTGTTCCGCTGTGTCGGTAGATTTAACTGGCAAGAAATGCACTGATTTCGTGAGTCGATCCACAATCACCCAAATTGAGTCGAATTTGCGCGGAGTGCGCGACAACCCTACCACAAAATGCATGTTAATCATCTCCCATTTCCACGTTGGAATTTCTATGCATTGAGCCAATCCACCGGGCCTTTGATGTTCGGCCTTCACTTGTTGACAATTCGGACATTTTGCCACAAAATCTGCCACATCCCTCTTCATGTTGTTCCACCAATAAATTTCCTTGAGATCATGATACATTTTTGTAGAACCTGGGTGCACGGAATACCTGGAAGTGTGAGCCTCTACCATGATCCTTTCCGGAAGACCGTCGATATCAGGAACACACAGGCGGTCTTGGTACTGTATGGTACCATCATTCATGCCAACGGAAAAAGCTGTGGTCTTGTGTTTATGAATCCCCTCTTTCAGTTGTGCTAGCAACGGATTGTTAAATTGCTTCTATTTCATCTCTGCCACGAGCGATGATTCAGCCCCATTCTGTTCAATTACTCCTCTTTCATTAGAGTCTGCAAGGCGAACTCCCAAACTGGACAATTGGTGAACCTCCCTGGCTAACGGTCTCTGATATGCCTCCAAATGAGTCAAACTTCCCATGGATTTTCGACTAAGAGCGTCTGCCACAACATTAGCCTTCCCCGGGTGCTAGAGAATATCAATGTCATAGTCCTTGAGTAATTCTAGCCATCTTCGTTGCCTTAGATTTAACTCCTTCTGCTTGAAAATATATTGAAGGCTCTTGTGGTCCGTGAATACATCCATATGGACCCCGTATAGATAATGTCGCCAAATCTTTAGTGCGAACACCACCGCTGCAAGCTCTAAGTCATGAGTTGGATAGTTCTTTTCATGATTCTTGAGTTGCCTAGAAGCGTAGGCTATAACCTTTCCATGTTGCATTAGCACACACCCGAGCCCGACTCTCAAAGCATCGCAATACACCACAAATCCCTTTGTACCCTCTGGCAGGGCTAATACTGGTGCTGTTGTCAACCTTGATTTTAATTCTTGAAAACTCTTTTCACAAGCATCGGACCATTGGAATTTAACTTCTTTCTGTGTCAATTTAGTCAAAGGGGAGGCGAGGGTAGAGAATCCCTCCACAAACCTCCGATAATACCCCGCTAAACCCAAGAAGCTATGGATCTCCGTCGGGGTCGTGGGTCTAGGCCAATCTTTTACTGCTGCAATCTTCTGGGGATCCACCTGAATCCCTTTACTGGAAACAACATGGCCCAGAAAGGTAACAGACTCCAACCAAATTTCACATTTTGAAAATTTAGCATACAACTGGTGCTGATAAAGGGTCTACAGAACTACCCTGAGTTGATCGGCATGATCCTCCCGGCTCCGCGAATAAACAAGGATGTCATCAATAAAAACAATCACAAAGGAGTCTAGAAATGGCTTGAAGACCCGATTCATAAGATCCATGAAAGCTTCTGGGGCGTTAGTTAGCCCAAAAGACATGACCAAGAATTCAAAGTGACCATAGCGAGTTCTGAAAGCGGTCTTAGGAATATCCTGCTCTCTGATCTTCAATTGGTGATACCCGTACCGTAGATCAATTTTGGAGAAGAACCTTGCACCTTGCAATTGGTCGAACAAATCATCTATCCGAGGCAAAGGATATTTATTCTTGATGGTGACCTTGTTAAGCTGCCGATAATCAATACACATCCGGAGTGACCCATCCTTCTTCCTGACAAAAAGAACCGGAGCACCCCATGGCGACACACTTGGTCGTATGAACCCCTTTTCTAATAAATCCTTTAGCTGCTCCTTTAACTCCCTTAACTCTGCTGGCGCCATTCTGTATGGTGGAATAGATATTGGCTGCGTATCTGGCAATACATCAATCCCGAAATCAATCTCCCTATATGGTGGTATCCCTGGAAGCTCGTCCGGAAACACTTCAAGAAACTCATTCACGACTGGCACGGACTCGGGGGCAGACACTTCTGAAGTGGTGTCCGCCACCCGGACCAAATGGTAGATACACCCCTTCCTAATCATCTTTGAAGCCTTAAGGTAGGAAATAAACCTACCTTTCGAGACCACACCATTTCCCTTCCACTCAATAACCGGCTCATTAGGGAACTCAAGCCTCATGACTCTCGTTCAGCAGTCAAGTTTAGCAAAGCACGAATAAAGCCAGTCCATTCCCATAATCATATCAAAATCCACCATTCCAAGCTCAATAAGATCGGCCGTGGTAGCACGACCACATACCGTGACAACACAATTCCTATAAACTCGCGCGGCTGTGATAGAATCCCCAACCGGAGTTGATACAGAGAACGACTCTGAAGCTGTTCGGGTTCTACCCCAAAACTTGAAGCAATGAATGGGGTGACATAAGATAAAGAGGACCCCGGATCAATAAGAGCATAACAATCAATGGCCTGAACAGACAAGATACCTGTGACAACATCTGGAGAAGCCTCTGCACTCTGGCGACCACTCAAAGCGTAAAATTGGCTAGGTCCACTTCTACCACGAGCTCCACCCCTAATTGCACCACGCCCTGCTGGAGCTGGAGGGCGCGCGGATGATGTAGCAGCTGAGGAACCGGATGGCTGAGCAAATCCCCTACCCGTGCCCTATCTGGGCGCATGACAGTCCCGCTGGATATGACCTTTCAAGCCGCATCTATAACACACTGGGATATCCAAATAACAAGCCTCCGTATGGAATCTCCCACACTTGGGGCATAGAGCTCCCCCTGCTGCTGTGATCCCCCTCCTGGATGACCAGACTGATGGGGTCTCCTGCTATCTGAACCTGGTCTCAAGTGACTGCTCTGCTGATAACTGTGCACAGATGGCGGTGCGCTCGCTGAGGACTGGGCATATGGCTGGGATGATCTTGATGGCCCCTTTCTCTGAACTGGTCTCCCTGAGTGACCCACTGATCGGGCCCTGCTGTTACTCTCCCTTTCTGCCCGTATTTTCAACTTCCTAGCCTCTGTGGCCTGAGTGAATCCCACAATATTCCCATAATTCATATCTGAGTGTAAGGCCACTGTAGCAGCCTCGTTCACCACCAAGGGACTAAGACCCTGAACAAATCGCCGAACTCGATCACCCATGGTCGATACTAACTGGGGAGCATACTTGGACAATCTCACAAACTCCATGTGGTACTCCCAAACACTCATACTGCCCTGCTTGAGGACCTCAAACTCAGTGGCACGGGCCGCCATTGTCTCGGCAGGCAAGAAGTGGTCCATGAATGCATCTACAAACTCATCCCATCTAGCTGGAGGTCTTTCCTCCCCACGGGAATCCTCCCACATCTCGAACTATGAATACGCTACTCCCCTCAACCTGTATGAAGCCAACTCAACCCCCTCCATCTCTGTAGCCTTCATCACTCGAATGGTCTTATACATTTCATCAAGGAAATCCTACGGATCAGCCTCTGGGTCTATGCCTGTGAACTCTGGAGGGGCCAACCGCAGAAACTGGTTGACTCTGGAGCTGGCGGAATCTCCCTATCCGCTGGAGGACGTAGGGGCATCATGGGATCTCTGGGCCTGAGCGGCCACTAACTGGGTCAACATATGGATGGCTCCTCTAAGGTCCCCATCAGAAACCCCGGGACCGAAAGCTGGAACTGCATCAGGATCTAGAATATCAGCGGGAGGGATGTTAGCACCCTCTACCGCAGCTGGAACAGGAATACTTGGATCTGGAATAAATGGGCCAGGCAGATTCAAGACCGGGGAGTCACTCTCACCCACGACATCAGGTACATGATTCATAGCCACACTTGGGGTGGCATTGGTCCCAAGGCCGAGTCTAGATCTCTTCTTAGGTGCCATTACTGAAAATTTGGAACAGAGCACGAGTTAGAGGTAAATACTTCCACTTTTCACTTCACTGCACGATATAGAGTAACAAAGAAGAAGGTAATTTCCTAAATTCCCATGTAGCCTCCAACTTATTGATGTGGTCGACAACACACCGATAAGAAGCACTCTACTAGACACGACTCCGAGACATCCTAGGACCCTTTTAAAACCTTAGGCTCTGATACCAAGTTTGTCACGCCCCAAAACCGAGGGGCGCGACCGGCGCTCGACTGGGCAGCCCCAGCCAAGCGGACCTGGGTGCCTTTCCTATTCCATGTGTTACCCCGCATTTCCATTTCCCATTAACCAAGTGAAATAGCCATTTATAAATTTAAACACATTCTTATGAAATTTACATAGCATACATAGTTACTTAGCGTGGTTTACAAGTTATACTGCCCAAAATACATAAGTACATAACCCATATTTCTTGTCTACGGAGCCTCTAGGGATACAAAAGAGTGATACAATACTTGCCGGTAACAAGGCTCCGGCTATACCTTACACCAAAAACCAAAACAAGACTCCGAAATAAAAAAAAAGCGGCATGAGCCACGCAAGGCCCTAGGAGGACAAGGGCTCACCAATGCTTCTGGCGGAAAGTGAAGGGGAGCTACGGTCGGTGGACTAGAGTACCTGCTATGGATCCACCTACAATCATAACACGAATGTAGCGCCCCCGACAAAAGGCATGTCAGCACATTTGAATTGTACTGGTATGTATGAACAAACTTGCCCTAAGTAAACTCAAACCATATACAAGTAACAAGTAGTCATGGAACCAACAATCAAATACACATGAAAGAAAACCATCAAGCCAAACAAGTTACAATCTCTCCATATCCCCTTCAACATTTTCACATCAATGATTTCACAACTTTCTCATATTTTCATTTCAATAGTGATTTCGATCACTTTTCCACACTAAAAAGATGGGAGTAACAGGTAGTGAGAGAGAGAGATGAAGAGGGGGAGAAATAAGGGAAGTTTGAAGGTGGTTTGAAGATGGACATAAAGTTTTTGATTCGAATTTGAGCCTTGTATTTATAGGCAAACAACGACGGTTCGACGACGCTTGTGGCCGACCACCACTGGCGAGCATTTAATATTTTGGGGAAGCAAATCGACAGGATGTTTTGGTCACTTCGAGCACCTACATCAGGGGGATGATGTCATTATCAGGGGTTACGGAAAATCGAGGCTCAAATCATTTCTTATCATCTTATTCTAAGAAAGGCGGGGACTATCTGTATACGGTCAAAATCATGTATGCCTGATTTCCTACGCTCGGGGAGTTGCTTCGAGAAAAAGCTCAAAATGGACTTAGCTCAAGCCCGATGGCAGAGCATAGAACTCGAAGACCGAAGTGCTCAATGAAGTCCAAGGCTGAGTATGACCAACCTCGAGATAGTACTATTATGGTTTATTAACAAAAAAAGCGAGAATCCTACAACGACTCGAAGATACCGGCGTAAATTCCGGGATCTATTTGTACTTGATGGTTAGACAGCTGTATAATGAGATTCCCTACCATAATTAGAAGTGTACCTTATTTAAGATTCCCCTACTATATAAAGGGATCCCATTCATTTGTATGACACGATTCATTGACAAAGGAATATACATTCTTCACTTTCTTGCTTACTATTCATCAGAGTTACCTTATTATTTTTGTTTACCATGAAAATGGTAATAACAATTAAATTTGATTTTATAGTTATAAAAATAAGTGATCTACTTTTATGCTAGTTGTTAGGCAATGAATGCTAAGTAAAAGATTAGAAAGTAAGATTATAACTTAGATGCGATATGATAATCGAACCAAACGGCTGGAGATCGGGGCCTCGAGCTATTGTGTATGAGGCCTCGAGGTCGAGTTGGGCGGCTGGCTTAGAGAAACTGAGGAAGGATTAACAGTTAGGAGAGAAGCGATGATGACACTTTACGATCAATGATAATCAATAAATGATGAACAATAAATAGAACACAATGAATATAAGCAATAGATGAAAGTAATGAGATCAAGATAATATGTTAGAGAGTAGAGAGAATGTTCTTGTATATTTAATATTAGGTATAAGATCCTCTACTAAATGACAAGGATACCTTTTATATATGAGGGGAATCCCAACATAGTACAAATACATTTATTACAAAGATATGAGGCTGGTACATCCATTTAATCCCTTGATTTGGGTATGAACTAGCCCATTAGACTTTGTCAGCTCTAGTTACGCGCCTTGGGAACTTCTCACTTTCTACTTTGATGGCACCAGCATGTGCCTTTATGAAAGAATCTGCCAGCATGGCAAATGAATCTATTGGGTTTAGGGCCAATATGTAATACCACATCATTTCCCCCTTTGAAAGCATTTCTTCGAACCTTTTCAGTAGGATGGGCTCGATCTCATCGTCTTTTAGGTCGTTACCCTTCACTGCACAAGTGTAAGCAGTAACGTGTTCATTATGGTCTGAGGTTCCATTCTACTTCAAAAAATCTGGCATTCTAAACTTCTTTGGAATGGGTTTCGGAACTGCTTCCTATGGGAACGATTTCTGTACTAACTTTTTTGAATCCACACCTTTCAGGATTGGGGGTTCGCCCGAAATTTGGTCGACCCTAGAATTGTAGCTCTCTACCTTCTTATCGTTAGCTTCTATATTTTTCTCGCCCGACTCGATCCTCTTTGTGAGGTTCTCAAGCATCTTTACGATGGCGGGGTCGGTTGCCGACATGTTGTTGCTTGATGTTTCTGGTACCTATTCGGCCTGAGGGGCCGTTCCTGGGGCTGTTGTACTTGGTTTTTTTTGATGGCTCTATAGCCGAGTGATTGCTAGCTGTTGTGCCTTTAACATTTAAAAAATAACGTGAAGGCTGACCTGATGTTCCTCCCGAGCTGGGGTCTTTTAGACTTCTTATTGATCTCCATTGTGCACGCTCCTGTTAGTGTGGGATCTTATATCGATGTGTTGGGCATCGCATGAGACCGCATCCATGGGAATTGGTTCTGGTGCGTTCTCATGGTTTCGTGGTGATACACCAACACCTGGAACATCCACACCATTCTCTCCATGATCCTTAAGATTGTTGTTTACTGAGTTAGACATTTTGACCTTAAATCAAAGATCTTGGACAAGAAAAAGTGTGAAAGGTAACCTGCTTTATGTAGTTAAACCAACAAGAAAATAATCACTATTATTTTAGCCCCACGGTGGGTGCCAAACTATTTACCGTGAAAATGGTTAACAATTAAATTTGATTTTGTGGTTCTAAAAATAGGTGATCAATTTTTATGCTAGTTGTTAGGCAATGAATGTTAAGTAAAATATTAGAAAGTAAGATTATAGCTTAGAGGCGATATGATAATCGAACCAAACGGCTGGAGATCGGGGCCTCGAGCTGTCGTGTATGAGGCCTTGAGGTCGAGTTGGGCGGCCGACTTAGAGTGGCCGAGGAAGGACTAACAATTATGAGAGCGGAGATGATGGCTCTTTACGATCAATGATAAGCAATAAATGATGAACAATAAATAGAACACAATGAATATAAGCAATAAATGGAAGTAATGAGATCAAGAGAATATGTTAGAGAGTAGAGAGAATGTTCTTGTATATTTAATATTGGGTATCAGATCCTCTGCAAAATAACAAGGATTCCTTTTATATATGAGGGGGAATCCCGACATAGTACAAATACATTTATTACAAAGATATGGGCTGGTACAACCGTTTAATGCCTTGATTTGGGTCTGAACTAGCCCACTAGACTTTGTCAGCTCTAGTTACGTGCCTTGGGAACTTCCCACTTTTTCACCGTAACCGTCGATCTATATTGCCCCGAGGTCAGGCGTCGACTATAGCCTTGAGCTTTTGAGAACATGCTTACGAGGCATCATAATGACGGAAAATTGGACCCTCCGATTTTACCGTTGTACAATTTTATTGTTCTTACTAATCTACCTCGAGGCCACCATAACTCGGGGTCAAGACTTAGCTTGCACACTGGTTTGATTTACTTTACTTCTACAATTTATATATTTAACTCCTTGTTTATCAATTGGTATTGGATTAAATCACATATCTTTAAAACCAAAATATAAGTTTAATTGTTACTCGGAGTTTAGGGTAAACAATTTCTAGAATTAGTCTTATCTCGAATCCATTACTCAAATAGTCAAGCATCTATCTAAAATTATATAGTAACATCATGTTTCTTTTGTTTGTAATACAAAAGTCACTTAACTGTGCCTATATCACTTAGAAGGTCACTAAACAGATTTCTCATACTTGCTGCTGGTCAAATACCTATTTTACCCTCTAAACTATTAATATTTGTTGTTTTATTAAGTTTTAATATAAATTTTTTTATTTTTAATCTATATTTTGGACTTACCTATGGAACAAATAAATCCTATTTACCATGTAAAGACTAAAAAATAATTTTCAAGCATATGATATAATGTTGAAATAATAAAATAATTGAGCACAATTTTCAAGCATATATAATGTATCTTATAAGATATGTCTCTCTATTTTTTATATATATTACATGCATGGATTATTATAACGATCTAGCCGGTCGTCTTGTGTATTTATCCCGTTCCCCAGTTTGATGCTTTATGTAGGTGTATTGGTTATTATGTGACTTGCGGGAATGGTTGACTTGGTTTCGGGGAGGTTTTGGATTGAATTGGAATACTTAGTTCCTAGTTTGGAAGATTAAGTTGGAAGTGTTTATCAAGTTTTATTTTTGTGTAATTGACCCTAGAATGGTGTTTTGCTGTTTCTGTTATGTCCGGATGAAGATTTTGGACTTAGGCTATGTCCGAATTCGGATTCGGAGGTTTCGAGGTTGATTTGGCTCTAATTGGCGAAAGTTGGAAGTTTGAAGGTTTATAGGTTTGACCCAAAGTTGACCTTGTGTTTATCAATATCCGTTTGGGATTCCGAGCCTTGGAATATGTCCGTATGGTGATTTATGACTTGTATATAAAATTTGAGGCCATTCCAAGTTGTTTAGGCATGTTCGGCATAAGTTTTGAATTTTGAAATTGGATTAGTCCATTATGGTAGGGGTAAGGTCTGCGTACTCACTACCCTCCCCAGGCCCCACCCGTGGGATTATACTAGGTATGTTTATGTTGTTGGATTAGTTCGTTAAGTTTGGATTGAGATGCAATTCGTTGTTTTGATAATATTTTGTATGATTTGAAGCCTCGAGTAGGTCCGTGTTATATTTTGGGATTGATTGGTGTAATTGGATAGGGTATCAGTGCCTGGAGTGCGTTTCAGATGGATTTCAGACTATTATGATTTGGAATCGATGTCTTCTAGTGTTCTTCGCAAACGTGGATGGTGTGTTGTGGTCGCAGAGAGTATTTTGTTGGCAGGTTGTGTTTCCCTTCGCGCTTGCGATGGGGAGGCCACGTTCGTGTAGCTTGAGGGGCAGTGGACTTCATGTTCGTGACCTGGGCGTTGCGTTCATGTAGATGGGAAGTCGAGTTTGGTTTGTTAGGCTTTTAGCCTTCGCGATCGCATGTGAAGGACCACCTTCGCTTAGGCCCAGCTGTCATAGCCATCGTGTTCGCGTAGGGTTTTTTGAGGCAGCATTTGGTTTATGCTTAACGATATCGAATTAGGTCCCTTGACCACGAAGTGTATTACAAGGTAGCTACTTAAGAATTATATTTTTAGGGTTTTTGTTATTTTAACATATTTTGAGATTGGGAGTTCAGATTTTAGTGATTTTAGAGAGAATTTTCAGGATTTGGATTTGTATAAGTGTTCTTGACTAGGAGTTGATTATTATTCATAATTATAACCATTATATTAGAAATTTAATGATTAATCTAAGTAAAGAAATTGAGGATTTTAGTAAAATCTTATCGAAAGTATAAATTTGGGTTTTGAACCCCGATTTGGAGTCGAAGATGGATGAAACTTGTATTGTTGGACTCGTATTGGAATCGGTGTTCTGAATTTGTGACTTTTGTCGAGTTCCGATACTTAGGCCTAGGTTGACCTTTTGATTTTTGTTCAAGATCGAAGCTTTTTTATTTAAGGTTATTTTCTATGACTTTTATTGATATTATCAAGTTTGCTAGATTCCAGCCGTCCGGAAGTTGATTCACTTGGAAAGGATATTTAGAGTACTTATTTTTCTTGTTAAGGTAAGTATCTTTCCTAACCTTGTGTGAGGGAATATCCCTTAGGATTTATCCTATTTTGTCTAACTGTGTTATGTGAAAAGTGACGTCTTGTGTATTTATCCCATTCCGCTATTTGATGCTTTCCTTAGGTGTATTGGTTATTATGTGACTTGCGAGGATGATTGACTTTGTTTCGAGGAGGTTTTGGATTGAAATGGAATACTTAGTTCCTAGTTTAGAAGCTTAAGTTGGAAGTGCTGATCAAGTTTTACTTTTGTGTATTTGACCCCAGAATTGTACTTTGATGTTTCTGCTAGGTCCGGATGAAGATTTTGGACTTAAATTATTTTTATATTTGGATTCGGACGTTCCAAGGTTGATTTGGCTCTAATTGGCAAAAGTTGGAAGTTTGAAGGTTTAGAAGTTCATAGGTTTGACCCATAGTTGACTTTGTGGTTATCAATGTCCGTTTGGGATTCCGAGCCTTAGAATAGATTCGTATGATTATTTATGACTTGTGTGTAAAATTTGAGATCATTTCGAGTTGTTTGGGCATGTTCGGCATAAATTTTGAATTTAGAAATTTGGATTAGTTAGTTAAGTTTGGATTGAGATGCAATTCGTTGTTTTGATGATATTTTGTATAATTTGAAGCCTCGAGTAGGTATGTATTATGTTTTGGGATTGATTGTTGTGATTTGATGGGGTATTAGTGCCTCGGGTGTGTTTCGGATGGATTTCGGACCATTTTACCACTATTTAGCACTGTTATCTTCTAGTGTTCTGGTATTCTTCGCGATTGCGGATGCTGTGCCGCGATCACAGAGAGTATTTTGGTGGCAGATTATGTTTCCCTTCGCGTTTCTGATGGGGAAGCCGCATTCACATAGCTTGAGGGGAAGTGGTCTTCACGTTCGCGACCTAGGTGTCGCGTTCGCGTAAAAGGGAAGCCTGGTTTGGTGCATCTGGCTTTTACCCTTCGTGATCGCGTGTGAAAGACCCCTTCTTGTAAGCCCAGCTGTGATAGGCATCGTGTTTGCATAGGGTCTTCTGAGGCAGCGTTTGGTTTGTGTTTGACGATTGTGAAGTAGGTCCTTCGATCACGAATTGTATTACTGGGCAGCTACTTAAGAATTATATTTCGAGGGTTTTTGCTATTTTAACATATTTTGAGATTGAGAGCTCGGATTTGAGTGATTTTGGAGGGAATTTTCAAAATTTGAATTTGGGTATGTGTTTTTGACTTGGAGTTGATTATTATTCATGATTATAACCATTATTTTAGCAATTTAATGATGAATCTAAGTGAAGAAATTAAGGGTTTTAGTAAAACCTTGTCGAAAGTGTAAATTTGGGATTTTAACCTCGATTTGGAGACGGAATAGTATGAAACTTGTATGGTTGTACTCGTATTGGAATGAGTATTCGGAATTTGTGACTTTTGTTGGATTCCTAGACGTAGACCTAGGTTAACTTTCTGATTTTTGTTCAAGATCGAAGCTTTATTATTTGAGATTATTTTCTATGGATTTTATTGATATTATTAAGTTATTTTTGCTAGATTCGGACCATCCGGAGGTTGATTCACATGGGAAATGATTTTTATCGTATTGATTTTTCTTGTTGAGATAAGTATCTTGCCTAACTTTGTGTGAGAGAATATCCCTTAGGATTTAGCCTAACTTGTCTAACCGTGTTATGTGAAAAGTGACATATGCACGAGGTGACGAGCGTGTACACATGTGCTATGTGTGGTTTATGATCGGATTAGACTATAGGCTATTAATATGCCTTAAATTGATAATAAACTTTATATGAAACATATTTAAACCACTTTATGACTTCATGATCATGATCACTACATTGACTTAGCCATAGTCGTGCTTTATTTGTTGAACACCCCTTCTCACTTCTATGTTATTGTTATGTCCTCGTGCACTTTTATTGATAAGTTGTAAGATTATATATCTTGATGATACTGTGGTGTTATTATTTTGTGATATTGTGGAATATGTGGACATATTTAGCGGATTGATTGGGGGTGTCAGCACGAGGTCTTCACCATGCGATTGTGTCCATTATTGTGCGCGTAGGGTGAAATAATGATGGCGTTATCTCGGGTTGCCCTCCTGGCGAAATAAGGTTGGCTATATGCACATGTATCAAAATAAAGGAGGCATTCTGCATTTGTGCAGATCTAGGTACTTCGGACTTGGCTGATCTATCATGCTCCAAACTTGGGGAGGCGTGGCTAGCACTCGGTGACGTACTAGCTCGACCGAACCACTCTACAACTCATGATCATTCGATGAAAAATAGAACATACATAGGACTTGGCTGAATTCACTCTTTATGTAACTGTCATGGGCCAACATAGCCATAACTCGTACTGTGTAATTGTAAGTGGGCAAATACTGTATCAGCGAGCCACTAAGAACATGGTACACACGGGCCGTCAATGCCTCTGACATACTGTACATACTGAATCTGTGTCTACAAAGCCTCTAAGAGTATTTGACATCAAAAGAAGGTCTGGATAGGGCTCCAACCTACCCAAAAATATATATTTACATAGGACAGTCTGATAACCTCTAGAGTCGATTGTACTCCAGATGAACTTAAGCTTCTCCAATCCTCAACTGGATATCAACTCCATCTATGATAAGAGCCCGTCAAACTGGATACCTGAACTTGCAGGCATGAATGCAATGCCCTAACGATGGGACATTAGTACAAGGAAATGTACTAAGTATGTAACATATCTAAGTATTGCATTATCCAACTTACCTTACAAAGTATGTAGACTGAAAAGGGAAGACTCCGTTGGCCGAGAACATCTAATGTCATATATACATCTAATTCGTGTCATGATATACCTGAACTTGTTCCCATATGCTATCTGTACAGGAAACCATCATATTATGGAACTTCATCTATAACATTCTTCTAGCCATCATACCTTATATCTGAATACTTACCTCAGACAGATCAAACATCTCTAAGGCTACATTGAAACATAAAAGTGGCACTTATGCATTTCATAAGAGACCGTCCGTAAGGCTCACATGTAAATATGAATAACCAGTGGCTTGTCCACGTAACATAGTAGACCTTCCGTATGACCAGTGCAACTGAGACCGTACATAACCAACCTTCATTATGCACCTATGCATTCATAGACCATCCATGAGGATTCATTGTACACCTACGCGTTCATAGACCGTCCGTAGGAATAATGTCTTATACATATTCATTTCATATCAGTCATGCAGACATCATTCAATCATCAATAGATAAACTCATATTCTTAAACATACAAGTTCGTGAGTAACTCGTTACAATAACCAATCCTTATTCCTTAGCCACTTTCTACGTTATCCTTCATATTCTATATTATTTAGCCATAATGAACGTTGTAACCATTTTTAAATTTCACTTCTATCCTTATGGATTTCATGATTCTGTCTACTTATAGATATGTAATATGCTTAGCTTTTAAGGCTACTCGTTATACATACATACATACATACATACATACATATATAAAATTTATCTTCTTATTGCTAACCTTATCATATTATATAGTTTATGACTCCTTAGGTAACATATATCATCTCTTAACATCACCCTCATATATAATCAATGTTACTTAACTTGAGAGCAACGCAACTACCTTTGGGAGTCTTTATCAATTTTGTGAACACAAAGGTGTAAGTATTGGGAGACATTGATATCTTTAGGTCAAATAATTCTTATCTTCCTAGAAAATATACATTATGCTACCTTGTTGAACTATTCGTATATAACTATCCCCAGTATACAAACACTATATTGCTTCAGATTTGTTAGAATATTCGTACGTAAGATTTAATTAATATCTAGACGTCTTGTTACATATAAAAGACAAGGACCTTTCAGAAGGCTCTATTTACTCCTTAAGAATACATGAAACTATGATCAACACAATCCATTTCAACGTTCATATGACTATACTCGTGAACGGACCTTACTTGTCGATATAGTACATATACAAAGCATTGTCCCCTTGAACTCCCTATAAGGGCAACATAACTTACGGAATCATGCAAAATAAAAGAAAAGAAAGGAAGACCTTACATGCCTTAAAATATCCCGTCCAATCCACAAGCTAACTTAACCAGCAACTCCTATGTCTACAAGCAATGAGCAATACTTTCGTCAAAATATAAATGTCATAACTTATCTCATTTGAACGACACACTTTATTCTTCGTAAAACGGACAATACCTCCCCTGTTTATATGACCTCCCACAAGTTATGACAACCAACAACAACCCAAAAAATATATTAACAATTCTCATAATAAGCCTTTCAAAACAGTTTAATAATCCCGACGAGCGGGCAAGCTCGGTTTGTGACTAAACTATAGTTTTAAACCCCTTAAGATTACTAAAACACATTTCCAACTTGTTTTTGTTTCAAATCAAGCAACACAACCAACAGTAAATAATTAAGCCTCTTATCATAAAAACCAGCCATGAATTCAACTTACAAATAAGTTCACAACCAGCAAACAATGACACAACCACACACAACATACTACACTTTCGAAACTCGCAAGTTCTAGGCTTTACGACCGAGCTACAACTCGCAAAAGTTTAGGTAAGAGAAGAGAAGCACAAACTTACCTTGGACTGATTAGAACCCACGAAACCTAGTCCCTCTACATCTAAAACCAGTCCCCCAATGCAGCTAAAGAAGGAGAAAAGGAAATTAGCAAGCTGTCCGGGTTTTTCGGCACTAGAATCACTTCGTATCACCAGAAATCACCTAGGGTTTGTATGGGATTTTTGGGGGAGGAGTTGTAGGGGTTCAATCTGATGTTCTTGGCCTGAAATATATGTGAAATTAATGGGTTAATTCATCCCTTAAAAGTCCCCTTTTACTGCCCCTTTTTGGGATTCGCTTCATTTGAGCAAGTAGGTGATGCACCTACTTGTCACCTAGCAGTCTCTGCAGTCTTGTGAAAATGCTAATATCTCTATACTCTAACAAAGTATTGACGAATGGTGTAATGAGTTAGAAATTAGACTCATAGATCTTCAATTCGGTAGTTGTATCATCCTGTAATTCCATATATATTGGGAGAAAAGCTCTATTATATTTGACATAAGTTCAGTGCATGTATGAACATGAGTTGTGACGACTTTCGTCAACTTTCGTTTCACCCCCATTTTATTTCAGGGTCATGCATCTTTTGTTCCTTATGTATTGTACTTGAGGTATAGTCGGGGCCTTATTGCTGACACTTTTGTAGTACCCTTTTGTATCTATTAAAGGCTCCATAAACATAGTGTGGGTTGAATATGGGTGCTGGGAAAGTCAGACGAAATATTGTTGTGTTTGAATCATTTATCCCACTTCAAACTATGAAAAATGTGTGTATTTTGAGACTTTAAAATGAAGTAACTAACAAAAATGATTTGGTACTGTATACATGATATCCCTATTGCTTAATTAATGAGAATACATCTTCTCTTTATTCATGAGTGAGTTTGGGTAGAAAGAATATAATAGGCTTTGTCGGCTGGGTTCACTCGGTTGAGCACTGGTCACGCTCCCCGAGTTTGGGGCGTGACAACACATTAGGCAATGAACCCCTTTCAAGAAGCTCCTGAAGCTGCTCTTTCAATTCCTTCAACTCTGCGGGTGGTATACAATACAAAGGAATAGAAATGGGCTGAGTGCCTGGCACCAAGTCAATACCAAAATCATATCCCTGTCGGGTGGCATGCCCAACAGGTGTGCAGGAAACACATTCGAAAAATCTCGCACCACCGGAATAGATTCAATAGTAGGAGTTTCAACACCAACATCCCTCACAAAGGTCAAATATGACAAACACCCCTTCCCAACCATCTGTTGGGCCTTCAGATATGAAATCACCTTGTTGGGAACATAATCCATAGAACCTCTCCACTCGATCCTAGGCAACCTTGGCATCGCCAACATCACAGTCTTAGCGTGACAATCTCGAATAGCATGACATGGGGACAACCAACCCATACCTAGAATCACGTCGAAATCGACCATACTAAGCAATAAGAGATCAACTCTAGGCTCCAACCCTCCAATGGTCACCACACACGACTAATACAAATGGTCCACAACAATAATATCACCCACCGACGTAGATACATGAACATGTGAAACTAAGGACTCAGAGGGCATCCAAATAATGAGTAAAATAGGATGATACAGAGGAATAAGTATAACCAGGGTCAAATAATGTGGAAGCATCTTTGTGGAACACTAAAACAATACTTATGATCACTACATCTGAAGCAATGGCCTCTGGCATGGATAACATAGAATCAAGCCTGACCACCACCTGATCTGCCTCCCTCTCTAGGGCAACCTCTAGCTACCTAAGCCCTACCCAAGCTGGCTGGGCGGGTGGTGAAGTAACTGGTGCGGAATTCATATCCTAACCCCGCTGCTGAACTCGACCTCCAAAGCAGCAAGGACAATGTTTCCACACATGCCCAAACTCCCTGCACTCGAAGCAACTCCCTGCTGGTGGTGGGGACTGAATCGGTCCCCAAGAACCTGAATAATTGCTAGAAGTACCTAGCACAGATGAACCCTGAATCGATGGAGCACGGGATGAACTCTGAGCTGGGAGAGCATTGAGAGATGACTGGCCTAGACAAGCACTATATGAACCATGGATAGCTGATGCATCACGATAAACCGGATGAGTCATCTGAGCTAGCCTATAATGACTACCTCTGCTACATAGGACTGACCTCCAGAAGAAACACCGCTAAAACCACCCAAACCACAAGGCCTCTTGGCCTCTCTCTCCTCACGCTCCTAACTATGGAGCAACTCTAGTTGCTGAGCAATATCAACCACCTTGTCAAACCTAGTACTTGATGCATTATCTCAAGTTATAATAAAGCACAATACGTAGTTGAGTCCATAATTGAACCTTATAATCCTCTCCCTCTCTATGGGAACCAACCATATCGCGAGATAAGACAACTCTGAAAATATCATCTCGTATTGGGTCACAGACATATCCTCCTAGTGTAGTTGCTCCGTCTACCTACGCAATGCATCTCTGCGGGTCGGTGGCACAACCTTCTCCAAGAAGATAACAGAGAACTCGTGCCATAAAATTGGTGCATGACCGATTGACCTGCTCCACTCATAAGCCTCCCACCATTCAAAGGCTACCCCCATCAGCTAAAAAGTAGTAAATGAGACGCCACTGGTATCTAGAATACCCACTGTGCGAAGAATCTGCTGGCAACCTATCCAAGAAGTCCTGAGCACCCTCTGCCTCAGCCCCACTGAATGATGGAGGCTTAAGCCTCCCAAATCTCTCTAGTATCTTCTGGTCCTCATCACTCATAACAGAATTGACCCAAGCTTAAGCAACTGCAATTGGCTAGGTTCGTAGTATCCCCGGTGTCTGAATCCCTACACCATCTACTATGTAGTACGGTCAGCGGGAGTCTAAGCACCTCCCTTGGCCTGAGAAGTGGCTGGTGCGGCCGGAACTGGAACTTCCTGAGCAAGGCTAGCGCAAATAGTCAATATCTAGGCCAAAGCCTCCGAAAGGCCTGGAATCACAATGGGCACAACTGGTGCCTGAGCTGGTCCCACCGACTCCACCACATCTGGAATCTACTCTTGATTTGGAGCAACTGATGGGTCTACAGGTGCAACTCTAGCTGTTGTACAAGCTGCACCTCGGCCTCTACTGCTGCCCCGGCCTCTCGTGGCCCTAGCTTGTGGTACTGGTGGCCGTCTGCACGATCTGGTAGCATGTGTCCTCAGTATTTGTGAGATAATAGAATAATAGAAGTTTAGTGTTCGAAATCAACAAATTCGCACGATAAGAATACATGAAAGTGATGTTTTCTTAATGGTTTGGCAACCTCTCGAAGATAAGTATAGACATCTCCGTACCGATCTGCAAGACTCTACTAAACCTGCTCATGACTGGTGAAACCTATGTAACATAGGCTCTGATACCAACGTGTTGACCCAAAATCTCACAGGTTGTGATGGCTCTTATCGCAACACTAGGCAAGCCGAAAATTCACGAATAACCATGCAACTTTAATTTAAAACATACTGAAATAGGCTTAAGTAGTAAAAATCTCATAATTAACTGATAAGAACATAACACGACTCTATACAAAATTTCCCAAATTCTGGGTGTCACTAAGTGCATGAGCATCTAAATGACAACATAGTTCGACTTCTAAAACCATTGTCCAGAAAGATAGATAAATACAAGTAACTGAAAAGAATGAGAGTCAAGGTCTGCAAACCGCCGTACCCGGAAGTACCTGGATATGCACACAAAGTGCAGAGTGTAGAATGAGTACAAACGACCAAATATACTCAGTAAGTAGTAAGACTAACCTTGGGCCGAAAGCAATGACTATGTCATGACCTAAAATCCGTTAAAAGTCGTGATGGCGCCCAACACCTCTGTCAGGCAAGCCAATAACACTTGATTAACTTAATTACCCATTTTTGTATTTTTGAAATCATAATTTTTCCTTCAATCAAATAATAAGAAATAAAAATTTACAGAGTACATGATAATATTTTCCCAACTACACTACTGAACAACTCTTAAGTGACCCCATATCCCGGTGTCACGAGTGCATGAGCATCAACTAGGAAGTAAAACAAAATACAATATCTGTCCGGAATACAAATTTGACAGAAGAAATATAAATACTCTGGAAGAGACTCTACTGGCTAGGGGTCGTAATATGGAATGCAGCTCACCTAATTCCCCGCATCATCCGCGCTTCCGTGCCCAAAGGACTACCAGACATAATAGTACCTGCACAAAAATATGCAGCAAGTGTAGTATGAGTACATTAATCAACGCGTACCTAGGAAGTATCTAGCCTAACCCCGGAGGAGTAGTGACGAGGGGTCAACATTGACACTTACTAGTGGTCCAATAATATTAGGTACAGTAAATGAGTGAACAAAAATGACGCAAAGTAAATAAATGAAATAAACAAGTATAAATACGCGGTACAATTGTCCTCTTTACAATAACTCAGGCTCTCAATTAGTAAATCCCTCCTCATACATACATATATATATATATATATACATACATATATATATATATATATATATAGTGGACCTCACCAAATAGGTCGTTATAATTCAAATAAGGAAAAACTCACAGATATACTTGCTTCTTGCCAAATATTACGCACGATTTCATGAGTATATTTTGTAGAAATGCCAAGGCATACGGCCCGATCCCATCATAATCTGTGCACTGCCGAGGGTCGAACGACACGAGCCATAGATGCATCTATTAAACTACCAAGGCAAACGACCCGCTCCCATGAGAGGGTGGTACTAAATCCTTCTGAGGCGATCAGCCCGATCCAATAAAATGTGAAATACATAATCCTTCCGAGGCGAACAGCCTGCTCCCATGAGAGGGTGGTACATAAATCCTGCCGAGGAGATCAGCCCAATCCGTAAGATGTGAAATACATAATCCTGCTGAGGTGAACGGCCGGATCCCATTAGAATATGAAGCTTTGACGGGTCCTTGACCCCACTCACGAATAAACGTGTGAGTTATCATTTCTTTAACGAAAACATTTCAATGAATTATATATATATCACGAAAACATGTCGTAAGAGGAGTACAATTACTCGGTGACTAATCCTGAACTCGTGAAGTTTCTACAATAGCAAGTCTAGTCTCAAGTAGTAATGTAAAACAGAGGAATTTAATAGGCAAGAGACTGCTCAAATAGTATAGCTATAGCATGATGTGAACCTAAGCCTACCCGGACAATAACATGAATGTAGCTACGTACGGGCTCTCGTCACCTCGCGTGTGCGTAGCCCTCAAAACAAGTAGCACACATCAATTTACAACATCTAGGGGTAATTTCCCCATCACATGGTTAGACACGAGACTTACCTCACTCTGAAGTTCCATAACCGGCTCCAACACCACTCTATCACTTCAAACCGATGCTCGCTGCTCCAAAACTAGTCAAACAATGTACAAATCCATTAAAATATACTCTAATACTCACAACAAATAAATTTAAACAAATTCCGAATTTCGCTTGAAAAGTCGATAAATCAAACCTCGGGCCCGGATTCCGAAAAATTTCGAAGATAAACATTTCCCATAACATTATTAACTCAAATATAATTTATTCTCAATTCCATGCCCATGTTCGTGGTTAGAATCCACAAATACAAAATTTCTATGTTTTCCACCAAAACCCCAAATTTCCACAAATTTTCCATGAATTTCCATGTTAAAATCCATATATAAACCAAGTATTTAACTTGCATAAGGTGGGAATAACTTACCTCCAAGTTGCTAGGTGAATACTCACCTCAAGAAGCTCCCAAAATCGCCCAAGAATGAAGAAAAATGGCCAAAATGGCTGAGCCCCGTTCTTTTAAGCATTCTGCCCAGTGACTCCCACACCTGTGGCTCATTGGCCGCTCCTGCACGTCCGCTTCGGTGGCACTACTTCCACACCTGTGGCCTTGCCGCTTCTGTGGCTACTGACCTCGCACCTGCGCCATAGCAGGTGCGCAACCTTTTTCGATCCTGCGGTCTTTGTAGCCTTGGCCCATTCTGTTTCTACAAGATATTTCCTGTACCTGCAGGCTTGCACCTGCGACCCTTTTTCACACAGGTGCGATTACACCAGATATCTGCTGCCTCAACACATCTTTCAAGTCCAAACTCGATCCATTGACCACCTAGAACCCACCCGGGGCCCTCGGGACCCAGTCCAATCACACCAACTAGCACCATAACATAACACAAACTTGCTCGAGGCCTCAAATCACATCAAACAATACCAAAATCGTGAATCGGTCCCCAATTAGAGCTTAATGAAGTTTACAATATCAAACTTCTAAATTCGATACCGAAACCTAACAAATCATGTTCGATGGACCTCATTTTGCACACAAGTCACATTCAACCTTAAAGATCTACTCCAATTTTCGGAATCAAAATCCGACCCCGATATCAAAATGTCCACTTCTGGTCATACTTCTCAAAAACCTTCAAATTTCTAACTTTCGCCAGATGACCCCAAAATGACCTACAGACCTCCAAATCCACTTCTAGATGAGCTCCTAATACCAGAATCCCCATACAGAGCTATTCCAAGACTCAGAATCCCAAACGAACATCGATAACATTGAAATGCAGTTCAACCCAAATTATGAAATTCTTCCAAATGCCAACTTTCCTCAATAGGCGCCGAAACACTCCCGTGTCATCCAAAACCCGATCCGGACATATGCCCAAGTCCAAAATCATCATACAAACCTGTTGGAACCTTCAAATCCCGATTTCGAGGCTGTTCACTTAAAAATCACACCTTAGTCAATTGCTCCAACTTAAAGCTTCCGAAATTAGAATTTTTTTTCCAAATCTGCCCCAAACTTTCCCAAAATTCAGTTCCGACCGTGCGTGCAAGTCATACTACCTAAAGTGAAGCTACTCATGGCCTCAAATCGCCAAACGACATGCTAGAGCTCAAAACAACCAGTCGGATCATTACATTCTCTCCTACTTGAACATACGTTCATCCTCGAACGTGCTAAGAACTGCTCTGGAGTTGTCTGAAATCACTGGTTAACACCTCGTGCACCTACCCGTGCTACCACAACTCAGTTGAGCATGTTAGCTCAAGCTAATCTGAAGATCCTCCCCTTTATTTAGGCAAGTAAGACTTAGAGCCAAATTCGAACATCTGAAATTCTATACCAGGCTTGTTTCTATCATACGAACATTGTATCAATCACTACATGATGCACCAATACATGATTGCATACCCTTTTTGAATCCACAACATGCACCATATAATTCACATGACCATAATTACATCATCTGATAGCAATAGCCAAAATCCCGCAAATCCGATGCTTATAACACACCTCATGACATATATAGGTCCTGTTCCAACTCTTGAAACGCTGCCACGACAGAAGAGATGTGTAGAAACTCATAACTACCAACTGAATCACAATTCAAAGAGTCTCTCCTCCCCACAAGAACCATTACCTCATTCTTGACTGAATATCGATATTTACTCTTTAATATGCCTCATATAAATCTGATCGCACTAATCCCAGGTCGAATAATCTCTTCTCACCTAGTATAAGTTGCTCAAGCAATAAGCCACCTGATAAGTTAGGATCTTAAAGTGTTTATGTCCCTACTTGCCTATGCTTTAAGTATAAAAACAGTTTCAAAATGCTCACAAGTTGTGCTTGATTGCAGGGTTGATTGACAAAGTGACGAAATATCAAAGATCGGCTCAAAAAGGAGTGAAACCTACTCAAGTATCAAAGACCAAGAGAAGTGAAGAAAAAGGGGCCTAGTGCGGACCGCGTAACAATGACCGCGGCCGCACTAGGAGGTTCAGAGACTGGACATTTTCGAGCCTAAGGTCACGCGGCCGCGGTAGGTTTCATGCGGCCTGCGGAGAAGCTTCGCGGCCACACTCCTGCTCTGTGCGGTCCGCGTTCATAGGGTTCATCAAAGGGGCATTTGTCCTCATGCGGTCCGCGGTCACGTCTGCGTGGACCGCGCTAGTTGCCTTTGCGACCGCGGTACACTCCCATGCGGTCCGCATACCCCAGTTCAAGTCATTAAACAACTGAAACCCAAGAGCCAGTGCGGCTGCGGTCCATTTTGTGCGGCCCGCACTGACCCCACAGGGGTATTTTTGTCCAGTTTTTCCAGCCTAGTATAAATAGAACATTTTACTATTTTTCAAAAGAGGGCGTTCGGGGTCAGATTTGAGAATAGGAGAACAGCTACGCTTGGTGTTGTAGCCATTTTTGGCATATTTGCTTCCCATTAACAATAGATTATTGTAGTTTCTTCTTAGTAATTAATTAATATGTGTAGTTATTCATCTATTTCTTCAGTTTCTTCTTTAATTATGTGTATCTAAACCCATTAGCTTGGGTTGTGGCTCAACCCTAGTGTGGGTAATTGATGGGTGTTGCCATCTAGGGTTAGATTGACTATGGGTGTTTGTTATTTGGGTTGATTTTATGATTTAATTTAGAATTGGTGGTTGCAAACACTGATTCAAGCTTTGTGGGTTTAACTCTTCTTGAGAAAGAGAGTTTATGACCTCAAAATTGACCCAACAAGGAATTGGGATGGACTCATGAGAAATGATAGTCCCAATTAACGGGTTAAATCTCGAGAGAGTAATCACCCTACTTGAACCCTAGTTGCTTGGTCTAATTTGCCAACCCAATTGGTCTCGAGAGATTCAATTGGGTAAAATCATTCTCTCTACCGAGAGGTGTGAGAGTGGGTAAAAATTGTGCAACGATTATAGCATAACCCCCAAACAAGTCAATCGAACCTAAGTAACATCTACCCGTCAATTAGCCACCAAGGTAATGCCACAACCCTAGTGCTCTTCCTTCCCATTAATTACAACTTAGCAATATTCTCCTAGCATAATCTAGCTTTAATCCGTAGTTTTATAATAGTAATTATAAATACAAAAACTCAAAAGATGATTGAAGTGACATTAGAAGCACAACCACAACTCTAGGCTAGACAGAAAATACAACTCCACTACTAGCTCCTTGTAGAAATTCGATCCCGGACCTCTATTCGGGTAAAAGCTATTGTGATCCGCTCTTCCTACCATAGTGTAGTGTCGAGTCGGCAGTGATCAAATTTTTGGCGCCGTTGTCGGGGAGCTTACGGTGTTGACTATCTGTTTAGTTAGTTTTGTGTTTTGCTTCTCTTTCCTTCTTGTTTACTAATTTTGTTTGTGTCGATCAATCAGGTACAATGGCTCTTAATGCAAATGACCCTCTTGGTAATGTAATAGCGGGGGAGGAGGTAGAGGATCTAGAACCAGATAAGGTCTTACCTCAACTTCCACGGAGAGGCCGACATGTCAATGTAAATGCAAATGAGAACAACAATATTCCAGACCCTCCTCCGCCACTACCAAGAGTGGCTCCCAGAGTTTTACCAAATCAAGGATACGCCAGTGCTATTGTTCCTCCTCGAATCCGGGCAGGGAACTTTCAAATCACAAATGTTATGCTGACCTTGCTCGAGCAAAGAGGGTATTTCACGGGTGCCTCCGATCAAAATGCCTACAAGCACTTGAAGGGGTTTGTGGATACATGCTGGGGTAGCAAGCAGACCAACGTGTCCGAAGATGCATTGAGGTTGAGGCTTTTCCCGTTCTCTCTTCGGGGTAAATCATTGGATTGGTTAGAAAGACTCCCCAATCATTCTATTATAATATGGGATGAATTAGCGGGCAAATTTATTTCCAAGTTCTTTTCTCCAAGTCATATGGCAGCTCTTCGGGATGAAATTCTAGATTTCAAGCAAGAGCCAACGGAACCTTTGCACGAGATATGGGAAAGATATAGAACAATGGTGAAAGAGTGCCCTAATAACGACATGACCGAGGCTATGATTCAACAAACCTTTTATCGGGGCATCAACACCACGAATCAATGCATTGTGAACCAATTGGCTGGAGGGAACTTTATGAAACTTTCTTACCAAGAGGCATGCGATGTACTTGATGAAATGGCCGACACCTCTTCGGCATGGCAAATCCGAGTAAATGTGCCCCAAGGTGACCCCACAGTCATCCATTTGCACAAGGAATTGCACGATCATGGCCAAGCCATCGCCGAGCTTACAACAACTATGAATCAATTGGCAAAGGCGCAATTGCAACAAGTCCAAAACCCGCGCCAAGTCAATGCAATGGAAGGTGTTTCTATGTTGAAAAGGAGGCAAAGAGGACAACAACCTCAAGGTAATTGTGAACAATATGACAACAACAATGATGGTGGTGGTTATTCAAATGAGTGCTATGATGATCAAAGCGAAGAGGTCCAATATGTCAACAACTACCAAGGGAATAGAGGTAACTCTTCAAATCAACAATGGCGTCCTCAAGGAAATTGGGGCAATCAACAACAAGGCGGAGGTAATTGGAATAACAACATCCAAAACAACAATTGGGGTAATCAAAGCAACCAAGGAAATTGGAATGGGAGTAACAATAATTGGGGCAACAACAACAATTAAGGAGGGTGGAACAATAGCGGGAACCAAGGCAACCGGGGGCAAGGCTTTCAAAGGCCCCCATGTACCAACAACCGAACAACCCACCCCCTTTCCTTCTCAAGGTCCGAGTTCGTCTAGAAGTGATATGGGGAGAATTGAAAGCATGTTCGAGCAAATGATGAAAAATAACCAAGATTCCGAGGCCCAATTAGCTTCGCATAACACATCTATCCGGAACTTGGAGGTGCAATTAGGCCAAATCTCTCAAGAATTGAATACTCATCCCAAGGGTGCGCTACCAAGTGACACGATGGTGAATCTGAAGGGTGGGAATAATAATCATGTGATGGCGGTTACAACAAGAAGTGTGAGAGGCGGTGATGTGAATGCCTCAATGCAAAAGCAAGTTATGGATGAAGATGTTGAGTTGCGGGATGATGATGTACCTTTGATTGTTGATGATGTGGTTAATCAAAATGCAAATAATGATGTGCAGATTGATATTAATGATGAGGCCGAGGTAGAGACTCAAGATGCCGTGAACCCGTTTAGGGAACACATGATTAACATGCCCGAGCCAGTTGTACAAAAAGCCAAGGCACCTTTGCCTAGGCCACCTCCACCTTATCCTCAACGGTTAGCAAAGCAAAAGAGTGACAATCAGTTCAAAAAATTCATTGACATGATGAAGAGCCTCACAATCAATGTCCCTTTGGTTGAGGCACTTGAGCAAATATCGGGGTATGCGAAGTTCATGAAAGATTTGGTTACAAAGAAGAGGTCGATGGAGTGTGAAACAATTAAGATGACTCATCAAATGAGCACCATAGTGCATTCAATGGCACCCAAGCTTAAGGATCCCAGAGCTTTTACTATCCCTTGTACCATAGGAAGTGCGGATTTTGCAAAGGCCCTTTGTGACTTGGGGGCTAGTATTTATTTGATGCCGTACTCGGTCTTCAAGACTTTGGGAATTGGGCAACCTCGACCTACCTCAATGAGACTTCAAATGGCGGATTGATCGATGAAGCGACCCTTGGGCATAATCAATGATGTTCTTGTCTGTGTTGATAAATTCATATTGCCGGCCGACTTTGTCATATTAGATTGTGAGGTGGATTTTGAAGTGTTGATTATTCTTGGAAGACCTTTCCTAGCTACAGGGAAGGCATTAGTTGATGTTGAAACGGGTGAGTTGACATTCCGAGTGGGAGATGAGAAGGTGGTATTCCATGTTTGCAAATCAATGAGACAACCAAATAGCACGGAGGTGTGTTCTTTTGTGGACATTGTCACAGCCGTGATAGTGGATGACACAAGTTCCATGATCAATGTTGAAGAGCCTCTTGAGGCCGTGGTTCTTAACATGGATGCCAATGATGATGCTAGTAGAGTGGAGTGCGTGAATGCATTGCATGGTATGGGTTCATATTCTTATGAGCCTAGAATGCTATCTTTGGATCTTGAAAACCACAAAACTCCACCAACGAAGCCATCGATTGAGGAGCCACCGGTGTTGGAGTTGAAGCCACTTCCTCCACACCTCAGGTATGAATTCTTGGGTTCAAATTCTACTTTACCTGTCATTCTTTCTTCTTGCCTTACTAACATGCAGGTTAAGGCCACCTTGGCAGTTCTTCAAAGGCGAAAGAGGGCAATCAGATGGACTCTAGCTGATATTCGGGGTATAAGCCCTGTATTTTGCATGAATAAAATCATATTGGAGGAGGATACAAGGCCTTCACTTTAGCATCAAAGAAGACTAAATAAGGCTATGCAAGAAGTAGTAAAGAAAGAGGTTATCAAGTGGCTTGACGCAAGTGTGGTTTATCCCATTTCTGATAGTTCATGGACTTCTCTGGTGCAATGTGTACCGAAAAAAGGTGGAATGACTATGGTGACCAACGACAACAATGAGCTTATTCCGACTCGGACACTGACGGGTTGGAGAGTTTGCATGGATTACCAGAAGCTGAACATGGTGACTAGAAATGATCATATCCCATTGCCATTCCTTGACCAAATGCTTGATCGTCTTGCGGGCCGGGTTTTCTATTGTTTTTTGGATGGTTGCTCGGGTAACAATCAAATTCTCATTGCCCCGAAGGACCAAGAGAAGACGACTTTCACATGTCCTTATGGCACATTCGCTTTCTCCAGAATGCCATTTGGATTATGTAATGCTCCGGCGACCTTCCAACGTTGCATGATGGCTATTTTCACCGACATGGTGGAGGATATCTTGGAGATCTTCATGGATGATTTTAGCGTGGTTGGGGATTCTTTTGAGGAGTGCTTGGTAAACTTGGATAGAGTGTTGGCCCGGTGTAAAGATACCAACCTTGTTCTAAACTGGGAAAAATGCCATTTTATGGTAGAAGAGGGTATAGTGTTAGGTCAAAAGATCTCGAAGTGAGGAATTGAAGTTGATAAGGACAAGATCGAGGTTATTTCAAGGCTTCCTCCCCCTACTTCTGTCAAAGGGGTGAGGAGTTTTCTTGGGCACGCGGGTTTCTACCGGAGGTTCATCAAAGATTTTTCTAAGGTAGTTAACCCGTTGCGCAAATTGCTAGAGAAAGATGCCAAGTTTGTTTTTGATGAGAAATGCATGGAGGCTTTTGAGCTCCTTAAACAAAAGTTGACCACTACCCCCATCATCACCGCACCAAATTAGAGCTTACCATTCGAGCTCATGTGCGACACGAGTGACGTTGCGGTGGGGGCAGTTTTAGGCTAAAGGATCAACAAGATGTTCCATCCGGTGTACTACTCAAGCAAGACCATGAATGAGGCTCAAAGGAACTACATAGTCACCAAAAAGGAGTTGTTGGCTATTGTTTTTGCTATGGAAAAGTTCCGTCCTTACCTTATGGGGGCTAAAGTTATTGTGCACACCGACCATGCCGCCCTTAGGTATTTGATGACCAAGAAAGATTCAAAGGCAAGATTGATGAGATGGGTTCTTCTCCTTCAAGGGTTTGATTTAGAAATTGTTGACCGGAAGGGTAGCGAGAATCAAGTGGCGGACCACTTGTACCGTTTGGAGGAGGAGGGGAGGCCTTGTGACGGCCTTGAGATAAATGATACATTTCCCGACGAGCAACTCCTTGCGGTGTCAATGAGTGGAATACCGTGGTTCGTCGATATTGCAAACTATCTTGTTACCGGAATCATCCCGTGTGAGCTCTCTTCTAACCAAAGGAAGAACCTCAAACGAGATAGCTTGGATTATCATTGGGACGAGCCCTATTTGTTTAAGATTTGCACCGATGGTGTGATTCGATGATGTGTCCCGGAAGAGGAGCAATTGGGTATTTTGGAAGCTTGACATTCCTCACCCTATGGTGGCCATCATGGTGGGGCGAGAACGGCTTCTAAAGTGCTTCGTTGCGGATATTATTGGCCTACTTTGTTTAAAGATGCCGGTGATGTGGTTAAAAGATGTGATGAATGCCAACGAGCCGGTGGAATTTCAAAAAGGGATGAAATGACCCTCAATACAATTCTCGAGGTAGACATTTTTGATGTTTGGGGCATCGACTTCATGGGTCCTTTCGTGAGCTCTTGTGGAAACACTTACATTCTGGTGGCATTAGATTATGTCTCCAAGTGGGTTGAAGCCATGGCTTTGCCCAACAATGAAGCCTGGAATGTTGTGGCATTTCTTAAAAAGAGTATCTTTACGAGGTTTGGCACCCCCCGTGCTATCATTAGTGACGGGAGATCTCACTTTTGCAACAAAGCTTTTCATTCATTGCTAGCCAAATATGGAGTTAATCACAAAGTAACCACCCCCTATCATCCTCAAGCTAGCAGTCAAGAGGAAGTCTCCAACCAAGAAATTAAGAGTATCTTGTCTAAAACTGTAAATGCAAATAGGACCGATTGGTCGAAAAATTGGATGATGCTCTTTGGGTCTATTGGACAGCTTACAAGACTCCGATTGGTATGTCCCCGTACCGGTTGGTGTTTGGGAAAGCTTGCCATCTTCCGGTGGAATTGGAGCACAAGGCTATGTGGGCCTTGAGGAAGTTGAACTTAGAATGGGATGTTGCTGCAAATCTGAGGGTTGAACAACTTAATGAGCTCGGTGAGTTTAGATTCCATGCATACTACAACTGGTCCTTGTATAAGGTCAAAATGAAGTACCTTCACGACAAATATGCTCGGGGCAAGGAGTTCAAAGTTGGGGAAATGGTTCTCTTGTTTAATTCCCGGTTACGACTGTTTCCGAGTAAGCTCAAGTCAAAGTGGAGTGGGCCATTTGAAGTTGTGTTCGTGACCCCGTTTGGTGCTCTTGATCTTAAAAACAAAAATGGTGAAGTCTTCAGATTCATTGGTCACCGGGTCAATCATTATCTTGGAAAGTTCGATGGCAGCCACGTATTGGCATTTCTTCATCTAAAGTGATATGGTGGTAACATGCGTCGTGCCGCGATGTTAAATCAGGCGCTTCTTGGGAGGCAACCCATGTGTAGCTTAGGATTTTTGAGCTAACTATTTATGAATTGTTGCAGGGATTGTGTTGAAGCAGTGCAATACAAAGTTGGAAAATGGCATAGTCTCTTAAGATTGCCAGCGCGGCCGCGGTGCATTTTGTGCGGTCCGTGCTGGCATGAGTCCAAAGGGGGACTCTCCGAAGTTCTTCACCGCGGCTGTGGTCAAGTTAGTGCGGTCCGCGGTGGGCTGACGCGGCCGCGGTACACGTCTGTGCGGTCCGTGTAGGCTTCATCACGAGGGGTCACATAAATAAACCAAGCGCGGTCTGTGGTCACATTTGTGCGGCCGCGCTGGTAGGTGAGTACGGGTCCTACTGGGCTCTATAAATAGAGACCAAGTGTCTCATTTTACCCTTTTTGCAAATTGGAAACCCAGAACCCTAATTCTACTGTTCATCCCCGTCCAAAACTGAGATTCTTGCTTGTGTGGATAGATTGCATTCATTCTTCATAATCCTAGTAACATTTCATGCATTTTTGATTATTACTCTTTTATTTTTATTTTAATTGCTTGCCAGTAGTCTGTAACTTCTTTGCCTTCACAATTGTCTTCGAATTGTTAGTCTAGGGTAGCTTCCATGTTAGTTTGAAATAACTAAGGATTGGGTACATGAGTAGGGACAAGTAGGGGTAAAAAGTTGAACAAAATAGAACAAAAGCATGAAATCCCTAGTTTACTCACTGAACCTAACCCAGTGCGGCCCGCGGTCGCCTTAGCGCGGTCCGCGGTACCCTAACACGGTCCGCGTTACGCTTCCGCGCGGTCCGCTATGCTTGAATGACTGAGGAACAACTTGTGTCCAGCGCGACCGCGGTAACGTTTGTGCGGTCCACGCTGGCCCACCGCGGCCGCGACCCTATTTTGTGCGGACCGCAGTGTGAGATTCAGAGAAGACCCTTCCTGAGGTTTTGATCAGTGCGGCCCGCGGTCGCCTTAGCGCAGTCCGCGGTGCCTCCAACGCGGCCGCATTCCTAATGGCGCGGTCCGCGGTGCCTGGTTCTGTAGCAGTGTCTGCAACTTTGATTTTGCTTTTGCAATTTTAATTCATTCACATGTTTCACTGCCTGTGCTTCAACTAACAATGTTAGATGTGTTTGTTTGCAGACAATGGTAAAACAATGAGGAAGAGGTGCTAAACAACCCGGCCGAGGTGACTCCTCCTGGGGAGGAAAAGGGAAACAAGTTAAACTCACTTCCCGACCTAAACTGAAAACAAGGAAACAAATTGCTATAGACGACCAATCGGGGAGTGAGTACGTACCATCCCAGGACCTCTCTTCTGATTCAAGGCCAGCTACTGTAGTCCCGGCTTTACAAACTGCCCAAGTCCCACAACGTATACATTCTGAGTCGTTTGATGGCTCCGTAGCAGGCAGTGGTGAATACTCCACCTCCCCCACAACTTCAGTATCTGGGGAGAGTGCAGAAGGCGAGACTAATAGTGATAATGAGGTACCGAACAGTGGGGTGCCCTAGGTTGGGGGTGTTGAGAGAACTAGAAAACCTGAAGTTTGGGAAGATCGATTTGTCAGCCAGGTGGCGTTCCACAAATTTAGAGAATGGTGGCCAGCACGGAAGTTGATACTTGAGCGGAGCTTTATTGACAAAGACCTTCTACCCCTAAACCCCAATGTGCATAGACAGTTCCAGGCTCGAGCGGGTTGGGAGTTCTTTAAAGATAATTGTTTGAAGGCAGATGAGCATATGGTCAAGGAGTTTTACAGTAATGTGGCTCATATCATGAAAGGCACTAAAGTGAGAAACAAAAAATGTGGTTTTCACCGGGAAGGCGTTGAATGAGTATTTGGGGTTCATTGACGAAGATGAGTCCCTGTACAATGAAAAGTTAGCAATGGGTGAGAAGGTTCGTCCATGGTTAGCTTCGTACCCGGCAATCCCGAGTACGGTTCCAGAATGGATACAAGCAGGGACCAAAATACTTCAGAGAACTTTCAACTTCGAGGCTAGAGGGTGGTTGACCTTTGTATGCAGTCGGCTCGACATGACCACTCATGATCAGACTATTCCACTTGTCCAAGTGGTTCTTATTGCTTCTATTATGGTAGGTTACCCTATCAATGTGGGAAATGTGATGTCCTGCACCATTTCTGCAGTAGGGGTTAAGCAAGACCGGAACTACCTTTTTCCCAGCACCCTTACTATGTATTTTTGGGACTTGGAGCTGGAGAAGAGACCGTTTGATGCCAAGGTAAAACCTGTGGCTCCATTTTCCTGGTACAGTTTGAAGGGGCAGACAACCCCAAAGACAAAAGAACAAGTCGCCTTTCTCTACTCCAGCTGGCCAGTCTGAGGAGCCAGTGGCGGTAGTGTTTTCGGTTGAGCCCCCCACAGAGCCTTCCACCATGCCTACGATCACCACTGATGATTATTTGCCTCCACGACCCTCCTCCTTTGCTGGCCCCAGTACTTCAGTTGACACGGGGGTCCCTTCTTCCCGGACTCATCCTTTCACGGCCCAGCAGTTGAGCCGGACACTAGCTAGTTTGAACAACTGGATGTCAGCTGCGACATCCAAGTTGTCTACATTGTCTGCTATAGTTGAGGCCCATTCAGCACCTTCCACTACTCAGTTTCCTCAGTCCATCGAGGACACAATGCAGAAGCTCCTGGAAAATCAAGTGAAGATTATGAGGACTCAGGACGCCTTGACTATGGCGGTGGATTCACATGGCAAGGCTTTGAGGGAGCTTGCCAAGGAGCACAAAAAGATGAGGAAGTCAAGGGCGTCCAAGGAGTCGGTGAGAGTGCTACGGACTGATGTGGACAGGCTATTGGCAGACCAGATGCCTTTAGACTTGTTATTTCGAGATCCAGCCCCAGCAGCAGCACCAGTGCCATAGCCACGGCAGGAGCAGGAGCAGGCACCCAGGACCCCAAGAAAGAAGAGGAAGATCCCTAGTTCAGTTGGTGTAGTTATTGAGCTACCAGACCCACATGAGACCCCCTCCAGTGATGCACCTATCAATCAGCCGATTCAGGAGCAGGCCCTAGTCCCAGCAGCTGAGCAGCAGGAGATCAGGAACCAGTCTGAGGTTCCCATACAGATAGAGGACTTGGGGACCACTGATGATCCCATGCAGACGGACCAGGCCTAGGGAGATCCTATATCCTTTCTTTTTTTTGATATTTATTTGATAGTTGGCATTGGGACAATGCCAACTTTTATTCGTGGGGGTGCGCCCTACTTTTTCTGGATGACTGTATATATATAGATTCTTAGTTTATTTTTATTGATTTTGTGTCTTTTTTTACTTTGGGCTATATATAACTTTACATTTCTGTATATATTCATCCCCCATTGTATATTCTACTCCCCTATTGTAAATATTCATTCTATTTTCTATTTTCGCAAAATTTTCATTTTTAGCGTTGTAGTTAGGCTCGTAGCCGCTTGTTTTGATTTTGGCGTTTCCAATAAGCCCTTGGTTTTCTTAATGCCATGGTTCTTTCCAAGGGTGGAGTATTGTGCGAACCGGGTGGCTCTTTCCAATGATAGATGGCGTGACAACCTTCTTAAGGGTTTGAGTCCGTTTCTTTGATTTTTCTTTTATTTTTGATAGCGTAGTTAAAGGCACCTCAAGCAAGGCATCACTTGGGCCTAACACATTTGCCTTTGATCCCATGGTCAAAGACATAATGTTGTGTTCAGGATGGTGAAAGTCGTGGCTTTGAAACTCTTGCATTAACCAAACGATCATCATGTGGTCTTTCTGGACCATTGTGTATTTAAATCATAACTAAGGTCGTTGTGGGCCCTCGACTCGATGTCTTTAGCAAATCCCTAGCGTGTGTGGTGAGGAATTGAAATTTGAGTCCAAGTCCCGAGCCAATGGTCTAGAACTTGCCCTGAATGTCTGTTGAGCGAAATCCTATGTGAAATTTGACTTGAGAAATGATTATAGGCTCTCCTTGATCCAAATGCTAAGTTGAATAATTTCATAGCCTTCCAATGAAATAATCCCTAGTTAACCCTTTTGAGCCTTAAACCTTTTTCTTTCAAGAACCAATGCTACAAGCCTATACCCGTTCTAAACGATTACCCTCTCTTGGCACCCAAATCTTCCCTTGAGTAATGGCAAAAATCTAAGTTTGGGGGGAGAGACAAGAAAGGAAGCAAAATAGTAAGGTACAAAAGAAAGAAAAGAAGTCAATGAAAAAGCAAGAAAAGAAAAAGGACAAAAAGAAAGTCCCATGTGAACAAGAATAAAAAGGGATTCAAGGAAAACAAAAGTGAAAAAAAAGGTGTGGAGAAAGTAAAAAAAGGAGAAATGTTTTGAATTGTATAAGAAAGAGTGACAATGTGTCTCTCTAACCCCTTGTGAAGAAGTGAAATCCTCAAAAAGAGCCAAGAAAGTTGTGCCGAAATGAATTAAAAGAAGTGCTTAAGGGAAGATTGAACCCACGTGAATAAAAATATGTCCTACCCTTGCCTAAAAGCCTTCATAATGACTCCACAAAAGCCCTATTTGATCTCAAGTTGAAGGGAGCTTACATTAGTGGATACTTACATAAGGGGCAAGCATATGGTACTTAGAGCCGGACTTGTGACCTTCCTTTTTGAGAGAGATGAGTGAAATTTCATTTGCTTTGATTTGTGTGTCAATATTTAAAAGGTGAGGTTCACTTAGGGAGAGTTGTGTGAGAGTTTGGGTTCCACAATGACCAAAGTAAGTGAGAAAAGCTCTTTGATGAAATGTGTCAACTCTTGATGCTCTTGTGTCGCACTTGATCCATAGTTTTCAAAGTTTTAAATGTGTTAATGATGCATTCGTATTGAGGGCAATTGTTAGTCCCAATTGATACTTGTTGAGGTTATTTTAGGATAGCTGGAATTACTGGGATGTTCCTTTAAGGGGTGGGTCTTATTTTGTTTGCTTGAGGACAAGCAAATGTTTAAGTTTGGGGGAGTTGATAAGTTAGGATTTTAAAGTGTTTATGTCCCTACTTGCCTATGCTTTGAGTATAAATTGATACAAAAACAGTCCCAAAATGCTCACAAGTTGTGCTTGATTGCAGGGTTGATTGACAAAGTGACGAAATGTCAAAGATCGGCCCAAAAAAGAGTGAAACCTACTCAAGTATCAAAGACCAAGAGAAGTGAAGAAAAAGGGGCCTAGTGCGGACTGCGTAACAATGACCGCGGCCGCACTAGGAGGTTCAGAAACTGGACATTTTCGAGCCTAAGGTCACTCGGCCGCGGTAGGATTCATGCGGCCCGCGGAGAAGCTTCGTGGCCGCACTCCTGCTCTGTGTGGTTCGCGTTCATAGAGTTCAGCAAAGAGGCATTTGTCCTCATGCGGTCTGCGGTCACGTCTCCGCGGACCGCGCTAATTGCCTTCGCGGCCGCGGTACACTCCTACGCGGTCCGCATCCCCCAGTTCAAGTCATCAAACAACTAAAACCCAAGAGCCAGTGCGGCCGCGGTCCATTTTGTGCGGCCCACACTAACACCATAGGGGTATTTTTGTCCAGTTTTTACAGCCTAGTATCAATAGAACATTTTACTATTTTTTTAAAAAGGGGGGTCAGATCTGAGAACAGAAGAATAGCTACGCTTGGTGTTGTAGCCATTTTTGGCATATTTGCTTCCCATTAACAATAGATTATTGTAGTTTCTTCTTAGTAATTATTTAATATGTGTAGTTCTTCATCTATTTCTTCAGTTTCTTCTTTAATTATGTGTGTCTAAACCCATTATCTAGGGTTGTGGCTCAACCCTAGTGTGGGTAATTGATGGGTGTTGCCATATAGGGTTAGATTGACTATGGGTGTTTGTTATTTGGGTTGATTTTATGATTTAATTTATAATTGGTGGTTGCAAACACTGATTCAAGCTTTGTGGGTTTAACTCTTATTGAGAAAGAGAGTTTATGACCTCAAAATTCACCCAACAAGGAATTGGGATGGACTCATGAGAAATGATAGGCCCAATTAACGGGTTAAATCTCGAGAGAGTAATCACCCTACTTGAACCCTAGTTGCTTGGTCTAATTTGCCAACCCAATTGGTCTCGAGAGATTCAATTGGGTAAAATCATTCTCTCTACCGAGAGGTGTGAGAGTGGGTAAAAATTGTGCAACGATTATAGCATAACCCCCAAACAAGTCAATCGAACCTAAGTAACATCTACCCGTCAATTAGCCACCAAGGTAATGCCACAACCCTAGTGCTCTTCCTTCCCATTAATTACAACTTAGCAATATTCTCCTAGCATAATCTAGCTTTAATCCGTAGTTTTATAATAGTAATTATAAATACAAAAACTCAAAAGATGATTGAAGTGACATTAGAAGAACAACCACAACTCTAGGCTAGACAGAAAATACAACTCCACTACTAGTTCCTTGTGGAAATTCGATCCCGGACCTCTATTCGGGTAAAAGCTATTGCGATCTGCTCTTCCTACCATAGTGTAGTGTCGAGTCGGCAGCGATCACCACCTCAGACACTACCAAAAGTCTCATATGATGCCACCATGTGCCAACAATCCACAACTCAAATGCGATATATAAGGAAAACGAACTCTAGAAAGAACTACTCAACCTACGCAACTAATTAAATAACCGAACGGATGTTATGAACCTTCCTCAGAAAAAGAGAAACAAGACACACAAGGATAGATATGGGGAACTGTACTCAACATCATACTGTTGGGCGTGCAACCTGATCCATACATAATACTGTTACAGCGTGCAATCCGATGCAACCATGATACCTGTGGTGGCGTGCCACCCGATCCAAACAATATACCCGTGGCGGCGTACCACCTGATCCACACATAATAATCTAAAGAAAACACACATCGAGTTGTAACGCTTATACTCAAGAGATACCCAAATATGGACCACAAGCACGCCAAGTGCGTAATACCATCCCTTGGGAGACAGATAGCTCCATATGCCACAAAACTCAAGCACAAATAAGGTGCAATAAATGACCTGCATCTCGAGAGCCATCCAGCTCATATAATACCACAAACTACACAGGATCTCAATACGAGTGCAAAAAATCAAACCACCTCACAACCCACACGGCACAATAGAGTATTACATGAAATAGCTGACGACAAAAGTAACATCCAAGGCCTGAATACTCCTCCATAAACAACACTAAGCTGAAATGAACACATCCGGCCTGATAAAGAGCCCACATTCACATTTAGATCCATCCACTGACCTCCAACCGATTCTGATCGCACTGCACTGGGCTAATAACCTTCCAAGGATACACAATAAACCCTTTTTTCCCCATGACACGCAAGAACAACCATCAAATCCGGGACAATATTCCACAATCCTCAACCAAATGAACCTAGCGCCCTTCAGGCATAATTTCTCAAATTAGCGATAGTACCTCAATCTCTGTACTTGGTTTCAATCTTTGATCAATTAGGTGACTACATGCCACACTTATACAATCTTCCCATGGAATATGCTCCCACGACCTTCTGCACCAGGTAACAAATTTGCACATCGATACCACCGGTCATACTAATGCTGTAAAGCGAATCAAGGATCCACAAATCAATACACAAAGCCTCTTACACATGACACCGATATAAGGTGATGCTGAAGACAATACCAACTTGCTTTAAACATCTAAATCCTTTTATGCTCGTCCGAGCTTGTGACATTCTTGTCAACATCGAATCGCAACCTTGATCCTCACTTCCAAATCCCATGCTACCCAATGCACTTAATCATGCTAATACGCAGGAGTACAAGAATTTCATCATAACTCCTGAACCACTAATAGGGTACACACTTCATCATATAGAAACCCTTCACTTAACTCATTTCAGGAGAACCATTGCAACACGTGACTGAATTTCCTTAACAGCAGAAAAATACAAACCTCGAGTAGTGGTCTAAACCACCATAATTCTTCTGGGATCCATCTATACATAACATGCCATAATACTCGAATGCCTCAAAATAAAGTCAATTATGGCGACCGTCAAACCTCAGACGTACCACCATAAATCACCTGCATAACTTAACACCCCGAAGGAACTGATCATCGCCACCATCATGTCAATTCAACCATTGCTAATCGATCCGACCTCCTCTAATTTACTCCGGACTTGCCTTAGGAATAATAATCAAACTCCAATGCCCTGCTAGCACGTGAACACTCTTTCAAAGAAGCACTCGGCTGGATTGCTTTCCTTATACTTCACATCTACACGAAGCATAAACTCTAAGTCTTCCCAAAGCCTGAACATGAATCGATAAGGCCAGTTATAGCACACATTCCTCAAATCCTTTGCTCAAATAACCACTGATGTTCTCTTTCCTTAGTCGTAATAACCCATCAATATGCCGATAACCAGAAACCTCAAAAATAGATAACCATGCAATCTAATCGTAGGCGGTGGGGCTCTCCCACTTAGCTTGAAGCTACCATTGCATAACTCTGGATCCCACCAAGATTCCTTATCCCCCATTGACATGATCCTGCACAATCAACCTGCTAAATTCCTCAAAATCCTTATGTTAGCACTTCATGAACACTCTGAATCACTAGCCACATTTACATAATCGACCTTTTACGAGATATCCAGTAGAATTCTTCGTAGAAGCTTCGTCAACCACACGACTGCTAACTTGCTCACAAGAGATAACCCACCTGTGGAAATTACATGCCGACATCTTCCAACATTGTTGCACCGGGCAGAATTACTACAAAATCAGTAACCCATCCTGAACCCGTGCTCATTTACCAGCTGTACAAGTCCGTTCACTCCTAATGGACATCAACTAAAGGTGAGACAATACATTCCAACCCAAGGTCATGTTGCATTCCTCTTCATATCAAGCAAACTTCTTTCTGTCATATCCAATATCCTCCGTATAGTAGCTAGTATTCCAAATTAAACCCGTAGGCCTAGTCACTGTCCACCGTGAATCCCCAAGTCACTCCAAACTTTCCTCAAGACGTGTTGTTATCCACCACGAAACCCATATGCTACTCTGCCACTCTCCCACTTTGGTCAAACCCTATCCTTTAAGCAACTACTCGACTTCTGTTTCTTACACCCGACCTTCTAGAAATCTAACTACCGCAAGACACCTCCCACGTGTCCTTCCTCATCCTTCGCCGCACAGTTGTTACCTTAAGTCAAAATTCATCTCAGTGGCACTTGAACCAATAGATTGCTACCAACATTAAACCCCTTGAAGATCATCTTTCTCGAGCCATCAACACTAGTAACTGATTCAATCCTGAACCACTACACACCGCGATCTCTGATAGCCGCTTCTCCAGCACTATTTCACACTACCCTGACCCGAGGGAGATTTGATGAAGACCATAACACCGATGAACTTAACATATTCAATGAAGGGAGACGACACCACATTACTGATGAAAATTCTACCACACTCGAAAATACCAAGTCTCGTTACTCCATCAACCTAAATCTAAGAATTCGTAGTCCGATTGCCTTTCTTCCATTGGAAGTAGAACACTGAACCTCTGAATCATGCACTGAGAAAACCTCCTTTCAAGTCATTCACGACCCCGACATCCTACCATTACATCAATATTGTGCGATAACAACTCATAAACATCATAACAACCTGTGCATAGCCTTAAAACTATCAGAAATACCGCTGCTGAAATGAAATGACAGAATATCCTTCCCCAAGGCAATGGCATTAGCCCAATCAAATATGCAGGGAGAAATATCCTACACCACATCTGCAGTACCATTAAAAATTTTCAATTCCCAATTGATAACAAGCGCTTCACATCACATAAGATTGAATAGAAAAGAAATAAAGGCACAAGCCTCAAAGGAATCAAATCGCATGATGAGGAATCAAGAAGGGAAGTGCTCTTATCAGCCATGTAGCCTCTCAAAGATAAGTACAGACGTCTCCATACCAATCCGCAAGACTCTACTAGACTCGCTCATGACTCGTGAGACCTAAGTGAACCTAGTGCTCTGATACCATATTGTCATGACCCAAAATCTATTAAAGGTCATGGTGGCGCCTAACACCGTTGTCAGTAAATCCAACAATACTTGATTAACTTAATTATCCATTTTAGTATTTTTGAAATCATAATTCTTCCTTCAATCAAATAATAAGATATAAAAATTTACAGAGTACATGATAGTATTTTCCTAACTACACTACCAAACAGCTTATAAGTGCCCCCAAAACCCGGTGGCACGAGTGCATGAGCATCAACTAGGAAGTTAAACAAAATACAACATATGCCCGCAATACAAATTGGATAGAAGAAACTTAAATACTCTTAAGGAGACTCTGCAGGCTGCGAGTCGTAATATGGAATGCAACTCACCTAAGTCCCTGCATCATCCGCGCCTAAAAGACCACCAGACATAATAGTACATGCACAAAAATGTGCAGCAAGTGTAGTATGAGTTCGTAAATCAACGTGTACCCAGTAAGTATCTAGACTAACCCTGGAGGAGTAGTGACGAGGGGTCAACATTGACACTTATTAGTGGTCCAATAATATCAGGTGCAATAAAGATGTGAACATATATAAGACAGAGTAAATAAATGAAATAAACAAGTATAAATACGCGATCCAATTCTCCTCTTCACAATAACTCAAGCTCTCAATTAGCAAATCCCTCCTCAACCGGAGCATATATATATATATATATATATATTGGACCTCACCAAATAGGTCGTTATACTTTTAATCAGGAAAAACTCACAGATACACTGACCTCTTGCCAAATATTACGCATGATTTCATGAGGATATTTTGTAGAAATGCCGAGGAGTACGACCTGATCCCATAATAATCTATGCACTGCTAATGGTCGAACGACACGAACCATAGATGCATCTATTAAACTGCCAAGACGATCGGCCCGATCCCGTAAGATGTGAAATACATAATCCTGCCGAGGCGAACGACCCGCTCCCATGAGAGGGTGGTACATAAATCCTGCCGAGGCGATCGGCCCGATCCCAAATGTGAAATACATAATCCTGCCAAGGTGAACGGCCCAATCCTATTAGAATAAGAAGCTTTGACAGGTCCTTGACCCTACTCACGAGTAAACGTGTCAGTTATCATTTTTTTAACGAAAACCTTTCAATGAATTATATGTATCACGGAAACATGTCGTAAGAGGAGTACAATTATTTTGTGACTAATCATGAACTCGTGAAGTCTCTACAATAGCAAGCCTAGTCTCAAGTAGTAATGTAACCATAGGAATTTAATAGGTGAGAGACTGCTCAAATAGTACAGCTATAGCATGATGTGAACCTAAGCCTAGCCGGACAATAACATGAATGTAGCTACGTACGGGCTCTCATCACCTCGCGTGTACATATCCCCTACAACAAGTAGCGCACATCAATTGACAACACCTAGGGGTAATTTTCCCCTCACAAGGTTAGACAAGAGACTTACCTCGCTCTGAAGTTCCATAACCGGCTCCAACACCACTCCATCACTTCAAACTGATGGCCGTCGCTCAAAACTAGTAAAAAAATGTGCAAAACCATAAAAATATACTCTAATACTCACAACAAATAAATCTAAACAAATTCCTAACTCCACTTGAAAAGTCGATAAATCAACCCTCGGGCCCACGTGCATGCCCATATTCATGGCCAAAATCCAAAAACATAAATTTTTTAGGTTTTCCACCAAAACCCCAAATTTCCACAAATTTTCCATGAATTTCCATGTTAAAATCCATATATAAACCAGGTATTTAACTTGCAATAGGTGGGATTAACTTACCTCCAAGTTTCTAGGTGAATACTCCCCTCAAGAAACTCCAAAAATCGCCCAAGAATGAAGAGAAATGGCAAAAATGGCTGAACCCCGCTCGTTTAAGTATTCTGCCCAGCGACTCCCGCACCTGCGGCTCTTTGGCCGCTCCTGCGCGTCTGCTTCTCTTTCACTTCTTCCGCACCTACGGCCTTGCTGCTTTTGCGGATACTAACCTCACACCTGCACCATCACACGTGCACAACCTTTTCCGCTCTTGCGGTTCTCAGCAGCCTTGGCCTTTTCCGCTTCTGCGAGCCATTTTCCGCACCTGCGGCCCTTTTCAGGTAGGTGCAATTACACCAGATATCAGCTGCCTCAACACATCTTCCAAGTATCCGTTGACCACCTGGAACCCACCCGGGCCCCTCGGGACCCCATCCAATCACACCAACCAGTCCCATAACATAACACAAACTTGCTCGAGGCCTCAAATCACATCAAACAACATCGAAATTGTGAATCGCACCTCAATTCAAGCTTAATAAACTTTACAACTTCAAACTTCTACATTCAATACTGAAACCTATCAAATCACGTCCGATTGACCCCAAAATTTGCACACATGTCACATTCAACATTAGGGACCTATTCCAACTTCCGGAATTGGAATTCGACCCCGATATCAAAAAGTCCACTTCCGGTCACACTTCTCAAAAATTTTCAAATTTATAACTTTTGCCAAATGACCCCAAAATGACCTACAGACCTCCAAATCCACTTCCGGACGCGCTCCCTATACCAGAATCACTATACGAAGCTATTTCCAGACTTGAATCCCAATCGGACATCGATAACATTGAAATGCACTTCAACCCAAATTTATGAAATTCTTCCAAATGCCAACTTTCCCCAATAGGCGGCGAAACGCTCCCGGGTCATCCAAAACCCGATCTGGACATACGCTAAAATCCAAAATCATCATACGAATCTGTTGGAATCTTCAAATCCTGATTCCGAGGTCGTTTACTCAAAAATCACAGCTTAGTCAATTCCTCCAACTTAAAGCTTCCGAAATTAGAATTTTCTTTCGAAATCAACCCCGAACTTTCCTAAAATTCAGTTCCGACCACGCGTGTATGTCAAAATACCTGAAGTGAAGCTACTCATGACCTAAAACCACCAAACGACGCGCTAGAGCTTAAAATGACCGATCGAGTTGTTATAGATGAGCCCAACCAGTACAATCCAAATATACATTTAAACAACAAAGAAATGTAGACATGATTTCAAGTTTAAAAGTTTATGTTCAACACAGATAAAATATGCCAAGTGTGACTAATATTATGAATGATACATCACTATGTCAACATGTCAATTATGCATGCCAACTATAATGAAACACAATCCTCCCGGTCACTTAGTCCTCACAGTCACTCAGTCCTCCCAAACGCTCGGCACTTGCGCTCAACACTCTCACTTGGTAGATACCTATGCTCACTGCTGGTCCGGAGGGGCGGATCCTGCCCAAGCGCTAAAATAAGCCAATATGGCATGAATCAATAAAGCCTGCTGCGGTGTGGTGTCCGATCCCATAAATATCACTCACAATCAAGCCCTCGGCCTCACTCAGTCATCAATCTCTCCAGTCTCTCGGGCTCACAAATATCATGACAATCAACCCAAACAATGATGATATGATATATAGATATATGGAAACAGAGATTGAGATGTGATATGCAAATGATAGATGTGACTTAGTATATAATTGCAAATTAGGCAGGTAATTCAACAGCAACACGACCTCTGTGGGTCCCAACAATTCTGTCATATATCTTAAACATGATTTCTAACATGAATCATAACTCAATTCCTCTAACACATGAAGAGTACACGAATAATACTAGGATTAGATGACTACACAGTTCCACGAAATCGTCTGAGTCACAATTTCTATGGTGCATGCCCACATGCCCGTCACGTAGCATGTATGTCACCTCAATACCAATCACATAACATGTAATTCAGGTTCATACTCTCAAAACCAAGTTTAGAGGTGTTACATACCTTAAATCGTGCAAATCTCTATTCTAACAAGCCCTTGCCTCACGAATCGACCTCCAAATGACTCAAATCTAGCCACAAAGAACTCGATACAATCAATACAAGCTATAGGAATCAATTCCATATGATAAAGCTAAGTTCTTAAGCAAATGTCAAAAAGTAAAATCAAAAAGTCAACCCCTAACTCACATCTTAGAATTCAACAAATTCAATAAAATCCAAACACCCATTCAACTACGAGTCCAACCATACAAAAATTACCAAATTCTGACACCAAATCATCGCTCAAATCTCCAATTATTTCTCTCCAATACAAGGGTCAAAAATCCCCAAATTTTCACTTCAAAAACACCAAATCAATGGGGGAAATTCAATAGGTTATATATATATACACTCCAACCAAGCTTTCAAAGTCTAAAAATGTGAAAAGCTTCAAAGCCTTCGAATTATATTTTGACTAGGCTTTTTTCGCACCTACAGACCAAAAATACGCTTCTGCAGAACCACATTTGTGGTGAAAGCTCTGCACCAGCATAACTCACTTAAGACCTCACACTCCGCACCTACGCCCCAAAGTCTGCATCTGTGAAAGTGCTTCTGCGCCCAATCGTCCCCTTTTGTGAAGCCAGCCACGCCTCCCCAACTCCGCATTTGCGGAGCCTTGTTGCATCTACGGGCTTGCAGATGCGCAATCCCCCTCACACTGCGACTACTGCCCAACTCCTTTAAGCCTGCACCTGCGACCCCTGGCTCGCTTCTATGAGCTTGCACCAGCGACCAATCCCCTCGCAGGTGCGGTCACACTAGAAAGCCCCAGCTTCAACAATGCTTCAAGTCTCATTTTTGATCTGTTAACCATCTGAAATCCACTAGAGGCCCCCGGGACCTCAACCAAACATACCAACAAGTCCTTAAACACGATACGAACTTATTCAAGGTCTCGAATCACATCAAACAACATCAAAAACATGAATCACACTCCAATTCAAGCCTATTGAAAACTAATGAACTTCCAACTTCTACAACCGATGTTGAAACCTATCATATCAACTCCGATAGACCTCAAATTTTGCACACAAGTAATAAATGACACAATGGACCTACTCTAACTTCCGGAACAAAAATTTGAGCCTGGTAACCATAAAGTCAACTCTCGATCAAACTTCTCAATTCTCCAAGCTTCTATTTTTCCAACTTTCACCAATTCAGGACAAAATCATTTGTGGACCTCCAAATCAACATCCTGGCACACTCATACATCCAAAACCACCAAACAGAGCCATTAGAACTCTATTCCGAAGACATTTACACATAAGTAAATATCAGGTCCACTCTTTCAACTTTGTCTTCTAACCTTGGGACTAAGTGTCCCAATTCATTTCGAAACATACCCAGAACTGAACCAACAATAAATGAGAATAGAATAAGCAATAAATGGGGGAACGAGGCTAAAATACTCTAGATGATCAGCGGGGTAGTTACACTTGGTGACGGACGCATGTGCATACATGTTCATGCATCGTGGTATTCAAGATACGGGTAATTCTTGGTATAATAGGGACCCTCGAGATCGGGCACCATCCTTGGGCTAGGTCGATCCCCCGTTTAGAGCCCATTTTGTAGTATCAAAGGTCCTCGAGATCGGGCACCATCTCGAGGCTAGATTGATGTCGACAGCTCCTTAGAGTTTATTTCATTTTGACAAAGATCCTTGAGATCGGGAACCATCTCGAGGCTTTGATTGATATGGGAATATTGACCCTCAAATGCCATATGACAGTGTCATTCATATGACATGGCCATGAAGCAGCTGAGGTGGTCCCACCGGTACACTTCCCCAAAAGTGATAATGGCCCAGTCAGAATTAATTGTCCTTTAGAGTAGGCGAGCAGTCACCGATTACTCTATGTATGAGCTTACTTTCCTCTTATCTGAGGACTTTGCTATTTTTGTAGAGCTTTCCTCCTTTCATCAGTGCTTCCATTATTTTAGTTTAAAGCTTTCGTTTAAGCTTTCACCTTCTCTTTCTTGTTTCATCGAAGTTATGGCTGATATGCCCAAATTTGTCCACCAAGAAGAGGAGAGTTCCGCCTCTGCTTCCCGCTCGGTCGATGGTACACCACCGGCGTCCGGTGAGCTAACCTCTAGATGCTTTGTCTCTAGGAGGGAATTTTCATTTGAGAGACTATCCAATGTTTGGGGCTATCAGCAACATGCATCGAGGTTTATCCCATCAATAGGAGAGGAACACCTCGAGTTGGTTAGGAGAGACTGCGGATGGGGAGAGAAGGTGGTACTGCAAGCACCTTCCATGGAAGAGAGCATCATGACTCATGTAGAGGGGTTTTTAAACGTATACATGTACCCCTTTACGTTGGGCCCTCTTGACAGAGTCGTGCTCGAGTTTTGCAGAAGATATCGGGTTACCCTGGCACATGTTCACCCATCATTTTGGAGGATAGTGTTGATGATAAGGTATTTTGCAGATAAAGCCGGGCTTGAGTTTACCCTCGGCCATCTCATCAGATTGTACCGGCCCTTGCATTATCGAGGCTTGATTAGTCGACGATGTCGATCTATCCTACCTTTTATTGCCAGTAATGAAGAAGACGAGGATCGAGGGTGGATGAGTCGATTTGTCCGAGTGCGGACTATCGATATTATCCCTGCAGAGTTCCTTCCATTTCCTGAGAAATGGACTTTTACACGTAAGTGGTACACTTGTTTTTTTATCATTTTGTTCATGGTGGAGGCAGACTCCATAAAGATGTTTTCCTTTCCTTCTCTACAGCGATCCCGTGGTTGCAACACAAGGTCCCCGATCTGGCGGATTGGACTCGAGAACTGGCAGCTTGCTCAACTTTCGATGAGCGTAAATGGTGAGATCTGTCCAAAGGTAGAAGGGAGGCCAAACACCATGGTACATGCTGTGTGGCCTATTTTCTTTGAAAGGTACTTTCTTTTATGTATATTAACTCCGTCATTGCAGGCATTGGAGAATTTTATGAGATGAGACCGTGCCCCCTTGGAGAGGAGGAAAGCTCGTCGGCTTCAAGGTCGAGGAATAATAACAAACGGAAGGAATCTTTGAATGACGAAGATGATCATAGTGAGGCAAGCCCTGCTCGGAGGCTCAAAGGAGATGTATCGGCTAAGCTTGTAGCACCCGAGGCTTCTAGCCTTAAAGAATGGCTCCTCCCTTTTCGCTGTCTTCTTTTCCCATCGAAGGTACGTCGGGGGATACAGGTGTTCTACCATCGTTTTCGCCTCCCGTCAAGACCAAGGGCCGCCTAAATCAAGCGGGCTCTCTAGAGACCATGTCCCCACCGAGATTGGTTCAACAGGGGCCGGTGAGACAAGGCTAGTAGATGCATGCTCAACCTTTGAGGAGGCTCAGCGGCTTTGTTCTGTGGTAAACTTTGGTTGACTTTGTTGGTCTTTTGATTTTACATTTTCATTTTCTTATTGAGCTTCTTTTTCATAGGCCTTTGACAAGCTCAAGTCCGAGCTGCTCCGTTGTGAAACCAAATTGAGGAAAGCCTTGGATGGGGAGAAATCCCTCAGGCTTCTTTGTGATAAAAGGGGAAAAGAATTGAGGCACCTTCGGTACGAGGTGAATCGAAGCCTAAACTACGAAATCCACCGTGAGAAACAGGTAACCTTTGCTCCGAGGGAATGCATGTTTCTTCTTCTATCCTTAGAGATTAATATTTTGATACTTCAGTTGCAGAGCAAAACAGAGGATCTGGAATTCCTTTGGGGCAAGGTTGGCCAGGCCAAGTATGACTATAACGAGCTAAGGGCTCAGATAAATGCCCATATTGCGGCCAAGAAGAAGGCTTTGGCCAAGGTTTCTGCCCTCGAGGTACATCTCTAGAATGCCCGTGAAAATAGCTCGGTCCAGATGAGCAGGATTGCAAGACCTTTAGTCCGACCTTTTGGAGATGAAGGCCAAGGTCGTGGATGCCCAAGCTGAAGCTGAAGAGATTTGGGCTAAGGTTGACAACAAAATGGCCGTCTATCTAAAAGACGCTGCTGATGCTCGAGCTAAGTTGAGAGGGGCTCCCAATCGGGAAAGCAGACGCAATGAATATGCCCGGTGTAAATCTCGAAGGTAAACCCTCGAGGAGATCCACGCTAGGGGCTTCGATCTCTCGAAAGAGATAGAGCAGGCAAAGGCAGATGAACACAACGCCAAGTTCCTCATTTCTGATTTCGAAGATACCAAGGAAAGGGCCGACTGAGTCGTAGTCCCCGAGGGGAAGTAGAATGGGCTTTTGATTCTGCGTGTAATGCTCTTAGAGAACATTGTAGATGAAGCCGTGTATTATTTCACAGATACATATATAAAGAAACCTTTCGGTTTTATCCTTCCATAAATTTCCATTTACTTGTGTATGTCTTTCTTTGTCTTGAGTTTTGACGTTTGTTAATGATTAGCCAGATGAATTGGACTTTGAGTAAAAACCCTTAGGTTTACAAATCGGCACTGGGGCTTGTTATGCTGGCCCGTAGGCTCTTGCGCATTTGGTCGGTACAACCTCTAATTTGGGCTGGCCACAATGGCTCTTACGCATTGGGTCGGTACAATTTTTAATTTAAGGTGGCGGCAGTGGCTCTTATGTGTAAGGTCGGTACGACCTCTAATATAGGCTTTACTTTTCCCTCATTAAAGACTTTTTTAAATTTTTGTATTTGTCCGACTCTTCGATGGTTCGATAAGGACCTCGATTGTGAGTCGTTATGTGACGATAAATGAGCACCTTGGGAGGTTTCGCTCAATGGCTGAATTATTTTGAAGCCTTTTTATTGTTTGGAGCTGATATAATAGAAGCTCTTTTGCTTATGCCAAGGGTAGCCTGATTAACCGATTCTTTTGGAAGTATTTTCGAAGTAATTGAAGGCTTGTGATTTTATGGTGATGATTGGTCGTCCCCGAGTCACGTTAGTTTGGATGGTACAGCCTTGTGACCGTAGTGATTGTATTTGGCCGTAGCCTTTTAGTCCCCGAGTGAAGTAACCTTGGCATTTATATCGAGGGTATGCCCTTTTAGGGGTCATACAAGTTCGAGTATGTAGCTTTGACTTTAAGATCGGGATTATGCCTTTTGTAAGGTCATATAAATTTGAGCATGCCTTGCTTGAGGTCTTAAAGATAAGTTACTTGGCACAAGTATAAATCATGCTTGACTTGAGGTCTTACAGATTTGGGCATGCTCGGAGGTCTTATAGCGTTGAAGATGCCTCATGGAGGGCTTATGTTGTTGATAATGCCTTATGGAGGTCTTACATTGTTGAATTTTCAATAGCTCGATAGGGCGACAGTCACTGAGACATCGAGAATTCTTGGCTGTGGAGCCATTTTTTGATGTTTCCTCATTGAGGGCTTATGAGCTCGAAGTTTTCTAGCCTGGAGGACTTACGACTTTGAGTTTTTGACAGCTCGATGGGCGACAGTCGGCGACAATCCCCGAGACATCGAGCGCTTTTTTTGCTCTGGGGCCGTTTCTTGTAAAAATAGCAAACTTATTTGAAGCGCAGAGTGATTTTGGTGGTAAAAGATACTCCTTTGATTAATTGGTAAGTATACATGTTTTCACTATCAAGGGTTCAATTATTCTATGCGGACAAGTTTCATTCGACCGTTTGGCCCGATACATCATTTTCCAATCGAGACTCTTTTTGGCTCACCTTGGCTTCTTCAAAAAGGTGATCTCCCAGGGGGATGCCCCCAGTATTCAAGGTTGATCAAAGAGAAGTCTTGAATACTTGTTGAGTTCTCCTTAGGTAGCATACAGATATTTCCTTGTTAAAAACCTTGCTGGTAAAATCCTTATTGGGATAAAGCAATGCATGCTTTAAAACCTAAGGTCTTCAAGTTGGAAGGTACTTCGATTCTTCTAACTGGATGCCTGCACACAGGTTAGTGTAAGAAGTAAATAAAAGGGGAGGCAATTATACCTTAGTTGTGATGGTGTTTCAAGCCTTGATATGCTTCCATCGCTTGCTCCGGTGATACGGTACGGTCCCTAGTTCATTCACTCAGGTGCGGTCGAGGATGTCGATGTTGAAGGTGCTGATGTTCGTACCTCATCGTGCACTACGAACATCTCTCTCGCAGAATGCTGCTCCCCGTACACCATTTTTATTCCGTCCTTTGTTGGAAACTTCATCATTTGATGAAGGGTTGATGGCACTACTCTCATGCAATGTATCCATGGCCTTCTGAGCAAGGCATTGTATCTCATGTCTCCTTCGATGACATGAAACTTGACATTTTGGGTTGTACCGGCCACGTTGATCGGGAGGAAGATTTCCCTTTTTATTGTCTCGCTTGCCATGTTGAATCCGTTGAGGACTCAAGAGGCAGGCACGATTTGATCGGGCTGTCCGAGCTGCTCACCCACCCTTGACCTGATAATGTTGGCTGAGCTTCCTGGATCCACAATGACACATTTAATTTGAAATGTATTTACAAGAAAAGAAATTACCAATGCATCGTTATGAGGCTGAGATTGAGTCTCGATGTCCTCGTTCCTGAATATGAGAGCATCCTCGGGTATGTAACCTCGAATTTTCTTTTCCTTGGTGATAGATATTTTTGTTCTTTTGATAGTGGGTTCCTGTGGGATGTCGACTCCCCCAACAATCATGTGGATGACATGTTGCGGTTCTTTTGTTTCATTTTTCCTGTTCTCCTCCCTTTTCCAAAATTGATTTTTGGCTCAGTCGCTGAGGAACTTTCGGAGGTACCCTTTGCTAAGTCGTCGGGCTACTTATTCTCGGAGCTGTCTACAATCTTCAGTCCTATAACCGTGTGTGCCGTGGAATTCGCACACCAAGTTAGGGTTCCTTTGCGATAGATCCGATTGTACAGGCCATGGCCACCCAGTGTCTTTAATTTTACCTATGGTTGATACGATGTCTGAAACATCGACGTTGAAGTTGTACTCAGATAACTAGGGTGCCTCAGTCGGCCCTGTGTATCTGTCGAATCCAGCTCTATTTATGAGTTCCGAGGATTCTAACCTCATTTTAGGGTATGTTATGCCTTGGGGCGTTTCTTCGATCTTCAATGTATGGTTGGTACCTTTCTTTTTTGGCTTGGGCTCCTCTACCAGGAGCCTTCTAGGATATACTAAGCCCGAGAGGGATCTAAGTTGGTCGTCCTCGACCCTAATCTTCAACTGATATTGGTTGTGGACATCCGACCAAGTCACAACGGGATATTCAATCAAGTTCTGCTTTAGTTGCTTTGAAGCTATCGAGCTTCATTCGTTCAAACTGTAAGGCCACGAAAAATTTTGCTAAGTAACCTAGGATTTCGTGGTGCCACATAGGCTTATTATAATATTTTATATGATATTAATATGGTGGACATCAATTGTATTTGGTAAATAAGTGTACAAGTCTTGTGGTAAGTAATTTGGGGCCCAAGAAAAGGCCTAAGGCTAAGTCAAATTGGAAAACTTCATGATATGCTAAGATTTCAAATGAGTTTGCACAAGTCCCTATTTTGGATGAGAATATCAAAATATGTATAAGATTTTATATGATGAACAACCTATCATATGAAAGGTCTTCGGGTCTAGTTTCTAACGCTTCAAACCGTTCGTCATTTGGACATTCCTACACAAAGTTATGATCAAATTACCAAAGGCTGGAAAAATGTGATCCTGTGTCAGATATGCGATCGCAAAAACCATTATGCGGTCCGCATACTCGATTTGCGATCTCAAATCTGGTCGCAAACTGGACCAGTGTAGCCCAATTTTGGACACCGAGTTTTGCGACACGTTTGCGGCCAACATACCTGTTCTGCGGTCCATTATGTGATCGCAGACACGACTTCAGAGGGTTAATCTTCCTATTTTTATAACCCGACCCCATTTCAATATACAAGTTTTGGGGTTCATTTTGGGGTCATTTTCTTACTGATTTTAGAGAGAGATGAGAGCATATATAGAGAGAAAGGAGAGGCCTAGCTTCATAATCATCCAAATCTTGCTCAAGTCTTCAAGAATCAATGAACCCAATCACATGTTCTTAATCTAAGAGGTAAGTTTCTATACATTAGACTTTAATTTCGAGTTTGGGGTATAAGATGGGTTATTGAGGTATGATTCTTAGGTGTATTAGTATTATTTATACATGCATGTACAAATTAGGTTTATGGGAAGATTATTGAACATAAATAAGTAAAGATTGAGCTGGGAAATGGAGGAAACCTTGTAAAAGAGACAAGATGCTCAACTAGTATTTGATAAAATGCTCAAATGAGCTGAAACCATGAATACCTTTCTAATTTGTATTCAAGGTATGTATGGCTAAAACCCCGTCTTTTAGTAACCATGAATACCTTTCTAATTTTGTCTAGAATTTCCAAAACGTTGTAGTAACTTAAGGAAAGCTTAAACAAGGTATGTATGGCTAAAACCCCGTCTTTTAGAAATTGAGCTCTATTGATGCTTGTGTAAATGTGGCAAGACTGAACTTTGGATTCTTGCTTTGATTGATACTTTATATGAATTGGTGTTATGACCCTATATTTGTGAAAGATGCATTCCAATATGATCAATGTGCTATTCTTGATAACTTAAAAAGGATGCAAGGAATATGAATCATGTATTGAAATTCTAAGACCTTAAATTGAGATTTGAGCTGCATATATTATGCCAAACTATGTGAAATCTTCTATGTATAGAGAAGTTTGAAGTAATTAAATGAATTTGGGAAATAGAGTGTGGCCAATGTGCCGAGAACTTGAATTATAATTGTACCTAGTGATGCCTATGACATGAGAAAATATGAAACAGATTATGAAATGAGCCTCGACTTTGCTTTCCATAAATGACTTCAATAATAAAGTGCCCTAAAGGCTTTGTACATAATTTATGCCATAAGTGGCTGTTCGAGATAATGTTTTGCCTTATGAGTACATCCAATGTGATCCGAATTGTTACATACTTCGATATTGAAATTGTATATTGTCATGATTGGAAAAGAGAAATTCAAGAACAATTGGTCTAATTGCTTGTTTATGCCTCTGATGTATGTTTTTATTGTGGTTTGGTGTGTCCCCTCCTTTTTGAGAGAATTCGTTGTGTTTAAAGTTCCATTGTTAATAAACTTGAGGTGTATAATTTCTGAAATATTATACATGCCCATGATTCACGATTCCTCTCATGTGTACTTGACATCTTGAATTGAATGACTTGTTGTTGAAAATGATATTGATGTGAAATGTGTGGAAATGATGTGAAATGTGGGAAAGAAGAGATTGAGTTATGAAATGCGGCCTAGTGCCAAGAATGATGTGAAGAGTTGTGGCCCCAAGTGCCGATGAAATGATATATGTGAAACGAAATGATTAATGAGAAGGGAATAATGCCTTGGTAAGGCGTCCTAGCCGATCGGGCTGAGATCGGACTCCGCTCAAGATAGCGGTGGTATTGTGAATGAATTCCGGAAAAAGGGAAAATGAAATTGTGATTGAGGTATATGCCTCAAATGAGGCAACCTAGCCGATCGAGTCATGATCGGACTCCGCTCAGGAAAGTTGTGGTATTATGAATAATGATGAACAATATCAAGTGCCCCAACCTAAAGCTATGGGAATTATGTGAAAGTCATATGATTCTTCGATTTGATGATGTGGTGATTGTTAAAGCTTTTGATTGACCTTTATGATTTCTTTATTATTGTTTGATAGTTCTTTCTAATGAGAATGTGTTTATGATTTCTTTGCTCTTGTATGATAGTTCTTTCTAACTAGATGGTGTTTAGTTATACATACTAGTGCTATTTGATGACACTAATGTCCCTTTTGCCGGGGGCGCTATATCTTTAAATGGATGTGGGTGGTTCCATAGCAGGCAGTGTTGGTCGCAGCTAGTGACGCATCTTCCTTTCAGCTGATTTGGTGAGCCCCACTTCATTTAGGGGTCCTGTACCGTTGTTTATCATGTACTTTGTATTTAGAGGTATAGCCGGAGCCTTGTTGCCGGCATTTCCATATTATTCTTCAGTTATATTTAGAGGATCCGTAGATAGGTTGTGGGTGGTGTTTGGTATTGGGAATTAAAGTAGAAATATTGATGTTTGGCAAGGATTTATAAAACTTGTAATATTTTGATAATTATGATTTAAGTTGCTAATGGAAATGAAATGGAAGTTGTTAATGAAATACTTACTAAATCTGGTTAATGGAGTCCATCTCCTATTTAATCATGAGTTGGTTTGGGTAGAATAGAACCTAACAGGCTTGCTCAGTCGGGCTTACTCGGTTGAGCGCCGGTCGCGCTCCTCGGATTTTGGGGCGTGACAAACTTGGTATCAGAGTCTAAGGTTTTTAAGTGTTAGGATGTCTCGGAGCCGTGTCTAGTAGAGTCCTTCTTATCGGTGTATTGTCGACCACATCTATAAGTTGGAGGCTATTTGGACATTCAGGAATTTCACCCTTCTTTGATACTCCAGATCGTGCGATATAGCTCAAGATAGGGAGTTGATTTCCTCTCTAAGACTTATTCTCAAGATTGGTAATCTTGATACCATAATCCATGAATTTGAAGCATGTAAGGAGGGATTGATCCCACCATTGAGTCCGAGTGGATTGCCCAAGAACTTGTTAGGAGAATGTGTTGAGCCATGGAGGGATTGGTAGAACTTGTTGCTAAGGGGAGTACCCTTGTTCCTATTAATGTCACTGCACCACCAGATCATGTAGTATATCAGTATGTTACCAATGTATATTACAGATATGGAGTCAGCGTGCATCAGTTAAGGCACTGCCCCGCCAATCTAGAGTCACCAAGTAAGTGACCCATTAGTACGTCATTCTGAACGCCACATACTTTTCCTTATTATATACATACACCTGTATGGGGAGCCTACATAGATATGGTCTTAACATGAATCTGAATCATAAAACATTGCATGCACCTGCTCTTCGAATGAGACATATTATTCACAAATCTCCCGATCACAGTTCTCTTACTTACAACCTCCTATGGAATTGAGCTCTATAATTATGTTCTGAATTGAGTTATAACACTATTGATACTTCCCACTTGATTTTCCTAAATTCACAACAAGGGACTATTCCCGATGAATTTCTTGCAAAAACTTTTTATTTAAATGAACAACATCTACTCGCTTGTGCCTATGCATGCACCATCGTAAATTTTACCTATGTGGTGTCGAGCTCCATGAAAAGCATCCTAGTGTTGCGATCCTTCTCGAGTCACTCTTTTTCTCACTGGTGTATATGGCTTCTATGGTTTGAATAGTCACTCTACTCTCTTGCGAGTATCATCATGAAATCTTCTCACTGTCTAGTAACATAAGATCATATCTTAGCACCTATCATAGGAGTGCATGTCAATCGAAATGGTCACCGTGCGCATAAATCCTCTCTGAAAATTGAGATCCTCACATCTCCATCATAGGAAGATCAGGTGTTGCCATCGTGGTATAACTTTCGTGTCACTTTGGGACATCCCGTAGCAAGTAGCTCACTTGGTTTCTAGTATTGTGGTCGCCCATGATGTGGTCTTGTATTGCAGTCTGAGAGTTAATATAGCAGAAGCATGTAGCTCATAAAAAATGATTATTTTCTCTTTATACCTCTACAACGTGTTAATTGTATTCCATAGTTAGTGAATTCATTGTGCTAGTTTCCCAGCACTTGTACGATAACCATGAGAGAACATGCCCTTCTATGTGTCACTATGACACTTCCTTTCTCAAGTCAAAACCCATGGAGAATTCATCATGAACATCTGCAAACCTTCCATGATTATTTTGCACTGTCTCATTGAGTTTGGTTGTCTTTACACCCTCAACTTCTAGAATCATTGACTATGTCGTTGTCATATGCGGGGAGTTTTGCTACCCTTGGTATTTCACCTTCTTGGTTGGATAGGAGTATTATTTGTCTTCTCCCTGGAGCATCGTGTTAACTATCAGAACCCCTCTAACTAATACATGATTTTGTCCCAATATTAAGATGTCCTAGCTATGTGGTTTCACTCATGAAAGGTTGAGGTTAGATGCCTTCATATTTTTGCACCTATCGTGGGCTTGTGTCATAGATTCCTTGTGTCAGTGAACGTTAAAAGTGTAATTCAACTTCATGTGTTTTGAAAACCATATCACATTCAAGGTGCCAGAATATTCTCATTCTGGATAACTGGATTTTCCCTACACTCCAGGAGACGACTGGGTCACGTACTTGAATATTCCTCATTAATGGTTCCTATTGCCAATGTACGAGTTACCCCTATGCCTTAATTGTCTAATAGTTGATGTCGTCACAATGATTAACCATATCAGCATCATTAATAGAAATCCTCATGTCTCTTAGCATGTAACCTCCTGAAATACTCTGCTCAGCGCCTAGATGGATTCCTGAATAATTCCAGCCCAATTTTGGACTCAATTGCTCCTTACTGTATTAGATCTATTTGGTATTGAAGGTTCAAACATGTCAAAGAGGAAGTATCCCCGTGTGATCCCATGTATTTGATAGGTAATTTTATCGTCAATTTATGATAGCACATCTTAGAGTAATTGTGGAAGGTCATCAAAGGTTTAGCATGGGTGTTCGTGTAGAGATTTAGAGTTTAGGAAGATGAAGGGGTTATTCTCAGTACTTTCCCCCAAAGATGTTATGTGAGTTGATAATGAAGGTTGTATAAGTGTAGTTCACATTAATCCATGCTATGAGTATGATGTTTACCATCATTGTTCTACATGTATTATGTGTTTTCATATGTCTATGTCTAAGAAGGCAGTTGGAGACCCTTTGTGTATCAACCCGGTGGAAACTATTGAACGTGAAGTAAATAGATAGTTAGCTTATGCGAGGTATCTAGTTGTCATCCTTGTTAGATAAGTTTGAAGGTTGGGATTGTTTTCGCGAATGTGTTGTGGTAAAGCCTATAAGTTGAGGAGTCCACCTTGAAGGCCGAAAGTGTCGTGGAAAGATTCGCTTGATTGTGTAACAATTAGTTACGATTTGAAAGGTACCTTATAGGTGTTATGATATAAAATGTGCAGTCCATGTCCAGGTATTATCGTGATAATATAGTGCTTGTAATGGTGAAACTGGTATTGTCGATATTTACATTATGGTGCTTTGTCTCGTTGTGGAAGTGTTGTTAGGATGGTTTTGGTGGTTCTCTGACAGGTGGATAGGCCTAGTTACAAAGGAGACTCTGCCAAAATTTCTGAAAAATTTGGGAGTTAGTCAAAATTTAGGGACTTAAGGTAGGTTAGAAAGGAGATATATTAAGTTAAGCATTTAGGGCGGACACTACCCCTCATTCGAGGTCGAATGATCCTAAGGGGGGGGGGGAGAGAATGTAAGGCCCCGAAAAATTTCGCTAAGTAACCTAGGATTTCGTGGTGCCATGTAGGCTTATTATAATATTTTATGTGCTATTAACATAGTGGACATCAATTGGATTTGTAAATAAGTGTACAAGTCTTTTGGTAAGTAATTTGGGGCCCAAGAAAAGGCCTAAGGCTAAGTCAAATTGGAAAACTTCATGATAAGCTAAGATTTCAAATGAGTTCGCACAAATCCCTACTTTGAATGAGCATATCAAAATATTTATAAGGTTTTATGTGATGAACAACCTACCATATGAAAGTTCTTCGAGTCTAGTTTCCAACGCTTCAAACCGTTCGTCATTTGGACATTCCTACAGAAAGTTATGATCAAATTAACAAAGGCTGGAAAAATGTGATCCTGTGTCAGATATGCGATCGCAAAAACCATTACGCGGTCCGCATACTCGACTTGCGCTCGCAAATCTGGACCAGTGTAGCACAGTTTTGGGCACCGAGTTTTGCGACACGTTTGCGGCCAGCATACCCGTTCTTCGGTCCATTATGCGATCGCATACCCGACTTCGGAGGGTTAATCTTCCTATTTTTATAACCCGATCCTATTTCAATATACAGGCTTTGGGGTTCATTTTGGGGTCATTTTCTTACTGATTTTAGACAGAGATGAGAGCATATAGAGAGATAAAGGAGATGCCTAGCTTCATAATCATCCAAATCTTGCTCAAGTCTTCAAGAATCAAAGAACCCAATCACATGTTCTTCATCTAAGAGGTAAGTTTCTATACATTAGACTTTAATTTCGAGTTTGGGGTATAAGATGAGTTATTGAGGTATGATTCTTGGGTGTATTAGTATTATATATACATGCATATACAAATTGGGTTTATGTAAAGATTATTGAACATAAATAAGTAAAGATTGGGTTGGGGAATGAAGGAAACCTTGTAAAAGAGATTTGAAATCAAGATGCTCAACTAGTATTTGATAAAATGCTCAAATGAGCTGAAACCATGAATACCTTCCTAATTTGTGTTCAATTTTGTTATGTCTCAAAGTAGATTGGGATTGCTAGAATTTCCAGAACATTGTAATAACTTAAGGAAAGCTTAAACAAGGTATGTATGGCTAAAACCCCGTCTTTTAGAAATTGAGATCTATTGATGCTTGTGTAAATGTGGTAAGACTGAACTTTGGATTCTTGCTTTGATTGATACTTTACATGAATTGGTGCTGTGACCCTATATTTGTGAAAGATGCATTCCAATATGATCAATGTGCTATTATTGATAACTTAAAATGGGTGCAAGGAATATGAATCATGTATTGAAAAGCTAAGAACTTAAATTGAGATTTGAGCTGCATATATTATGCCAAACTATGTGAAATCCTCTATGTATAGAGATGTTTGAGGTAATCAAATGAATTTGGGAAATAGGGTATGGTCAATGTGCCGAGAACTTGAATTATAATTGTACCTGGTGATGCCTATGACATGAGAAAATATGAAATAGATTATGAAATGAGCCTCGACTTTGCTTTCCATAAATGACTTCAATAATAAAGTGCCCTCAAGGTTTTGTACACAATTTATGCCATAAGTGGCTTTTCGAGATAATGTTTTGCCTTATGAGTGCATCCAATGTGGTCCGAGTTGTTACATACTTCGATGTTGAAATTATATATTGTCATGATTGGAAAAGAGTAATTCAAGAACAATTGGTTTAATTTCTTGTTTATGCCTCTGATGTGTGTTTTTATTGTGGTTTGGTGTGTCCCCTCCTTTTTGGGAGAATTCGTTGTGTTTAAAGTTCCATTGTTAATAAACTTGAGGTGTATGATTTCTGAAATATTATACATGCCCATGATTCATGATTCCTCTCATGTGTACTTGACATCTTGAATTGAATGGCTTGTTGTTGAAAATGATATTGATGTGAAATATGTGGAAATGATATGAAATGTGGGAAAGAAGAGATTGAGTTATGAAATGCAGCCTAGTGCCAAGAATGATGTGAAGAGTTGTGGCCCCAAGTGCCAATGAAATAATATATGTGAAACGAAATGATTAATGAGAAGGGAACAATGCCTTGGTAAGGCAGCTCAGCCAATCGGGCCAAGATCGTACTCTTCTCAAGATAGCGGTGATATTGTGAATGAATTCCGGAAAAAGGGAAAATGAGATTATGATTGAGGTATATGTCTCAAATGAGGCAACCTAGCCGATCGGTCGTGATCGGATTCCACTTAGGAAAGCGGTGGTATTATGAATGATGATGAACAATATAAAGTGCCCCAACCTAAAGCTGTGGGAATTATGTGAAAGTCATATGATTCTTCGATTTGATGATGTGGTGATTGTTAAAGCTTTTGATTGACCTTTATGATTTCTTTATTATTGTTTGATAGTTCTTTCTAATGAGAATGTGTTTATGATTTCTTTGCTCTTGTATGATAGTTCTTTCTAACTAGATGGTGTTTAGTTATACATACTAGTGTTATTCGATGGCACTAACGTCCCTTTTTCCGGGGGCACTATATCTTTAATTGGATGTAGGTGGTTCCATAGCAGGCAATGTTGGTCGTATCTAGTGACGTATCTTCCTTTCAGCTGATTTGGTGAGCCCCACTTCATTTAGAGGTCATGTACCGTTGTTTATCATGTACTTTGTATTTAGAGGTATAGCTGGAGCCTTGTTGCCGGCATTTCCATATTATTCTTCAGTTATATTTAGAGGCTCCGTAGACAGGTTGTGGGTGGTGTTTGGTATTGGGAATTAAAGTAGAAATATTGATATTTGGCAAGGATTTATAAAACTTGTAATATTTTGATAATTATGATTTAAGTTGCTAATGGAAATGAAATGGAAGTTGTTAATGAAATACTTACTAAATCTGGTTAATGGAGTCCATATCCTATTTAATCATGAGTTGGTTTGGGTAGAATGGAACCTAACAGGCTTGCTTAGTCGGGCTTACTCGGTTGAGCGCCGGTCGCGCTCCTCGGATTTTGGGGAGTAACACAAACCTTAGGTGAAGGCCTGCACTGTCCAGTCATTGGAGACTGGTGGTAATTCCATTTGCTCCATTTGAAAGCGAGATACAATCTCCCGCAACATCTCATTTTCTCTCTGTTTGATTTTGAAGATGTCAGACTTCCTTGTAGCAACCTTGATGGCACCGACATGTGACTATATAAAAGAATCTGCCAGCATGGCAAATGAGTCTATCGAGTTTGGGGATAGGTTGTGATACCACATCATGGCCCCTTTTGAAAGTGTTTCTCCGAATTTCTATAACATGACAGATTCAATCTCGTCGTCCTTCAGGTCATTTCCCTTTACGACACAAGTGTAAGCAGTGGCATGCTCGTTGGGATCCGAGGTTCCATTGTACTTTAGGAGATCAGACATTCTGAATTTCTTTGGGATAGGCTTCGGAACCGCACTTGACGGGGATGGATTTTATATGAATTTCTTTGAATCAACACCCTTCAGGATCGGGGGTGCGCCCGAGATTTGGTCGACCCTTGAATTGTAGGTCTCCACCTTTTTGTCATTAGCTTCTATCATCTTTTCACCCGATTCTATCCTCTTTGTGAGGTCCTTGAGCATCTTCATAATAACGGGGTTGGTTGCTGACCCGTTGTTACTCGATCTTTACGGTACCTGTTCGGCTTGAGGAGCCGTTTCCAGTGCTGCTGTGTTTGGAGTTTTTTGGTGTCTTTGCAGTTGAGTAATCGCCAGCTGTTGTGCCTATAATATCTCAAAAATAACGTGAAGGCTAACCTCTTGTCCTTCCTGAGCTGGTTTTTTCTGAGCTTCTTGTTGGTTTTCTTGGTATATACTCCTGTTAGTGTTGGAGCTTATATCGACATATTGGGCATTGCGCGAGACCACGCCCACAAGAATTGGTTTTGGTGCATCCTCAGGGTTTTGTGGTGGTACACCGATGCTTGGAACAACTACACCATTCTCTCCATGGTCTTCAAGACCGTTGTTTTCATGTGCATTCATTGAGTTAGACATTTTGACCTAAAATCAAAGATTCTTGGGCAAGAAAAAATATAAAGAATAACTTTGTGTTTTCAGTAAACCAGCACGAAAACAATCACTATTATTTTTAGCCCCACGGTGGGTGCCAAACTGTTTACCTCGTAAATGAATACATGATTTATTTCTATTCTAGTTGTTAGTCAGTAGATGCTAAGTGTGATACTAGAAAATAAGATGAGAACTTGAAGATAGTAAGTTATGCAAACCTAGCGGTCAAGAATCGGGGTCTCGAGCTAAATTATACGGGGCCTCGAGGTCGAGCTTAGCATTAGGCTGTGGGTAGCCGATGAAGGACTAACTGTTCTAAGAGCTTTAATGAGGGCTCTTTATGGTCAATGATGAGTAATAAATGATGAATAATCAATGAAACACATTAAATGTAAGCAATAAATCAAAGGAAAGACAATAGAGAATGTTCTTGTTCTTGTATTGAATATCATGTGTGCAAAAAATAACAAGGGTCCCATTTATATATGAGAGGGAATCCCAACATAGTACATATGCATTTATTACAAAGATATGCGGCTGGTATAACCATTTAATGCCACGGTACGGGCTTGTACTATTTTTATGGACTTGGTCAGCTCTAACCACTCGCCTTGGGAATCTCCCACTCGTTCATCATAGCCACCAATTTGTACTGGCCCGAGGTCAAACTGTGTTCGAGCCTTCTAGTTCATCAAACCTCAAGCTGTGCCTCGAGCCTTCTGGCAACAAGCTATGGAATTCCTTGATGACCCCAAAATTGAACTCTCCAATTTTAGCCGTATACACCTCGCAAAAGTGAAATCCTCCACCTTCGCAAATGGCAAATAGAGCTTCACAAAAGCAAATCTAACCCAGCCCCCTCTAGTATCGCAAATGTAGTGCTCACTCCAGGAAACAATTAAGGGACTGGGGTATCAATTAAAAAATCAATCAATACAAAATTTCCCTTAATTAAGGAACTAGAATACAAACAGGAAAACTATTTAAGGGAAGAAATCAAATAAACATCTTGTGCAAAGCATGCAATTAGGGGTAAATACATAAGAAGTTACTTAAGGGAATTTTTTTGAAATACATGGTTACATAAATAAAGTAAGAAAAATCAATTAGTAGCCAGTAAATCTAGGATCAGAGATTTTGTAATCACTGGTCCATGATGAACCAAGTCAGAAAAACTGAGAAAAGTTTTAACTTAAGTCGAGTCACAGGGAAATCAGCAAACAAAGAAATCAATCAATCAAACCTATACAGTAGGAAGTCTGAACTAATCACAAATTTGAAATCCATTTTAGAGGGAAGTTCAGCACATATAAAGAGCATACAAACATGCTAAACTGAAAAAAAATGATGTGTCATTGCAAAATCAGTAGATAGTAGACTACAGGAGCATGATAGTCACATAGGATAGCAATGTAGAAGAGAAGTAGCATCAAATAGCATACAAAAGGTCCAGTGTAAAAGACCTTAGAAGAGTTTAGTGAAAAATCAGAATTGCTTAAAGAGACAGAGGTTGAAACAAAGATTTCGAGACTCAATTGAGAAACAAATTCAGAAACTCGAAATAGTTAGGGTTTCTGAAATCAGATGGTTTTAAAGATGAAGAACAAACATATAACATCCAATGTTCTCAAACTCGGATGAACCCCAAATTCTAGGGTTTTACCATCAATCGAGTGCCTAGATGAGAGGACAAGTAATCAAGAAGAAGATACTAGTCGAAAACAAGTTCAAAGATCTCAAAAGGGAACTGGGGCCTTCAACATGCTTTTTCAGTAACGGAAACTCATGAGAAACATAGTAAAAGAGTAACATGCGAATCATAGTAGAAGATCTCAAAGAAACATAGTAGAAAACTCACAGAGAACACAGTAGAAGAAACGTAGTAAAAAAATACACAAAAGAAAAAGAAAATCAGAGAAGCCTCTAAATAACTCAGAAACCCTAGGTCGGAAAAAAATAAAGGGTTTTGAAAACATAGCTTTGAAAGAAATATCAAGAAATCATTTAAAAACATAGGAAAAACATGGATCCGGAACAGATCTAAAGAGATCAGAAAAACCTCAAAAGCTAGGGTTTTAGAGGAACCCAAACGGTGAGAAAGGCCTGGATCAAAGAAGGAGGAATCGAAGCCAGGCTCGAAACAGACATAGCTTGCCGGAGCAAGGCCGAAGATGGCCATTAAACTTGAATCAATGAGGCCTGGACGAAGCTTCTTCATGGTCTGGCCATGAAACCTCAGCAAACGAGCGTGTATGCACCATGGAAGGTTGGTAGGTGGTGAGACTACCATAGATTCAGGCCAGAAGATGGCCGGAGAAGATGGATGAGACTCATCAGAGAGGAGGGGGAAGGGGAAGGTTCTAGAGAGAACCAGAGATAGAGAGAGAGTCGGTTGAGTGAGGGAAATGAGAGGGGTTTTGGGGAGGGGGGATCGTTTGGTTTAATTTAAGAAGGGTGAATGGTGGCCGTTGATTATTTTGATCAACGGCCTGGATTTTATGGGGATCCGGGCAAGTTATTCAAACGGGTTGTGGGTTGGGTAGATTTAGGATTTGGGCTGGGTAATTGAATTTGAGATTGGGTTTAATTAGGGGTTCAAATCTGGCTAAAATTGAAATACAAATGGGCTATCATTTAAATAACCATTTTCCCTTATTTATTTTATAAAAAATAGTAAAATAATTTCCAGAAATAAATTAAAAGCACTAAAATGATTAATAATACATAATTATCCAATTAAAAATACTGAAGTTAATTTTATAAATATAAACACCATTAAATCTTAAAAAAGCTAATATCGCAATTACGTACAATTTAACTTTAAGAATACTAAATAAATTTATAAAAAATATGCAAAAATTATATTAGCTACATTTAATGAAAATATGAGAATCAAATAGATGAATCACCAAAATGATAATTTGGGGAAGAATTATCGTGTTTTTCTTGCTAAAATAAGGCAATAAATTGATTTAAAAATTCCTAAAATGAAAAGAAAAAATATTAAAACCTTGGGACATACTTATATATGCATATTCATGTTATTTTGAAATTATTTTGCATATTAAAAATATACAGGAAAAAATTGGGTATCAACAGCTGCCCCTCTTTACTCGGGAAGGATGAAAGAGTTGTCGGGTAAAGATATAATGACCAATTTTGACCGAACGAAAGGGTTCGAGGAGACTTAGGCCGTACTCTGGTTTTTGAGCTACCTACATATCCTTGGTTTTATAGGAATCATGCCATATATAGTTCAGGATCCGTCGGCGGAGTAGGCCTGATGGAGGCTTTCAAGAACGGACGCAATATTCAGGTTGGGGTGGATGGCTGAAATCTGATAGGGATGCGGGAACTGGAGCGGGATCGCTCCTGCTGAGATGGCCGTTGCTTGCCAGTTTACCTGCAAATAAACAATGGCCGTCTCAGCAGGAGCAATTCCGCTCCAGTTCCCTCAGCCCTATTAGACTTTAACCATCCATCCTAGCCCAAATATTGCGTCCGTTCTTGGAAAACCTCCATCAGCATACTCCGCCGACGGATCCTGAACTACATATGGCCTGATTCCTGTAAGACCAGGGATATGTACACAACTCAGGAACCAGGGCATGGTCAACCTTTTCAAACCATTTCGTTCGGTTAAAATTGGCCATCATATCTTTACCCGACAACTCTTTCATTCTTCCCGGGTAAAGAGGGGCAGCTGTTGATACCCAATTTTTCCCTATATATTTTTCATATGCAAAATAATTTTAAAATAGCAGGTATATGCATATATAAGTATTTCCCAAAGTTTTACTATTTTTCTCTTAATTTTTATAGATTTTTAAATCTATTTATTGCCCTATTTTATCAAGAAAAACCCAATAATTATCCCCAAAATTATCATTTTGGGTGATTCACTTATTGGATTCTCATATTTATATTAAAATATAGCTGGTATAATTTTTGCATATTTTTACAAATTGTTTTAGTATTTTTAAAGTTAAATTGCATATAATTGCAATTTTAGCCTATTTTAAGATTTAATTATTTTCATAATTATAAAATTGACTTCAGTATTTTTTAATTTGATAATTACATATTTTTAATCATTTTAGTACCTTTAATTTATTTCTAGAAATTATTTTACTATTTTTTATAAAATAAATAAGGGAAAAGTGGATATTTAAATACTAACCCTATTTCATTTCAATTGTAGCCCAAATCACCCCCCAATTGAACCCAATTGCAATTTCAAATTACCTGGCCCTATTTCTAAATTACCCGACCCCTGACCTGTTTAATTCAACCCACCCGGCTCCCCTTTTGATCCAGGCCGTTGATCATTTTGATCAACGGCCACAAACCCTCCTTTCCTTTTTTAATCTACCAATACCCCTTAACCCTAAATGAGTTCACCTAACCAGCCGCCTATGAACTCTCAAACTCTCTCGAACATTCCCAAACCCTAACCGCCTCTTACCACCACCTCCACCTTGAAACCCACCGGAATCCATGGCTTCTCAGGCTGTGGGAATCTTATACTCACCATCTCTTGCTCCCACGCGCCTGAACTCTGAAGATTTAAGGCCTGGCCTCGAAGTTTTGCACCCAGACCTCTGTTGATTCAAAGTTCAACGGCCATCTCCAGCTTTACTCTGGCGTACCATGGTGGTTTGAGCCTGATTCCGACCTCTCTGACTCAGATCGGTGACCTTTCAAAGCCTATCTCACTTCTAGGGTTCTTTTGAAACCATAACCCTTCAAGGTTTTCTCCGATTTCCTTAGATCCGTTGTTTATCTGTGCTCTCCTTGAGTTTTCAAATGATTTCCCTAACTTTTCTTTATAAAATTACTTTCAAAACCGCTTCGTTACCGATCTAGGGTTTTCTGAAAATGCTTAAGCGTTTCTCTGACTTTCTTTTCCTTTTCTTTTGTGTGTATTTGCCTCTACTTTGTTCTATGTTTTCTTTCTACCTTGTATGTTCTTCTACTGAGTTTTTACACCCGTTATTGTATGTTCTTTTACTGAGTTTTATATACTCCATGCTTGTATGTTCTTCTACATTGTTTTCCATACTATGCTCTCATATGTTTTTCTACTGTGTTCTTATATTTTTTGTCTTCTACTATGTTCCCGCATGTTTCTTCTACTGTATTTTCTTGCAAAGTTCTTAAGTTTCCTTATTTTCCTTCTATTAAGCCCTGTTTAAGTTTCTTTTGAAAAATCTCTTAAGCATGTTTCTTTTACTGTTCCTATTAGTGTTTTTCTTTTGAGTTCTTCTACTATGTTCCACATGTTACTTTGCTATCATGTTTTTCTCATGAGTTTCTGTTGATGAAAGAAGCATGCAAGAGGTTTCAACTCTGAAACCTCTTAGCCTGTTTCAACTACTTGCCTCCTCATCTCTGTACTTGATTCAAGGTGAAAACCCTAGAATTTGGGGTTCTGCCGAGGTTTGATTGAAGTAGGGTTTTATTTTAGAACCCTTAACTCTTTCAGACTGACTTTGAGTCTCTGAACTAAGTTTGGACATCTTTGTTTTCATACAATGCTGAACTTTTTGCTAAACGCTTCTACACTGGATTTTTTTCTGCTGATTTACACGACAGTTTTCTTTCATGCTCACATGCTCCTTCTATATGATGAATTTTCCTCTAAATGGCTTTCAAATTTACAATTAGTGAAAACTTCTTTTTGAATATAGCTTGATTGATTGCTTTCCATCTTTTACTGATTTCCTTTGTTACTCGACTTAAGTAAAATCCTTCTTCATCTTTTCTGACTTGGTTCATTCATACCAAATCTCAGACCTTGTGATTTACTGACCGTTAATTGACTCCCTTACCTTATTTGCACAAACCGTGTACTGTCAAAACCCTGTCCTTTAATAACCTTTATGTATTTGCCCATAATTGCATGCTTTACACAAAGTGTTTATTCAATTCTTTTCCTTAAATGGTTTTACTCGTTTTGAATCTGAATCCCTTAATTAAGGGAAGCCTTGTGTAATTGATTGACAATCAGTTTTCAAACTATTTTCTTACCTTATTTTTGCCTGCTTTCTACACTATAAAAGGCACGAGCCATTTCACAAACACACACTTCAGACTTCACAATTCACAATCTCTTCTGAACTCACACTTATAGTATTCTATCTTCAAATTTGCATTGAGGTTTTTACCAGACTACTGTATTTTTCTCTACTTGTTTCTTTGAAACTGATATGTCCTATTTAAAATTTCAGCATCCCCATAATGTGTTCACTTACAGCTTTCTACATCTTTGTCTACTTTACTACTTTTGCAGAGTTAAAATACTTAAACTAGCATGTTGATTCCCTTTTGCTTGTTTCTGCTATGAATCCCTATTCCCTATTTCCCTTTATGTGCTTTGAGTTACAGTTTAAAACATGGCAATATACAAGTTATTGTCTATGGATTGAACTTGATCCCTTAGGGGATCCTAACTTCTAAACAATGTGTTCCAGTAGGCTTATGGGTGTGCCAACATCTCCCATTGTTGGGTTATGCCCACTAGCCTGCTTTTACCTCTTGCAACTCCCCATTCCCTATATCCCTATGTGTGCTTTTTCCCTTTTCCTTTCCCCTTTTTAGAATTCTACACTTACACTCCCTCTTAGTTCCTAAGTTCTGCCCCCTCTTGTGAGCCTTGCCTTGGGACCTCGAGTTCCCTCTGAACTTGGACACCTGAGGGCTGGCCCTTTCACACTGCACTTTGGCTTAATGTGGCAATACATTTAGGTGTAAGCATTGCCTGGAGTTCATATGAGATTCTTAGGGAACTCTGACACACTCGAGTGGGAGATAGGCTTTGAAGCATGATCTTTGGAGTTGGTTTACTTCATACTTCAGACAGGAAGTCTGAATCAGGCTCTCCTTGGTTGTAATTTTCAACTTCGGATGTATTTTTTTTACTTTATTTTTTCTGAACTATAATAACTTTGTAATAAACTATTGGGGATGTCTAGTGAATAAAAGGGGGGAATTACTATGTATGTAAAAGGGGTAGATATCCTGCCTATAGGAATTCTTCACTTTCATATGTAGATACTATGCCTATAAGGAATTCTGCACCCATATAGATATCCTGCCTATAGGTTTCTGAAATTCTGCATTCATATGGATATCCTGCCTATAGTTAAATTTCTGCATCTCTCATATAGATACCATGATCATAGTTAACTGGAAATCCGAATCCTGCATATGCATCTGTCACTAGGCAAACCTATTTATAGGGCTTAAATAACTAACTGCATTTAGATATCATGTTCATAGGCTTAAACAAAGTACATCATTTAGATGCCATGCCTATAGGATTTCTGCACTCTTGCTATGTCTGTAAAAGTGTTTAAAATCAACAATGCCTAGAAAGCATGTCTATAGGAATTAATAACCAAGTCTGAAACGTCTTACTCGCCTACAAATCTAAAATCATTGTCTAATGTCTGCAGAATTTATGATCTTTTATCAAAACTCGTCTTTCCAAAATAACCGACAACCTTTTCTAAAATCAGTATACTTCATCTTTTCTAAAATTAGTAGATATCATGCCTATAGGTTTTCGTCTAACACTTAGGCAAGCCATATGACAATTTATAAACTAAATCAGATTTTATTAACTACAACCAGCAGGAAAGTCTGATTCGGGCTTCTTATCTGAAATATGCAATAAATTAGTCTGCCCCAACTTTTAAGTTTAATCAGACCCTAATCAGTACGTGTAAGACATGCTAAACCATATGCTTTTCTTTGATTTAAGGAGGTCTGTTTGAGCCTTATTTTCTTATGTGCTTCCCATACTTGCTATATATATATTTTTGCTTGTCGCCTTAGTATTTTTACCTTTGAAACCACAAACAAGCCCAACTTCTCCTCCCTTTTAGGAATAGTAGTCCCAAGTACCTCCGGGGCTAATAGGATTGGGACGGGTAATAGCATGCAATAAGTAAATGAGACCGATCTACACTTTAATACCTTAACGAGGTGGGAAGGGTGGATATGGATATGATGACCACGCGATAACATCACGTGTAACCCCTCACTAAGGAGTGATTACCGGATGTTGTGTGGGGTGATCCATATTATTAATAAACCTAGGACCCCCCTTCCCTTTGTTTTCTTTGTTTCTTTTAAATCTTTTTTAACCATTTCTTTTAAGAAAATCAACTCTTTTAGTTCCTTTTTCTTACTTTTGTTTATTTGTAACCATTACGCAAAAATCCCCTCTTATTTGAAGCCTTTATTTGCCTATGTGTTATTTGCACTTAAGTCACAACAATAGCTTGGCCGGGAACCACACTAGTGGATCTTGAGGGGTGCCTAACACCTTCCCCTTTAGATAATTTTAAGCCCTTACCCAATCTCTAATTTCTCAAAGAAAACCCCTCCTAGTGTCCTAATGCACTTTAATCATTAGGTGGCGACTCTTCAAATGCAAACCCAATTCCCCAAAAGGGAACGAGTTGTCTTCCCAAATATCACAAACCCGATTTTCGCGAGAAAAAAAAGGGGGCGCGACAGCGTGGTGACTCTGCTGGGGATATCTTTTCTACCATTTCAAGCTATTACTGTGACTTTACATTTCTTATGTGTTTTATTTGTTTAATACCTTTAAGCATTTAATTCCCTCTTCTACTGCAAAACTAACTTGTCTCTTGTTTCTTTCATTGCTTTCCTTTATTGCACTCCTTTATTACTATTTTAAATTATCGTAATTATTTCTTTATGAACGTGCAAATACATGACAACTTGTTTTAATTATTGCATAAGCATGTTTTAAACATCATATTCCACTCGTGCCAAACAAATACCATAACAACGCTTATAATGAGTGGTTGCGCTCTTCCGATATTATAACCCTTTAAATCTGACAAAGGCGTATTTGCGGTAAAACCAGTCGATCAACGGTGTAGTCGACGGTTCCGTGCCTTTCCCCCTTGAGTTGTCCGCTCAAGGGTACCAGTCTAAAACTCCCATAAAAACCTGACTTCGTTTAATTGTGCATGCATCATGGTCAAACCTAGCCGAGTAAGTTATGTTGGCCACATAATAACTCTTTAAGACAGCCTTATCCAAAGTCCACTGGGTTTCCAAAAACCCAAACGGACTTTGTGCATTTATTTGGAGAACTAAATGCTTTTATGCCAATTATTGGTATTTAATAGTCGAGTCTGGTGGGTGTAAGGGCCTAACCCTTGTCCTGCAGAAACATGAGGCACAAAGTCCCCATATTCGGCATGGTCACAAACATCTACCCAAGAAGAATCCAGGGTTAATGATGTACCATGGGAGACCCCGGGTTTGTTAATGCCAGAAAATTGCAAGGGTAGAGGTCTTCTCAAAATGATGGGCCTAAAGAAGAATCCGAACTTGACATGTTTGAAGGAGTCTACATTCCCTTTGATTATTTGTACGGGAGATACGGTCACAGCAAATCCTACCGTACATATCTGGATGAGTTCGCCCTTACATCGCTGGGGCAAATTCACCGAAGGGTCTTTGTCTTCATGTTCTACTTCTTAGGGATGATAGTGTTTCCAATGAAGAAAGCAAGGATCCACACCAGGCTAGCCATGGTCACCAAAACTTTGATGGAGGGAATTGGTGGACAACCATTTAGCATAGTGCCCATGATCATCGCAGATATACCGAGCCTTAGAAAAGTGTCAACAAGGAGCCCCACACTTCGAGGGCTGCAACTTGATACTCCAGCTCTGGCTCATGGAGCATCTTCAAAGGGGTGAATATCGGCAAGAGATTCAGCGTAGAGACTGGGACGATCATATATCCTTCCATCAACCAAGGCGAATGAACTACATGCCCAACATGTTTGCTCATCCAGAAGATGCCAAGGGGTGGGTGGAGTTGTTTGAAAATCTAACTGAGGATCAAATACGATGGATGTTCGAGTGGTTCCATACTGAAGAGTTCATCGCCCGATCCAGGGATGCACCATTTCTGATACTGATCGGTTTGAGAGGAACCTACCCTTATATCCCTCTCCGACTTATGAGACAGGCTGGTAGGAAGTAAGTTATACCAAGGGTCGACAAGATGAGTCACTTCCGGGTTGACTTCCAAGCTGATTACAGTCTTTATAAGTTCCAAGCTCAGCATATGTGGCATTGCAAGATCATCATGGAAAGAGATACTATCGAACCAGACAGATACCACACTGGTTGCACCCCATACTATTCAGGCTGGATGGAGGATAATCACAATGGTCTGGGCTAACCCGGGTTTGTTCGAGGTCAGAGAATCATCGATGAAAGGGCTGAAGCACAGGTCAAATGCAACCAACTGCGCAAGAGGATTCGGGAATGTAAAAGCGAGCAACGTGAGATTCAAGAAGCCCACCAAAAAATGATTGAAGAGTGGAAAGACATGGATGTTAGTGCCAACAAGCGATTAGGATACCTGGAACGAGGTTTAGTGGAGCTGGAAAGGAAGTTTCTCAAGAGGATCGAGGACTTCCAGAATGCTAAAGGAAACGAGGGTGGACACCTGGACAGAGCCTACCTGCTGCTGGGACTTCGCAAGCTGGTGAAGCTGTTCGGTGGAGCCAAAGATGCCGAGTCTGGGGAAGGTCCTTCTGGGACCAAATAGATAGGAGTTTTCTTTTACTTTTTGAAATATAATAAGGCCAATGGCCACTAGTGACATTTTATTCCTTGTTATTTAGTGTCGTTTTGGGATTCGTCTACTTTTTATCAATAAATTGAGGCATTTAGCATTCTAAGTTCTCCAAATCAATTTGTTGCTAGGCCTACTTCGGGCACAACGAGGCCCCCAAATTAGGACGCGATTTACATTCTTACACTATGTGTTTAAATATCGCAACACTTTCTTATAATTCCCACTGACTTGTTACCTTTTTGTTTTTAATTTTGTTTATTTACTCCCTTCCTCAAAGGTTAGTTCGTGCACTCTGGCATCGTCATCATATTCCACAAGATCAAAGGGCCCTCCACCTACTCCTCCTCCTAGTCCTATCAGAAGTAGGAACAAAGGAAAGATGGAAGATTTGAACAACACCAGAAAGGAAAACTCAACTGAACGGCTAGAGGTCACTCATGGTGCTCAGGTCTCCAAAGAAAGTGCGTCCCAACTTGAGCAGAAACTGGTGAAATTTCAGAAGGAACTTGATCAAGTTCGGAATCTGGCAAACTTGTCATTTTCCCTCACCACTCCAGATATCAATTTTGCAAACGCTCAGAACCCCACGCCGCCACAAAACATCCCAAAACCACATAACCATCCCGCTCCTCACCACCACTGCAATACATGCCACACATCCAGCAATACTCCATTGCTCATCCCAGAACCTCTAAATTCCACAAATGACCATTTCCACCATAACACCCCCATCTATGTGGAAACCATGATGCACTCCACCCAACCTGTCTCAAACACACCCGAGTCTGATGATAAAGACTCACTCATTAGGAACCTAGATGTTGAACTCAAGAGATTGACTAGTCGAATTCAGGGTGTCGAAGGAAGTAAGGGCATTGAAGGGTTGAACTATGAAGATCTTTGCATACAAACGGATATCGAACTGCTTGAGGGGTACAAACCTCCTAGTTTGAGATGTTTGATGGTACAGGAGATCCGAGAGTCCACTTGAGAACGTACTGTGACAAGCTGGTCGAAGTAGGGAAAGATGAAAGGATTTGCATGAAGCTTTGAGGAGTCTGAAGGGAGATGCTCTGTCTTGGTACATTAGCCAAGACCCAAAGAAATGGTCGAACTGGGTGAGTATGGCGTCCGACTTTATGGACAGGTTCAAGTTCAATACAGAAAATGCACCAGATGTGTTCTACATCCAGAACTTAAAGAAGAAGCCCACAGAAACATTCCGCGAGTATGCCACTCGCTGGAGATCAGAAGCTGCTAAGGTCAGACCTACTTTAGAAGAAGAACAAATGAACAAGTTTTTCTTCCGGGCTCAAGACCCGCAGTACTATGAAAGGCTAATGTTGATTGAGAGCCAGAAATTTTTCGACATTATCAAGCTGGGTGAAAGGATTGAAGAAGGCATCAAAAGTGGTATGGTTACAAACTTTGAAACTTTGCAAGCTACCAATAAGGCTTTACAGTCTAGTGGTACGTCCAAGAAAAAGGACGTAGGTTCCGTAATGGTTGCACAAAGAGCCAAATCCCCTATCAAATTCCAAGCCTATCCGTTACCTCCACTCATATATCAGCCTACCCAGAATTACTAAGCACCCTCACACTCTTACCAAGCTCCATCACCTACTTACCAATCACCCCCACCTCTTACATATCAACCTACTTCACCCAGATATTCCCAACCCGCACATGTCTACCAAGCCTACAATGCTCAGCTATACCACTATCAATCACCTCCCACACGGCAAAACTTTCCTAGACCTTGACCAAATTTCGACCGCAGACCCCCAAACAATATACCGCCATTGCTGAACCGATTGACCAGCTGTACGAAAGGCTCAAAGCTGCTGGTTATGTTACTCCTATCCCTGCTATAACCCCTAAAAACCCTTCTCAGTGGGTCAATCCAAACAAATCCTGTGCATACTATTCCGGCATGAAGGGACATACCATTGATAGATGCAGCTCTCTGAAAGATAAGATCCAGACTCTGATCGATAACAAGATCATTGTAGCAAAGGAGCCTACTCCGAATGTCCGCAACAACCCTCTGTTGGACCATAAGGGTGGAGGTGTTCACATGATTGAAATAGAGTATGATTGGGATCCCAAAGGATCGATCGGTTTAATCACAAAAGATGACGAACCAAAGAAGCCGATAGTCCCCCTCAATCCGATCGTAGTCCAGACTCAGCCTTCTAGGGATGCCGAGGTAAACATGTCTGTACCACTTGAATTTGAAGCACCACCCCTACATAGACGCCAACACCAATTGAAGTCGAGTTTAGGTCTCTAGCAAATTCACACGCACTGTTTGAAGTTGCGGTTTTACCCTCCAAAATACATGCTCCGCTCAGAGTAAAGGTGCCCATCCTAGTAACAATGTCGGTCGTAACACTGTTCCATACAAATGCCATACCTTGGGATTACACAGCCGAGGCGAGATATAAAGGGAAAGCTAAATTTGGGGAAATAGTTGCGGCACAGGGTATGACAAGAATCAGCAGGGTTTATACTCCAAAGCATTTAGCTGAGTCGAGTAAGCAGGCCTCTGATCGGCTAACCATCACTAAAATCGGTCCCGATGATCTTTGGAGAAAGATACAAGCCATGGAATACTCAGTCATTGATCAACTGAACAAAGCACCGACACAGATTTCTATCCTAGCTTTGCTGCAAAGTTCCGACGTACATAAGAATGCCTTGTTGAAAGTAATGAGTGAGGCATATGATGAGCTACCACCAGAAGGGTTGAATCACAATAAAGAGTTGCACATCATCGTGCAATGCGAAGATTATTTTATCACTAGGGTCCTGATTGATGGAGGGTCTAGCCTCAATATTTGTCCGTTGGTAACACTCAAAACATTGGGAAAGGGGATGCATGAGATCAAGGACGGGGCCATCAACGTCAAAGCTTTTGACGGTTCCCAAAGATCCACCATTGGGGAAAACAGCCTGTGTTTGCAAATGGGGCCTACTTGGTTCGATGTTGATTTTCAGGTTGGAGACGTGCCGGCATCTTACAACTTGCTGTTGGGACGGCCGTGGATTCATGCCACTGGGGCCGTAGCATCAACACTGCATCAGGCGGTGAAATTTGAGTGGAACCACCAAGAGGTTATCTTTCACGGTGACAGTAGAAATCCAATATACAATTGCCAAACCATCCTAGCGATTCGAGGAAGGAGAAGGATAGGCGGGGAAACCTATCACCATATCGAGCGAGTCAATGCCGTTGACAAAGACAAATGGTGGGACAACAAAATTGAAAGCATATTGAACTGGAGCGGATATGAGCCTGGCAAGGGACTTGGCAAGAACCTCCAAGGAATCGCCACGCCGATCAAACTAAAGAAACATGGCACCACTTTCGGTACGGGATACGAGTATACTTGGGAGGAATTCAACAACTGGTCGCCACCATGGCGCGACCCATACTACCCGCTGGAGCAGCCAATACCACATTTGGAGCAAACTTTCCAGCCGGCCGATGTTATCTATGGGTCGGAAGAAGAGGAAGCACTGGTAGCAGTGAGGAATTTGTTCCTAGAATAAGATGACATGGATTGTTGTGTCATTTTAGAGGAGGAGGGGGAGGAAGGACCTTCCATATAGATCGTAAGCCGAGGAGCATGCCTCAACAATTGGACCATCAGAACCACCAGAGCTTGGAAAGCCTCGGGGTAGCAAGGCTGAACAAAGCATCATGCACTATCTTTTATTTTTACTAGTTGATTTTCCTTTCGCATTTTTGAATTTTCGCAATAAGATCTTCCAATATTCAAAAACAATTATGAAATTTATCAAAGCATTTCGGTTTCCTTACAAATCTTACTCTTATTATTTTTACTTTACTTATACAGCATTACAATTACCTAGCTTGATGAACCAATGGTTGTGACATGCAATGATACAACGCAACAAACGGATATAGATTCAGAGGAAGATGATATACCAGAAGGCATTGTTAAAGAGGTTGAAAATTTTGAGAACAGACCTAAGTCCAACCTGGACGAGACCAAGATTGTTAACCTGGGAGATGCAGAAAATATCAAAGAAACTTGGATCAACGTTCATTTGTCACCGTCAGAAAAGGAAGAATACACAGAATTTCTGAAGGAATATGAGGACATATTCGCCTAGTCATATGATGACATGACTAGTTTGAGAACATCTATTGTGGCCCCCAAACTGCCAACTGATCCGACATGTCCACCGGTAAAATAGAAGCTCAGAAAGTTTAAACCCGACATGAGACTGAAAATCAAGGAAGAAGTCACTAAGCAGGTCAAAGCTAAGGTCCTCAGGGTAGTAGAATATCTGACATGGTTAGCCAATATTGTTCCGGTGCCAAAGAAGGATGGGAAGGTCAGAGTTTGTGTCAACTACCGGGATCTCAATCGGGCCAGTCCAAAGGACAACTTCCCCTTGCCGAACATACACATCCTCATTGACAATTGCGCCAAGCACGAGTTGCAATCATTTATAGATTGTTTCGTTGGTTATCATTAGATCTGGATAGATGAAGAAGATGCTGAGAGAAAACGACTTTCATTACGCCGTGGGGAATGTACTGCTACAAAATGATGCCCTTTGGGTTAAAAAATGCAGGGGCCACCTACATGAGGGCCATGACCACCATTTTCCACGATATGATACACAAGGAGATCGAAGTATATGTAGACGATATTATCATCAAGTCCAAGAAAGCCACTGATCACATGGAAGATTTGAGGAAGTTCTTCAATAGACTGAGAAGGTACAACCTAAAACTGAATCCCGCGAAGTGCGCATTTGGGGTTCCTGCCGGAAAACTACTTGGGTTCATTGTAAGTCGCCGAGGAATAGAACTGGATTCATCAAAGGTCAAAGCTATTCATGAACTGCCACCACCAAAGAACAAGAAGGACGTAATGAGTTTCTTGGGGAGACTTAATTATATCAGCCAGTTCATAGCACAATCTACAGTTATCTGTGAGCCAATCTTTAAGATGTTGAAGAAGGATACCGCTACCAAATGGACCGATGACTGCCAAAAGGCCTTCAACCGAATCAAGGAGTACTTGTCAACACCACCGATTTTGGTCCCACCCGAGCCAGGTAGACCTCTATTACTCTACCTCGTAGTATTGGATGGAGCGTTCGATTGTGTTCTGGGGCAGCATGACAAAACAAGGAGGAAGGATCAAGCCATCTATTACCTCAGTAAGAAGTTCACCCTGTACGAGGCTCAGTATTCTTTGTTAGAGCACACTTGTTGTGCTTTGACTTGGGTAGCTCAGAAGTTGAGGCACTACTTCTGTGCCTATACTACATATTTCATATCAAGAATGAATCCCTTGAAATACATTTTTTAGAAGCCCATGCCCACTGGCAAGCTGGCCAAGTGGCAAATCCTGTTGAGTGAATTTGACATTGTCTACGTGACTCAGAAAGCAATCAAAGGACAGGCACTAGCCGATCACCTTGCTGAAAATCCCGTGGACATAGAATACGAACCTCTGAAAACATATTTTCCTGATGAAGAGATATCATTCATAGGAGAAGACATTGCAGAATCCTATGGCTGTTGGAGAATGTTTTTGATGGAGTAGCAAATTTCAAAGGAGTTGGCATAGGAGCAGTCCTAGTATCAGAAACCGATCAGCATTATCCAGTATCTTCCAAGCTCAGTTCCCGTGCACCAACAACATGGCCAAGTACGAAGCCTGCATCTTAGGGCTCAAAATGGCCATTGACATGAACATCCAAGAGTTGCTAGAAATTGGGGATTCAGACTTGCTTATACATCAGGTCCAAGAAGAATGGGCGACCAAGAACTCCAAGATACTCCCTTATCTTCATCATGTGCAAGAGTTGAGAAAGAGGTTCACAAAGACAGAATTCCAGCATGTTCCCAGGGTCCAGAATGGATTTGCCGAAGAAGAAGCAGGCGGAAAGCCTTGGTTTCATGATATCAAGGAATACTTGGCAAAAGGAGAATACCCAGAGCTCGCAAATGCTATTCAGAAGCACACGCTTCGGAGGTTATCCAACAATTTCTTTCACAGTGGAGGAATCTTGTACAGGAGGACTCCTGATTTGGGATTATTAAGGTGTGTCGTTGCAAAGGAAGCATCCAGGCTATTAGAGGAAATTCATGCAGGGACCTGCGGTCCACATATGAATGACTTTGTTTTAGAAAAGAAAATACTCTGAGCTGGTTACTTTTGGATGACTATGGAAATAGACTGCATCCAATATGTCCGAAAGTGCCACCGCTTCTAGATACATGCAAACATGACAAAGGTGCCTCCAAATGAGCTTAATGCAACAAGCTCACCGTGGTCGTTCGCAACCTGGGGAATGGATGTTATCGGACCAATCGAACCCGCTGCATCAAACGGGCACAGGTTTATCCTAGTGGCAATTGATTATTTCACCAAATAGGTTGAAGCAGCATCTTACAGAGCAGTGACCAAGAAAGTCGTGGTGGATTTCGTCTGTGATCGTATCATGTGTCGGTTCGGAATTCCAAAGTCAATCATTACTGATAATGGCTCCAACCTCTATAGTAATTTGATGAAATCCATGTGTGAAACCTTCAAGATCAAACACAAAAATTCTACAGCTTACAGACCTCAGATGAACGGAGCCGTAGAGGCCGCCAACAAGAATATCAAGAAGATACTAAGGAAAATGATAGAGAAGCATAAGCAGTGGCACAAGAAGCTATCGTTTGCTTTATTGGGATACTGCACCATAGTCCGCATATCGACAGGAGCAACCCCATATATGCTGGTTTATGGTATAAAGGCAGTCATTCCTGCCGAGGTGGAAATTCCCTTATTAAGAATCATACAGGAAACAAAGCTAGACGATGCTAAATGGGTGAAGAATCATTACGAGCAGCTAGCTCTTATAGATGGAAAGAGAATGAATGCAGTTTTCTATGGTCAACTTTATCGGAACAGGATGTCCAGAGCCTTCAACAAAAGAGTCAAGCCGAGACAGTTCACACCGGGGCAGCTGGTGTTAAAGAAAATCTTTCCACATCAAGATGAAGCCAAAGGAAAATTCTCTCCCTACTGGCAGGGTCCGTACATGGTTCACTGGGTTCTAACAGGAGGGGCCCTTATACTCGCAGAAATGGACGGAGAAGTTTGGCCAAAGCCGATCAATTCAGACGCAGTCAAGCGATACTATGTGTAATCTTTATACTTTCCTTATATGATGTAATTTGAACTATGCTTGACCTGATTCCCGTTTAAGAGGGGATATGTAGGCAGCCCTATGGGTTCGGTCACAATTCAATAAAATTCCATCTCCCCTGCTATTGGAAACTGGGGCAGAATTTTGAGGAGGACCCTCAAAATTCCGAAGTCGATTCCAGCCATTTATCATCAACAGCCGTCAGAAGCAACAACCCAGTAAACTGGGGCAGAATTTTGAGGATGACCCTCAAAATTCCGGAGCAAGAGAAGTCGCAATGTCTTGAACCACGTCACAGTCGTCGGTTCGTCTAAAGAAAACTATTCTTAATTATGTACTTATGTTATGCTTTTACTAAATCATGCATGTTTATTACCGAAATTGCCTTGTTTAGGAATGCCACCCCAGTGATATATACGGTATTGCCAAATCAAAGCCGAGCAGGTCAAGCATAGCCAGCAGGGATACGAACTAAACTTTCCCTCTTTACAAACTCACAATTTTTCTTTGGATGCAGGAACTTGAGTTGCAAAATCATCAAATATACTATACGCTCACTCACAAAGTTCAGGAATACAACTCTCCAAACTGTTGCACTTACTCGCAACTGCTATCTGCACAACAGTGTCCCCAGTAGGCACAATATCCCTAGCAATCACGATACCGCAATCCGCTATCAGCTAAGAAAACTCTATTACCATTTGCCATATTTACTTCTTGCATAAGGCTACCATTCTGCCTTCCGAGGTTAAGCTCTACCTCCATCTGCATTCTTTACATTGCATAAGGCTACCATTCTGCCTTCTGAGACTAAGCTCTGTCTCCATCTGCATTCTCTGCATTGCATAAGGCTACCATTCTACCTTCCGAGACTAAGCTCTGTCTCTATCTACATTCTCTGCATTGCATAAGGCTACCATTCTGCTTTCCGAGGTTAAGCTCTACCTCCATCTGCATTTCTCTGCATCGCATAAGGCTACCATTCTGCCTTTTGAGGTTAACTTCTACCTCCATCTGCATTCTCTGTATTGCATAAGGCTACCATTCTGCCTTCCGAGGTTAAGATCTACCTCCATCTTGCATGGATGAAAGATCGCCACTTCATTTACATCTTGCATCGACTGAAAGATCGCAACTTCATTTAGATCTTGCATCGGCTGAAAGATCGCCACTGCATTTATACCTTGCATCGGCTGAAAGATCGCCACTTTATTTACATCTTGCATTGGCTGAAAGATCTCCACCTACTGCATCTCATAGGCTGAAAGATCGCCAAATCATCTGAAGGCGTTATTGTTCAGAGGCACCATTTTCATAGCCCGAGAACGCCATGCCATGGCTTGAGGACCCCTTTTATCTTTTGCATATCATTATTCAAAGGCGTCATAGTTCAGAGGCATAATTCACATAGCCTGAGAGCACCATTTCATGGATTGCGAATCCTTATTATACGCTTCATGGCCCAGGACGTCATCCTAACCGTCTAAAGACAACATTTCATGGTCCGACGGGAACTTGCATCATGTTTAAATTTCCGCACAACATATGGTTCATTTGCAGGTAAATCGGCGAGAAACGGTTGTCTCATCAGGAGCAATTCCACTCCAGTTCCCTCAGCCCTATTAGACTTTAACCATCCATCCTAGCCCAAATATTGCGTCCGTTCTTCGAAAACCTCCATCGGCAAACTCCGTCGACGGATCCTGAACTACATATGGCCTTATTCCTGTAAGACCAGGGATATGTACGCAGCTCAGGAACCAGGTCACGATCAACCTTTTCAAACCATTTCGTTCGGTCAAAATTGGCCATCATATCTTTACCCGACAACTCTTTCATCCTTCCCGGGTAAAGATGGGCAGCTATTGATACCCAATTTTTTCCTATATATTTTTCATATGAAAAATACTTTCAAAATAGCAGGTATATGAATATATAAGTATGTCCCAAGGTTTTACTATTCTTCTCTTAATTTTTATAGATTTTTAAATCTATTTATTGCCCTATTTTATCAAGAAAAACCCAATAATTATCTCTAAATTATCATTTTGGGTGATTCACTTATTGGATTCTCATATTTATATTAAAATATAGCTGGTATAATGTTTGCATATTTTTACAAATTGTTTTAGTATATTTAAAGTTAAATTACATATAATTGCAATTTTAGCCTATTTTAAGATTTAATTGTTTTCATAATTATAAAATTGACTCCAGTATTTTTTAATTTGATAATTATGTATTGTTAATCATTTTAGTACCTTTAATTTATTTCTAGAAATTATTTTACTATTTCTATAAAATAAATAAGGGAAAAGTGGCTATTTAAATACTAGCCCTATTTCATTTCAATTGTAGCCCAAATCAACCCCCCAATTGAACCCAATTGCAATTTCAAATTACCTGGCCCTATTTCTAAATTACCCGACCCCTGACCCATTTAATTCAACCCACCCGACTCCCCTTTTGATCCAGGTCGTTGATCATTTTGATCAACGGCCACAAACCCTCCTTTCCGTTTTTAATCTACCAACACACCTTAACCCTAAATGAGTTCACCTAACCAGCCTCCTCTGAACTCTCAAACTCTCTCGAACATTCCCAAACCCTAACCGCCTCTTGCCACCACCTCTACCTTGAAACCCACCGGAATCCGTGGCTTCTCAGGCTTTGGGAGTCTTATACTCACCATCTCTTGCTCCCAGGCGCCTGATCTCTGGAGATTCAAGGCCTGGCCTCGAAGGTTTGCACCCAGACCTCTGTCGATTCAAGGTTCCACGGCCATCTCCGGCTTTACTCCGGCATACCATGGTAGTGTGAGCTTGATTCCGACCTCTCCGACTCAGATCGGTGACCTTTCAAAGCCTATCTCACTTCTAGGGTTCTTTTGAAACCATAACCCTTCGAGGTTTTCTCCGATTTCCTTAGATCTGTTGTGTATCTGTGCTCTCCTTGAGTTTTCAAATGATTTCCCTATCATTTCCTTCAAAAATTACTTTCAAAACCGCTTCATTACCGATCTAGGGTTTTCTGAAAATGCTTAAGTGTTTCTCTGACTTTCTTTTCCTTTTCTTTTGTGTGTATTTGCCTCTACTTTGTTCTATGTTTTCCTTCTACCTTGTATGTTCTTCTACTGAGTTTTTACACCCCGTTCTTCTATGTTCTTTTACTGAGTTTTATATACTCCATGCTTGTATGTTTTTCTACCATGCTTTCCATACTATGCTCTTATATGCTTTTCTACTGTGTTATTATATTTTTTGTCTTCTACTATGTTCCCGCATGTTTCTCCTACTGTATTTTCCTGCTAAGTTCTTAAGTTTCCTTATTTTCCTTCTATTAAGCCCTGTTTAAGTTTCTTCTGAAAAATCTCTTAAGCATGTTTCTTTTACTGTTCCTATCAGTGTTTTTCTTTTGAGTGCTTCTACTATGTTCCGCATGTTACTTTGCTATCATGTTTTTCTCATGAGTTTCTGTTGATGAAAGAAGCATGCAAAAGGTTTCAACTTTGAAACCTCCGAGCCTGTTTCAACTACTTGCCTCCTCATCTCTGTACTTGATTCAAGGTGGAAACCCTAGAATTTGGGGTTCTGCCGAGGTTTGATTGAAGTAGGGTTTTATTTTAGAACCCTTAACTCTTTCAGACTGACTTTGAGCCTCTGAACTGAGTTTGGACATCTTTATTTTCATACAATGCTGAACTCTTCTACACTGGATTTTTTTCTGCTGATTTACACGACAGTTTTCTTTCATGATCACATGCTCCTTCTATATGATGAATTTTCCTCTAAATGGTTTTCAAATTTGCAATTAGTGCAAACTTCTTTTTGAAAATAGCTTGATTAATTTCTTTCCATCTTTTACTGATTTCCTCTGTTACTCGACTTAAGTAAAACCCTTCTTTATCTTTTCTGACTTGGTTCATTCATACCAAATCTCATACCTTGTGCTTTACTGGCCGTTAATTGACTCTATTACCTTATTTGCACAAACCGTGTACTGTCAAAACCCTATCCTTAAATAACCTTTATGTATTTGCCCTCAATTGCATGCTTTACACAAAGTGTTTATTTAATGCCTTTCCTTAAATGGTTTTACTCGTTTTGAATCTGAATCCCTTAATTAAGGGAAGCCTTGTGTGATTGATTGGCAATCAGTTTTCAAACTATTTTCTTACCTTATTTCTGCCTGCTTTCTATAATATAAAAGGCACGACCCTTTTCACAAACACACACTTCAGACTTCACAATTCACAACCTTTATGAACTCACACTTATAGTATTCTGTCTTCAAATTTGCACTGAGGTTTTTACCAGACTACTGCATTTTTCTCTACTTGTTTCTTTGAAACTGGTATATCCTAATTTCAAATTTCAGCATCCCCACAATGTGTTTACTTACAACTTTCTGCATCTATGTCTTCTTTACTACTTCTACAGAGTTAAATACTTAAACTAGCATGTTGATTCCCTTTTGCTTGTTTATGCTATGAATCCCTATTCCTTATTTCCCTTTATGTGCTTTGAGTTACAGTTTAAAACATGGCAATATACAAGTTATTATCTATGGATTGAACTTGATCCCTTAGGGGATCCTAACCTCTAAACAATGTGTTCCAGTAGGCTTATGGGTGTGCCAACATCTCCCATTGTTGGGTTATGCCCACTAGCCTGCTTTTACCTCTTGCAACTCCCCATTCCCTATATACCTATGTGTGTTGTTTCCCTTTCCCTTTCCCCCTTTCAGAATTCTGCACTTACACTCCCTCTTAGTTCCTAAGTTCTGCCCCCCTCTTGTGAGCCTTGCCTTGGGACCTCGAGTTCCCTCTAAACTTGGACACCTTAGGGCTGGCCCTTCTACACTGCACTTTGGCTTAATGTGGCGATATATTTGGGTGTAAGAACTGCCCGGAGTTCATATGAGACTCTTAGGGAACTCTGACACACCCGAGTGGGAGAAAGGCTTTGAAGCATGATCTTTGGAGTTGGTTTACTTAATACTTCAGACAGGAAGTCTGAATCAGGCTCTCCTTAGTTGTAATTTTCAACTTCAAATGTATTTTCTTTACTTTATTTTTTCTGTACTGTAATTACTTTGTAATAAACTATTGGGGATGGCTTGTGAAAAAAGGGGGGAATAACTATGTATGTAAAAGGGGTAGATATCCTGCTCATAGGGAATTTTTGATTTCTGCATATCACATAGATATCCTGCCTATAGGAATTTCTGATTTCTGCATATCACATAGATATTCTGCCTATAGGAATTCTGCACTTTCATATGTAGATACTATGCCTATAAGGAATTCTGCACCCATATAGATATCCTACCTATAGGTTTCTGAAATTCTGCATTCATATGGATATCCTGCCTATAGTTAAATTTCTGCATCTCTCATATAGATACCATGCTCATAGTTAACTGGAAATCCGAATCCTACATTTACATCTGTCACTAGGTAAACCTATTTATAGGGCTTAAATAGCTAACTGTATTTAGATATCATGTTCATAGGCTTAAACAAAGTACATCATTTAGATTCCATGCCTATAGGATTTCTGCACTCTTGCTATGTCTGTAAAAGTTTAAAATCAACAATGCCTAGAAAGCATGTCTATAGGAATTAATAACCAAGTCTGAAATGTCTCACTCGCCTACAAATCTAAAATCATTGTCTAATGTTTGCAGAATTTATGATCTTTTATCAAAACTCGTCTTTCCAAAATAACCGACAACCTTTTCTAAAATCAGTATACTTCATCTTTTCTAAAATTAGTAGATATCATGCCTATAGGTTTTCGTCTAACACTTAGGCAAGCCATATGACAATTTATAAACTAAATCAGATTTTATTAACTACAACCAGTAGGAAAGTCTGATTCGGGCTTCTTATCTGAAATATGCAATAAATTAGTCTGCCCCAACTTTTAAGTTTAATCAGACCCTAATCAGTACGTGTAAGACATGCTAAACCATATGCTTTTCTTTGATTTAAGGAGGTCTGTTTGAGCCTTATTTGCTTATGTGCTTCCCATACTTGCTATATATATATTTTTGCTTGTCGCCTTAGTATTTTTACCTTTGAAACCACAAACAAGCCTAACTTCTCCTCCTTTTTAGGAATAGTAGTCCCAAGTACCTCCGGGGCTAATAGGATTGGGGCGGGTAATAGCATGCAATTAGTAAATGAGACCGATCTGCACTTTAATACCTTAACGTGGTGGGAAAGATAGATATGAATATGATGACCATGCGATAACATCACGTGTAGCCCCTCACTGAGGAGTGATTACCAGATGTTATGCGGGGTGATCCATATTATTAATAAACCTAAGACCCCCTTTCCTTTAGTTTTCTTTATTTCTTTTAAATCTGTTTTTAACCATTTCTTTTAAGAAAATCAACTCTTTTAGTTCCTTTTTCATACTTTTGTTTATTTGTAACCATTACGCAAAAATCCCCTCTTATTTGAAGCCTTTATTTGCCTATGTGTTATTTGCACTTAAGTCACAAGAATAGCTTGGCTGGGAACCACACTAGTGGATCTTGAGGGGTGCCTAACACCTTTCTCTTAAGATAATTTCAAGCCCTTACCCAATCTCTAGTTGCTCAAAACAAACCCCTCCTAGTGTCCTAATGCACTTTAATCATTAGGTGACGACTCTTCAAATGCAAACCCAATTCCCCAAAAGGGAACGAGTTGTCCTCCCAAATGTCACAAACCCGATTTTCGCGAGAAAAAAAGGGGGAGCGACAAATGGTAGCCTTATGCAATGCAGAAATGCAGATGGAGACAGAGCTTAGTCTCGGAAGGCAGAATGGTAGCCTTATGCAATGCAAAAATACATATGGAGATAGAGCTTAGTCTCGGAAGCAGAATGGTAGCCTTATGCAGGAAGTAAAGGCAAATAATAATAGAATTTACTTAGATGATATCGGATCGCGATATTGCGACTGCTGGGGATACTGTGTCTGCTGGGGACACTGCGTGCGAATAGCAGATGTGAGTAAGTGCGATGGTTTTGAGAGTCATATTTCTGAGCAATGTGAGTCTCGTGAGTGTATAATATATTTGATGATTTTGCAACTCAAATGCCTACATCCAAAGAAAAATTGTGAGTTTTGTAAGGGGGGGGAGGTTAGTTCGTATCCCCGTTGGCTCTGCTTGACCTGCTCGGCTTAGATCCGGTGATACTGTACGTATCATTGAGGTAGAGTTGCTAAACAAAGCGATTTCAGAAATAAACATGCATAATTTTGTAAAAAATATTAGATAAGTGTATAATCAAGAATAACTTTTAGATGAACCGGCGACTGTGACGTGGTCCAAGACATTGGAACCTTCCTTGTTACAAAATTTTGAGTGTCCTCCTCAAAATTCTGCCCTAGTTTACTGGGTTGCTGCTTCTGACTGCTACTAGCGATGATTGGCTGAAATTAATTTCGAAATTTTGAGGGTCCTCCTCAAAATTCTGCCCCAGTTTCCAATTGCAGGGGGAAATGAAAGCTTTGTTGAGTTGTGACCGAACCCATAGGGCTGCCTACGTATCCCTTCTTAAACGGGAATCAGGTCAGGCATAGTTCAAATTACATCACAAAGTAAAGCATAAAGATTACACATAGTAGCGCTTGACTGCATCTGAATTGATCGGCTTTGGTTAGACTTTTCCGTCCATTTTCGCAAGTATGAGGGCTCCTCCTGTTAGAACCCGGTGAACCATGTACGGACCCCGCCAGTTGGGAGAGAATTTCCCGTTGGCTTCATCTTGATGCGGGAAAATTTTCTTTAACACCAACTGTCTTGGCTTGACTCTTTTGTTGAAGGCTTTGGACATCCTGTTCTGATAAAGCTGACCGTGGCAAACTGCATTCATTCTCTTTCCATATATAAGAGCTAGTTGCTCGTAATGATTCTTTACACATTCTGCATTGTCTAGCTTTGCTTCATGTATGATTCTTAACAATGTAATTTCTACCTCGGTGGGAATGACGACTTTTGTACCATAAACCAACATATAGGGGGTTGCCCCGGTTGATGTGCGGACTGTGGTGTGGTATCCCAATAAAGTAAATGATAGCTTCTCGTGCCACTGCTTATGTATGTCTATTATTTTCCTTAGTATCTTCTTAATATTCTTATTGGCAACTTCTACTGCTTCGTTCATCTGAGGTCTGTAGGCTGTAGAATTCCTGTGTTTGATCTTGAAGGTTTCACACATGGCTTTCATCAGGTCACTGTTGAGATTTGAACCATTATCAGTGATGATTGATTCCAGAATCCCAAACCGACAAACGATACGGTCGCGGAAGAAGTATGCCACGACTTTCTTAGTCACTGCTTTGTAAGATGCTGCTTCGACCCATTTGGTGAAATAGTCGATTGCTACTAGGATAAACCTGAGCCCGTTGGAGGCGACAGGCTTGATTGGTCCAATAACATCCATTCCCCAGGAAGCGAACGACCACGGTGAGCTTGTTGCAGTAAGCTCTCTTGGAGGTACCTTTATCTTGTATGCAAATATCTGACAACGGTGGCATTTCCGGACATACTGGATGCAGTCTGTCTCCATAGTCATCCAAAAGTAACCAGCACAGAGTATCTTTTTTGCTAAGACAAAAGCGTTCATATGTGGGCCGCAGGTCCCAACATGGATTTCTTCTAGTAGTTTAGATGCTTCCTTCGCGTCGACACACCTTAGTAATCGAAAATCAGGAGTCCTCCTATATAGGATTCCTCCGCTGTGAAAGAAATTGTTGGAAAACCTTCGAAGTGTGCGCTTCTAAGTAGTGTTCGCAAGTTCTGGGTATTCTCCTTTTGCCAAATATTCCTTGATATCATGAAACCAAGGCTTTCCATCTGCTTCTTCTTCAACATGAGCACAGTAAGCTGGCTGATCATAGATCTTTACCGGAATGGTATCAAGGAGGTTCTTGTCGGGATGTTGTATCATGGATGATAGGGTAGACAATGCATCAGCGAACTCATTCTGGATTTTGGGAACATGTTAGAATTCCGTCTTTGTGAACCTCTTTCTAAATTACTATACATGATATTGATAAGTGAGTATCTTGGAGTTCTTGGTCGCCCATTCTTCTCGGACCTGATGTATAAGCAAGTCTGAATCCCCAATTATTAGCAACTCTTGAATGTTCATGTCGATGGCCATTTTGGGACCTAAGATGCAGGCTTCATACTCAGCCATATTGTTGGTGCACGGGAATCTGAGTTTGGCGAACACCGGATAATGCTGATCGGTTTTCGATACGAGGACTGCTCCTATACGAACTCTCTTGAAGTTTTCTGCTCCATCGAAAAACATTCTCCAATCTACATAGGATTCTGCAATATCTTCTCATATGAATGATACCTCTTCGCCAGGAAAATACGTTTTCAGGGGTTCATATTCTCTATCCACGGGGTTTTCAGCAAGGTGATCTGCTAGTGCCTGTCCCTTGATTGCCTTCTGAGTTACGTAGATAATGTCAAATTCACTCAACAAGATTTTCCTATTGGCTAGCTTTCCAGTGGGCATGGGCTTATGGAAGATGTACTTCAAAATATCCATCCTTGATATGAGATATGTAGTATAGGCATAGAAGTAGTGCCTCAGCTTCTGAGCTACCCCAGTTAAAGCATAACAGGTGCGCTCTAACAGAGAATTCCGAACCTCGTACGGGGTGAACTTCTTACTGAGGTAATAGATGGCTTGTTCCTTCCTCCCCGTTTCATCATGTTGCCCTAGAACACAACCGAATGCTCCATCCAATACTGCGAGGTAGAGTAATAGAGGTCTACCTGGCTCGGGCGGGACCAAGACTGGTGGTGTTGAGAGGTATTCCTTGATTCTATCGAAGGCCTTTTGGCAGTCATCAGTCTATTTGGTAGCGGCCTCCTTCTTCAACACCTTAAAGATTGGCTCGCAGATAACTGTAGATTGTGCTATGAACCGACTGATATAGTTAAGTCTCCCTAAGAAACTCATTACATCCTTCTTCTTCTTTAGCGGTGGCAACTCTTGAATAGCTTTGACCTTTGATGGATCCAGTTCTATTCCTCGACGACTTACAATGAAGCCAAGTAGTTTTCCGGTAGGAACCCCAAATGCACATTTTGCGGGATTCGGTTTTAGGTTGTATCTTCTCAGTCTATTGAAGAACTTCCTCAAATCTTCTATGTGATCAGTGGCTTTCTTGGACTTGATGATAACATCATCTACATATACTTCGATCTCCTTGTGTATCATATCATGGAAAATGGTGGTCATGGCCCGCATGTAGGTGGCCCCAACATTTTTTAATCCAAACGGCATCATCTTGTAACAGTACATCCCCCACAGCGTAATGAAAGCCATTTTCTCAGCATCTTCTTCATCCATCCAGATCTGATGATACCCCGCAAAACAATCTACAAATGACTGCAACTCATGCCTGGCGCAATTGCCGATCAGGATGTGTATGTTTCGCAAAGGGAAGTCGTCTTTCGGACTAGCCCGGTTGAGATCTTGGTAGTCGACACAGACTCTGACCTTCCCATCCTTCTTTGGTACCAACACGATGTTGGCTAACCACGTCGGATATTCTACTACCTTGAGAACCTTGGCTTTGACCTGCTTAGTGACTTCTTTTTTAATTTTCAAGCTCTTATCAGGCTTGAACTTTCTGAGTTTTTTCTTTACTGGAGGACATGTCAGATTAGTTGGCAGTTTGTGTGCTACAATAGATTTACTCACACCAGTCATGTCATCATACGACCAAGTTAATATGTCTTCATATTCCCTTAGAAATTTTATGTATTCCTTCTTTTCCGATGGCGATAAGGGGACACTGATTCTCGTTTCTTTGACATTCTCTGCATCTCCCAGGTTAACAATCTCGGTCTCGTCCAGGTTGGACTTAGGTTTGTTCTCAAAATTCTCAATTTCCTTAACAATCTCTACCGATATTTCATCTTCTTCTGAATCTGTGTCCGTTTATTGCGTTGTCTCGTTGCATGTCACAGTCATTGGTTCATCAAGATAAGTAATAGTAATGCTATATAAGCAAAGTAATGAGAGAGAATAATAAGAGTAATATTTATAGCGAAAATCGAAATGCTTTGAAAAATTCCATAACTGTTTAAAACATTGAAGATCTTATTGCGAAATTTTAAAATGCGAAAGGAAAGTCAACTAGTAAAAATGAAAGATAGTGCATGATGCTTGTTCAGCCTTGCTACCCCGAGGCTTTCCGGGCTATGGTGGTTCTGATGGTCCAGTTATTGAGGCATGCTCCTCTACTCACTGCCTGTATGGAAGGGCCTTCCTCCCCTCCTCCTCGAAAACAACACAACAATCCATATTATTGTCTTCCAGGAACAAATTCCTTACTGCTGCAAGTACTTCCTCTTCTTCTGACCCATGGATAACGTTGGCTGGCTGAAAAGTCTGCTTCAAATGTGGTATTGGCAGCTCCAGCGGATAGTAAGGACCGCGCCATGGTGACGACTAGTTGTTGAATTCCTCCGAAGTGTACTCATATCCCAGATCGAAGGTGGTGCCATGTTTCTTTAGTTTGATAGGCTTAGCGATTCCTTGGAGGTTCTTGCCAAGTCACTTGCTAGGTTCGTATCCACTCCAGTTCAATATGCTTTCAATTTTATTGTCCCACCATTTGTCCTTTTCGACAATGTTGACTCGCTCGATGTGGTGATAGGTCTCCCCGCCTATCTATCTTCTGCCTCCAATTGTTGGGATGGTCTGGCGACTGTATATGGTATTGCTACCATCGCCGTGAATGATCACCTCTTGGTGGTTCCACTAAAATTTCACCACCTGATGTAGTGTTGATGCTACGGCCCCAGCGGCATGAATCCACAGTCGTCCCAACAACAAATTGTAAGATGTCGGCACGTCTATTACTTGAAAATCAACATTGAACCAAGTAGGCCCCATTTGCAAACATAGGTTGATTTCACCAATAGTGGATCTTTGGGAACCGTCGAAAGCTTTGACGTTGATGGCCCCGTCCTTGATATCATGCAGCCCCTTTCCCAATGTCCTAAGAGTTACCAATGGACAAATTTTAAGGCTGGACCCTCCATCAATAAGGACTCTGGTGATAAAATAATCTTCGCATTGCATGGTGATGTGTAACGCCTTTTTGTGACTCAACCCTTTTGGTGGCAGCTCATCTTCATGAAAAGCGATCTTGTGACTTTCCAATACCTGCCCTACCATGTTTTCCATCTCTCCTCCGGTGATGTTGCTTGGTACGTATGCCTCCCTTAGTACCTTTAACAGACCATTCTTGTGTGCCTCAGAATTTTGTAGCAAAGCAAGTATGGAGATCTGCGCCGGTGTTCTGTTCAGCTGGTCGATGACTGAGTATTCCTTGGCTTGTATCTTTCTCCAAAGATCGTCTGGACCCGTCTCAATGATGGGCGACCGATTGGAGGCCTGCTTGCTTGACTCAGCTAGGTGTTCCAGGGTATAGACCCTACCAGTTCTTGTCATACCCTGTGCGACAACAGTTTCCTCGAACCTAACCTTGCCTTTCCTCCTTGCCTCAGCTGTATAGTCCCATGGTATAGCCTTTGTGTGGAATGGCATCACGACTGACATTGCTACTGGGATCGGCGTGACTATCTTCACCCCGAACGGAGCATGTTTTTTGGGTGGTAAAACTGCAACTTCGAATGGTGTAGGTGCATTTGTTGGTAACATAAATTCGACCTCAATCGGCGTTGGCGTCTTTGTAGAGGATGGTGCTTCAAATGCAAGTGGCATGTACATATCTACCTCGGCGTCCCTAGGCTGAATCTGGACTACAATTGGATTAAGGGTGACTATTGGCTCCTTTGGATCGTCCCCTTCTGTGATCACATCGATCGATCCCTTGGGGTCCCAATCATCCTCTATTTCAATAATGTGAACATCTCCACTCTTATGGTCTGGCAGAGGGTTATTGCGGACATTTGTAGCAGGTTCCTTTGCCACAATAATTTTGTTGTCATTCAGAGCTTGGATCTTGTCTTTCAGGGAGCGACATTCGTCGATGGTGTGTCCTTTAATGCCGGAATGGTATGCACAGGATTTGTATGGATTAACCCATTGAGAAGGGTTCTCGGGGGTTATACCATGGATAGGGGTGACATAACCAGTAGCTTTGAGCCTCTCATACAACTGGTCAATGGGTTCGGCTATGCCTGTATACTATTTAGGAGGTCTGCGGTCAAAATTTGGTCGAGATCTAGGGAAGTTTTGGCATGTAGGAGGTGATTGATGGTGGGATGTTTGAGCATTGTGGCTTGGTAAACATGTGCGGGTTAGGAATATCTGGGTGAAGTAGGTTGATATGTGGGAGGTGGAGGTGATTGATAAGTGGGTGGTAGAGTTTGGTAAGAGGGTGAGGGTGCTTGATAGTTCAGAGTAGGCTGATATGTAAGTGGAAGCATTGGATAGGTTTGATATTTGATAGGGTATTTGGTTCTCTATGCCACCATTACGCCACCTACGTCCCTTTTCTTGGATGTACCACCAGACTGTAAAGCCTTATTGGTAGCTTACAAGGCTTCAAAGTTTGTAACCATACCACTTTTGATACCTTCTTCGATCCTTTCTCCTAGCTTGATAATGCCGGAAAATTTGTGGCTCTCAATCATCATCAGCCTTTCATAATACTGCGGGTCCTGAGCCCGGACAATGAATTTGTTTATCTGTTCCTCTTCTAAGGCAGGTCTGACCTTAGCAGCTTCTGATCTCCAGTGAGTGGCATACTCACAGATTTTTTTAGTAGTCTTCTTCTTTAGGTTATGGATTTAGAACACATCTGGTGCATTTTTTGTGTTGAACCTGAATCTGTCCATAAAGTCGGACACCATGCTTACCCAGTTTGACCATTTATTTAGATCCTGGCTGATGTACCAACACAAAGCATCTCCTTTCAAGCTTCTCATGAAAAGCTTCATGCAGATCCTTTCGTCCTTTCCTACTCCGACCAGCTTATCGCAGTATGTTCTCAAATGAACTCTTGGATCCCCTGTACCATCAAACATCTCAAACTTAGGAGGTTTGTACCCCTCGGGAAGTTCGACATTGGGTTGTATGCAAAGATCTTCGTAGTTCAACCCTTTAATCCCCTTACTTCCTTCGACGTCCTGAACCCTGCTGGTCAATTTCTTAAGTTCTTCAGCTAGATTCCTGATGAGCAAGTATTTATCATCAGACTCAGGTGCGCTTAAGATATGTTGGGTGGAGTATGGCACAGTCTCCACGTAGATGGGGGTGTTATGATGGGTGTGAAAGTGGTCATTTGTGGAGTTCAAAGGTTTTGGGATGAGCAGTGGAGTATTGTTGGAGGTGTGGCAAGTATTGCAGTGGAGGTGAGGAGCGGGATGGTTTTGTGGCTTTGGGATATTTTGTGGAGGTGTGGGGTTCTGAGCATTTGGGAAATTAATGTCGGAGTGGTGAGGGAAAATGACAAAATCGCCAGATTCCGAACCTGATCAAGTTCTTCTTGGAATTTCAGTAGCTTTTGTTCAAGCTGGGATGCACTTTCCTTAGGAACCAGAGTACCATGACCATGAGTGAAATCTACCCGTTCAGTTGAGTTCTCCTTTCTTGCATTGTTCACATCTTCCATCTTTCCTTTGTTCTTATTTTTGACAGGACTAAGAGGAGGAGTAGGTGGAGGGCCGCTAGATTTTGTTGAATAAGATGATGTTGCTAGAGTGCACGAACTAACCTTTGGGGAAGTGGAATAAATAAACAAAAAGTAAAAACAAAAGGTAACAAGTCAGTGACGATTATAAGAAAATGTCGCGATATTTAAACACATAGTGCAAGAATGTAAATCGTCTCCTAATTTGGGAACCTCTTTGTGCTCGAGGTAGGCCTAGCGACAAGTTAATTTGGAGAACTTAGAATGCTAAATGCCTCATTCTATTGATAAAAAGTAGACGAATCCCAAATCGACACTAAATAATAGGAAATAAAATATAACTAGTGGCCGTTGGCCTTATTACATTTCTTAAAGCAAAATAAAAACTCATATCTATTTGGTCCCAGAAGGACCTTCCTCAGGTTGAATGCTCTCATTGATCAAATCCTCCAGTTCGCGTAGGTTCACCAGTAAAAATGCCTTTGCCAGGTGTTCTCCTTCGTTTCCCTCGGCGTTCTGGTAGTCGGTGACTCTCTTCCTCACTTTCCCTTCCAATTCCAGCAGATTGTACTCCAGATATTCCAACTTTTTGCTATCTTTGGCGGCCCTCTCTTTCCACTCGTTGATTTGGTCATTTGATGGAAGATTCCTCCACCAGTCTAGCAAGAGCGGGAGCATGCTAATCATACCAAAACTGGGGACCTCGTGCCTCATTTTCTGCAAAACAAAAGGGTTAGGCCCTTACCCCCACCAGACTAGACTATTTAATATCAACAATTAGCATAAACACATCTAGTTCTCCAAATAAATGCACAGAACGTGATGATGTCCGTTTGGGTTATAGGGAAACCCAGTGGACTTTGGAAAAGGCTATCTTAAAGGATCATTATGTGGCCAACCTAACTGACCCGGGTAGGTTTGACCATGATGCATGCACAATTAAACAGAGTAAGGTTTCTATGGGGTTTTAGACTGGTACCCTTGAGCGGACAACTCAAGAGGGAAAGGCGCGGAACCGTCGACTACACCATTGATCGACTGGTTTTACCGCAAATCTGCCTTTGCCGGATTTAGGGGGTGATAATATCGGAAGAGTGCAACCACTCATTATAAGCGTTGCTATGGTATTTTGTTTGGCACGAGTGGAATATGATGTTGAAAACATGTTTATGCAACAACTAAAGCAGGTTGTCACGTATTTGCATGTTGAGAAAGCAGTAAATTCCATATTCTTCATAATTTAAAGCAGTAATAAAAGAAAGCAGTAAAAGAACTAAAGGAAAGAAACAAAAAGACAAGTCAGTTTTGTAGTTGAAGAGGGGAATTGAATGCTTAAAGGTATTAAACAAATAAAGGAATATAAAGAAAATGTTAAGCCACAATAATAGTCTGAAATGGTAAAAGCCTAAAAGATCCCCAGCAGAGTCTCCACGCTGTCGCGCCTCCTTTTTCTCGCGAAATTGGGTTTATGACATTTGGGAGGACAACTCATTCCCTTTTGGGAATTTGGGTTTGTATTTTGAAGAGTTATCACCTAATGATTAAGGCGCATTAGGACACCAAGAAGGTTTGATTTGAGTAACCAGAGATTGGGTAAGGGCTTGAAATTATTCCAAGGGGAAGGTGTTAGGCGCTCCTCAAAATCCACTAGTGTGGTTCCCGGCCAGACTATTGTTGTGAATTTAGGTGCAAATAACATGTAGGCAAATAAAACTTCAAATAAGAGGGGATTTTCACATAATGGTTACAAACAAAATTGGAAAGAATTAAAAGGAAGCTGATTTTCTTAAAAGAAATAGTTTGAAATCTTTAGAAGAAACAAAGAAACAAAAGGGAAAAGGGGGGGTCCTAGGTTTATTAATAATATGGATCACCCCACACAACATCCGGTAATCACTCTTCAGTGAGGGGATACACGAGATGTTATCGCGTGGTCATCATATCTATATCTACCCTTTCCCACCCTGTTGAGGTATTAAAGCGCGAAATGGTCTCAATTACTTATTGCATGCTATTACCCACCCCAATCCTATCAGTCCGGAGGCATTTAGGACTACTAATCCTAAGAGGGAAGGATATTAGGCTTATTTATAGTTTCAGAGGTAAAATTCTAAGGCGACAAACAAAAACATGTATAGCAAGTTGGGGAAAAAACATAACAAGTAAAAGGCTCAGATATACCCCCTCGAACAAAGAAAGCACATAATTAGCATGACTTTCACATACTGTTTATGGTCTGAGAAAGAACTTAAAGATTGAGGCAGACTGATTTATTACATAATTCAGATAAGAAGCCTGAGTCAGGCCTGCCTGCTAGTTGTAGTTAATAACACAGATTTAGTTTATAACTTTTATCCTAAGGCTTGCCTAAGTATCGGACAAGGTTCCTATAGGCATGGTATCTATTGAATTCAGAAAAGCCATGAAATAATAAGGTCTAAAAAATAAACTGAGTACATGCTGGTAAAAAAGGGGAAATCAGAGAAAGCGCACTTTAACAAAAGTTATAGGCTCTGAAACTGATGATACTCGTTATTACTGATTTTATATCTAACATTAAGTAAGGCGAATCAGATTCAATTAGAAACCCCTATAGGCATGCTTTCTAGGTGTTACTGATTTTAAAACCTTGAAGACGTAGTATAAAAATGCAGAAGACTCGTTTTAAACCTATGAACATAATATCTAGATGCTGAATTCTATTTAAGACATGATGCCCAAGTGCAATTGAATGTTTAAGTCCTATGAGCATGGTATCTAGGTGCAGAAATTTGTTTAAACCTATGAACAAGATTTCTATATAAGAAAATGGATATACAGGATTCCCTATAGACATGCTTTCTATATGAATTTGAATGTGCGGAATTTGAAAACCTATAGACGTGGTATCTATGCAGAATTCAGAATTCCTATAGACGTGGTATCTATGTGAGAATACAGAATTCAGAAATACCTATAGACATGGTATCTATGTGATAGTGCAGAATTCAGAAATATCTATAGGCATTGCATCTACCCTTTGCATACATAGTTACCCGCCCTTTCACTAACCAACCCCAAATGTTTATTACAAAATTATCCAGCCCAGAATAAAGTAAAATACATCAGAAAAAAATAAAAGTACAACCAAAGGAGAGCCTGATTCAGACTTCATGTCTGAAATATGAGGTGAACCAACTTCATAAGATCAAGATATAAAGACTTTCTCCCATTCGAGTGTGTCAAAGTTCCCTAAGAGCCTTAAAAGGGACTCCGGGCAATGCTCACACCCAAATGTATTATTAGATTAGGACAAGTGCAGCGTGGAAGGGCCAACCCTCAAGTGTCCAAGTTCAGAGGGAACTCAAGGTCCCAAGGCAAGGCTCATAAGAGGGGGAAGAACATAAAGACCAAGAGTGAGTGCAAGTGCAGAAATGAATTGAGGGAAAGGGGAAGGGAAACAGCTACAAATAAGTACACATAGGGGTATAGGGGAACGGGGAGGTTGTAAAGATCCAAGGGCAGGCTGTGGGCATACCCAACAATGGTTAATGCTAGCACACCCATAATCCTGTTAGACCACACTATTAGAGGCTAGGATCCCAAGGGATCAAGCTTAATTCATGGACAATAATTTGCATATTTCCATGCCTTAAGCCACAGCTCAAACACATAGGGGGCAGGGGTTTTGGATTCATAATAGAAACAGGCAGAAAGAAATCAGCATGCTAATTTAAGTGTTGAACTATACAGAAGTAGTAAGTAGGCATGGATACAAAAGCAGTAAATAAACACATTGTCATGGTGCTAAAGCTTAAATCAGAACATACCAATTTCAAAGAAACAAATAGAGAAAAGTAGAAGGTCTTGTAAACAGGACACAATGCAAGAAAATAAGAGAGAATACTATTGTATGTAAGTGTAGTTTCAGAAGAAAACTATGAGTGAGGGATGGATTCCTTGTGCTAATGAAAGAGTAGTGTATTTATAGTGTGAAAAATAGGCAAAAATAAGGTAAGAAAACAATTAAGGGACTGGGGTATCAATTAAAAATCAATCAATACAAGATTTCCCTTAATTAAGGAACTTAGATTCAAACGGGAAAACTATTTAAGGGAAGAAATCAAATAAACATCTTGTTCAAAGCATGCAATTAGGGGTAAATACATAAGAAGTTACTTAAGGGCAAAATTTTGAAATGCACAGTTACATAAATAAGGTAAGAAAAATCAATTAGTAGCCAGTAAATCAAGGATCAGAGATTTTGTAATCACTGGTCCATGAATGAACCAAGTTAGAAAAGCTGAGAAAAGTTTTAACTAAAGTCGAGTCACATGGAAATCAGCAAACAAGGAAAGAAATCAATCAAACCTATACAGAAGGAAGTCTGAACTAATCACAAATTTGAAAGCCATTTTAGAGGGAAGTTCAGCACATATAAAGAGCATATAAACATGCTAAGCTAAAAGAAAATGATGTGTCATTGCAAAATGAGTAGATAATAGACTACAGGAGCATGGTAGTCACATAGGTAAGCAATGTAGAAGCGAAGTAGCATCAAATTGCATACAAAAGGTCCAGTGTAAAAGACCTTAGAAGAGTTTAGTGGAAAATCGAAATTGCTTAAAGAGACAGAGGTTGAAATAAAGATTTCGAGACTTAGTTGAGAAACAAATTCAGAAACTCAAAATAGTTTGGGTTTCTGAAATCAGACGGTTTTAAATATGAAGAACAAACATATCACATAGCCAATGTTCTCAAACTCGGATGAGCCCCAAATTCTAGGGTTTTACCATCAATCGAGTGCCGAGATGAGAGGACAAATAATGAAGAAGAAGATACTAGTCGAAAACAAGTTCAAAGATCTCAGAAGGGAACTAGGGCCTTCGACATGCTTTTTCAGTAACGAAAACTCATAAGAAACATAGTAAAAAAGTAACATGCGAATCACAGTAGAAGAGCTCAAAGAAACATAGTAGAAGAAGACTAATCAGAACACAGTAGGAGAAACATATAAAGAAACATGGTAGAAGAAACTAATTAAGAACAAAGTGGAAGAAACTTAATAAGAAACTCACAAAGAACACAGTAGTAGAAACGTAGTAAAAAAAACCCACAAAAGAAAAAGAAAATCAGAGAAGCCTCTAAATAACTCAAAAACCCTAGGTCGGAAAAAAAATAAAGGGTTTTGAAAACATAGCTTTGAAAGAAATATCAAGAAATCATTTAAAAACTTAGGGAAAACATGGATCTGGAACAGATCTAAAGAGATTAGAAAAACCTCAAAAGCTAGGGTTTCAGAGGAACCCAAACGGTGAGAAAGGTCTGGATCAAAGAAGGAGGAATCAAAGCCAGGCTCGAAACAGACATAGCTTGCCGGAGCAAGGCCGGAAATGGCCATAAAACTTGAATCAACGAGGCCTGGAGGAAGCTTCTTCATGGTCAGGCCATGAAACCTCAGCAAATGAGCGTGTATGCACCATGGAAGGTTGTTAGGTGGTGAGACCACTATAGATTCAGGCCAGGAGATGGGCGGAGAAGATGGATGAGACTCATCGGAGAGGAGGGGGAAGGGGAAGGTTCTAGAGAGAACCAGAGATAGGGAGATAGAGAGAGAGTCGGTTGAGTGAGGGAAATGAGAGGGGTTTGCGGGGTCGTTTGGTTTAATTTAGGAAGGGTGAATGGTGGCCGTTGATTATTTTGATCAACGACCTGGATTAAATGGGGATCTGGGCGGGTTATTCAAATGGGTTGTGGGTCGGGTAGATTTAGGATTTCGGCTGGGTAATTGGGTTTGAGATTGGGTTTAATTAGGGGTTCAAATCTGGCCAAAATTGAAATACAAATGGGCTATCATTCAAATAACCATTTTCCCTTATTTATTTTATAAGAAATAGTAAAATGATTTCCAGAAATAAATTAAAAGCGCTAAAATGATTAATAATACATAATTATCCAATTAAAAATACTGAAGTTAATTTTATAACTATAAATACCATTAAATCTTAAAAAAGGCTAATATCGCAATTACGTGCAATTTAGCTTTAAAAATACTAAATAAATTTATATAAAATATGCAAAAATTATGTTAGCTATATTTAATGCAAATATGAGAATCCAATAGATGAATCACCAAAATGATAATTTTGGGAATAATTATTGGGGTTTTCTTGCTAAAATAAGGCAATAAATTGATTTGAATATCCTTAAAATTAAGAAAAAAATATTAAAACCATGGGTCATACTTATATATGCATATTCATGCTATTTTGAAAATATTTTGCATATTAAAAATATACAGGATCCGTCGGCGGAGTAGGCCTGATGGAGACTTTCAAGAGCGGACGCAATATTCAGGTTGGGGTGTATGGCTGAAATCTGATAGGGATGCGGGAACTGGAGCGGGATCGCTCCTGCTGAGATGGCTGTTGCTTGCCGGTTTACCTACAAATAAACAATACAAGCATATATTGTGCGTATATTTAAACATCATGCAAATTCCCGTCGGACCAAGAATGTTTGTCCTCGGACGGTTAGGATGACGTCCTCAGACCATGGTGTCCTGGGCCATGAAGAGTATAATAAAGGATTCACAGTCCAAGAAATGATGCTCTCAGGCTATGAGAATGATGCCTCCGAACCATTATGCCTTAGAATAATGATATGCAAGAGATTAAAAAGGATACGAGGGGGGGGAGGGGTCCTCAGGCCATGGCATGGTGTTCTCGGGCTATGAAAATGGTGCCTCTGAATAATGATGCCTTTGGAAAATTTGGCGATCTTACAGCCCATGAAATGCAATAGGTGGTGATCTTTCAGCACATGAGATGCAAACGTAGAGGTGGCGATCTTTCAGCCATGCAAACGTAAATAAGATGGCGATCTTTCAGCCAATGCAAACGTAAATAAGGTGGCGATCTTTCAGTCAATGCAAATGTAAATGAGGTGGCGATCTTTCATCCAATACAAATGTAAATAAGGTGGCGATCTTTAAGCCAATGCAAACGTAAATAAGATGGCGATCTTTCAGCCAATGCAAATGTAAATGATATGGCAATCTTTCAGCCAATGCAAATGTAAATAAGGTGGCGATCTTTCAGCCAATGCAAATGTAAATAAGGTGGCGATCTTTCAGCCATGCAAATGTGGAGGTGGCGATCATTCAACCATGCAGATGGACGTAGAGCTTAACCTCGGAAGGCAGAATGGTAGCCTTATGCAACGCATGCAATCCAGAAATGCAGATGGAGATAGAGCTTAGTCTCGGAAGGCAGAATGGTAGTCTTATGCAATACATGTAATGCATAAATGCAGATGGAGATAGAGCTTAGTCTTGGAAGGCAGAAAGGTAGCCTTATGCAATACAGAAATGCAGATGGAGACAGAGCTTAGTCTCGGAAGGCAAAATGGTAGCCTTATGCAATGCAGAAATGCAGATGGAGACAAAGCTTAGTCTCGGAAGGCAGAATGTTAGCTTTATGCAATGCAGAAATGCAGATGGAGACATAGCTTAGTCTTGGAAGGCAGGATGGGTAGCCTTATGCAATGCAGAAATGCAGATGGAGACAGAGCTTAGTCTTGGAAGGCAGAATGATAGCCTTATGCAATACAGAAATGCAGATGGAGACAGAGCTTAGTCTCGGAAGACAGAATGGTAGCCTTATGCAGGAAGTAAATGCAAATAATAATAGAATTTTCTTAGCTGATAGCGGATCGCGATATTGCGACTGCTGGGGATACTGTGTCTGCCGAGGACACTGCGTGCAGATAACAACTCTGAGTAACGACAGTTCTGAGAGTCGTATTTCTGAGCGATGTGAGTCTCGTGAGTGTATAGTATAGTTGATGATTTTGCAACTCAAGTGCCTGCATCCAAAGAAAAATCGTGAGTTTTGTAAAGAGGGCAGGTTAGTTCGTATCCCCGTTGGCTCTGCTTGACCTGCTCGGCTTGGATCTAATGATACTGTACGTATCATTGGCGTTGCTAAACAAAGTGATTTCAGAAATAAACATGCATGATTTTGTAAAAAATATGACATAAGTGTATAATTAAGAACAACTTTTAGATGAACCGGCGACTGTGATGTGGTCCAAGACATTGCAACCTTCCTTGTTATGGAATTTTGAGGGACCTCCTCAAAATTCTGCCCCAGTTTACTGGGTTGCTGCTTCTAACTGCTGCTAGCGATGATTGGCTGAAATTAACTTCGGAATTTTGAGGGTCCTCCTCAAAATTCTGCCCTAGTTTCCAATTGCGGGGGCGAAATGAAAGTTTTGTTGAATTGTGACCGAACCCATTGGGCTGTCTACGTATCCCCTCTTAAACAAGAATCAGGTCAGGCGTAGTTCAAATTACATCACAAAGGAAAGCATAAAGATTACACATAGTAGCGCTTGATTGCATCTGAATTGATCGGCTTGGGCCAGACTTTTCCGTCCATTTCCGCAAGTATGAGGGCTCCTCCTGTTAGAACACGGTGAACCATGTACGGACCCTGCCAGTTGGGAGAGAATTTCCCTTTGGCTTCATCTTGATGCCGGAAAATTTTCTTTAGCACTAGCTGCCCCGGTGTGAATTGTCTTGGCTTGACTCTTTTGTTAAAGGCTCTAGACATCCTGTTCTGATAAAGCTGACCGTGGCAAATTGCATTCATTCTCTTTCCATCTATAAGATCTAGTTTCACTTAATGATTCTTTACCCATACTGCATTGTCTAGCTTTTCTTCCTCTTTGATTCTTAATGAGGGAATTTCCACCTTGGCGGGAATGATGACTTCTATACCATAAACCAACATATAAGGAGTTGCCCCGGTTGATATGTGGACTGTGGTGCGGTATCCCAATAAAGAAAATGATATCTTCTCATGCCACTGCTTATGTTTCTCTATCATTTTTCTTAGTATCTTCTTTATATTCTTATTGGCGGCTTTTATTGCTCTGACAAACGATACGGTCACGGATGAAGTCTGCCACGACTTTCTTAGTCACTGCTTTGTAAGATGCTGCTTCGACCCATTTGGTGAAATAGTCGATTTCTACTAGGATAAACATGTGCCCGTTGGAGGCGGCAAGCTCGATTGGTCCAATAACATCCATTCCCCAGGCAGTGAACAACCACGGTTAGCTTGTTGCAGTAAGCTCGCTTGGAGGTACCTTTATCATGTCTGCCTGTATCTGATAGCGGTGGCATTTTCGGACATACTGGATGTAGTCCGTCTCCATAGTCATCCAAAAGTAACCACACAGAGTATCTTATTTGCTAAGACAAAACCGTTCATATATGGGCCGCAGGTCCCAGCATGGATTTCTTTTAGTAGTTTAGATGCTTCCTTCACGTCGACACACCTTAGTAATCCCAAATCAGGAGTCCTCCTATATAGGATTCCTCCGTTGTGAAATAAATTGTTGGACAACCTTCGAAGTGTGTGCTTCTGAGTAGTGTTCGCAAGTTCTAGGTGTTCTCCTTTTGCCAAATATTCCTTGATATCATGAAACCAAGGCTTTCCATCTTCTTATTCTTCGACATGAGCACAGTAAGCTGGCTGATCATAGATCTTTACCGGAATGGGATCAATGAAGTTCTTGTCTGGATGTTGTATCATGGATGATAAGGTGGCCAATGCATCGGTAAGTGAGTATCTTGGAGTTCTTGGTCGCCCATTCTTCTCAAACCTGATCTATAAGCAAGTCTAAATCCCCCATTACTAGCAACTCTTGAATGTTCATGTCGATGGCCATTTTGAGACCTAAGATGCAGGCTTCATATTCAGCCATATTGTTGGTGCACGGGAATCTGAGTTTAGCGGACACCGGATAATGCTAACCGGTTTCCGATACGAGGACTGCTCCTATGCCAACTCCCTTGAAGTTTGCTGCTCCGTCGAAACACATTCTCCAACCGATATAGGATTCTGCAATATCTTCTCCTATGAATGATACCTCTTCGTCAGGAAAATACGTTTTCAGGGGTTCGTATTCTCCATCCCCGGGGTTTTCAGCAAGGTGATCTGCTAGTGCCTGTCCCTTGATTGCCTTCTGAGTTACGTAGATAATATCAAATTCACTCAACAGGATTTTCCACTTGGCTAGCTTTCTAGTGGGCATGGGCTTCTGGAAGATGTACTTTAAAGGATCCATCCTTGATATGAGATATGTAGTATATGCACAAAAGTAGTGCCCTCAACTTCTGAGCTACCCAAGTCAAAGCACAGCAGGTGCGCTCTAACAGAGAATACCGGGCCTCGTATGGGATGAACTTCTTACTGAGGTAATAAATGGCCTGTTCCTTCCTCCCCGTTTCATCATGTTGCCCCAGAACACAACCAAATGCTCCATCCAATACTGTGAGGTAGAGTAATAGAGGTCTACCTGGCTCGGGCGGGACCAAGACTGGTGGTGTTGAAAAGTACTCCTTGATTCTGTCAAAGGCCTTTTGGCAGTCATCAGTCCATTTGGTAGCGGCCTCTTTCTTCATTAAGTCTCCCCAAGAAACTCATCACGTCCTTCTTGTTCTTTTGTGGTGGCAACTCTTGAATAGCTTTGACCTTTGAGGGATCCAGTTCTATTCCTCAGCGACTTACAATGAACCCAAGTAGTTTTTCGGCAGGAACCCCAAATGCACATTTTGCGGGATTCATTTTTAGGTTGTATCTTCTGAGTCTATTGAAGAACTTCCTCAAATCTTCCATGTGATAAGTGGATTTCTTGGACTTGATGATAACATCGTCTACATATACTTCAATCTCCTTATGTATCATATCGTGGAAAATGGTGGTCATGGCCCTCATGTAGGTGGCCCTAACATTTTTTATTCCAAACGGCATCATCTTGTAACAGTACATCCCTCTCGGCGTAATTAAAGCCGTTTTCTCAGCATCTTCTTCATCCATCCAGATCTGATGATACCCCGCAAAATAATCTACGAATGACTGCAACTCATGCCTGGCGCAATTGTTGATCAGGATGTGTATGTTTGGCAAGGGAAAGTCGTCTTTTGGACTAGCCCGGTTGAGATCTCGGTAGTCGACATAGACTCTAACCTTCCCGTCCTTCTTTGGTACTGGCACGATGTTGGCTAACCACGTCGTATATTCTACTACCCTGAGAACCTTGGCTTTGACCTGCTTGGTGACTTTTTCTTTGATTTTCAAGCTCATATCAGGCTTAAACTTTCTGCGTTTTTGCTTTACCGGCAGACATGTCGGATCAGTTGGCAGTTTGTGTGCCACAATAGATGTACTCAGACTAGTCATGTCATCATACGACCAAGTGAATATGTCTTCATATTCCTTTAGAAATTCTGTGTATTCCTTCTTTTCTGATGGCGATAAGTGGACACTGATTCTCATTTCTTTGACATTCTCTGTATCTCCCAGGTTAACAATCTCGGTCTCGTCCAGGTTGGACTTAGGTCTATTCTCAAAATTATCAACTTCCTTAACAATCTCTTCCATTATTTCATCTTCTTCTGCATCTGTGTCCGTTTATTACGTTGTCTCGTTGCATGTCACAGCTGTTGGTTCATCAAGATAAGTAAGAGTAATGCTGTATAAGCAAAGTAATGAGAGAGAAAAATAAGAGTAAGATTTATTGGGAAAATCGAAATGCTTTGATAAATTCCATAACTATTTTGAACATTGAAGATCTTATTGCGAAATTTTAAAATGCGAAAGGAAAGTCAACTAGTAAAAATGAAAGATAGTGCATGATGCTTGTTCATCCTTGCTACTCCGAGGCTTTTCGGGCTCTGGTGGTTCTGATGGTCTAGTTATTGAGGCATGCTCCTCTACTAACTGCCTGTATGGAAGGGCCTTCCTCCCCCTCCTCCTCGAAAACAACACAACAATCCATATCATTGTCTTCCAAGAACAAGTTCCTTACTGCTGCAAGTACTTCCTCTTCTTCTGACCCATAGATAACATCGGTTGGCTGGAAAGTCTGCTTCACATGTGGTATTGGCTGCTCCAGCGGATAGTAAAGACCGCGCCATGGCGGTGACCAGTTGTTTAATTCCTCCCAAGTGTACTCATATCCCAGACCAAAGGTGGTTCCATGTTTCTTTAGTTTGATAGGCTTAGCGATTCCTTGGAGGTTCTTACCAAGTCCCTTGCCAGGTTCGTATCCGCTCCAGTTCAATATGCTTTCAATTTTGATCAACGACCTGGATTAAATGAGGATCCAGGCGGGTTATTCAAATGGGTTGTGGGTCGGGTAGATTTAGGATTTGGGCTGGGTAATTGGGTTTGAGATTGAGTTTAATCAGGGGTTCAAATCTGGCTAAAATTGAAATACAAATGGGCTATCATTTAAATAACCATTTTCCCTTATTTATTGTATAACAAATAGTAAAATAATTTCCAGAAATAAATTAAAAGAACTAAAATGATTAGTAATACATAATTATCCAATTAAAAATACTGAAGTTAATTTTATAAATATAAACACCATTAAATCTTAAAAAAGGCTAATATCGCAATTACATGCAATTTAGCATTAAAAATACTAAATAAATTTATAAAAAATGCAAAAATTATGTTAGCTATATTTAGTGCAAATATGAGAATCCAATAGATGAATCACCAAAATGATAATTTTGGAAACAATTATTGGGTTTTTCTTGCTAAAATAAGGCAATAAATTGATTTAAAAATACTTAAAATTAAGAGAAAAAATATAAAACCTTGGGAATTACTTATATATACATATTCATGCTATTTTTAAAGTATTTTTCATATTAAAAATATACAAGAAAAAATTGGGTATCAACACTTGCAGAAATGGATGGAGAAATTTGGCCAAAACCAATCAATTCAGACGCAGTCAAGAGATACTATGCTTAGATTATTTACATTTCTCTCGTCTGATGTAATTGAACTACGCTTAACCTGATTCCCATTTGAGAGGGGATACATAGGCAGCCTTATTGGTTCGGTCAAATCATAATAAAATTTTCATTTCCCCCCAAGATCAGAAACTGGGGCAGAATTTTGAGGAGGGTCCTCAAAATTCCGGAGCAAGTCCAGCCAACGCTAACATGTGTCGGACGGTCGGTAATCAGTTAAGAAACTAGGGTAGAGTTTTGAAAAGGATTCTCAAAATTCTGAAGAAGGTTCAGCAAGGCCTATTATCCGCAAACAGCCGAAGGATCATCTACTAAACTGTGGCAGAATTTTGAGGAGGACCCTTAAAATTCCAATACAAGAGAGCTGCAATGCCTTTGAGATGAGTTATAGTCACTAGTTCATCCAAATATATCAATATATTTTTGAAATAACTTTATTTTGATCAACAATTGCATATTTTTCGAAAAAACTCTATTTCCATAACAGTCAATTGTTACCTAGGGGAACTTGAAAGGGGCTTTCAGGGTGGAGCAAAGCAAGGCCGGCAGACGAAGCACGAACCTACCTCCCCCCCACAAAACTTACAATTTTTCTTTGAACGCATGCATATCTGACATGGCAATAACATCCGCAAATACATAAACGTAACAAATTACTATAAATCAGGACATCTGACACCAAATGTACCTCCAGATAAGACATACACTACTCTTATTTTCTACCTGCTCTCTACATGAGGCTAATCCTTGCCTCCATACTGGCATGAGACTAATCCCTGCCTCCCTATTTTGCATGAGGCTAATCCCTGCCTCCCTATTTTGCATGAGGCTAATCCCTGCCTCCATAGCTGCATGAGGCTAATCCCTGCCTCCACATTTGCATGAGGCTAATCCCTGCATCCATACCTGCATGAGGCTAATCCCTGTCTCTCCATCTGCATGAGGCTAATCCTTGCCTCCACACTTGCATGAGGCTAATCCTTGCCTCCATATCTGCATGAGGCTAATCCCTACCTCCCTATTTTGCATGAGGCTAATCCCTGCCTCCCTATTTGCATGAGGCAAATCCTTGCCTCCACACCTATATGAGGCTAATCCTTAACTCCATACCTGCATGAGGCTAATCCTCGCCTCCATATTTGCATGAGGCTAATCCCTGCCTCCATATCTGCATGAGGCTAATCCCTGTCTCCATATTTGCATGAGGCTAATCCTTGCCACCATATCTACATGAGGCTAATCCTTGCCTCCATATCTGCATGAGGCTAATCCCTGTCTCCCTATTTTGCATGAGGCTAATTCTTGCCTCCGTACTTGCATGAGGCTAATCCCTGCCTCCCCACTTGCATGATGCTAATCCTTGCCTCCATACTTACATGAGGCTAATCCTTGCCTACCCATCTGCATGGGACTAGGTGTTGTCCCTCTTCACACAAATATTGCTCTATTTCTAGTACTATCTACTCGCTTTTCAATCGGGCTAAGCTTTGCCCTTCATTTCATAAGACTAAGCTTTGTCTTGTTAACATCATTACTGCATATCATGGGCTGAAATATCACCAATCTATCCGAATGCGTCATAGTCTATCCTCATAGCCAGAAGACACCATGCCATGGCCTGAGGATCCCTCAATTTTGCATATCATTATTCAAAGGCGTCATAGTTCGGAGGCACCATCTTCATGGCCCAAGAACATCATTTCATGGCCTGCGAATCTCTCATCAAGCAATTCATGGGCCAGGACGTCATGCTCTAAGGACGTCATCCTTAACCGTCCAAAGACAACATTCATAGTCCAGTGGGAACTTGCATCATGTTTAAATTTATGCACAGTATACGCTTGTATTGCTTCTATTTGCAGGTAACTTGCGAGCAACGTCTATCCCGGCAGGAGCGATCCCGCTCCATTTCTCCCGACCATATCAAACCTAACCTCTTCCATAAAACCGTTCATTCATCTAGCCCTAGATGTTGCGTTCGTTATTGTAATGACTTCACCGGTATACTCCGCCGATGGATCCGGAACTACATATGGCCTGGTTCCCGTAAAACTAGGGATATGTAGGCAGCTCAAAAGCTAGGGTGTGGCCTAATCTCTCGAACCATTTCGCTCGATCAAAATTGGCCATCATATCTTTACCCGACAAACTCTTTCATCCTTTCCGGGTAAAGAGGGGTAGCTGTTGATATCCAATTTTTCCTAAAAAATATTTTAAATTGCATATATGTCTTCAAATCATGAATTGGTTAGCAATTGATATTTTCCCACAATTTTTCTATATTTTTATTAAATTATCCAGCATTTATTTTCAAGAAATAATTACAAAATTACCTCACAAATGATTTCAAAAGCATTTCTTCATGTAATGTATTATTTTTGGTCCTATTAAGACAAAATTATTTAATAATTAGCCAAATTGGCACCCTTTGGCTATAATTGCAATAACTTTGCAATTATATCCCAATCATATGATTTTGTACTATTTCATCCAGAAATTAATCATGTATTTTTTAAATACTAAATAAACATTTTTAAATTATTTTCTACGCATGAAATTCATTTTTATAATTAACAGCAATTTCTGTAAATTGTTTTAATTAATTTACATTGGGTATTTAACAAATAACCACTTTCATTTCAATTATAGCCTAATTAAATCAGACCCCAACCCAATTAAAACGGCCCAAATACCCCAGGCCCAATACCTTATTCTACCCGACCCAATCCCTTGTCTAATCTGGACTGTTAATCAATTTTAATCAACGGTCCAGATCTCCCATTTCCTTAATTAACCCTAGAGACTACCCCCCTCCCCCTCATTTCTCTCTTTCACTCCGCCGTTGCACTCTCCCCTCACCTCTCAAATTCTCCCTGCTAAAACCTAAAGCTCTTACCGGCCGTCTACTTGCCGGTAACTATGGTGGTCTCACCACTATCCCAGCCCCCATGGCTCCTTCCTACGTTGGGTTACTGCTACCTTGAGGTCCTCAAAGGAACCAGAGGCAGTTCAACTCACCCCAATGGTTTTTCATGTCATTCTCAGGCCAATCTTGGCTTGTCCAAGTAAGATCCTGCCATCTCCAGCTAGAACATGTGGTTTCTAGGCCGATTCTCTTTCTCTTTGGGTTATCTCTGTGAAGCCCTAACTATTAGATCTTGATTTCTTAGATCTATAATAGATATGGGTATATTCCGAGTTATTTTGCTGTTTTCCTTAAATATTTTTTGATTTTTATAAAATGACTCTTCATCTCCAAACCAGGGTTTCTTAACCCCTTTTCAAAATGGCTTTTCCTTCTGATTTAGTATTACTCTATGATTTTCACTATGTTTAAAAGTTTATTTGAGTTTTCTCTTTTTATTTAAGTTATTATGTTGAAAACCCTAAGTTTCTTGGTTTTAATCATGGATTCTGAGTCTGTTTTGTGATAATATGTTCACTTAATCTGTATATGTGCTTGTTTCTCATGAGCCTTATGATTCTCTGTGGTTTTACCCAATTTTGTTCATCAGTATCTCTGACTTTTACTTCATCCTCCTATGTCATGTTTATTCTATTAATTCATGCTATGCTCTATGTGAATCCCTAATTTTGTGTGATTTTACCCTATTTGGCTTATTAGGGTTTCTGATTCTTGCCTATTATGTGTTTATTCCGCTTGTTCTCATAAATTTGTGTCAATTTCTCCTAAATCAATACTATTTGCTATTTTTGAATATTTGAATCTCTGTGACTGATCTTTCAGTGATATCTTGTGATATTCTTTACTGATTTTAACCTTTAAGAAATTTTCTTACCTTAATCTATGGTCGAGCATGCTGTCAACTGATTCTTAAGTATTTTCCTTGATTAGAATTTGCTGAACCTAGTCTCTATTACATGTTGTGTACTTGTACTAAGCTGAAAATATTTCCTTATTTGTTATATTCAGCCTTATGTGATTTTCTTCCTTATTTTGTATTTGCCTGTTATCGTTTAAATTTAACTCCTTAATTAAAGGAAGTACTTATACTGATTTGATTCTAATTAGTACATAGTTCCATAATTACTGCTGAACTATGATTCTTGCCTTATTTTCTACATGTTTTCAAACTATAAGTACCTTGCTATTTCATTAGCACAAGGACACGAACACATTGGTTTAAGAACTATCTCTCACACAAAAACTCTCTTCTGATCTCTTTTCTTTGGTTAATTGCTATTGTTCTAAGTGAGCTGGCTGCAAGCCAAGGCTGATTACTCTACTCTCTTGCTCCTCACTTTGTGTTTACTACCTTCTTTACTGGTATGTTCTGATTTCAATTCAAGTTCAAAAAACAATATGGTCCTTTTATTACTTCAATTCATCCTGTTTCTAGTCTGCTTTTACTTATAGTTTTGCTGTGAAACCTGTAGTTGATATGTTTACATTATTAGCATGTTATGTACTCCCCTTTTTTAGGATCAGTATGAACATGTTACCCCCATCTATGTAGTCTGTCTCCATGTGATCTTGCTCTATCTGGTTTTGTCACGACCCAACCTCGGGAGGCGCGACCGGCGCTCAATCCAGTGATCCCAAGTGAGCAAGCCTTATCAAACACTACCTACCCAGCTCAATATGAATAAGGACACCATGATTCCGTTTATTTAACCAAGGGAAGATTGTGCATCCCACATTACTAGTTCATTTTAAATCACCACAACAAACCATAAATGAGTTCCGAGGCCCCATACATTTATACTTTAGAGAAACAGGAAATAGAATTACAACATAGTTAGTACACCCATCCGACACCCGCACATTACGCACACATATGTCTACGAAGCCTCTAAGGATGTAAAAGACAAGTATGACAATGCTAGAAACAAGGCCCCGGCTATACCTCAAAAGTGAAAGTCCACAACACAAAGATATACAATATAGCCCCTTGAAGGAGAAAGGGGCTCACCAACATCTTGAGAAGAGGGATGCTTCGCTACACACGACCGACACTATCCCCTATGGAGCCACCTACATTCATTAAAATAAATGTAGCGCCCCCGACAAAAGGGACATTAGTGCCATCAAATAGCACTAGTATGTATACCTAAACACCATCAAATTAGAAAGAACTTTCATACACAAATAAGGAAATCACATGTATCACTCCAAGCTTTAAACGATCACAACATTATCAACATGAAAGAATTACACAACCTTCATATCATGTTTCCATAGCCTTTAGTTGGTCATTTCATTCCGTTCCACATCATTCACATTACCACCGCTATCTTGAGCGAAGTCCGATCTCGACCCGATCGGCTAGGCTGTCTCCCAGAGACGTTACCAATATTCTAGTCACACTTTCCAGTTTCAATCATCAATGCATAATTGCCATGTGTAGATGTCATGACATCCGATCAAGGCCCGATCGGCTAGGCCACCTTACCGAGGCGTTACCATTTTCCATTATTCATGTCACTCCAATATTTGGTTAAACATGTAGTAGTTTACCGGCACTTGGGGCCACAATTTTCACATTCCACAATTCACGTTTCACATTGTTCCCATTTTCAACATTAGGTTTGTAATTCAAGAGAGTATGGCACACAAGAGCAAATAAGGTTATAGGCGTAGATGAGACTTCATGTAAATGGCACAACAACACACATAAATTTCAATCTAAGGTCTAAACATTTCGATACATGATTCATAGTCCTTGCACCTTTTCAAATTATCAAGAATGGCACGTTAATCAATTTGAGACACAGTTTCCATGCATATAAGGTTGCAACACCGAGTTAAGTGAAATAGCAATCAATACAACAATTCAATTTAGTCTTACCTTACTCACACAACCAACGGTGAAGCTCAATTTCTAAAAGATGGGGTTTTAGCCATACATACCTCAATAAAGCTTTCCTTATTCCTTACAAAATTCCAGAACTTTTAGCACTTCGATCTATTGTGTAAGAATTACAAATTAAATCGAGAATTAGAGACGAGATTGAGATTCTAGCTTGTTTTGAGCATACTATCAAATACTAAAGGGGTATTGTGATCTTAGGCCCTTTTTGAGAGAAATTTCTATCATTCTATACCCCAATTGCTTTTCTTTTTAGTTCACTACCCTCCCCCCAAACACTCTAAGGTTTGATATGCATGCAAGAAATCCACTCTTATACCAATGAATTACCTCACTAATGACCCCCTTATAGCTAAGTATAAAATAAGAGCTAAGGTAATGAAGCCTTACCTCTTGGGATAAGGGTTTAGGTCCCTCACTTGATTATCTTCAACGATTTACCAAGGATTCATGGAGTAATTTGATGAGAAGCACTTTCCCTCTCTTAGACTCCTCTCTCTCACTCTAGAAATATCAAGAAATAGTCTCAAAATGAGCTATTACACCGAATATAACGATAGGAGGTCGGGTTTAAAATTTAGAAAATTTGAGCCCCGAGTCAGATCTGCGATCGCCTTTTGCGATTGCGAAGTCAACATACGGTCCGCATAATGGACCACAAAAACACTTCCCCAAACCTGAACATACTGTCTGGGTATGCGGCAGAAATGCGATCCGCATACCTGTTCTGCGGTCGCATAATGCACCGCAGAACTGCCCCTTACAAAATATCAAGGGAATTATGCGACGACTATGCAGTCCGCTTATCGGTTATGCGATAGCATAATTGACCGCATAGTTGACCTCAAATTTACCAACACACTGGCTCACTTTACGGTGACTATGCGGTCCGCATACCTGATATGCGATTGCATTCTCGACCGCAGAATCACATTTTTCTGGAAAAAATTATTTCTTGATTTTTTAGAGCATAGATCAGTCAAAAAAGTCTGAACCGCGGCGAGCTTCACTAACACATGATCCTAATTGACACTACGAGCTTTCGGGTTTAGAGTGGAAATTTTCACAAGGCCTCACATCCTCTCCCACTTAAGATCATTCGTCCTCGAATGAGGATAAAGGTTCACTTATTAGCAGTCTTTGTATAATCTTCTGCTCTTTGCAACCTGAAACATATTCACAGACCCCAAATTTAGCTAACTCCCTAAATTTCCGAAAATTTCGCCAGAGTTTCCTCTGTATTTAGGCCTATCCACCTGTCAGAGATCCCCATAAACATATCCTAACCGCATGTAAACATTCCATAGACATAAGATATAACATAACTCGTATAATACTAACCATGGCCGCATGTCCAACCTCTAACCGAAACAGGACAGTTTTACATAGATCAAGTCTAAAGATGAGAGTTCATATGAGCTAAATGAATAAAAGCTATTATATGACTATTCAAACAAATATGGATACTTCCTTTTCATTTCATCCTCGGCTTCCCAAGTGGCTTCCTCAACTTCTTGGTTCTACCATAATACTTTCACGGATGCAATTTCCTTATTTCTCAATTTTTGAACCTACCTATCAAGAATGGCAACTAGAACTTCTTCATATGACAATTCTTCATTTACCTCCATAGTTTCGACTGGCACAATAGTGGACGGATCTCCCACTACCTTCCTCAACATGGACACATGAAAGACCGGGTGTACTAAGGACATTTCAGGTGGAAGCTCGAGCTTGTATGCCACCTGGCCAATCCTCTGAATGATTCTGTATGGTCCGACATACCTCAGACTCAATTTTCCCTACTTTCCAAATTGCATGATGCCCTTCATAGGGGAAACCTTCAGAAATACCCAATCATCTTCTTTGAACTCTAAATCTCTGCGACACACATCCGAATAGGATTTTTGGCGACTCTGAGCAGTTTTAAATCTCTCCTTAATAATCTTGACTTTCTCCATGGCCTAATGCACGAGGTCCGACCCTATCAATTCCGCTTCTCCAACCTCGAACCACCTAATGTGAGACCTACATCTCATACCATATAGTGCTTTGAAAGGTGCCATATGGATACTAGTATGGAAGCTGTTGTTGTAAGCAAAATCTATGAGTGGCAAATGGTCATCCCAACTACCCTTTCAAGAGTACAAGCGCGCAACATATCTTCAAGCGTCTGAATAGTCCCCTCTGCTTGAGCATCGGTTTGTGGATGAAAAACTTTGCTAAGATTTACCTGCATACGCAAACCTTGCTGAAACTTCTTCAAAAAGTTGGCTGTGAACTGAGCCCCTCGATCTGAAATGATTGAAACTGGAGTGCCATATAACCTGACTATTTCTTTGATATACAACTGAGCATACCATTCTGCTGTGTCGGTAGATTTGACTGGCAGGAACTGCACTGACTTTGTGAGTCGATCAACAATCACCCAAATTGAGTCGAACTTGCGCGGAGTGCGTGGTAACCCTACCATAAAATCCATGTTGATCCTCTCCCATTTCCACATTGGAATTTCTATGCTTTGAGCCAATCCACCGGGCCTTTTGTGTTCGGCCTTTACTTGCTGACAAATCAGACATTTTGCCACAAAGTCCATCACATTTTTATTCATCTTATTCCACCAATAAATTTCCTTGAGATCATGATACATTTTCGTGGAACCTGGGTGCACGGAATACCTAGAAGTGTGAGCTTCTGCCATGATCTTTTCCCGAAGACCGTCGATATCAGGAACACATATGCAGTTTTGGTACCGTAGGGTACCATCATTCATGCCCAATGAAAAAGCTGTGGTTTTGTGTTTTAGAATCCCTTCTTTCAGTTTTGCTAACAATGGATCCACAAATTGCTTCTCTTTCACCTCTGCCACAAGCGATGATTCAGCCCTATTCTGCACAATTACACCACCTTCATTAGAGTCCTCAAGGCGAACTCCCAAACTAGCCCACTAGTTAACCTCCCTAGCCAACGGCCTCTGATGGGCCTCTAAATGAGCTAAACTTCCCATGTATTTTTGACTAAGTACATCTGCCACAACATTAGCCTTTCCACGGTGATAGAGAATATCAATGTCATAGTCCTTGAGTAACTCTAGCCATCTTCTTTGCCTCAGATTCAACTCTTTATGCTTGAAAATATATTGAAGGCTCTTATGATCCGTAAATACATCCCCATGGACCCCATACAAATAATGTCGCCAAATCTTTAGCGCAAACACCACTACTGCCAGCTCTAAGTCAAGAATCTCATGATTCTTGAGTTGCCTAGAAGAATAGGCTATAACCTTGTTGTGCTGCATTAACACACACCCAAGCTCGACTCTCGAAGTATCGCAATACCTACAAACCCCTCTGTACCCTCTGGTAGGGCTAACACCGGTGTTATTGTCAATCTTGACTTCAATTCTTGGAAACTATTTTCACAAGCATTAGACCACTGGAAGTTAACTACTTTCTGCGTCAATTTAGTCAATGGAGAGGCAAGAGTAGAAAATCCCTCCACAAACCTCCTATAGTACCCAGCTAAACCCAAGAAACTATGAATTTCAGTTGGAGTGGTAGGTCTAGGTCAATTATTCACTGCCGCAATCTTTTGAGGATCAACCATAATTCTTTCCCCGGAAACGACATGACCCAAAAACGCGACAGATTCAAGCCAAAATTCACATTTTGAAAATTTCGCATACAATTGATGTTGCTGAAGAGTCTGCAAAATTGCCCTAAGATGGCCAGCGTGGTCCTCCCGACTCTGGGAATACACAAGAATATCATAAATAAACACTATCATAAAGGAGTCTAGAAAGGGCTTGAAGACTCGATTCATAAGATCCATGAAAGCTGTTGGGGGCATTTGTTAGCCCAAAAGACATTACCATAAATTCAAAGTGCCCATATCGGGTTCTGAAGGCTGTTTTTGGAATATCCTGCTCCCTTATCTTCAATTGATGGTACCCGGACCGTAAGTCAATCTTTTAGAAACATGTAGCACCTTGAAGTTGGTCAAATAAGTCATCTATTCTTGGTAGAGGATATTTGTTTTTGATTGTGACTTTGTTGAGTTGTCAGTAGTCAATACACATTCACAACGAACCATCTTTCTTCCTTACAAACAAGGCTGGTGCGCCCCATGGTGACACACTCGGCCGGATAAAACCCTTTTCTAGAAAATCCTTCAATTGTTCCTTTAGCTATTTCAGTTATGTCGGTGTCATTCTGTAAGGTGGAATTGATATAGGTTGCGTGCCTGGTATCACATCGATCCCAAAATCAATCTCCCTGTCCGGTGGAATCCCAGGGAGTTCATCTGGAAAGACGTCCAAAAATTCATTCACAATTGGTACAGACTCAAGGCTAAGCGCCTTTGGAATTGGTGTCCGTGACTCGAACTAGATGATAGATACACTCCTTCTTGATCATCTTTGCGGCTTTATGGTAGGAAATAAACCGACCTCTAGGCACTATATTATCTCCCTTCCATTCCATAATGGGCTCATTAGGAAATTCAAGCATAATGGTTCTAGTCCGACAATCAAATTTGGCAAAGCATGAATAAAGCCAATCCATTCCCATTATTACATCAAAGTCGACCATCCCTAACTCAATAAGATCAGCCGCGGTATCCCTACCTCGTACCGTAATAACACATCCCCTATAAACCCGAGCAACTATAATAGACTCACCAACTAGGGTAGACACCAAAAAGGGCTCATGAAGCTGATCCGACTCTATCCCGAATCCCATAGCAACAAAAGGGGTAATATAGGAAAAGGTGGAACCAAGGTCAATAAGTGCATACACATCATGATATTGGACAGCCAGAATACCTGTAACAACATCTGGAGAAGCCTCTACAGTCTGGCGACCACTCATATCATAAAACTGGCTGGGTCCTCCTGAACTCTGTGCACCACCCTTAGCTGCACCACGCCCTGTGGGTGCTGGGGTACCTCGAGCTGGGGAGGGGGCTGAAGATGTAGCAGCTGCCTGGCTGGATGACTGAGCTGTGCCCCTACCCGCTCCATGGCGGGATGCACGACAATGTCTCTGAATATGACCCCTCATCCCACATCCATAGCATATAGGTAACTCTAGATAGCAAGTACCTGAGTGCATCTTCCCGCACCTGGGGCACAAGGACCTCTGCTGCTGCTAGACCTCTCTCCTGACCGACCCCGCTGATGGGATCCCCTGCTACCCTGATCGGGCCTGAAACGACTCCACTACTACTGGCTGGGCCCTGATGGTAGTGCACTGGCTGAAGACTGTGCAATTGACTGGGAAGGCCCTGATGTTCCTCCCCTGAAAGCTGATCTTCCCCCACCTAGTAACTCTCCCATATTGCCCGTAGACCGGTCCTTGCTGCTACCCTCTCTCTCCATTATGTTCTTTAATTTACGGTTCTCTGTGGCCTGAGCAAATGCTACCATCTTCCTATAATTCATGTCGGAATTCAATGCAGCCATAGAAGCCTCATTAATGGTCAAAGGATTAAGGCCCTGAACAAACCGGCACACCCTGGCCTCCATTATGGGCAACATATGAATGACATACTTGGACAAGTGAGCAAACTCCATGTGGTACTCCCACACACTTCTGTTACCTTGCCTCAAATTTTCAAACTCTGCCGCACAGGCTGCCCTTGTCTCAGCGGGCAGGAAATGGTCAATAAAGGCATCAGAAAACTCGCTCCACCTCGCCGGAGGGCGCCCCTCCTCTCGGGATATTTTTACTGGGCCTCACAGGTTTCTGGTATGGATCTCCTTGTAAATTAGTCTGCACTCCTAAACTTGTATGATTCTGGGATTGATTTTAAATTATGTTGATCCTATATTGAACCCCTTAGGCATTGTTGATTCTGTGACTATGTCTAATCAGTGTTTCTGAGCATATCTGTACCAATTCCAAAGATTTCTGCCTGCTATGTGTTTACCATTATATGTTTTACCTGTTCCCAATTCCCATTTACCCCTGTGTGAAGGCTTGTGGTGCTAAACCTGTCTTGGTTCTTTGTTCTATGTGTGATGCTGAACTTGTTTTGGTTCTGAGGTTGGTCTGTTGTTTGTTGATTGCCCTACTCTTTTCAAAACTATCTTATTGAATAACTCCTCTATTGTTTTACAAAACTATTTTCAAGTCTCTTTTCAAATTGTTTTCCTACTTAAACTTTTTGTCAAAAAATTGTCAAGCACTCTCACTCTATTCTTATATCCCTAAGTTCTGCCCCTTTAATGTGTGACTACTTAGGGATCCCTATGAGATCCCTCTAAACTCTGATGCATTAGAGCGGTCCTTCCATACTGCACTTACTCAAATATGGTTGTGAAATCTGAGTGTGAGCACTGCCCGAGATCCCTTGAGATCCGTAGGGAACTCTGACACACCCGAATATTGAGAAAGGCTATGAAACAATCTAAGCAGTTGAGGTTTTGGAAATCTGGGCCTACTTGCAGGCTCTCTATTGTGTAACTTCTTATTTGTTTTATTTTTTAATGTAATTCATTTAGTGTTGGTTTGTAATATATATTATAAACGAATATTGGGGCTGACTAGTGAAAAAGGGGAGGGTATCTATACATGTTATCAAAGAGTAGAAAATATGCTTTAGGTTTATATTTTTCTGTATGTGCATTAGAATTCATGTTTAGGACCAATACATGCAAAGCATATCATGAATTAGATACCATGCTCCTAGGTTTCATGTATACTATTTTTAGCATCTCATTTTGACATCCTTATTATCACTTAGAAATTCTGTTTCTAGGATAAATGACAATATTAAAATAAACTGTTACTTATGCATATTTTGAAATCATGCTGTAACCTGTTGTGCATTTAGAAATCTTGCTTTAGGAATTCTGCATATAAACCATTCTAAACCTTATATGTGCATATTAGATACCATGTTTAGGATCTCGGTCATACTCACCCAGTCACACATAGTTAAACTGTTGATGCATGAAAAGTATATAAAACAGTCTCACGTCTAATTATCCTGTTTAAGTAAAACTGGTAATAATTCGGTATCCTGTAAAACATAGAACAACATGCTTTAGGTAAAATATCTCCTACCCTATTTTAATAGTTCTGGTAATAATTGTGCATTATCCCACGCCTAGGCAAGCCTTAGGTAATCAAATTTCTTATAAAATTTGAAACTGCCTCTTTGTGTTTACTGCTTAATGGTTAACAGCCTTAAAATCAGTAGGCAAACTGATTAGGCCCCTTCTTCTATGTTTTAAAAAAATAAACCTGCATGTCTCTTGTGTTCTGATACTCACCTAGACATCATGTCTTAGGATCCTGTTTAATAATACTGCCCTTGTTTATGTTTGAGTCGTGCTGTTTACATGCATTATCTGCGGAGGTAAACCTGAGCCTTTTATTTGCTCCTTCCTGCTTTTATTTGCTAAAGTCCTATGTGTTCTTGCTTGTCGCCTTAGTATTTTCTCCTTTAAACCTTAGGGGTCTATCTAAAACTGCCTATAGGTAGAGGTCCTATTTCCTCCAGGACCATTAAGAAGGGATGGGTAACAACACACATATAGATCGCTAAAGGACATTCGATTAATAATTGCTAAGGGGTGGGAAGGTTAGATATGGATATGATGACTACGCGCTAATGTCACATGTAGCCCCTCATTGAGGAGTGTTTACCGGGCATTGTGTGGGGTGATCCTGTAGGATAACCAACCTAGGACCTCTCCTTCCCAAATTCCCTTTACTTTCCATGTGTATACAATTTGCTTAAGCCTTTCCTTTGTCTCATTATTTGAGTCATGTAATGTCCGAAACTTTCTCTTATTTGTAATTATGTGTTTAAAACTATTTATTTGTTAATGGACTAGTTCATAAGTATAAGTTCAGCCGGGACCCACTGTTGTTGACCGCGAAGGGTGCCTAATACCTTCCCCTCAAGGTTATTTCGAGACCATACCCTAAATATCTGGTAATGCAAACCAATCCAAGAGTTAATCGCTTTGGGTGCCTTAACACACCATAATCCATTAGGTGGTGACTCTTCAAACACCCAATTCCCAAAAGGAAATGAGTTATTACCCCTATGAATGTCGAAACCCAGAATTCTCTCTACGAAGGTAAAAAAGCGAGCGCGGCAGGTACAACTTTATATATCAAGATAATCCTCCACCGATCTTGTGGGTCCCAAAGGGAGTTGCTTGTGCAGTCTTGTGAAAAAGCAAACATCTCTCCACTCTGACGTTGTATGTATAAAATATTTAATGCATTGGAAACTACACTCATAGATATTCAATTTCATGGGTGGATCAACCCGTAATTCCAAGCACATTGAGAGAGAGCTAGCTCAGTAACATTAGATCTAAATTTTAAGTAAAATTATGAATGTAACTTACGACAACTTTTGTTGACTTTTGTTTCATAACTCTTTTGACTTAAAAATTTAACACATTACTATAATACGACTAAAATACCTCATACAATCACCTCCATATAATGTTAAGCACCCTAATATCACCCCAAAAGTACAGGTTATAACATTCTCAACTTGCCGACTTTCGACGAAACTTATTTTCTTCGATTCGTTTAGCTTCTAAACCTTCCAACCCTCTTGGTACTTGTAGTTCATGATCATTAATATTTGTAACATCCAAGGTAGAATGATTAACTTGATTTATGTACTTTCAAAGATGATCTTATTTTCAAGCTTACATCAATCGACTTACGACGTACTCTTACGTATGAAAACATAGGGTGTAACATCATTCCCTCCTTTGGAACATTCTTCCTCGAATGGTGACTAATGTGCTTATCAGCCTCATAACCTGTAGCTATTACAAATACTTTAATATTGTCCTTTCCATCTAGGCAATTTTTTTGTAGATCAATCCAAAGGCCAGGGCATTCTCCTCTTTAGGCCTCTTTCTCACACCATGACCTGTGTTGGGAATTCTTCGAATCTCGTAACTATTGATACCTTCTATCATGCATCTTGCATGACTTTGTCTTTTTATGGACGCCTATGCGACTCTTCTCTCCTTTTTTCTTCAAATTTTATCAAATCTCTAGGCCTCACTTTGTGAACATATACTGAAATATGACAAGATGTCCCTCGAGGTATCTATAGGTATACTGAAGTTCTTTTCTTGGTACTTTATCGAACTTACGACTATTGCTATATTTTGTTTCATAGACTCAATTATATATCCTTATGGCTAGGTCATACTATACCATAACATCTACTTTGGTTTATTATTACCGAGGTCTTCTACCAACTCAAGGTTACTCTCCGCTACTTATCCTATATGCATAATTCTAAGTATTTTAATGCTTCCTCATTCTGTTCATGTTAAGAATGACAGCCCAAATCTCATATCATACTTTAGAACTTTTATTCATCTATTGCTAATTCACCTTAATGTTTATCTATAATAAATATTTGTTAACTTGAAACCTCTTACGTTGTACATTCTCACTAGGGCTGACATCTCATTGGGGAACATCTGAAGTTATTTTCCTGATCCACCTATAAACGATACTATACTACAATAACCGCATTTCATAGAATCTTAATGTGATTCATCTTATTAGGGTATTCTAATCCCGTGAAATTCATAAAATCCCTTCTCTTTGAATCATTACTCAATCGAATGCCTAAACATCATCCTTTTATCATTTATCACAATTACACTCTTATTCTACTGCTAGGGCAACATTATATTTAATCTAAATGCTCATAGTCATAAACTCCTCCGAGTTCATTCAAGTTATACTGAGCTTTCTATCACTTGTGAAAACCATCAGCTCTCTTGTTTTGATGGGCTTAATCCTGAGGAGTTACATATTCTCGTTACCATCTCACTCACCTTTTTCTTATCCTTACTCTTATCTACCTAAAACCTTGTCGTTCTACTATAATTTCGCTTGCAATCTACACTTATCTATTTATACTACTCGCAACATTTCTTTAAGTTGCTCAAACCATAGATTTTCTTATGTTATTCCGGATTATCAAGCGAGACATCTTGTTGCCTCTAACTCTTCTTTACTCTCTTATATGGAGCTCTTGGTACTTGGAAACCATAGGCAATCTTAGGTATGTCACACTCTCTAACTCAAACTCGATGGTATCACGATCTCATATATATCTTTGTCAAGCACTTGGCACCCTGAAGCTGGCCGAACAAGTCATCAATTCTGGGAAGGGGATATTTGTTCTTGATCGTGACCTTGTTTAGCTATCTGTATCTATGCACATACATAAGGGCCATCTTTCTTTTTCACAAATAAGACTAGTTCTTCCCAAGAAGAAGTGTTGGGCCTAATGAAACCCTTATCTAATACATCTTTCGACTACTCCTTAAGTTCCTTTAATTTTGCTAGTGCCATCCTGTAAAGAGGAATAGATATTGGATGCATACCCAACACTATATCGATGGAAAAGTAAATTTCCCGCTCTGGAGAAAGACCTGGAAGCTCATCTAGAAATATGCGGGAACTCATTCTCTACTAGAACTGATTCATGAGTTGGTATTCCCGTAGAAATCATCTTCCCCATCTTAAGGTATGCAATAAATCTACCTTTTGGCGATGCAGAAACACCTTTCCATTCTATAGCTGACCCTTCTGGAAAAAATTGTTCTGGACCGTCTTCGCTCTTTAGTCAACATTAAGCTAGCAAGAAGACATCAATCTATACCAAGTATAACATCAAAGCCAAACATTTCTAACTCAATCAAGTTAGTTGTAGTACTACGGTGTCCAATCACAACAGTGCAACATATAAAAAGATGCCTAACTACTACTAAATCACCAATTGGGGTGGCTACCTCATAAGGTTTAATGTCTTCTAGTTCTTTCCCAAATTTAGTAGTAACAAAGGGAGTAGCATATGATAGTGTAGAACTAGGATCTATCAACACATACACATTATGAGAATTCACCAATAAAGTACCTATAACCATGTCTAGTGAAGCCTTTCAGTCCTGACGACCAACTATAGCATAGGTACGATTCTAGGGACCGCCTGTAGTAGGAGCTTCGCCTCGACCTTCACCATAGCCCGTTGGTGCCTGATGACCTCTCTGGCTGAGATGCACCACTACCACCCCTAGACGGGTAGTCTCTTATAAAATGGCATGTGTCGCCACAAACATAACATGCATCTACAGCCAACTAACATCTGCCTAAATGACATCTATCACAATCAGGACACCTAGGATAAAGTGAACCACCCCAACTAGAAACACCTCGAGGCTTGGATCCTGAAGTTTGTGATGCCCGACTAGCTATATACTGTGGGGGTCGATCAAAACTAGGCCCCTAAAATTGTGAAGGAGTACTAGTTGTTGGCTGTCTGGCACTCTGCCGTCTACTAGAACCATATGTCTCACCAAACAAACTTGAAAATATGCCTTTATTACTTTAGCTTCTATCTCTAACAGCCCTTTTGTAAGGCCTCGTAAAATTGCACCTAAAACCAGGTGTTCCGTGATGCCAAGGTGGACCAATGTGTTTGATGATTGTAGAAATTCTTCGCGGCGAGCCGCGATACAGACTTTTTGGATTGAACGCTTTAGGGAGTTGAAGAAATTTGTTAGTAGAGCAGGGCATTTCTGCGGTCCACTATGCGACCGCAGAATCACTATGCAGACCGCAGATCGGCTACAGAGTGCAATAGAAAAATAGCCAATTTTGGAGGGTCGTTTTGTGGTCCAATATGCGACCGCATAATGCTTTTGCTAGCTGCATAATCCGTTGCATATCCATCATGAAGATTTTTGGAGGAGAGTTCTGTGGCGCATTATGCAACCGCATAGCTGGTCTGCATACCGTATTTCATCAATATATCTTAGATTTAACATCAAAATCATGTGAATAAAAGTGGAAAAATTGGGAAGTTTTGTAAAGTTTTTGAAAATGATAAATTTAGTTTTGAGAGTCGATTTGGACTCGGATTTTGAAACTAATCATATATATGGACTCGTGGGGTTATGGATAGTTGGAAACTACCCTTGGACCCGAGTTTTGATCGGGTGGGCCCCGAGTTGACTTTTTAGAAAAAGTGTAAAGATCATAGCTTTTTCTATTGTAATTATTTCCCTTGCATTGTTTGATTATATTAAGTCTATTTTTGTTAGATTTGATCCATGTGGATCCGAATTTTAGGGGAAAAGCTATTTTCGAGGGTTGAGTTGGCCTAGCTGAGATAAGTATCTTGCCTAACTTTTTGTGGAGAAACTACCCCTTAGGAATTGGTTTGTTTATGCTAGTTGTGTTATATGAAAGCCATGCACGCAAGGTGACGAGTGGGTACACGGGCTATATTTAATATTTGACCGGTTTAGACTATTTAGACTCTTTTCATGCTTTTAATTGAATTTTATTAATATGTTATATCTTCATTGTTAATCCACCCTTTCATGTGCTAATCCACCTTTACATGCTTTATTGACATTTTAACACTTGTTTCATCTCTTATTTGCTAATTTACTCCTATATGCTTAGTTGAAGTTATTGCCTTCCTTATTTTTTGTTACATCATTAAATTATTAAATTACTTGTAAGTGAAGTTGTTATTTTGTGAAATATATTATTGTTGAGTTAGTGGTGTTGAAGTTGAGAAAGTCGTTATCATATTGAGGAAAAGTTGTTAATTGTCGAGATATCTTTCTTGTTTATCTATTCTCTTTTATTTTGTTATTGTTGAGATTCTTGCATACATTGTGGTTGAGCCATGGGCTATATAGTGTGGAAACATTAATATTGTTGATTCTCTTGGGAAGTTGTGGCATATGGGCACTTGTGGTGTAAGTTTATGCGGTGTGATAAGGTAGGCTTGATATGCATGTTTCTAGTAGGGGAACTGCTTGAAGCCACGTGGTGTGATAAAGTAGGCTAAAACAAGGGTAGCTATTTCGAAACAAATAAATTTTAAAAAACCAAATGTAAGGTTTCCGCAGTGATATAAGGAAAGATTGTGATTGAAATTGTCACGACCCCAGTTCGCCTTCCGTGAACTGTCATGACGACAGCTAGTATCTACGACTAGGTAAGCCTAACAATGCGGAAAAATAAATATAAACTTGCGGAAAGGTAAATTAAAAGCTAGGAATAACCAAGTGAAAGCAGTATATAGGATGCCACTCGGCATATACAACACAACATCTCAAACTTATACATCTCTATCCCAGAACTCGAAAACTCACGGGAACACAAGCTAAAGGAAATACAGTAGAATGATCTAACTCCATAAGGTCTACAACAACAGTATGATAGAAGGCTAAATACTAAAAGATAGAATAAGATGGAGACTTTTCGGCCTGCGGACGCGGCAGATGTACCTCGAAGTTTCCAAAAGCTCTCCCCATCTCAAGTGATGGTAAGCCTGTGCAAAGGTACCTGGATCTGCACATGAAAAACATGTGCAGAAAGGGCATGAGTACACCACAGCGGTACTCAGTAAGTGCCAAGCCTAACCTCGGTCGGGTAGTGACGAGGAAGGTCAGGGCCCTACTGAGGTCAAACATAATATAAAGTTTCAACCTTATGAAATAGACAATATAAATGAATACAACAGTGAAATAAGACAGGTTATACAAGGCAACAACAAATATACAAAGAATAGAGTAAACACAGAAATAAGAACTTAATACCAATAGTAACAACGAGGATCTCCCAGGATACCGTCCTATAGTCCCTTTCATCAATTATCCAGTGGATCTCCCAAGATACCGTTCCATAGTCCAATTATCAATGCACGGGGATCTACCGGAATTTCTGCATTTGCGGCTATGGGACCACATCTGCGGTCCCGCTTCTGTGGACAAAACATCGCATCTGCGACGTTCATTAAAAGGGCCTGGACCGCATCTGCGATCATTATTTCGCATTTGCAAAACCGCTTCTGCGGAATCTGAAGACAAGGTGAGAATCCGCTTTTGAGGACCTCTAAGCTGCTTCTGCGGCTCCGTACTTGCGGGACCCAAACCGCATGTGCGGTTATGACAGGTACCAGCTAAAATCTGCAATCTTTTAACTTTAAAATCTTTCCAGCAACCCTCCGAAATCATCCCGAGGCCCCCGGGACCTCAACCAAAAGCACCAACATCACCTAATACCTTATTCAAACTTGTACCAATCCTTAAAACACCTAAAACAACATCGAAAATTCGAATTAATCCAGGATTTAAGCCTAAGAACTTCAAATTCCCTCGAAATACGCTTTCGATCAAAAAATCTATCAAACCTCGTCCGAATGACTTGAAATTATGCACACACATACCAAATGACATAACGAAACTAGTGCAACTCTCGAAATTCCATTCCGACCCTCGGATCTTAATTTCACTATCGAACCGGAAACTTCCAAAATTCAACTTTTGGCATTTCAAGCTTAATTTAGCTACGGACCTCCAAAACACAATCCGAACACGCTCCCAACCCAAAAATCACCCAACGGAGCTAACGAAACCATCAGATTTCCATTCTGAGGCTATCTTCACACTGTTCCGACTACGGTCAATTTTCAACACTTAAGCTCTCATTTAGGGACTAAATGTCCCAAAACTCCCCGAAACTCAAAATCGAACATCCTGGCAAATCACATTAGCAGAAATAAACTTGGGGAAAATAGTTATTAGGGGATCGGAGTGTTAATTCTTAAGACGATCGGTCGGGTCGTCATATCCTCCTACATTTAAATATTCGTTTGTCCTCGAACGAGCATAGAGACATACCTAAAGTAGTGAAAAGATGAGGGTAACGGCTGCGCATATCTTGCTCGGTCTCCCAAGTCGCCTCCTCGACTGGCTGACCCCGACACTGAACCTTTACTAAAGCAATGTTCTTCGACCTCAACTTCCTGACCTGCCTGTCCAATATAGCCACTAACTCCTCAACATAGGATAGATCCTTGTCCAACTGGACTGAACTGAAATCTATCACCTCTGACGGATCACCGTGATACCCCCGGAGCATCGAAACATGAAATACTGGATGAACCTCTGCCAAGTTGGGAGGTAAGGTGAGCTCATAAGCAACCTCCCCAACACACTTCAATATCTCAAAAGGGCTAATAAACCTCAGACTCAACTTCCCTTTCTTCCCAAATTTCATAATGCCCTTTATAGGCGAAACCCGAAGTAGAACCCGCTCTCTAACCATATAGGAAATATCACGAACCTTCCGGTATGCGTAGTTCTTCTATCTGGAGTGGGCTGTACGGAGTCTATCCTGAATCACCTAAGCCTTCTCCAAAACATCCTGAACCAAATCTGTGCCCAATAGCCTGGCCTCACCCGGCTCAAACCAACCCACCGGAGATCTACACCGCCTACCATATAAAGCCTAATATGGTGCCATCTGAATGTTGAACTGATAGTTTTTGTTGTAAGAAAACTCCGCCAATGGCAAGAACTAATCCCAAGACCCTCCAAACTCAATCACACACGCATGGAGCATAGCTTCAAGAATCTGAATAGTGCGCTCGGATTGTCCGTCTGTCTGAGGGTGAAATGCTGTACTCAACTCTACTCGAGTGCCCAACTCACGCTAAACATACCTCCAAAACTGTGATGTAAATTGAGTACCTCTATCTAAAATAATGGAAACTGGAATATCATGCAGATGAACAATCTCCCAGATATAAATCTCCGCCAACCGCTCCAAAGAATCGGTAGTACACATAGGAATGAAATGAGCGGACTTGGTCAGCCGATCCACAATCACCCAAATAGCATCAAACTTCTTCAAGGTCCATGGGAATCCAACTACAAAGTCCATGGTGATCTGCTCCCACTTCCACTCCGAAATCTGTATCTGCTGAAGCAACCCATCTGGTCTCTGGTGCTCACACTTCACCTGCTGACAGTTGAGGCACCTAGCTACAAACCCAACTATGTCTTTCTTCATCCGCCTCCACCAATAGTACTGCCTCAAATCCTGATACATCTTCGCGGCACCCGGATGGATGGAATACCGCGAACTATGGGCCTCCTCTAGAATCAACTCTCGCAGCCCATCAACATTGGGTACACAAATCCGACCCTGCATTCTCAATACCCCATCGTCACCAATAGTCATATCTTTGGCATCACCGTGTTGAACCTTATCCTTGAGGACAAGCAAATGGGAGTCATCATATTGCCGCTCCCTAACACGGTCAACTAAGGAAGACCGAGAAACCACGCAAGCTAGAACCCGACTGGGTTTCGAAAGATCCAATCTCACAAACTGGCTGGCTAAGGCCTGAACATCCATCGCCATATGCCTCTCCGATGCTGGTAAATATGCCAAACTCCCCAAACTCTCCGCCCGGTGACTCAAGGCATCAACCACTACATTAGCCTTGCCCGGGTGATACAAAATAGTGATGTCATAATCCTTCAACAACTCTAACCACCTCCTCTGGTGCAAATTTAGATCCTTTTACTTGAACAAATGCTGCAAGCTCCGATGGTTAGTATAAATCTCACAGGGAATCCCGTATAAATAATGGCGCCAAATATTCAGGGCGTGAACAATGGTAGCTAACTCAAGGTCATAAACAGGGTAGTTCTTCTCATGTATCTTCAACTGCCTGGATGCGTAGGCAATCACCCTACCGTCCTGCATCAATACCACTCCGCGTCCAACCCTCGAGGCATCACAATAGACTGTATAAGACCCTGAACCAGTAGGAAATATCAAAACTGGGGCTGTAGTCAAAGCTGTCTTGAGATTCTGAAAGCTCACCTCACACTCCTCTGTCCACTGAAATGGAGCACCCTTCTGGGTTAATCTAGTCATAGGGACTGCAATCGATGAAAACCCCTCTACAAAACAACGGTAGTAGCCCGCCAAGCCAAGGAAACTGCGAATCTCTTTAGCTAAGGACGGTCTGGACCAATTCTGCACGGCCTCTACCTTCTTTGGATCCACCCGAATGCCCTCACTCGACACCACATGGCCTAAGAATGCCACTGACTCCAACCAAAACTCACATTTTGAAAACTTCGCATATAACTTCTTCTCTCTCAGAGTCTGTAGCATAATCCTCCGGTGATGCTCATGATCTTCCCAACTCTGGGAATACACCAAAATATCATCAATAAAAACAATGACAAATGAGTCAAGATAGGGTCGGAACACACTGTGCATCAAATGCATAAAAGCTGTTGGGGCATTGGTCGGCCCAAATGACATAACAAGAAACTCGTAATGACCATACCGAGTCCTGAAGGCATCTTCGGGATATCTGGCTCCCGAATCTTCAACTAATGGTACCCTGAGCGCAAATCAATCTTAGAGAACACCCGTGTGCCCTGAAGCTGGTCAAATAGATCATCAATATGAGGCAAAGGATAACGGTTCTTCACTGTAACCTTATTCAACTGGCAATAATCGATGCACATACGCATAGAACCATCATTTTTCTTCACAAACAAGACAGGAACACCCCAAGGTGAAACACTGGGTCGAATAAAGCCTTTATCAAGCAATTCCTGTAACAGATCCTTCAACTCCTTCAACTCAGGAGGAGCCATATGATACGAAGGAATAGAAATGGGTTGAGTGCCCAACAACAGATCAATGCCAAAATCAATATCTCTATCAGGTGGCATGCTTGGAAGATCAGTTGGAAACACATCGGGATAATCCCGTACTACCGGGACTGAATCAACGGAAGGGGTATCAATACTGACATCTCTCACATAATCTAAATACACGTCGCACCCCTTCTCAACCATACACTAAGCTTTAAGGAAAGAGATAACTCTACTAGGAGTGTGATCTAAAGTACCACTCCACTCCACATGCGGTATACCTAGCATAGCCAGCGTCACGGTCTTGGCGTGACAATCAAGAATAGCAAAATGGGGTGACAACCAGTCCATTCCCAAAATAATATCAAAATCAACCATGCCGAATAGCAATAAATCGGCTCTGGTCTCAAAACAACGAATAGTAACCCAACATGACCGATAAACGCGGTCCACAATAAGAGAATCTCCCACAGGATTAGAAACATAAACAGGAGAATTCAAAGAGTCTCGGGGTACACCCAAATGCGGAGTAAAATAAGAAGACACATAAGAATAAGTAGAGCGTGGATCGAATAGAACCGATGCATCTCTATGACAAACCATAACAATACCTGTGATGACAAAATCAGAGGCAACAACCTCGGTACGAGCAGGAAGGGCATAGTATCTGGCCTGGCCTCCCTCTTGAGGGCGACCTCTACCTCCCCGACCTCAACCTCTAGCTGGTTGAGCAGGTAGGGTAGCAACTAGAGCTGTAATCATAGCCTGTGAACTCTGCGGGGCACATTGTGGCTTTAGAAGTCTGTGGATGTGCAATCCTCCCAAGTCTAAGGCAATCCCTCACCACGTGGAGTGTGTCACCACACTTAAAATAAGATCTAGGAGGACGTGGTGGCTGTGACTGGCTAGGGCCAGGTCTGCTGGACTGACCTCTGAAAGCACCCCGCATAGGAGGCATGCTAGAAACCGGTGGTGCATAATAAGGCTCCTGAGATCTAGGAGGATGTGGAGCACTGCTGGCTACTGGAAGAGCTGAATGAACAGGGCGACACATATAACCCCTACCTTAATGACCTGCAGCTGGGGTACGGGCACCAGAATAATGGCCCGACTTTCAAGACCTCTTGGCCTCCCTCTCCTCTCTTTCTCCCTAACATGCATACCCTCAATCCTTCTAGCAATGCTCACCACCTACTGGTAAGAAATTTCCATCTCCAACTCTCGAGCCATACTAGATTTGATGGGTGGGATAAGGCCCTCAATGAACCAGTGAACCCTCTCACGGACAGTAGTAACCAAGGTCGGTGCATGCCTAGCCAATCTAGTGTAATGGATAACATACTCTAAAACAGTCATAGAACCCTGGCGCAAATGCTCAAACTCTGCGCGCCACGCTTCCTTGAGGCTTTGAGGAACAAACTCTCTAAGGAACAGCTCTGAGAACTGAATCCAAGTCAGTGAAGCAGCCTCGTCTGGACTATCTAACTCATATGTGTGCCACCACTCATAGGCAGCTTCCCGAAGCTGGAAAGCAGTGAAGGAAACCCCGCTCGATCCTGATATACCCATAGTGCGAATGATACGGTGGCACTCCTCCAGAAATCCCAGTGCATCATCTGATGCTAGTCCACTGAATACTGGAGGATCATACTTCTTGAACCTCTCAAGTCTCCGCTGCTCATCCTCTAAAGCAGCTGCCTCATCCTCGGGCTGAACTGGCATTGTAGGCGGTGCTGGAATGATCTCTGGGACTTGCTCAACATGCACTCACTGCTCAGGAGTGCGGGTGGCGGGAGTCTATGCTCCTCCCCTGGCCTGGGATATGGCTACAACAAGGGGAAGCAGCCCTGCCTGAGCCAAGGTGGTGTACATACTCATGAACTATGCCAGAGTCTCCTGAAGGGCTGAAGTAGTAGTGCAAGTAGGAGTGTCAGGTGCCTGGGCTCCGGCTGGATCCGCTGGTGGTACCTCGGCAGCAGCTCGTGCAGGTTCTCTGGCTGCACCACGTGCGCGTCCTCGGCCTCTACTCTGGCCCTGGCCTCAGGCGGCTGCAGTAGGGGGCGCGAGTGCCTGATCATCTCGAGTAGCACGTGTCCTCACCATCTGTGAGAGGATAGAAGACAGAAGTTTAGAATTGTGGTGTCAAAATATTGCACGACAAGGAAATCAAAAGAAGTGGAAATTTTCCTAACAGTTACACAACCTCTCATAGATAAGTACAGACGTCTTCGTACCGATCAGCGAGACTCTAATAAACCGGCATGTGTTCTGTGACTCCTATGAACCTAGAGCTTTGATACCAACTTGTTACGACCCCAGTTCACCCTTCGTGAACTGTTGTGATAGTGCCTAGTATCTACGACTAGGTAAGCCTAACAATGTGGAAAAATAAATATAAACTTGCGGAAAGGTAAATCAAAAGCTAGGAATAACCAAGTGAAAGCAGTATATAGGATGCCACTCGGCATATACAACACAACATCTCAAACTTCTACATCTCTATCCCATAACTCGGAAACTCACGGGAACACAAGCTAAAGGAAATACAGTAGAATGCTTTATCTCTAGAAGGTCTACAACAACAATACGATAGAAGGCTAAATACTAAAAGATAGAATAAGATGGAGAGTCTTTGGTTTGCGGACGCGGTAGATGTACCTCGAAGTCTCCAAAAGCTCTCCCCGTCTCAAGGATGGTAAGCCTGTGCGGAGGTACCTGGATTTGCACATGAAAAACATGTGCAAAAAGGGCATGAGTACACCACAACGGTACTCAGTAAGTGCCAAGCCTAACCTCCGTTGGATAGTGACGAGTACACGCTCATCACCTTACGCACAAGGCAATTCAGTTACCAAATATATCAAATCCTAAGGGGAGGTCCCCCACAAAAAGTTAGACAAGCCACTTACCTCGAACTGGCTTAGAATCAACTCGAAACCACACTTTTGCCACGAGTATCCGACTCCAAATAGCCCAAATCTATTCAATTCAATTGCATATTGTAAATAACACTTCACGTAACTGGTTCTACAATTACATTCTAAGCTAACACGCGAAATTATGTAAAATGACCAAAACACCCCTCAGGCCAATGTCTCGGAATCGGGTGAAATTTATATTTTCAGAAATCTCGTACTCTCACGAGTGTATACATAACAAGAACACTAAAATCAGAGTTCAAATGACCCTCAAATCTTCATTTAAAGGTCTCTTAAACTCAAGCCCTAATTACCCATTTTTCCCAAAATTCTCACCATTAATTAGGTCATTAATCACATAGAAACGGGTTATGAAGTCAAGAACGTTACCTCCCAGTGATTTCCCTTTGTTTTCCTCAAAAAACCCCTCTTAGAAGTCTCAAACCTGGATGAAAATGGTGGAAGAATAGCCAATTTTTGCAAAGGCAACTATTTATATGTTCTGCCCAAGCATTTCCGCATTTGCGGCTATGGGACCGCATTTGTGGTCCAGCTTCTGCGGACAAAACATCACATCTGCGACTTTCATTAAAAGGTCCAGGACCGCATCTGCGATCACTATTACGCATTTGTGAAACCGCTTATGCGGTATAACTTCCGCTTCTGCGGAATCTGAAGACAAAGCAAGAATCCGCTTCTGCAGTCCTCTACGCCGCTTCTACGGCTCCGCACCTGCGGGACCCAAATTGCAGGTGTGGTTATGACAGGTACCAGCTAAAATCTACAATCTCTTAACTTCAAAATCTTTCTGGCAACCCTCCAAAATCATCCCGAGGCCCCCGGGACCTCAACCAAAAGCACCAACATCACCTAATACCTTATTCAAACTTGTACAAATCCTTAAAACACCTAAAACTACATCGGAAACCCAAATTAATCAAGGATTTAAGCCTAAGAACTCCAAATTACCTCGAAATACTCTTTCGATCAAAAAGTCTATCAAACTCGTCCGAATGACCTGAAGTTTTGCACACACATCCCAAATGACATAATGAAACTACTGCAACTCTCGGAATTCCATTCCGACCCTCGGATCAAAATCTCACTATCAAACCGGAAACTTCCAAAATTCAACTTTCGGCCTTTCAAGCCTAATTTAGCTACGGACCTCCAAAACACAATTCAAACACGCTCCCAACCTAAAAATCACCCAACAGAGCTAACAGAACAATCAGATTTCCATTCCGATGTCGTCTTCACACTATTACAACTACGGTCAACTTTCTAACACTTAAGCTCTCATTTAGGGACTAAGTGTCACATAACTCCCCGAAACTCAAAATCGTACATCCTGGCAAATCACATTAGCAGAAACAAACTTGGGGAAATAAGTTAATAGGGGATCAGGGTATTAATTCTTAAGATTACCGGCCTGGTCGTCACAGAAATTATGAAAAGTGAATATGAGGCGGTACCTCGGTTGTGATTCTTATTATATACGAGGCGATACCTCGTTTGTGATTCTTGTTGTTTATCTCATGTTGTAAAGAGTTATTGGTGGAACACTTCTTGTTACTTTTTATTCTTCTCTACCTTTTCGGTTTTGTCCATATTTGTCTATTATGGTTCTCTTTAATTGCTTCCTTTATGTTATCTCTATAATTACAATTCTGTCATTAGTCTATGTTATTAACTTGTTTCATATTAATTATTCTATGTTATTAACTTGTTTCATATTATTTATTCCTCCTACCTCTATTACTTCTCATTATTATGTTTTCATTCTATTTATTATGTCCTAGTAGGTGTCTTGACATGTCCTCTTCACTACTATACTGAGGTTAGGCTTGATACTTACTGGGTACCATTTTGGTGTACTCATATTATGCTTCTACACATCCTTTTGTGTAGATCCAGGTATGTCTGCCCGTGCTGGTCATTAGTGTTTAGTTGTAGTTGTCATTCAGAGACTTCAAGGTATACCAGCTCGACGTTCGTAGGCCTCGAAGTCACCTTCCCTTATCTTTCATTATGTTGTATTTCTTATTTAGACAGTGTTGTAGTAGATATTCCAGATTATTCTGTAGAGCTTGTGGCTTAGTTCTACCGGTTTTGGGAGAGATATTGTTGAGAACTTATTTTGGGAGTTAATTTGAGTTTATCAGTCTTACTTTAGTATTTCTATGGATTATTTTTGTTAAGTTATTATTAAATGTTAGGCATACATAGTCTTAGAGACTAGGTTCCATTATGACATCCTAAGGTGAGAAATTTTGGTTGTGATATTATTAAACTTGTAAGAATGTTCAGATTGTAGCCTGAGGGGCTCGGGTGAGTATCAGACACGATGCACATGGTCTTGGCTTAGCTGAGAATTTGTTGCTAGCGTTAATCTATAGGTCTAGCATTTTGAAGTACCTATTCACAAATGCGAGAATCGTATTTACGAAACCAAACTCTCATTTGTGATACTGGAGGGGGATAGGTCAGCTTCGCTTTTGTGAACCTCTATTCGTATTTGCGAAGCTCTATTCGTATTTGCGAAGGTGGAGGTCTTTTCTTTTGTAAGGGTTTGTCGTATTTTCGATTGTGAGGGAATTAGGGGTAGCTTCACATTTTCGAAGTTGTGTTCGCATTTGCGGACTGCCCATGGTTTGCCTTTGCGATGAATTAATTGTTTTGGCGATGTTGGAGGCTCATATACTGGTTTTCAATTGCGATCAGTTGTTCGCTTTTGTGAACGTCGAATTTTCGATATCTACAACTAGGAAAAATGTGAAAATTTTGGGACATAGTTCATTTCACACCATTTTTGAATCCTAGACTCCATAAAGGCGTTTTTTGGAGAGTAATTTCTTCACAAATCAATGGTTAGTAATCCTAATTTATTTTCATTCAATTTTTATTACTTTTTCATGAATTTCATCATCAAATATAAGAATTTCAAAGTATAAATTTGGGATTTTGTAAACTGAGGTCGGATTTCAAAATAAATCATATATCCGGCTCGGGGGTGAATGGATAATCGAGATTTGATCTTAGTTTCGCATTTCGACCGCGTTTGCCCGATTTGACTTTCTGTTGACCTTTTAAATTATGTTAAAGATTGAACATTTTTCATACGAGGGTAGTTTTTAATGCTTGTTTTACTTATTTGAATAATATTTGACTAGATATGATTAGTTTGGAGTTTTGTTCCAACGAAAAAGCCGTGTTGGATTGTTGATTGTTTTATGGAAAGAGGTAAGTGACTTGTTTAACCTTGATTTGCGGAAAATAGGGTAGAATCGACTCTATTTGCTATGCCATCTATATGTTGGGGGTGACGTATATGCAAGATAACAGATGTATATGCGTTGGCCTTGGGATAAGCATGCGGGCAAAATTAGCCTTATTTGTTTAATGTTTGGAACACTCCTCAAATTTTAATTTTTTTAAGACACCCTAGATATAGAATTTAATTTTTATAATCTTAAATTATACTTCTATTACATATTTAAATTCTTGTGATTGATTTTGAATTACTTTTCTATTTATAAATAATTGGACATACAATTAAGGAAAATATTAACATTTTTTTTATATTATTAATCATTAAAAGTGAGTTATAAAAAAAAGGGGGAAACAAACTAAGCTTTTAAGAATTTGGGCTTAAAGCCCATATATCACTCCTCTGCCTCACGACCAAAACAAACCAAAGGCATAAAGCCTTGATGAAAGTCAAAACAAACACAAAAGCTTAAGAAACAATTTTATAGAGGAAAGCACGCACACACGGAAGTAAGAAACAGAAGCAGCGAATAAGTCACGCAGTCAACGGAAAACCTAGGGTTCTTTACAAATCACTTATTCTTGAACTCAGGTATATAAAATTCCCCATTGTCAATTATTCTAAAGTAGTAATAGTTAAGAATTGAATAGTTAATTCCCTTCTTCCTCTATATCATCAATAAATTTCATAATTAGGTGTAGTACTTTAAAATTGATTAAAATGCACTGGTTGTTGTAGAATCGATTATTTGACGGGTATAAATTGGACTGGGGTCAACCTATTGGCTCAAGGAGTTTTGAGGTGAGTTGATATAACCCTTTACTAAAGTGGTTTAACTCACAAAAGCATGCATACAATGTGTTTGATGAATTGCTTAAAAGAGTTTATCTTTATTTAATTAGAGCGAGTGAGTACCCATTAATTTAGAATTGTTCTAGCAAAAGTTTAGATGATCTATTATGCTATATGTGCTTAAATTTTCAGATTTTTGTGTTGTTCTTATATGCTATTTTCATGTTGAAAATTATGAAGAAGAAAGAATCTTTGGAAATATTTTTATATGTTTATTTCATTCTTATGTCATGCTTTACATTTAAGGACACCAATATGAGCATGTACCTAATGTTCTATAAAGAAAAGATTTAGACTTGAAAAGTCAAAAGAAGAAGTTTTAGAAAGAAAAGATTTTTGGGGAGTATCCTTTGTTCTGAGAAGGGGTCATCGTCCAGGCCGAGGGTCCTGACCAAGGCGTTGACTTTCTGAAACTACTTGTGCCAAAGTAGGGAGCATACGAGCTGAGGGTCTCGTTGTTGAGAATTTACTTAGCCATGCTAAGGTATGATACATGAGCGCTGAGAACCATGAAGCGAGTGACACCTCGTGGATTGGGCCTATTCGATCAGGTTGGGATCGAACCCGTGCCGATCACACGGTGATTGAGACAGAATTAAGTCAGGATAGTTGGAACTCCCAAAGTATAAAGTAAAGTATTTTTTTTAAGAAAGAAAGAAAAAAAGAATTCCTTTTAGAATATTCATGAATTGCTATTATGCAATTATTTTAGAATTATTCTTATAAGCTTTATGCTTTACATGCATTTAGAACCTTTGCTCATAATGTATATGTTATTAAAGTTTCTCCCCCTGTTGTTGAGACTCACTGAGTACAGTGGATGGTACTGACGTTCTCTTTTGGGAACATATGTTGGTCTGCGGTACAACGTAGGAACAGGATTTGCAGGCGAGCAGGCTACGAGTTAGGACTTCCTTCCCTTCTAGTGATATTGGTGAGCTCCGCTTTTGTTCGTGGAGTATTCTTAGAGTCATTTTAATTTAGCTATTTCTTTGTTTATTTAGAAAACTGGCCAGGAAATCTCATGTCCTGAGCAGTGTGTCAGTTTATCAGTAGAGGCTTCATAGACATAGTCATTGGGTTGAGATTCAGATGTTATTTTATAATAACTTAGCAGTAATTCAGTAGTTACTATGAATAAAGCTTTGAAGTTGATTTATTTAAATATTTGAATTAATCAAAAGTATTTGTTTAGAGTATTGCTTTGTTGCATATAATGTTTGGAGTTAAAATAGGGTTGATAAGCATAGATGGTTTTCTCGGTCATGTTTAGTGATCGAGTGCCGGTCTCAGCTTGTTCAGAAAATGGGTCGTGACAAACTTGGTATCAGAGCCTCAGGTTTATGGATTCCTAGGGGTCTATGAAGCCGTGTTAATAGAGTCTTGTTTGTGTGTATGAAGCGCGCCATACTTATAAACATGAGGATATAATCATTTAGGAAAAGTCTTTTTTTTTCATACTTTAGATCGTGTAATAGAGTCTACCTCTAAGAAATTATCTAATTTATTCGTTTCTCCAAAACTCACAGAAATGACTCGTACTCGCAACTCTAACACCGATACTCAGGATGCTTCTCAAGAAACCATTGCTACTATTGTGGCTCAAGGTAGAAATAAGAAGGCTTCGACTCAGAAAAGGAGGGGAAAATCCACAAAGGATGTCCAAGTACCCCGGGTTGAACAAGAAGAAGGGGTGGAGCATGATGATCCAATACCTCAGGATCCAGTACTGGCCCCAACAGCAGCCCCGGCTCATGCAACTATATCTCCCGAGGTGGGTCAGATGTTTAATGCTGTCAACAGTGCTATGGAGATGTTTAAAGCCTTTATGGCCAACCAGAACGAGAGAAGAGATGAGATTCCACCTCAATTAAATAGACAGAGCAATTCTGAGTCCTCAAGAGTGAATGAATTTTTGAAGTTGAGTCCTCCAGTGTTCCATGGTTCTATAGTTGATAAAGATCCGATGTTGTGGCTGGAGGGTGTCAAGAAAGCCCTCCGAGTGATGAAATCATTTGATGATGAAGCTGTAGAGCTAGCTGCTTACCAGCTTAGAGATGTGGCCGGGGCTTGGTTTGAGATGTGGGAAAAGGAAAGAGATGAAGATGATGGTCCGCCTACTTGGGAAGAATTTGAAGAGGCCTTCATGGCTAACTTTATCCCAGAAGAGGATAGGGAAGCTAAGGCTACAGAGTCCGAACACCTCAAGCAAGGGAATAAAAGTGTGCAAGAGTACTACATGGTATTCATAAGGTTAGCTAAGCATGCTCCTCACATGGTTAAGACTGAAAAAACAAAGATTCGCAGGTTTGTGGGCGGTTTAGCTTACCACATTAAGGATACGACATCAGCTGTAGCAGTAGGGATGGAAGCCTTCTCCTCTGTTGTGGGATTTTCCAAGCACTTAGAGAAAGACAAACAACTATGGAGAGAAGAAAAAGAGCTTAACAAGAAAGCCCATACAACGGGCAGGTTTAATGGTACATCCAGCGGAGGTGGAAGGGATTCCTCTAATAAGGAGTCATTAGTACCAACTCAGTTCAGTCATCAGTCAGGTGGTGGGTCTTCCTTCAGACGTACTCAGAGTAATGGAAATCAGTCTCGCCAGAATCAGAATTTTAGGACATCATCCTCACATAGCCAAAATCATGCTGAGCAACATTCACACCAGCAAAGTCTTTGTGGAACATGTAAGCGGTCATATAAAGGCCAACTGCCCAAAGTTGCGACGTAATCTCAGTGGTGGACCTACTCATCCTTCTAGTTCCTCAGCTACTGCAGTTGCACTACCTCAGGCTTGTGGTTCTCATAATCAGATCGGGTATGGAGCAGGCAGAGGTGCAGACCGAGTTACTCAGGGAGGGGGACAACCCCGTTTGTTTGCTACACTTGATCGTCAGAGTGCAGAGGCATCTGCAGAAGTTATTACAGGTATACTTTTAGTCTGCTCACATAATGCTTATGCCATAATGGATCCAGGTTCAACATTTTCATATGTGACTCCATACTTTGCAATTAACCTCGGACTAGAACCTGAACAACTTAGTGAGCCATTCCTAGTATCTACTCCAGTTGGCGAGTCAGTGAAAGTCACCAGAGTCTATAGAGGCTGTATAGTTTCAGTCCAAGGTCGCAACACCAAAGCTGATCTCATAGAGTTAGAAATGGTGGATTTTGATGTGATCATGGGTATGGATTGGTTTGGATTGTCATGCTAAGATAGTCAGGTTCCAATTTCCAAATGAAGAAGTCTTAGAGTGGAAGGGTAGTTCAGCATCGCTTGTAGGTAAGTTTATTTCTTACCTTAAGGCACAACGAATGATCGGTAAGGGGTGTCTCGCCTATTTGGCTCACATTATTAATCCAGAATCAGAAGCACCAGCTCTTCAGTCAGTGCCAATTGTTAGAGAATTTCCAGAAGATTTCCCAAATGACCTTCCCGGACTTCCTCCCGAAAGAATCATAGACTTCGGCATTGATCTCATGCCAGGCACTCAGCCCATATCTATACCTCCTTATAGGATGGCTCCAACAGAACTTAATGAGTTGAGAGAACAGTTGAAAGACCTTCTTAACAAGGGTTTCATCAGACCGAGTGTTTCACCGTGGGGTGCCCCGGTCCTGTTTGTAAAGAAGAAAGATGGGTCTCTCAGAATGTGTGTCTACTATCGGCAGTTGAATAAAGTTACCATTAAAAACAAGTACCCACTGCCAAGAATTGATGATTTATTTGATCAATTTCAGGGTGCAAAGTACTTTTCAAAAATAGACTTGACGTCGGGGTACCATCAGTTGAGAATCAGAAAAGAGGATATATCTAAAACAGCCTTTAGAACTCGCTACGGGCACTATGAATCTCTAGTGATGTCCTTCGGGTTGACAAATGCTCCAGCTGCATTCATGGACCTCGTGAATAGAGTTTTCAAGCCATTCCTGGATACCTTTATTATTGTGTTTATAGATGATATTTTGGTGTACTCTAAGAGCAAGGATGATCATGCAGAACACCTCAGAATAGCCTTGCAGACCTTGAAGGAGAATGAGCTTTATGCCAAGTTTTCAAAATGTGAGTTCTGGTTGCAGTCAGTGGCGTTCTTAGGCCACGTGGTATCTAGTGAAGGAATAAAAGTACACCCTCAGAAGACAGAAACAGTCAAGAACTGGCCTAGGCCGACAACGCCAACCGAAATCAGGAGTTTCTTGGGGTTAGCTTGCTACTATAGAAGGTTTGTGGAGGGGTTTTCCTCACTTGCAGCTCCATTAACTAAGTTGACTCAGAAAGCAGTTAAGTTCCAATGGTCAGACGCTTGTGAGCAGAGTTTTCAAGAGTTAAAGAAGAGATTGACCACTGCACTTGTGTTAACCTTGCCGACAGGTTCGGGTGGGTTCATAGTGTATTGTGATGCCTCCAGAGTGGGCCTTGGTTGTGTTCTTATGCAAAATGGAAAAGTTATTGCTTATGCTTCCAGGCAGTTAAAGAATCATGAAAAGAACTACCCCACACACGACTTGGAGCTGCAGCAATGGTGTTTGCATTAAAAATATGGCGACACTACCTTTATGGTGAGCATTCTGAAGTGTTTACAGATCACAAAAACCTCCAGTACATTTTCAAGCAAAAAGAACTAAATTTTAGGCAGAGAAGGTGGCTTGAGCTACTGAAAGATTATGACATCAATATCCTCTATCACCCGGGCGAAGCTAATGTGGTAACAGATGCATTTAGTAGGAAGTCAATGGGTGTCTTGGCCCATCTTGCAGTACAAAGGTAATCTTTGGGTTGAAAAATTCAAAAACTAGCAAATGATAGAATTATATTGGATGAGACCGAAGAAGGAGATATAGCTGCTTATGCCTTAGCGCAATCCTCCGTTGTTGTGCATGTTAAGGCTAAGCAAGACGAAGATATGTACTTAGTGAAATTAAAAGAAGGAGTCAGAAGCAAAGAAATCACTACTTTCACTTTAGGAAGTGACAGAGTTTTGAAGTTGAATGATCGGTTATGTGTGCCTGTTGTAGATGGTCTTAGGAAGGCCATAATGGAGGAAGCTCACAGTTCGAGGTACTCTATCCACCCAGGTGCTACCAAAATATATCTAGATTTGAAAGAGTTGTATTGGTGTAAAGGCATTAAGAAACAAGTAGCAGATCACGTGGCTAAATGTTTAAATTGCCAACAAGTCAAAGCCGAGCACCAGAGGACTGGTGGCTTGGCTCAAGACATAGAGATACCACAGTGGAAGTGGGAGATGATTAATATGGATTTCGTAGTAGGTCTACCTCGCACATACCATAAACATGATTCAATTTGGGTTATTGTAGATCGACTGACAAAGTCCGCGCATTTTCTACCAGTAAAGACGACAGACTCCGCAGAGCAGTATGCGCAATTGTACATCAAAGAAATAGTCCGACTGCATGGTACTCTAGTTTCAATCATATCTGACAGAGGCCCTCAGTTCACGGCGCATTTTTAGCAGGCATTTTATAAAAGATTAGGTACCATGGTCAATTTAAGCACCGCTTTTCATCCACAGACCGATGGCCAGGCAGAAAGGACAATTCAGACTCTCGAAGATATGCTGCGTGCGTGTGTTATAGATTTTGGAGGTAATTGGGATGATCACTTTCCACTTATATAATTTGCTTACAATAACAGCTATCAGGCCAGCATTGGTATGGCTCCCTATGAGGCGTTGTATGGGCGGAGATATAGGTCTCCAGTGGGTTGGTTTGAACCAGCAGAGGTGCCAGTGATTGGTCCAGAGTTTGTTTCTGAGGCCTTGGAAAAAGTTCAGCTAATTAGAGAAAGACTTAAAGCGGCTCAGAGTCGTCAAAAATCCTATTCTGACAAGAGGCATCGTGATTTAGAGTTCATGGTTGGTGATAAGGTGTTTTTGAAAGTTTCACCGATGAAAGGAGTTATGAGGTTTGGTAAGAAAGGGAAACTTAGCCCTAGATTTATCGGACCTTATGAAATTCTAGAAAAGAAAGGAAATGTGGCTTATAAGCTAGCGCTACCCGTTGAGTTGTCCTCTATTCATCCTGTCTTTCATGTGTCTATGCTTAGAAAGTACATTCATGATGAGTCGCATATAATACCTCTGATACTATAGAAGATAAAGAAGGCTTGACTTATGAAGAGGTACCTATAGAAATTCTCGATAGGCAAGTAAGAAAGTTGAGAACAAAAGATTTAGCATCGGTAAAAGTTTTGTGGAGTAATCATGATTCAAAAGAGGCTACATGGGAGGTCGAGAAAGATATGAGAAAGAAATATCCATATTTATTTGAGAAAAAAAGGTATGTGAACCTAAGTTCGGTTTTACATTTATATTTCATTTATTAAATACAAGTTAGCAAGTGTTTATGTCCTTCCTAGATTATATTTAGTTGTCGTAGTGAATTAGTTTATGTCAGAGTATATTTTATTCATTAAAGTGATTTACTTTTGCTAAAGTGTTGTGTTTTAGATTTTTGTTAGTTATTGTGGTACCTCCTTGCCGGAATATGAGTAATTAATTTTTGAGTTGTGTATGGTGCCTATGAATGGCCTGTTATAGTATATTTGGTTGTTGTTGGTGTAGTTGAGGTATTTGTGAAAGGGATATTTTTGGATAGTCCAATTTACAAGGGAAACTCTGCCGAAATTTTTGAAAAATTTAGGGAGTTGCCAAAATTTTGAGCCCCTTGGAAAAGTGAGTAGTGCTAAGAAAACTTAAGAGGTTCAAGGACTTACGGAATAATTGTTAGCTTAAGAAAAAGGCCCTAGTAACATTCGAGGATGAATGTTTTTAAGGAGAGAAGATTATAACACTCCTCAAATTTAATTTTTTTTTAAGACACGCTAGATATAGAATTTAATTTTTATAATCTTAAATTATACTTCTATTACATATTTAAATTCTTGTGATTGATTTTGAATTACTTTTCTATTTATAAATAATTGGACATACAATTAAGGAAAATATTCATATTTTTTTTATATTATTAATCATTAAAAGTGAGTTATAAAAAAAAGGGGGAAACAAACTAAGCTTTTAAGAATTTGGGCTTAAAGCCCATATATCACTCCTCTGCCTCACGACCAAAACAAACCAAAGGCATAAAGCCTTGATGAAAGTCAAAACAAACACAAAAGCTTAAGAAACAATTTTACAGAGGAAAGCACGCACACACGGAAGTAAGAAACAGAAGCAACGAATAAGTCACGCAGTCAACGGAAAACCTAGGGTTCTTTACAAATCACTTATTCTTGAACTCAGGTATATAAAATTCCCCATTGTCAATTATTCTAAAGTAGTAATAGGTAAGAAGTGAATAGTTAATTCCCTTCTTCCTCTATATCATCAATAAATTTCATAATTAGGTGTAATACTTCAAAATTGATTAAAATGCACTGGTTGTTGTAGAATCGATTGTTTGACGGGTATAAATTGGACTGGGGTCTACCTATTGGCTCAAGGAGTTTTGAGGTGAGTTGATATAACCCTTTACTAAAGTGGTTTAACTCACAAAAGCACGCATACAAGGTGTTTGATGAATTGCTTAAAAGAGTTTATCTTTATGTAATTAGAGCGAGTGAGTACCCATTAATTTAGAATTGTTCTAGAAAAAGTTTAGATGATCTATTATGCTATATGTGCTTTACATTTAAGGACACCAATATGAGCATGTACCTAATGTTCTATAAAGAAAAGATTTAGACTTGAAAAGTCAAAAGAAGAAGTTTTAGAAAGAAAAGATTTTTGGGGAGTATCCTTTGTTCTGAGAAGGGGTCATCGTCTAGGCCGAGGGTCCTAACCAAGGCGTTGACTTCCTGAAACTACTTGTGCCAAAGTAGGGAGCATACGATCCGAGGGTCTCGTTGTTGAGAATTTACTTAGCCATGCTAAGGTAAGATACATGAGCGCTGAGAACCATGAAGCGAGTGACACCTCGTGGATTGGGCCTATTCGATCAGGTTGGGATCGAACCCTTGCCGATCACACGGTGACTGAGACAGAATTAAGTTAGGATAGTTGGAACTCCCAAAGTATAAAGTGAAGTATTTTTTTTAAGAAAAAAAGAAAAAAAGAATTCCTTTTAGAATATTCATGAATTGCTATTATGCAATTATTTTAGAATTATATTTATAAGCTTTATGTTTTACATGCATTTAGAACCTTTGCTCGTAATGTGTATGTTATTAAAGTTTCTCCCCCTGTTGTTGAGACTCACTGAGTACAGTGGATGGTACTGAAATTCTCTTTTGGGAACCTACGTTGGTCTGCGGTACAACGTAGGAACCGGATTTGCAGGCGAGCAGGCTACGAGTTAGGACTTCCTTCCCTTCCAGTGATATTGGTGAGCTCCGCTTTTGTTCGTGGAGTATTCTTAGAGTCATTTTCATTTAGCTATTTCTTTGTTTATTTAGAGAACTGGCCAGGAAATCTCATGTCCTGAGCAGTGCGTCAGTTTATCAGTAGAGGCTTCATAGACATAGTCATTGGGTTGAGATTCAGATGTTATTTTATAATAACTTAGCAGTAATTCAGTAGTTACTACGAATAAAGCTTTGGAGTTGATTTATTTAAATATTTGAATTAATCAAAAGTATTTGTTTAGAGTATTGCTTTGTTGCATATAAAGTTTGGAGTTAAAATAGGGTTGATAAGCATAGATGGTTTGCTCGGTCATGTTTAGTGATCGAGTGCCGGTCTCGGCTTGTTCAGAAAATGGGTTGTGACAAACTTGGTATCAGAGCCTCAGGTTTATGGTTTGATGAATTGCTTAAAAGAGTTTATCTTTATGTAATTAGAGCGAGTGAGTACCCATTAATTTAGAATTGTTCTAGAAAAAGTTTAGATGATCTATTATGCTATATGTGCTTTACACTTAAGGACACCAATATGAGCATGTACCTAATGTTCTATAAAGAAAATATTTAGACTTGAAAAGTCAAAAGAAGAAGTTTTAGAAAGAAAAGATTTTTGGGGAGTATCCTTTGTTCTGAGAAGGGGTCATCGTCCAGGCCGAGGGTCCTGACTAAGGCATTGACTTCCTGAAACTACTTGTGCCAAAGTAGGGAGCATACGAGACGAGGGTCTCGTTGTTGAGAATTTACTTAGCCATGCTAAGGTAAGATACATGAGCGCTGAGAACCATGAAACGAGTGGCACCTCATGGATTGGGCCTATTCGATCAGGTTGGAATCGAACCCGTGCCGATCACACGGTGACTGAGACAGAATTAAGTCAGGATAGTTGGAACTCCCAAAGTATAAAGTGAAGGATTTTTTTTAAGAAAGAAAGAAAAAAAGAATTCCTTTTAGAATATTCATGAATTGCTATTATGCAATTATTTTAGAATTATTCTTATAAGCTTTATGCTTTACATGCATTTAGAACATTTGCTCGTAATGTATATGTTATTAAAGTTTCCCCCCCTGTTGTTGAGACTCACTGAGTACAGTGGATGGTACTGACGTTCTCTTTTGGGAACCTACGTTGGTCTGCGGTAGAACATAGGAACCGGATTTGCAGGCGAGCAAGCTACGAGTTAGGACTTCCTTCCCTTCCAGTGATATTGGTGAGCTCCGCTTTTGTTCATAGAGTATTCTTAGAGTCATTTTCATTTAGCTATTTCTTTGTTTATTTAGAGAACTGGCCAGGAAATCTCATGTCCTGAGCAGTGCGTCAGTTTATCAGTAGAGGCTTCATAGACATAGTCTTTGGGTTGAGATTCAGATGTTATTTTATAATAACTTAGCAGTAATTCAGTAGTTACTACGAATAAAGCTTTGGAGTTTATTTATTTAAATATTTGAATTAATCAAAAGTATTTGTTTGAGTATTGCTTTGTTGCATATAAAGTTTGGAGTTATAATAGGGTTGATAAGCAGAGATGGTTCGCTCGGTCATGTTTAGTGATCGAGTGCCGGTCTCGACTTGTTCAGAAAATGGGTCGTGACAATGTTAGTTCTCTGTTATGTCTTCCATGCTTTAGATGAATTGTTTCATTTTTTAATTTCTCATATTCATGTTAATTTCTATGTTGAATTGTTAAATGGTTGTTGGTGCTAATTGTTGGAAGATTTTCATACGATGAGTTGTGTTCAAATTCTATGATTGATGTTGAATTTGCTTCCCACCTCACTTGCTATTTTGTTATATGTGATTTCTTGGCGAGGAATAGTGAAATGTACGAAGGGTGTTGTTGTGCATTTATATATTGATATTATTTCTTGAGTGAACGTGAGGATATGCACGAAGAATGTTTCCGTGCTTGTTATTATTTTATAATGTGAGGATGAGAGTAAAAGCACGAAGGGTGATGCCGTACAATTTTGTTGATTTCATACTCTTTACCTTGATATTTGGAATGTGGACTTGGCCTTGTGGTTTCGTTATTTATATTTGAATGAAGCTTACTCAGTGACACTTTACTTTGTGCTTCTATTTTATGCTCTTTTACTTGTGTCTCCCTTCCACTTGTCATTATCCCGTTGTTATATTTGATACTCTATCTGTTATTTTATTATTTCTTGATATATAACTGCACGGGTTTATTGTAGGTGTCTCATCTTAGCCTTGTCACTACTTTGTCGGGGTTAGACTCGATACTTACTGAGTACTTTGGGTCAGTTGTATTCATACTATAATTATGCACTTCTTGTGCATATTCGGATATTGATACCAATAGAGTCCTGAGAAGTGCTTAGCAGATACCGAGCAAGTGATTCGAGGTAGAGCTGCATTTTGTTTGTAGGCCTTGAGTTATCTTCTTACTTCTATTGTACTTTTTCTATTTTTTGGACAATGTTGTATTTCTTTCAAAATAGTGTGTCTAGTAAACTCTATAAGCTCTTATACTTGTGACTCCATATCTTGGGATAATATACGTTAAATGTTGGTTTTTGACTATTATGTATATTTTCGAGCTGCTTTTACGCTATGTTATTATTCGGTGATTAGTCATTTATTGCAGTTATTTCATATTATATATTTTGTGTTGGCTTGCATACCAAGAGAAGATAGGGGCCATCATGACCACAATTGGTTAGGATTTTGGGTCGTGACAAGTTGGTATCAGAGCCCTAGGTTGCATTGGTCTCACGAGTCATGAGCAAGTTTAATAGAGTCTTTATTATTGGTTCGGAGACATTTGTACTTATCATCTAGAGGATATAAGGCTTTAGGAAATTTTACTTTTGTGCGATTTTGTTCTATCACTATGTTTTAATCATTACTCCCTTATTCTCTCACCAATGGTGAGGCCTCGTACATCATCCGTAGTTGATCAGGAGCTGGAGCCCCAGATTGTAGCCACTACTAGGGGTAGAGGCCGAGCCAAAGGTAGAGATAGAGTCAGAGGCAAAGCTCAGCCTAGAGCACATGAAGCGACACCCGTTGTTGAGCCTCAAATAGAGCACGATGATGAGATCCCTGTTCCGATAGAGCCAGTGGGACAAACTCACATCCCATAGGGGTTCCTCGCTATCCTAATGCTTCAAATGCCTTAGTCTATATGATTGGACTCATAGAGAGTATGGCTTTGGACGGTGTGTTTCCTATAGCACCAACCGTTTCTCAGGCGGGGGAGGAGCCCAGACTCCTACTACTACACTCCAGAGAAGATGGCTCACGGTTATTAGACCCCAGTAATTTTACCAGTTGGGGCAGTTCAGCCTGTTATTGCTATTCTAGCCAGGGGACAGACCCACAATGTCAGTTGATGAGTTGAAGAGGTTGGATAGTTTCACTAAGTTGTATCCCCCTCACATTAGTGGTACACCTTTTGAGGACCCCCAGGACTTCTTGGATCGCTGCCATGAGATTTTGCTCAAGATGTGTATAGTGGAGTACAACAAAGTTAATTTCACCACATTTTAGATGCATGGTTATGCGAAGAGATGGTGCAGGTGTATGTGTAAGGCCTGCGAGTGGGATCACCTCCTCTCACATGGGATCAGTTCTCGTAGTTGTTCTTGGAGAAGTTTATTTCCTTCACTCAAAGAGGGGAGTTGGTTAATTCAAGTACCTTCAGCAGGGTAGTATGACTACTACTCAATATGAGACTATAGTTGTGGATTTGTCATGCCATGGAGCTATCCTGATCCCTACTGAGAAAGAGAAGGTGCGGAGGTTTATTAAGGGTCTTACCTACATCATTAGCACTATGCTATATATGTGTAGATCTGAGGCACGTCATAAAGTTTTCCCCAAGTCACATAGCACTATGCCACAACGGGGTACTCGTGCCATAATTCAGGCACTGATGGCTCCCCCACCTGCACAACCAGTTATAGGAGGGGTTCAAGTAGCCCGAGGTGGAGGCCTTTTAGTTATAGGTGGAGGCCAGTCGGTGCGAGGTCGTCCTATAGGTGGAGAACAATTTGGTAGGGGCTCATCCACGTTGTTATGCATTTCTAGTTAGGCATGAGGCGGAGTTGTCTGATTTAGTTATTACAGGTATTATCTCAGTTTGTCATAAAGATGCTTTTGTGTTGTTTGATCTGGGTTCTATATATTCTTATTTGTCTTCATATTTTTCTTTACATTTGTGTATGCCTACAGATATGCTATGATTCCAGAACATTATGCAAACACGACGTCAAGGAGAGAAAGTAATGGTTCCTGCCCGGGATATTTTTGATAAATAAGGAGCTAGTGCGAGAGTTAAGTTAAGACAAATGAAATAACCAAAGAAAGATTATGCGGAATATTTATATGAGAATGGACCAATGAGTAGTTAGTAGTTAGTTCAGGAAAAGCCTAGTTATGGCTAGACAAGAGGATACAGACAAATCAACATATCGTGCAAGATAAACATAGTAAAACCCAACATAGGGAATTCAGTCTCGCAGATATGACATCGTGACCCTTGAGAAATATTCAGATAGGAGTTGGGGTAGTTAAAGGTACCGTATGAGTGTTACAGAAATAAAAGAGAGTCCCACTGGGAAGACAATCAAAACTTCAGTTTAGAAGCAACCGTACGAGCACATGAGTGTGAAGGTAAGTAACTAGGGATAATTATATGCAAGGAAGGACATCAAAAGGTCCATCGAGTATGCAATGTAATAAGCTCCCAGCTTTACAAGAGTCAAAGTATCCTCCATAAATACTACAATAAAAGACCAGTTGAGCAAATAAGGAAGAAGGCTTCACTCTAAGCACAGTGACCTAAAAAGGAAATGGTCGTGTAATAACAGTCTCACAACAACAATGTATGCACTCCATAAGAAAGTGGTAGCTATCGTGGCAAATGAAGGGGAAGTAAAATCAAAAGTAATATTCGAGATCATATGAGTTGTACGAAAATTCTGGCATGCGTGGGAACTAAGATAAACTAAGTATTCATGCAACAAGGAGGTAGAACATTGAGAAGGAACAAAAAAAATTATTCAATCGATGATCGAGAATTAGTTATGGACACACTTAAGATTTCTGAGTATTATCTGCGCAACATATGTGTTGACAATCATACAGTCGCAGGAGACTCCGGTATAAGTAAAAAAAGAAGGAATTGTGTCCAAGTCATAGACAAAGGATTGAATTGTTAAAAGATTGTGTCATGGATATTTCATAGCATCTATCGAAGGTTAAATTAATAACTTATACCATGAGTCGTAGATCGAAAGATAGATTAAACCTATATAAAGGTTGATCAGAGGGAAGAGGAAACTAAAAAGTTACATCAACTAAGTAAATCAGGAGTTTGATTATTGGACCCAGAAAATTATAGACATCATGATTGAGAACATTGCAGAATCACTCTTAATATCAGAGGTATAAGAGACATAGTACAATAGCCATATTCTATAATGGTTCTACGATAAATCCAGTTCGAAGAGTACCAGCCCCATAAGAAGTCAGTATGAAGCTCCCACCCAGAGGTGTAAGTATTTTAGTAGAGCTTCGAGTTGTGGATGTGAATTATACCTATGTGGAAGGGAGGTCGTGAAAGAAATAGAAGATGTGATGCGAGATTTTAAGGTAAGTAAGGTAAATGTGAACAACGTACATGATACTCAGATGTAGAAGGTTGTTGTGAATAGTCAAAACTTCAGATAGAAGGCTAGAACCGCTGGGATTCAGTATCATTAGCGATGTCGACAGTGGCGTATCTTCCGGCCTATGGTGTATAGGTACCGAGAGATCTAGTCAAGAGAATAAAGAAGAGTTAGAGAAGATGTGATGTCTGGCTTGATGTTCCAGAATAACACAAAGAAATCTATGGTGCAACAAGTTGAAGGAAGGCCGCGAGTAGTGTAAATGGATATGTATAAGTCGCAAGCTAAAGTATGGTAGAGCGACAAGGTTTTTGGAAGACAAGAGTAAGGATAAGGAAAGACGAGTGAGAAGGTGACGAGAATGGATAGGTCATCGGGATTAAGCCCGAGAAAATAAGAGAGTTAATGGTTTATCTAAGTTATAGAAAGCTCAGTATATACTGAATGAACTCAAAAGAGTCTAAGACTAGGAGAAGAGGTTGTAGACATGTAATTTTTTACCCTCCCCAAGACTTTACACATTTTAGCGTAAATATTTAGTTTAGGTTTAGTATTGCTATTCTAAATAGTTTTTACGGTGTTACTTTATTTTATAACAAAAATAAAAATTACAAAAATATTTTTTTATTATTTAGATAATTAATATTTTATCTAGTTACTTTTAATATATCTACCTTACATAAAATTTGAAAATACAAAAATTAGTTTCACTTTTAGTATTTAGCTTTATATTAGTTTATTTTAATTAAGTGATTATTTACACTTTTAGATACATTGCATTATTTGGTCTTCTTAGCCTAAAATTCAAACCCAAAAGATATGGTCCAACCCAATTTTCTAAATCCAAGACCATTTACCCATTCCCCTCTTATATCCTAATTAAAGATAACCCTAGAGTCCTAAGACCTAAGAGATATATAGTTGCAGACCCCAAAAGGAGGACCCCATGAACTTCATCTTCTTCTTACCTTTGAGCACCCCTTTCTTATTCACCTAAAAAATGAACCAACGACCTAAGCATCAGCAACACTAACCAGTCGTTCCCCTCATCTTAAAAAAAAACAATCAGCCGATAAACACATACACATGCACACTGTGTAAGAAGAGGGATACAAAACGAGCATAAATTAAAAAAGGAAGGCTAGGACTAGAAGTTTTTATTTGTTTTATCTGATTTCTCAGAACATATACATGTAAATAGTCTTCGTTTTAAAAGTTAATTGGATTGAGCTTAAGCAAAACAAAACATGTCTCATGTCTCATCTTTACAATTCCGAGTTCTTGGTTTCAATTTTGGAGTTCGATTGAGGTTGATCTAAGTTCGAGTTTGTCGACGAGATTCGAGTTCCTCCGACAAAGTTCGGTCAGTACATTGCCTGCCAAGCGGTGAAGACTCTATTTTGTCCTTGCACAACATTCTCAAATATCGCATCAGTAGCCAACGAGAAGCCAATATCTTTTGCAGAAACTTGTAATGAACTATTGGCTTATTCTTTAGTGTATGTTGTTGCTATACAGATTGTATCAGAATTCAGAAATAAACTCTTCAGAATGTTCAACCTTAAGGGAGGCTTCGTCGATGACTTTTCTTCATATTTTCTTGTACTAACGGATTAGGAGATTTTCAGGTACCTCTTCTTTACCTATTAGTTAGATTTTCTTAATGTGAAGTAAAGAGCTTCAAGAACAATCCTATTGTGCTAATGATCTGTTAAACCAACACAAGGCCTCCACTATCCCATAACATGAAATCCTAAGCTCATTCAGATTACATGGACATTACTTCACTCAAGTTTATTACATTATTTAGTTCTCTCTAATTGAAATTGGATGTATATTCTATATATACCTTCATCAATGTGTACAACTGATCTGATTTTTATTTGTCTTGATTTTCTACTGTTGTCCCATTGGAGGCATTTAGTATATCGTGGTAGAAAACGATATTGACATGGTTAGGCAAACTTTTTGGCGCGATTAATAATGAATCATCGTGACTATGGGTACGGTTCTCATGATATGGTTACGATATGTAATTTCGAAATTCGGGATGTAACTCGATCGTAATTTTGAACAATAATCAAAATGAACATGTTGTAAATCGCGGGTGCATTTCATGTGACGCAGTTTGCAACGTGTACCAAAATGATAAGTGTACGATAATTGTGGCTTGTTCCAGAAATAGATCCATAAATATATAAAAACGGTTATAAAGTTAAAATGCACAATCGGTTTAAAACATAAATTAAATCAGATAATTAGTCCAATTATTAATAGTTGAGCGACCGTGCTAAAACCACGGAACTCGGGAGTTCCTCACACCTTCTCCTGGTTTAACAAAATTTCTTACCTGATCTTCTGTGTTCGCGGACCATAATAATAGTTAATTTTCCTCGATTTGGGATTTAAAATAAACCGGTGACTTGGGACACCAATAATTATTCCAAGTGGCGACTCTGAAATAAAAAAAATCCCACTTTGATTAATGTCACTTAAATTGGAAAAACTCCCTATCCCCCTCAAGAAAAAGGAGGTGTGACAACTCTGGTGACCCGCTGGGGAAAAGAACCTAGAACCTCTGGTTCAGGGTTCAGAATTTGAGTTTAGAATAATTGTTATACTTGGCTTTTATCTATTATCTAATTTTTGCGTGTTTGAGCCTAATGTGCTAAATGCCGCTTTTTACCGCTTTGATATTGATTAAACTGTATGTAAACTGTTACGAAACCCTTTTATCTCTAAGTCTTCTAAATCATCTGGGAAGCGTGCGCTTCACGTGGCATTTTTTCTGTTAGAGTCATATCCCAATTTTAGAACGAGGTTCAGACAAGTTGTAAAACTGGTGAAGCTTATGTATTTCCGATACGCTGTCCCCGCCCCCTCCCGGCTCGAGTTGTCCGCTCGGATAAGATAGCTCTATAACAATACACCTAGGTTTTTTAACCTTGAATAACATAGCCTCATGTCGGATCCCTAGTAGGTACGTTTGTTTGCATCACGTGCATTTGACTTTGGGGACTCAACACAGGGGTTGGGTTCGTCTAGGACAGGTGTACCCAAATTAAAAAATCATCCTGATGCATCTTATGTGCTACTTGCACATCTGTTTGTTTCGGCTTGCATGTTGACTGGCTTCTAGAATACGGAAAGAAAAAATCAAAAAAAAAAACAAGAGTGAGGTAGGTATTTGAAAATCCTGAAACTTTGCCAAAATTTTGAAAAAAAAAAAAAGAAAAGTCATTTCAAAATGAGCCAAAATTTTCAAGTGTCATGTTTCCCTTGTTCCGTCAAAACTGGCAGAACTACGCGGGTCTGATTCTTACTGGATGTTAGATACGTAGGCAAACCTCATCGGTTCTGGACCCCAATTTTCAAATATCCAAAAATATTTTCCTTTAATTCCTTCTTTAGAAGTTTTTCCTTAGAAAATTCTAAATAAAAAAAATCTTAAAACCAAAAATATTTTCTTTTTTTAGAAGTCTTTCATTCAAAAAGGAAAATCAAATAAAAATCCAAAAAATATGTTTCCTTTCTTCTTTTAGAAGTCCTTCTCCGAAAAGAAAATCAAAATTCAAAAAAAAAAGTTATTTTTCTTTCTTCTTTAGAAGTCTTTCTCCCAAAAATTCAAAAAAAAATCAAAACCAAAAAAACCAATAAAAAAATTATATTTTTCTTTCTTCTGTAGTCCTTCTTTCAACAAAAAAAAAGAAATAAAAAAAATCAAATTCCTTCTTTCTTTTTTATAAGTCTTTCTTTTAGAAATTAAAAAAAATTAAATAAAATTCTAAAAAAGAGGTAGTTTATTATTTTATTCCCGATCTTCCCAAACTACGCAAGATGTGATTCATGTTCCCATATAATATGTAGGCAACCCACATCAGGTTCGATCAACCATTAAAAAAATGAAAAAATTAAAATATGATGATAATAATAAAGAACGATTGAGTCCATTGTAACATGTCTTTTGTGTTGATTTGTGAAGAAAATTTGAGGTGATCGATTTGTGGTAAGCTGACAACACAAAATCCAAAGGAAAAAATTACAACAGACATCGAAGCTGTTGCAAGCAGTCATGAGACTCAGGGTCAGAGGGTTCAACAAGAGTCTACTGTGGTTGAGGAAAATAGGGTACTGAAACAAAAAATGACTGAAATTTGTCAAACATGGGCCAGAGGCCAAGGATCGCCCTTTTCTTCTCATGGTTTCCCAGAGTTCACACCCATCTCAACTACTGCCATTCCGGTCTCATTGCCTGATCAATCATATCCACCTTCGTTCAGTCCTTATCCCAACTGTACGACTATAGTTGAAACTTCTGTTGCATGCTCTCAAAGTTTGCCATTGACAACCAATCATACAACCACTACTGTTATGCCCGTCTTCACCATCCCACAGCCGGCGATGGTGCAGAGGAAAACTCATGAGTCACAATTTGCTACCCAGCAAGAGGAGGACCACTCTCCTGAGTTCCATTCATACCTATTTGATCTTCCTGCAAAGATTGAGAAGCCTGCCCGAAAGATGGCACAGGAAGAAGTGACCCAAATAGTGAAAAACTTAGAACAACAGTTGAAAAACATGCAAGGGTTGGCAAGTCAGAGGAGTATTGCCTTCAAGGATCTATGTATGTTCCCCGATGTTCGTTTTCCACTTGGTTTCAAGACCCCACAATTTGAAAAGTATGATGGACATGGATACCCCATAGTCCACCTAAAAAGGTATTGCAATCAGCTAAGAGGTGCAGAAAGAAATGAAGAATTGCTAATAGCTTATTTTGGGGAAAGCCTTACGGGAGTAGCCTCCGAAGGGTTTATGGATCAAAACACCTCTCACTGTCATGTTTGGGATGACATGGCCCGGGCCTTTGTCAAAAAGTTCCAATACAACATCGACACCGCTCCAGACCGCAATTCCCTTTCAAACCTGAAGAAGAAACCAACTGAAAGTTTCAGCGATTATGCCATTAAATGGAGAGAGCAGGCGACTAGAGTTAAGCCACCCATGGATGACCACGAGCTAATCACTGTATTCCTTCAGGCGCCAGAGCCAGATTACTTTCAAAACATAATGTCTGCAGTTTCAGACCCTTCTCGAAAGCAATCAAAATGGGAGAAATGTTAGAGAATGGTCTTAAGACAGGAAAAATTATAAGTCAAGCAACTCTCAAAGCTGCAACTAAGGCTGTCCAAATTAAATCAGGTAATTTTAGGGACACGAATGAGATAGATGAAGAAATCATGATGACACCAGGGTCGAGAAGAGGTCCTAGGAGAACATCTCGAAGGTATGACCAGCCTCGTCTGTTTTTTGATGATTCCTCTAAGCACTACTATCCACCTCAGAACCTACAATACTCTATTTCTCCACCTCAGTATGTTGTCCAGCCACCAAAACACCCCAGAAGGCGAGCACCAGCACTGCAAAATCTCCACCAGCCTCCACAAAATTTTCAAGTTCCCTATAACTCACATCCGAGCCAGGGGTATAGAGGGGAACAAAGGTTGAAAGATAATTTTACACCAATAGGAGAGTCTTATACAAGCTTGTTTCAGAAATTAAAGCATTATGACATGATTGCACCAATTCTTCCAAATCGTGTGGATCCATGTGCAAGAAATTTTGACCCTTATAAAAGGTGTGAATACCATTCCAATTACCAGAGGCACGATGTTGAAAGCTGTCGGAATTTGAAAAGAGAAATAGAAAGGATGATCCACAAAAAATTTATTATGATCCAAGATAGTGACACCAAGAACATAATGCAGAATCCTTTACTTGTACATGATGATGCACACATTGTAGGGATGATGTGTGTGATAGGGAGTATGAGAATCCTCTCAGGAACTTGCTGACTAAAATTGGAGTAGGTCATGGTGATTCTGATGCGCAAATTTTTGGCTAAATGTCAAGTTTAGCAATTGAAAAGTCATTCTCTCCTCATTATTCGGGTTATTTTAGGGTTGTAACTCGGATCTTAGGTTGTTTGTCTTGTTTTTAAACCCTTCCATCCTTTACTCAATGAAATACAGTTTGTCCTTTTGTATCATTCCATGCTTAGTTCTTTCGCCTCTAGTTCTAGTGACATGACATGCATGAGGAGTTTTTAGCCAGATCTTAGAAAACTTATTTATCTTGAATTGGATAACCGAGAAAAAGACATTTTTAAAGAAGAATCAATTGAAGTTTGTTGGAAGTTTGATGTTAATGGATGAAAGGTGTCTTTCGACCATGACACACCAAGAAGATAGGCATGTTCATCAATGCTCTGATCGCAAAAGGATACTATGTTTGGCAATCTCGAGGATGGAAGGTCCTTTTTCTACAATCCAAACACTTTATACCCTTTGTTATCTTTTATGAGTCTGTGTTATTTTCTTCGACCACCATTTTTTGGAATCATATTAAGAGTCAAAAGTCCCAAAAAAATGAAAAAAAGTCCATGCCCCAAGAGTAAAAACTGGGGTGACTTTTAGAAAGTTCAAATGAAAAAAGAGAGAAGAAAAGAATAGTTGAAGGTCCATGCCCTTAGAAAATAGAAGTTGGAGCAACTTGTTTTGAAAACAAAAAAAAGAAGAAAAAAGACAAAGAAAAAGAAAGAAAAATTAAAAAATATATAGTTAGGTCAGGTGTTTGAACTATGTTCGACCTGATTCCTTAAAAAAAGGATACGTAGGCAGCCTTACACGGTTCGGTCCAACTAAACAATAATTCAAAAAAATCAAAAAAAAAATCCCCAATAGCTGAAACTGGGGCAAAGATTTTATTTTACTTTTGAAAGTGTCGATTCCAATAGTTGTAAGTCTACAACCCCCTCATTTTGAGTCTACTTTGAGCCTTCATGCTGACCTTTCTTTCCAACCCTATCCAAAAACCTTGCAAATAAAGACCTCTCGATATGCCTTCAGCAATGCCAAGAGACGCATGCAATGAGCAGCAGTTGTCACACGACATAGAAAACTGTCAGCTGTCCACAAAAGAAAAAAAAGGAGGAAAAAGAAAAGGAAAAAGAAAAATGATAGAGTCTTACTAGTGAAAACCCCCATGGGCACAGTACGACGACGGTAAGCAGAGATAAATAAATAAGAGAGGTTTGTTGGTGAAAATCCCTCGGGGCACCACTAGTCGAAATCGAGTCGTGAAGCTGATGCAAAGAATTGGCACAAACAAGCCTGACTTCGAAGGTCATAGGAATGGTAAAAGGAAAGATTAGTTCAATTTGATAGATCAGTCATTAAGTCCAAAATGCATGTCATGATTCATTAAGGCTAGCTATTAAAAAAAGAAAAAAAAGCCCTTCCTTCTGTCCTTCCGACAGGGGCATTTCTTGTTCATACTTGTTTCTTTGCATCATTGTGTCCTTCACTCTGAGTCAGTCCTTGTCAAAACAAGCAAGAAAAGATTTCAAAATCTACTACCAGCTTTTTAGTTGCATAAAGTAAATTTGGCCAGCACACTCAGTTGTTACTTTCAATATACCTTGAGGATTCATGCAAAAGCTTCCCCAAAATACTCTTGTCAACCTACTTGGCGCAAGCAAAGATAACTTGTTATTCTCTCTGACAGACAAATTGCTCAAAAGCAGGAAGTCATTCAAGATATCGGAAAAAGTCACCGAAGCAAAGATCTCCAATTGGGATAAGGCTGATTGAGCCGCAAATACAAATGGTATTGGGTGTGAAACAATCAGAGTTGGTGCAAAACAAAAGTCTCTTGAGACCGACTCAAGATGATCGAGCAAAAGCCAAGCTGCTCAAGACTCAAGGCCACAAAACGACCACCACTTTTGAAACTGACAAAAATTTTCTTTGTTTGAATAGGAACAAAGCAGTGCAAGGAAAGTGGTTTCAAAAAAAAAAAAGAGAGAAAAAGAAGAGAAGAGAAGAGCCGACAAAGGGAAGTTTCTCAAATCTTTTCCTTTATTTGTCTTGCTAATGTGCATAAAATGTTTCCATTGCACTCAAATTTTTCTCCTAATATAGGAAACCTAGCCTGATGAATTTTCTACTAGGATAGAAATCTTAGTCTGATGAACTTTCTCCTAGGATAAAAATCTTAGTCTGATGAATCTTTCTCCTAAAATAAAAAAAAAGACCTAGTCCGATGAACTTTCTCCTAGCATCAAAATCTTAGTCTGATAAATTTTTCTCCTAAGATAGAAATCTTAGTCTCATGAACTTTCTCCTAGGATAAAAATCTTAGTCTGATGAATCCTTCTCCTAAGGACATAGTCTGATGAACTTTCTCCTAAGATCGAAATCTTAGTTTGATGAATCTTTCTCCTACGATAGAAGACCTAGTCTGATGAACTTTCTCATAAGATAAAAATCTTAGTCTGATGAATCTTTCTCCTAAGATACCAAAAAAGAGACCTAGTCTGATGAACTTTCTCCTAGGATCAAAATCTTAGTATGATAAATTTTTCTCCTAAGATAGAAGACCTAGTCTGATGAACTTTCTCCTAGGATAAAAATCTTAGTCTGGTGAATCTTTTTCCTAAGATACCAAAAAAAAGGCCTAGTCTGATGAACTTTCTCCTAGGATCAAAATCTTAGTCTGATGAATTTTTCTCCTAAGATAGAAGACCTAGTCTGATGAACTTTTTCCTAGGATAGAAATCTTAGTCTGATGAATCTTTCTCCTAAGATACCCAAAAAAATAAAGGAAAAGAGACCTAGTCCAATGAAATTTCTCCTATTATCAAAATCTTAGTATGATGAATCTTTCTATTAAGATAAAAGCTTTGGTCTGATGAATTTTCTCCTAGGTTAATAGTTTTTTTTAAAATAAACAAAAGTCTGGATTTGAAAAAAAAATGGTCATTTTAGTTTTCCTGAAATCAGGGGTCCCGCCTGGAGAATGGGGTAAGTTTTTACTTTAGTCAAGCTTAGTTTATAGTTTTCCGCAAGCTCAATCTCAAATCTAGGGGACGCATTTCCTAGTTAGGGTTATTCAAGTTTCATCCCTAGGAGACGCACATCCTAGTCGAGTCTTTAATTTCACTCTCATCATTGCATCCTTCATCAACAGCGTATGTGATTTATAGTTCTGCTAACAACTCACAAGTCTTCCTAGTGCAAACTGGGGGAGAAAAATTTCTTTTGTTTTGTCTGTTTTGCTGTAAGTAGCAGGCTCCCACCTAGATAACATGGGAATTAATTTTAGAGTTACTTCAAATTTCAAGTCAGTTGTAGGTGCCCACCTGGAGAACAAAGGTATTAATTTCTAGTTTTAAGTCATTTCAGAAGTCAATTCAAGTTAGAATTAGCGGAAGCTCACCTAAAAAACGCGAGTCGACAGTCCAAGATAACCAAAATATAAGTCTCAATCCAAAAAAGAAGAGGGAAGTGAATCCAAATGCAGCAGCAGATGAAAGATGTGAACTGCTCAAGACATAGCTGAAGTCACGAGTACTGCATGTTCAGTCTTGATCCGAAGAAGCCGTGGAAGAATGAACTAACACCTGTAGCTAACAAACATCAAGATTCAGATCAGAGTCCACATGAAGAACCAACCAAGACTCAAGATCAAGATTCATAAGACTCATAGATAGGAATCTTGTAATTCATAACTGATAGGTTTGTTTAGTTCTTTTAGATTTTGATTCTAATGTATTAACGGGACCGCGAATCGGAACCTCAACGGTACCTCAATCGGCTCTCCACCTCGGTATACTCCATCTCTGTTCCTACTTCTGAACTACACGTGACCTGATTCCTTTATAGCCAAGGATATGTAGGCAGCTCAGATACCAGGGCTCGTTCACATTTTCCTTTCTTTTAGTTTATTCTCTCTAAATAAGGGTCGGGTCAAAAAACCTGTCTCGTCGTTCTTTGTCTGAAAACTCTTTGTGTTTCCAGTGAAAGAGGGGCAACTGTAGACATGTAATTTTTGACCCTCCCCAAAATTTCACATTTTAATATAAATATTTAGTTTAGGTTTAGTATCGCTATTCTAAATAGTTTTGACTCTGTTACTTTATTTTATCACAAAAATAAAAATTACAAAAATATTTTTAAATTATTTAGCTAATTAATATTTTATCTAGTTAGTTTTAATCTATCTACCTTACATAAAATTTGAAAATACAAAAACTAGTTTCACTTTTAGTATTTAGTTTTATATTAGTTTATTTTAATTAAGAGAGATTTTTTACACTTTATATATACATTGTATAATTTGGTCTTCTTAGCCTAAAATTCAAACCCAAAAGACACGGTCCAACCCAATTTTCTAAATCCAAGCCCATTTACCCATTCCCCTCTTATATCCTAATTATAGATAACCCTAGAGACCTAAGAACCAAGAGAGATAGAGCCGCAGAACCCAAAAGGAGGCCCCCCTGAACTTCATCTTTTTCTTAACTTTGAGCACCTCTTTCTTCTTCACCTAAAAAATAAACCAACAACCTAATCTTCAGCAACACTAACCAGTTGTTCCCCTCATCTTAAAACAAAACCAATCAGCCGATAAACACATACACACGCACGCACAGTAAGAAGAGGGATACAAAACGGGCAGAAATTAAATAGGAAGGCTAAGACTTGAGGTTTTTATTTGTTTTCTATGATTTCCCAGAACATATACATGTAAATAGTCTTTGTTTTAAAAGTTTATTGGATTGAGCTTAAGCAAAACAAAACATATCTCCTGTCTCGTCTTTGCGATTCCGAGTTCATGGTTTTAATATTGGAGTTCGATTGAGGTTGAGCTGAATTCAAGTTTGTCGACGAGATTCGAGTTCCTCCGGTAAAGTTCGGTCAGTCCATTGCCTACCGAGCGGTGAAGACTATGTTTTGTCCTTGCACAACATTCTAAAATATCGCATCAGTAGCCAACAAGAAGCCAATATCTTCTGCAGAAGCTTGTAATGAATTGTTGGCTTATTCTTTAGTGTAAGGTTTTGCTATACATGTTGTATTAGAATTCAGAAAGAAACTCCTCAGAATGTTCAACCTTAAGGGAGGCTTCGTCAATGACTTTTTTTCATATTTTCTTGCACTAACAGATTAGGAGATTTTCAGGTACCTCTTCTTTACCTATTAGTTAGATTTTCTTAATGTGAAGTAAAGAGCTTCAAGAACAATCCTATTGTGCTAATGATCTATTAAACCAGCACAAGGTCTCCACTGTCCCATCACATGAAATCATAAGCTCATTTAGATTACATGGACATTACTTCACTCAAGTTTATTACATTTTTTAATCCTCTCTAATTGAAATTGGATGCATATTCTATATATACCTTCCTCAATGTGTACAACTTATCTGATTTTTATTTCTCTTGATTTTCAAATGTTGTCCCATTGGAGGCATTTAGTATATAGTGGTAGAAAACTACATTGGTATGGTTAGGCAAACTTTTCGGCGTGATTAATAATGAATCATTGTGACTATGTATACGGTTCCCGTGACATGGTTACAATACATAATTTCAAAATTCGGGTGTGCATTTCATGTAACCCGACCGTAATTTCGAACAATAATTAAAATGAAAATGTTGTAAATCGCGAGTGCATTTCATGTGACGTGGTTTGCAATGTGTACCAAAACGACAACTGTGTGACCATTGTGGCTTGTTCCAGAAATAGATCTATAAATAAATAAAAGCGGTTATAAAGTTAAAATACACAATAGGTTTAAAACATGTGTTAAATCATATAATTACGCTAATATTTGTGACGACCCGACCAGTCGTCTCATAAGTTACCGCTCTGTTTCCCCCTATTTTAGCTTCTTTACGCTTCGTTATCCGTGTTTTATGTGATCGGGTTGATTAGTTCGAGTTCGGAGAGGATTTGGTAAGAAATAAGACACTTAGTCTCTTTTAAGAAGACTTAAGTTGGAAAAGTCAACCGGATGTTGACTTATGTGTTAGAAGGCTCGGAAGTGAGTTCCGATGGTTCAGTTAGCTTCGGGAGGTGATTTGTGACTTAGGAGCGCGATCGGAATGGGTTTTGGAGTTGTAGAGAAGATTTAGGCTTAAATTGGCGAAGTTGATATTTTGGCGGTTCCGGTTGATAGGCGAGATTTTTATATAGGGGTCGGAATGGAATTCCGAGAGTGACAGTAGCTTCCTTGTGTCATTTGGGATGTGTGTGCAAAATTTTAGGTTATTCGGATGAGATTTGATAGACTTTTCGATCAAAAACATAATTTAAGAGTCCTTGGAGTTTTTAGGCTTGAATCCTATGTTAAATTGGTGATTGATGTTGTTGTGAGCATTTCAAAGTTTTGAACAAGTTTGAACGATGTCATGGATGTGTTGGTACAATTGGTTTGAAGTTCCGGGAGTTCCAGGTAGGTTCCAGGTTGTTTTAGGCCAAAAATCATAGTTGTAGCAGGTCCAGAATGGTTGCAGGCCTCAAAACTCACCTGCGCGGACCGCGCAAAAAGGAGTGCGGTCGCGGTATGTACGGCGCGAACCGCACAAAATGAAGTGAGGCCACGATGGTTTTGTGTGGGCTGCGGTGGTTCTGTGCGGGCCGCAGAGGCTGAGATCTGAGGGGTACTCTATAAATACGAGGTTTTGGGTTTTATTTAATATTTTGACATAGAGAGCTCGGATGTTGGCAATTTTTCGAAGGTTTTCAAGAAATTCATCGGGGTAAGTGATTCTAAATCAGATTTGGCCAGAGTACATGAATCTATCATTTAATTCATCATTTAATTCATGATTTGGGATGGAATTTGGGAATAAAATTGTGAAACCTTTTAAAAATATAAAAATAATGATTCGAAGGACCAAATGGTATCAGAATTGGATAATTTTGGTGTGGTTAAACTCGTGATGGTATGAGGATTCTGAAAATATAAATTTTACCCAATTCCGAGACGTGGGTCCGGGGCTCGGGTTTTGCTAATTTCGGGATTTTTGATATTTTTCGAATGTTTTCGCTTGGGCTTCGTTCCCTTAGCATATTGTGACGTATTCGTTCTAATTTTGGATAAATTCGACGCGCGTGGCGGCCAATTTGAGGGGCAAAGGCATCGCGAGCTAGAAAATTAGCCGGTTCGAGGTGAGTAATGATTGTAAATGATGTCCTGAGGGTTTGTAACCCTAGATTGCACATCGTAGTGCTATATTGTGGTAAGACACTTGCTCGATAATGAGCGTGGGGTCTTTTACTACTGGATATTGTGACTTGCCTCCGTCCCGATTGATGATTTTACCGCGTATTTGACTGAAATTTATTTGTTATCATCATGATTTGGGCTGATTGCCATATTTGGGCTTTGTGCCAACTATTTGGACCCTTTGAGGATTTTTATCACTATTTCCTCACTGCTTGACTTATTATTTGAACTCAGTCCTGTTGATATCTACTGTTTTACAAACTCAGCCATTTTTACTCAGATTTGACACTTAAATGATATTTCTACATCATGTTTTCGGCTGAGAACTACTGTTTTACTAATGCCCAAGGGGCTTGTGATGATTTTCAGACTGAGTGACGCCGAGGGCCATATGTGAGGATATGCTGAGTGATATGAGGCCGAGGGTCTGAGATACTTTATGTGCCACGAGGTGGCTTGAGTGATGCGAGGCCGAGTGCCGAGTGATGCGAGGACGAGTGATGATGCCACGAGGTAGCTTGATATAGCGCTTGGGCCGTAAAGGGCCCCTCCGGAGTCTGCACACCCACAATGAGCGCGAGTACCCATTATGATCTGAGAGTGAGCCCGAGGTGCTGATACTGTACAGAGAGTGAGCCCGAGGGGCTGATACTGTTCTGAGCGATTGATACTGTGCCCGAGGGGCGGATTTCTACTTATTATTTACTTGTTAAATTACATGTTTTACTTGTTTTAAAAAGGGATATTATTTGATTTATTCACTGATTTACTGCTTTAAGTGATTTTACTGTTTGATATGGAATTGCTTTGTGCCTTTACGTGTTTTCATACTTTCAGCCATTATTTATAATTATTACTCACTGAGTCGGAGTACTCACATTACTCCCTGCACCATGTGTGCAGATTCAGGTATCACAGAGTCCACTCCTGAGTGCTGATTCTCCCAGTCCAGGCAGTGATTCGGAGACTACGAGGTAGCTATTGGAGTTCGCAACCTCGTGCCTCTCTTATTTTATCATTTTCATGTTTTAGAACTATTGTATCGAATTTAGTGTTCAGTAGACTTGTATCCGGATTTCTTAGTTGCTCATGACTTGTAACACCCCAGTTTGGTCTGTGTCGGAATGGTTCTTACTGAGGTTATTGTTAATTCTGCAATTTATGGATATTATATTATGCTTTATTGCCGTTTATGATAATTAATTGTTTAAAAAAAGGTGTTCCATTTTGGTCTAGCTGGATTTGTCTTCACGAGAGGCGCCATCATGACCGGTTTTTCAGGAATTGGGTCGTGACAAGTTGGTATGAGAGCCTAGGTTACATAGGTATCACGAGTCATGAGCGGGTTTAGTAGAGTCTCGCAGATCGGTACGGAGACATCTGTATTTATCCTCGAGAGGCTGCAGAACCTTTTTAGGAAAAACTTCATATTCTTGAAACTCTTGTCGTGCGAACTTGTTGGTCCGAGTACTAAACTTCTGTTATTCCATTCTCTCACAGATGGTGAGGACGCGAGCTATGGGACGAGGTGGATGATCACCAGTGCCACCCACTCAGGCCACTAGAGGCCATGGACGCGGTCGTGGTAGTGGCAGAGGCAGAGTAGCGAGGGAAGCACCTATAGATCCACCAGCTTCCCTAGCTTCGGATCAGGCTCCAGCTATGGATGCTCCAGCAGCACCAGTTCAGGCACCAATTGTGCCCATCATGATTTTGGGTCTTCAGGAGGCCTTGGCACAGATCTTATGAGTTTGCAGTGGCCTGACTTAGGTAGTTTCAGCCACTATAGCAGCAGCTACTTCACAAGCCAGGGGAGGTAATCAGACCCTTGCTGCTCGCACACCTAAGTAGGTAATGCAGGGACTACAGACACCGGGGGCACCTTCAGCTCAACTGGTTGCACCAGCTCAGAAGTTTGTTGTGCCAGTTATGCCATATGATGAGCAGCGTCGTCTTGAGAGGTTTGGTATACTGCAGCCTCCGTCATTCAGTGGTGCTTAGGGCGAGGATGCCCAAGGTTTTCTTGATAAGTGTCAGCGGATACTCCGTACAACGGGGATTCTTAAGACTAGTGGTGTGGCATTTACCAGCTTTAAGTTTACTGGGGCTTCCTTCACATGGTGGGAGGCGTAGGATGGTTGGAGCAGCGCCCCTTACTTGGCAGCAGTTCTCCACTCTCTTCTTGGAGAAGTATGTACCGCAGTCTCGTAGAGAGGAGCTGCATAGACAGTTTGAGTGGTTTAGAGAGGGGGATATGACTGTGTCACAGTATGAGTTGAAGTTTTCTGAGTTAGCTCATCATGTCGTTTGGATGGTTCCGACAGATCGTGAGAGGATCAAGAGATTTGTTGATGGGTTTAACTACCATCTCCGTATTCTGATGACTAGAGAGAGAGTGTTGGGTTCTACGTTCGAGGAGGTGGTTGATATTGCTCGCAAGATTGAGACGGTTCGCCATCAGGATCGGGAGGAGAGGGAGGCCAAGAGTCCTCAAGGATCTGGCAGTTACAGTGGTGCTCCTTTGAGGGGTTAGTTCCAGCATGGTAGAGGTCATTCTTTCAGGCCTTATCAGTCAGCCCGCCCAAGTTATCGTGGGGCATCTTCAGGTCATGGTTATCACAGTACTCAGTAGGCCAGTCATCACTTAGTGCCCTTCCAGCCCAGAGTTCATCTCGTGCCCCATCAGCTCAGGGTTCTTTTATGCTGAGTGCATCAGCCGGTCACTCCGGTGTAAGGGGTTCCCTTCAGTCCCCTTCTCCAGCACCTGGGAGTTGTTATGAGTGTGGAGAGTTTGGACATGTGTGGAGGCAGTGTCCTCGTCGTATGGCTAGTTCATCTCAGCAGAGGGGTCAGCCCTCGACTACTACTCCAGTTACCTCACCACCCGCCCAGCCAGCTAGGGGTGGAGGTCATGCAGCCAGGGGTCGCCCTAGAGGGGGAGGTCAATCATGGGATGGTTAGGCCCGTTTCTATGCACTTCCAGGCAGGCCATATGCTATTGCTTCAGATACTGTCATTACAGGTATTGTTTCAGTCTACCACAGAGATGCCCCTGTATTATTTGATCCCGGTTCCACCTTTTCTTATGTGTCATCATACTTTGCTTGATATTTGGGTATGCCCTGTGAATTTCTTGCTTTACCTGTTCATGTATCTACCCCGGTGGGCGATACTATTGTTATTGACTGTGTGTACCGATCATGTGTGGTGACTATTGGGGGTCTGGAGACCCGAGTGGATCTATAACTATTAAGCATGGTGGATTTTGATGTCATGTTGGGCATGGATTGGCTATCTCCATTTGTGCTATTCTAGACTGTCATGCAAAGGCAGTCACTTTGGCTATGCCGGGTGTATCGCGGATCGAGTGGCGTGCTGTGACTGATTATGTTCCTAGTAGAGTGATATCTTTCTTGAAGGCCCAACGTATGTTTGGGAAGGGTTGTCTTTCATATCTAGAATTTGTGAGGGATGTTGGAGCTGAGACTCCTAGTATCGATTCTGTCCCAGTTGTGAGGGATTTTCCCGATATGTTTCCTGCAGACCTACCGAGCATGCCACCGGATAGGGATATTTATTTTGGTATTGACCTGGCACCGGGCACTCAACCCATCTCTATTCTGCCATATCGTATGGCACCAACAGAATAGCTTCAGGAACTGAGAGAACAGCTTCAGGAACTGCTAGATAAGGGGTTCATTCGGCCTAGTGTGTCACCTTGGAGTGCACCAGTTTTGTTTGTGAAGAAGAAGGATGTCACGATGAGAATGTGCATTGATTATATGCAATTGAACAATTAAGAACAAGTATCCTTTGCCTCGCATTGATGATTTATTTGATCAACTTTAGAGAGTGTTCTCCAAGATTGATCTCGGTTATCATCAGTTGAAGATCAGGGATTCAGATATTCTTAAAACTACCTTCAGGACCAGATATAGTCATTATGAGTTCATTGTGATGTCTTTCGGGCTAACCAATGCCCCAGCAGTATTCATGCATTTGATGAACAGAGTGTTCCGTCCTTATCTAGATTCGTTCATTATTGTATTCATTGATGATATTCCGGTATACTCGCATAGTCAGGAGGAGCACGCAGAGCATTTGAGAGTTGTGTTGTAGAGATTGAGGGAGGAGAAGATTTATGCAAAATTCTCCAAGTGTGAGTTTTGGCTGAGTTCAGTGGCTTTCTTGGTGTGAGCACGTGATTTTTGCCTTACGAAAACTACTCCAAAATAAATCAAAAATAAAATAAATTTCTTTTACTGTGTAATTTTTGAATTTGCGTGGTGTTAAATATTTGTGTTATGTCCGTAAATGTTTACTTTGTCATAATAAAATGAAAATTAAAATAAAATACATGTTGCATGCATATAGGATTTAATTATACATTTGAAAGATAATTTAAATAAAATCATAAAAAATATGCATTCTTTCTATTTTTTAAATATGTCACTGTGTGATTAATGTTTTGACTATGGGTTAAATAATTGTTATAAAGTAATTAATATTTTTGTGTAAGGTTAAAAATTGTTTTATAATTTTTATTAGGATTTTTTATAATTAAAAATAAAATTAGAAAATATGTATAAGTTGTAAAAGGAAATTCGGACCTGGATTAAAATCCAGGCAATCAAGTTACCCCCCACAGCCCAATCCAAACAGCCCAGGTCCGGTCCAATCCAAAAGAGTCAAAACGACAGCGTTTGGTTGTAGTTTATCATGGACCGTTGGATCAAATCCAACCAACGGATGAGATCTCAACACCCTAACCCACAATCCTTACCCTATCCAACACCCGGTTCAACCCGTCCCCCCAAACTTAAGCCAAACGACGTCGTTTGGTTAAGTGAGTAGATCCTGGCCTTTCATTTTGATTGATCGGACGGTCAATATCAATCCACCATTCCCCTATATAAACCCATAATCCTTACCCCGGCCCCCTAACTAAACACCCCCCCTCCTCTCCTGTTCATCGTCTTCCCAAACAGACCCCTAACCCTAGCCGCCCCTATTCCCCATCGCCTGAAACCCGGCGGCATCAACGCCGCCGGTCACCACCTTAACACCCCAGAACCCCCTGAACACCCTCTATCCGAATATGTTAGCCTCTTGGCTCGAATCTTCCTGAAGGTTCTCGAATCTTCATTTAAATATTCGAGCCAAACTTAGATCTAAACCAAACAACCCATAGTTAACACCATAGTACCCCCTAGCATGCCTCGTTATGGATCTGATGTTTGTTTGGCTCGAATCATTTCCGAACTTCTCGAATCTTCTTTTGAAGATTCGGACCAAACAAGAACAAACTCAGATCTGTTCTAAACTGACACCAAATGACCCCTAGGCTACCCTCACTTTTGTGTCGTATTTGGTCCCCCTCGAATCTGACCAGAAATGGTTAAGTCCCAAATCGAACCTTCAAGAACCCTAGAAATACCAGACTTTTGGATTCTGCCCAAATTAAATAAAGATTGAGGTTTAATCGACCTTAGTCGAAGTATTTTCAGTGGAAAATACTTCGACTAAGGTCTGTTTGATTTCAAAAAGCCCGAACCCAAGTTGAGTTTGAGTCCGGTTGAATTTGAAGGTTCAGAGGTAATTTTTTTGTTTCTTATGTGTATTCTACATGTATTCTATGTTTGTTTCATTAGTCTGATTAATTTTTCATAATTTGTTTTTAGTCAATTCTGTTATACTGTCTCATACCCGTCTATATGATCAAAATATGAAACTGTTTCTGTTGATTTTGATCATTTTCAATATGAGTAATCGACTCGATTAAGTTCGTCGATTAGTTATATTATGAATTCTCATTTATGATAATGCTGATTGAAACAGTCTATTTCTATTGTTTTAGACTGATTATGGACCAATGTTATAAATAGTCAATTGATTAATATCGTAAATTAAATCATGTTTGTTTGCAAATTAGTAAGTTCATCAAATAGGTGTTATGTATGTTGATTTCTGAACATTAAAGTTCAGGGCAGTGTCAAATACTGACAATGCTCCTGCATTTGTTGCTCTTTGTTCAGTTTTGAATTTCAGGCGAAATATTCTGTTGAGTTTTGTGTATTGTTAATATGTTTGTATGCAAGTTCAGTGTTCGATCTGAGTTTAGCTCTTGTACATCACCTATTGCATTTCCTTGTTTAGCATAATCTGTAAAAAACAGAATGTTTGTTTGATTCAGGGGTTGGTTATTAGATGCTAAACATGTTAATTCAGATAAATTTGTTAAGGTTTAGGCAGTTTGGTTTGGGGTTGTAATAACAGTAAGATTCAGGGGCATTTCTGGGATAAAACAGTGAAGGTAATATGATATAATAGAGGGTTGAAAGTGGTTTGTTAATGGCTATTACTTAATAAGTAATAATGGGGAACAAGGGATAATGGGGCTACTTAAAATCAGGATAGGATCATTTAAATTATTCAAAAGCAGTTTTTAATGGAACTTTTTGATTTTAAAAGAAGAAGGGGGTCCAAGAAGCACTAAAAGAGTATAGGACCAGACCTGTATAAATACAGGGAGCTGGACAGACCTTAAAGGAGGAGATTTTAAGAGAGAAGAAAAAAAGAGAGAGCCTTTCAGACAAAAGAGAGAGAGTTTTTCAAGAGAAAGGGATAAGTTTTAAGGATCAGATTTTAAAACTGAAGAGGAGAGTTATACACCTAGAGTAAGATAAAAAGAAAGAGAATCAAGCAGAAAATCAGAAATGATTTTCTGAAGAGGAAGAAGAAACAGAAAAAATCAGAAACAGGAATTTGAAACAGAAAAGAAACTGAAATCTGAAATATTGTCCCTTTATTGAATCTGTTCGGATTTATTTGAATCCATAGTTCAGTTAAAATCTAAAGTTTTCTTTAAAAATACCGTCATTGTGCATCTGGGCTCCTCGGGTCTTATTATTGCTCAAATCTGTGGAAAGACTGCTATTCTGCTGATTTTGTTACTGCTGCTACTGCTGAAATTTACTTCTTCTACCTTCATTTCCAGGTACTTATCTTTTAAATTCTATGTTGGAAAGAGATTCAGCATGACAAATCAATGAAGCCTGAATTGCAATTCTGTTTTCCATTTGTCCAAGTTCATTAGTTTAAATTTCATTTTTTGTTTCATGTTAGTTAACTAGTAGTGAATTCAATTTGATAGCTATGAGTTAATTGTGTTATTTTGAAATTCGTATAAAGCTTTGTAATAATGTTAGCCATTCCGAAATCTCATTAGTTTAGTCATATTTGAACTGTCAAGGTAGGAAACATGGCGTAAAGTTGGCCATTATTTAAATTTTATGGTGTTGTTAGCTAAGTAAAGAATAATGTAGAAATATCAAGAAACTACATTACTAACTCCTGTTGTTAGATAAGGTTAAGATGGTATTGGTGGTATTTTTATATAAGATAATAGATGTGTGTATAACCATTGGCGAAAGGTGATATAATATAGTTTGTTACGATGTTTACAACATATAGTTAGGTTGCATGTAAGGCAATATTATTGAATCGATTTGCATAATAATTCCCTTTCTTATCAACTTGATGCTTATCTACCATCGTAAATAAATTAATTAAAATAATTTCGCCTATTAGATTAAAATAAGTATATGAAAATAAGATGAGATGTACAAACACAAATTGCAACATTTTATATCAATGGTAATTAGAAATAGAATTTGCACTAAATAAATAATGTAAAAAATTGTTCAAAAATACTTTTCCCTTCATAAATCAGTTTTGTTAGTTTCATATACAATTCATTCTTTGGCATATATATATGTTGTACTTGTTAAGAATAGTATTAATCATATTTTTATTCTTTTCTTTGAATTTGAATAGTTGGAATGAATATAATTTATACTCGAAAATTATAATCGACGGGCAACATTTAATAGATTGTGAATTCTTTTCAAAGAATTTAAGGGCCTCTAAAATGGGAGTTCTCATGATTTTCACATAAAAATGTATGAATATAATAAACAATTTGTGGAAAATCCATAATACCATTACAAATATTTTGCGCGATTAGGGATGCGTTTGCGTACCCTGATTATTATTTTTTTAAAAAAAGCAAATTCGGATTATGCGTACGCGCAATTTCGAGCAAATATTTAAGAAAAGGATTTTTCCAAGGATGTTAAAATAATTTCATATAACCCGAGATGTGCAGTTCATTGTCTAAATACAAGGGTGATGATGTTCCTGATTTTATTTTAAATTTCGAACATATGATTTTTAATAAAAACTATAACAATTTTATTGTGTACACGTATGCGTGGCACGATCCTCTGTAATTATAAAAGGTATATGATACGAATATACGTAAGCGTAATTCATCATAAACAATAAACAGAAGCGGTGACAAAATCCTGCAATATATATGTAAAAAACAAGATAAGCCAATAATAAAAACAGTTGAGCGACCGTGCTAGAACCACGGAATTCGAAAATGCCTAACACCTTCTTCCGGATTAACAGAATTCCTTACTCAGGATTTCTGGTTTGTAGAATAATAAACAGAGTCATATTCTCCTCGATTCAGGGATTAAAACCGGTGACTTGGGACGCCTTAAAATTCCCAGGTGGCGACTCTGAAATAACTAAATAAATCACATTTCGACTGTCCTTCAATTGGAGAAAACTCCCCACGCGCCCCACGGGCGCGGTAAAAGGGAGGTGCGACACTTGGGACATGTGGTGTCCAGCGAGGGTATTCAGGTTGATCCAAAGAAGATAGAGGCAGTTAAGAGTTGTCCTAGACCGTCCTCAGCCACAGAGATTCGTAGCTTTCTTGGGTTGGCAGGCTATTATCGCCGGTTTGTTCAAGGATTCTCATCCATTGCATCACCCTTGACCAAGTTGACTCAGAAGGGTGCTCCATTTGTATGGTCGGACGAGTGTGAGGAGAGCTTTCGGAGGCTCAAGGAAGCTTTAACCACAACTCCAGTATCGGTTTTGCCATCAGCTTCAGGTTCATACACCGTATACTATGATGCTTCAAGAGTTGGGATTGGTTGTGTATTGATGCAGGAGGGTAGAGTTATTGCTTATGCTTCTCATCAGTTGAAGCCCCATGAGAAGAACTACCCTGTTCATGATTTGGAGTTGGCTGCTATAGTTCATGCATTGAAGATTTGGAGGCATTACTTGTATGGCATATCTTATGAGGTATTCACTGATCATCGCAGTCTTCAGCATTTGTTCAAGTAGAAAGATCTTAATTTGAGGCAGCGGAGATGGTTAGAGTTGTATAAGGATTATGATATCACTATATTGTACCATCCGGGAAAGGCCAATGTGGTGGCCGATGCTTTGAGCCGAAAGGCAGTGAGTATGGGGAGTTTGGCATACATCCCAGTTGGGGAGAGACCTCTTGTAGTTGATGTTCAGGCCTTGGACAATCGGTTCATGAGATTAGATATTTCGGAGCCCAGTCAGGTGTTGGCATGTGTGGTTTCTCGGTCTTCCTTATATGATCGCATCAGAGAGCGCCAGTATGATGATCTGCATTTTCTTGTCCTTAAGGACAGAGTTCAGCATGATGATGCTAGAGATGTGACCATCGGTGACGATGGTGTGTTGAGGATGCAGGGCCAGATTTGTGTGCCCAATGTGGATGGGCTGAGAGAGTTGATTTTGGAGGAGGCCCATAGCTCGCGGTATTCTATTCATCCAGTTGTTGCGAAGATGTACTAGGATTTGAGGCAGCACTATCGGTGGAGAAGAATGAAGAAAGATATTGTGGGATTTGTAGCTCGGTGTCTCAACTGTCAGTAGGTAAAATATAAGCATCAGAGATTGGGTGGCTTGCTTCAGCAGATGGTTATTCCCGAGTGGAAGTGGGAGAGGATCACTATGGACTTTGTGGTTGGACTTGCTCGGACTTTGAAGAAGTTTGATGCTATTTGGGTGATTGTAGACCGGTTGACCTAGTCCGCACACTTTATCCCTATGTGTACTACCTATTTTTTAGAGCGGTTGGCAGGGATTTATATCTGGGAGATTGTTCGGTTGCATTGTGTTCTGGTTTCCATCATCTCAGATAGAGGTACTCAATTTACTTCCCAGTTTTGGAAATCTGTTCAGCGGGAGTTGGGTACTCATGTGGAGTTGAGCATAGATTTTCATCCTAAGACGGACGGACAGTCCGAGCGTACAACTCAGATATTGGAGGACATGTTGCATGCTTGTGTTATTGACTTTGGAGGTTCATGGGATAAGTTTCTACCACTTGCCGAGTTTGCTTACAACAACAGCTACCAGTCGAGTGTTCAGATGGCTCCATATGAGGCTTTGTATGGGAGGCGGTGTAGATCTCCAGTTGGTTGGTTCAAGCCTGGCGAGGATAGGCTATTGGGGACAAATTTGGTTTAGGATGCCTTAGAGAAGGTAAAAGTGATTCAGGAGAGGCTTCGTACAACGCAGTTGCGTCAGAAGAGTTATGCAGACTAGAAGGTTCGAGATGTGTCCTACATGATCGATGAGAAGGTTTCGCCCATGAAGGGTGTTATGAGGTTTGGGAAGAAATGGAAGTTGAGTCCGCGGTTCATTGGGCCTTTTGAGGTGCTTCGGAGGATTGGGGAGGTGGCTTATGAGATTGCTTTTCCACCCAGCTTGTCGAGTATGCATCCAGTATTTCATGTTTCTATGCTCCAGAAGTATATTGGGGATCCGTCTCATGTTTTGGACTTCAGCGCAGTTCAGTTGGATGATGATTTGACCTATGATGTGGATCCAGAAGCTAATTTGGGTCGTCAGGTTCAGAAGTTGAGGTCAATGAATATAGCTTCAGCGAAAGTGCAGTGGAGAGGTCGGCCCGTGGAGGCCGAGTGGGAGATGCGGAGCAGATATCCTCACCTGTTTGAGGCTTCAGGTAAATTTCTTGACTCATTCGAGGATGAACGTTTGTTTAAGTTGGGGAGGATGTGACGACCCGGCCAGTCGTCTCATGAGTTACCGCTCCGTTTTCCCCTATTTTAGCTTCTTTACACTTTGTTATCTGTGTTTATGTGATCGGGTTGATTAGTTCGAGTTCAGAGAGGATTTGGTAAGAAATGAGATACTTAGTCTCTTTTAAGAAGACTTAAGTTGGAAAAGTCAACCGGATGTTGACTTATGTGTTAGAAGGCTCGGAAGTGAGTTCCGATGGTTCAGTTAGCTTCATGAAGTGATTTGTGACTTATGAGCGCGATCAAAATGGGTTTTGGAGTTGTAGAGAAGATTTAGGCTTAAATTGGCGAAGTTGATATTTTGGCAGTTCTGGTTGATAGGCGAGATTTTTATATAGGGGTCGAAATGGAATTCCAAGAGTGACAGTAGTTTCGTTGTGTCATTTGGGATAAGTGTGCAAATTTTTAGGTCATTCGGACGAGATTTGATAGACTTTTTGATCGAAAGCATAATTTAAGAGTTCTTGGAGTTCTTAGGCTTAAATCCTATGTTAAATTGGTGATTTATGTTGTTGTGAGCGTTACGAAGTTTTGAACAAGTTTGAACGATGTCATAGGATGTGTTGGTACAATTGGTTTGAAGTTCCGAGAGTTCCGGGTAGGTTTCGGAATGTTTTAGACCAAAATTCATAGTTATAGCAGGTCCAGAAGGGTTGCAGGCCTCATAACTCACCCGAGTGGACCACACAAAAAGGAGTGCGGCCGTGGTATGTGCGATGCGGACCGCACAAAATGAAGTGCGGCCGCAGTGGTTTTGTGCGGACCACGGTGGTTCTGTGCGGACCGCGGAGGCTGAGATCTGAGGGGTACTCTATAAATACGAGGTTTTGGGTTTTATTTAATATTTTGACCTAGAGAGCTCGGATTTTGGCGATTTTTCGAAGGTTTTCAAGAAATTCATCGGGGTAAGTGATTCTAACTCAGATTTGGCCAGAGTACATGAATCTATCATTGAATTCATCATTTAATTCATGATTTGGGATGGAATTTGTGAAGAAAATTGTGAAACCTTTAAAAAATATAAAATGATGATTCGAAGGACCAAATGGTATCGGAATTGGATAATTTTTGTATGGTTAGACTCGTGAGGGTATGAGGATTCTAAAAATGTAAATTTTACCCGATTTTTAGTCGTGGGCCTAGGGCTCGGGTTTTGTTAATTTCGGGTTTTTTGATATTTTTAAAATGTGTTCGCTTGGGCTTTGTTCCCTTAGCATATTGTGACATATTTGTTCTGATTTTGGATAGATTCGATGCGTGTGGAGGCCAATTCGAGGGGCAAAGGTGTCGCAAGCTAGAGAATTAGCCAGTTCGAGGTGAGTAATGACTGTAAATGATGTCCTGAGGGTTTAAAACCCCGGATTTCACATCGTAGTGCTATATTGAGGCGAGACATGCGCTGGATGATGAGCGTGGGGTCTTTTACTACTGGGGATTGTGACTTGGTCCGTACCGATTGATGATTTTACCGTGTATTTGACTTAAATTATTTGTTATCATCATATTTGGGCTGATTGTCATATTTGGACTTCGTGCCAACTATTTGGACCCTTCGGGGATTTTCCTCACTGCTTGACTTATTATATGAACTCAGTCCTGTTGATATCTACTGTTTTACAAGCTCAGCCACTTTTACTCAGATTTGATACTTAAATGATATTTCTACATCATGTTTTGGGCTGAGAACTACTGTTTTACTAATGCCCAAGGGGCTTATGATGATTTTCGGACTGAGTGAGGCCGAGGGCTATATGTGAGGATATGCTGAGTGATATGAGGCCGAGGGCCTGAGATACTTTATGTGCCACGAGGTGGCTTGAGTTATGCGAGGCCGAGTGTCGAGTGATGCGAGGCCGAGTGATGATGCCATGAGGTAGCTTGATATAGTGCTTGGGCCGTAAAGGGCCCCTCTGGAGTCTGCACACCCACAGTGAGCGCGGGTACCCATTATGATCTAAGAGTGAGCCCGAGGGGCAGATACTGTTCTGAGTGATTGATACTGAACCCGAGGGGCTGATCCTGTTCGGAGCGATTGATACTGTGCCTGAGGGCGGATTTCTACTTGTTATTTACCTATTAAATTACCTGTTTTACTTGTTTTAAAAAGGGATATCTTTTGATTTCTTCACTGATTTACTGCTTTAAGTGATTTTACTGCTTGATATGGAATTGCTTTGTGCCTTTACGTGTTTTCATACTTTCAGCCATTATTTATAATTAGTACTCACTGAGTCGGAGTACTCACATTACTCCCTGCACCATGTGTGCAGATTCAGGCATCGCAGAGTCCGCTCCTGAGTGCTGATTCTCCCGGTCCAGGCAGTGATTCGGAGACTACGAGGTAGCTGTTGGAGTTCGCAACCCCGTGCCTCTCTTATCTTATCATTTTCATGTTTTTAGAGCTATTGTATCGAATTCATTGTTCAGTAGACTTGTATCAGAATTTCTTAGTTGCTCATGACTTGTGACACCCCGGTTTGGGCTGTGTCGGAATGGTTCTTACTGAGGTTATCATTAATTCTGCAATTTATGGATATTATATTATGTTTTATTGCTATTTATGATAATTAATTGTTTAAAAAAAAGGTGTTCCATTTTGGTCTGGCTGGCCTTCTCTCACGAGAGGCGCCATCACGACCGTGTTCGGGAATTGGGTCGTGACATTATTAATAGTTGAGCGACCGTGCTAAAACCACGGAACTCGGGAGTGCCTCACACCTTATCTCATGTTAAAAAAATTCCTTACCCGGTCTTCTGTGCTCACGGACCATAATAATAGTCAATTTTCCTCGATTTGGGATTTAAAATAAACCAACGACTTGGGACACCAATAATTATTCCAAGTGGCGACTCTGAAATTAAAAAAACCCATTTCGATTAATGTCACTTAAATTGAAAAACTCCCTATCCCCCTCAGGAAAAAGGAGGTGTGACAGAGGTGGATGCTACCCTGGTAGTAGAATGAGGGTGTAATTGTGATAGATAAAGGATGACGTTCGTGCCTTCAATTGAGTAATGATTTGAAGAGGATTTCAGGAATTGTACAAAATTAAAGTACCCACCTAAGGTGAATCATATTGGGATGACTATGATATGAAATAGGGTTATGGAAGTACAATATCTCCCCTAGGTGAATCAGGAAAGTTACTTCAAATGTTTCTCGATGCAACATAAGCCCTAGTGGCAATGTATTACGTAAGAAGTTTGAAGTTATCAATGGAAGGTTGTAGATCAACATTGAGGTGAATCAACAATGGATGAATAAAAGTTACAAAGTACGAGATGAGATTAGGCCATCAGTCTTAAGATGAATAGTAATAAGGAAGCTTTAAAAGACTTAGCTTTATGTATATAGGATAAGAAACAAGAGTAACCTAGAGTTTGGTAGCAGGCCTAAGTAACGATAAACCGAAGTAAGAGTTATGGTATAGTATAGCCTATTTAGATGTAGTAAAGCTAATGACGCCCAGAGGAACAACTTGATATAATTTTGTATATGTTCACAAAGTGAAGCCTAGAGATTGGCTAAAAACCGGAGGAAAGAGGAGAGAAGAGTCGCATAGGCGCACATACAAAGTTAGAGTTGTACAGGCTGCATGATAGAAGGTAGAAACAATTATGAGATTAGAAGGATTTCGACTACAAGTCGTGGTGTGAGAAAGAGGCTTAAAGGGGGGAATGCCCTAGCCTTTGGATTTACTCAAAGAACAGTTGCTTAAATGGCAAGGAGAATATTAAAGTATTCGCAACAGCTATGGGTTTTGAGAATGATAAGTTCATCAGTTAACATTCGAGGACAAATGTTCCAAAGGGGGTAATGATGTTACGCCCCGTAGTATTACGTTGATCTTATGCCATGCAGTATTATATTACGATAATGTTATGCCCTGCAGTAGTACATCGATGTTACGCTCCGCAGTATTATATTATGACGATGTTACACCCTGTAGTATTGTATGTTGAAATTATCGTAAGATAAATTGACATCAGTTCAAGGACAAGATTATTTGGAGATTATAAGTATTACGCTATTTCAAACAAGTGATAAGTAAATTCGTGAAGGTGAGAGGGTAAGCGAATCGAAGAAAGTGAGTTTCGTCAAAGTTTGTCGATTTGGGATAAAATACGGTCCGAGCTATAATACCCGGTATTTATGGACTAGTGCCATACAAGTTACCACATGATCATGATAGTAAGATGTATAAAGTGTGTTAAAAGTGAGTAGTATTTTAAGTAATTTGTGATAATTCTTAATTATGTGGATTATTGGTTAGTGGGAGATTAATAAGTTGATTAAAGATTTGTGGATAAGCTTAATTAAGTTATTGGATAATCTTTATAAAGCCAAAAACGTGGTAGCCCACAAAGCCATGGATTGTGACTCTTAAGTCACCTTTCAAGGTGGAAAATGAAGAAAGATAGGTGGCTTAGTCCTCACTTAATGGGGCCCATATCTACTAGGGTTTAAAAAAATTCCTCTAAATCACTTAAGGGATTTGACGTCTCTACAATATGAGGGATTAAAGATTCGTCCCATTTCATACAAGGATTCTTATAGTTTTGATAGACTATCTTGTAACAAAAATTCAAAAAGATTTCTTAGCATCTTAGCAACGGAAGATTTTACAAGTTTAAGGGAGTACGGTGCAATATTTCTCAAGAATATCATACGAATATTTTCCCTACTTCGATCTATCGTTACGTGTTTTATCACAAAAGACGTGTGTTAGAGGAATTATGCAAGGCCCCGAAAAATTTTGCTAAGTAATTTAGAATTTCGTGGTGCCAGGTAGGCTAATTATAATATTTTATGTGCTATTAAAATGATGTATATCAATTGGATATGGTAAATAACTGTATAAGTCATATAATAAGTAATGTGGGGTCTAATGAGAGGCCTAAGTCTAAGTCAAGTTGGAAAATTTACATACTAAGCTAAAATTCCAAATAAGTATGCACAAGTCCAAATTTTGGACGAGCATATATATATATGGTGTTATGTGATGAAAAACCTATCAAATGAAATATCTTTGAGTCTAGTTTCTAACGCTTCATACCGTTTGTCATTTATATATATGGTGTTATGTGATGAAAAACCTATGAAATGAAATATCTTTGAGTCTAGTTTCTAACGCTTCATACCGTTTGTCATTTGGACTTTCCTACACAAAGTTATGATCAAATTACCAAAAGCTGGATTTGCAATCAATTTTGCGACCCCAAAACGGTTCCGCGAACCGTATAAGCATCGCAAAGTGGAGTAGAGACGGGAAAACTATTATGCTGTCGCATAATTGATTATGTTGTCGCGTAATGATTATGCTACAATTCTACTGCCCATAAAATGATTATGTTATAGCATAATTTCACCACATAATTGACTTCGGGGGTCATTTTGAAAATTTTCATATCTTGGGGCTTCATATAGGGCTATTTTCTACTGAATCTAGAGATATGTGAGAGCAATTTAGAGAGAGAAAGAGGGAACCTAGCCTTCCAATCACCCAATCTTGCACAAATTCTCAAGAATCAAGGACGCTAATCTCTATCTCACTATCCTTCCGTGTAAGTCCTACTTCTAAGATTTCATATAAGAGATTGTGAGTTCAAAAATACATTGTGGGGTTAGAAATAGGCCATGCATTTGGCACTAAGCTATAATATGTGGGATTAAAGAACTATTTTAGGGTTGTTCTTGTTGAAATTTGTTGAGGAAAGAAGGAATTTTTATTGTAGAACCTTGTAGCCTATTTCACATGTTAGGTGTTTGATGAAATTCCTAAGAGAGTTATACCATGGGAAATCTTTCTAATTATTAATCGATTTTCGCTATATTTCTATAGATTATTATTATTGCTAGAAGGGTTGGTGCATTGTAGTAACTTAAGGAAAACTCAAACAAGGTATGTGGGCTAAACTTTATCTCTCATAATTGAATTCTATAATGTTTTAGTAAGTTTAAGAATGATCAGTCCAAACCCCTAATTTCTACATTCTGGGTTATCCCCTATAAACTCATAAACTTGACTATGCCGAACGATCCTGATATTGAACGATAGATGATTAAAGTATGGGCTGCTTATTAAAAACGGTATGGCTTTGAGTTGTATTTTAAATGAAAACTGGTATACCAACTAGGTGAGGAAAACTCAATATGCTTAATACTACTAATTGCTCGTATGTGTACTAAATGTCTTGATTGATTGTGTCTAGTTGATGATAAACTATAAAGATATTTGAAAATGAATTAAATGAACTGGGAAATAGAGCGTGGATAACGTCTATAATTGTGCCTAGTGATGCCTATCAAATGAGAAAATATATGAAACATATTACGAAACGATCCTCGACTCAACTGTTTTAAGATGACTTCAAAAAGTATAATTTGCCTAAAAGCTTTTTGGGGTATGTACGGCTAAAGCCCCCTCTTCTTAGAAATTGAACCCCCATGGTGTCCATGCAAATGTTGTAAGTTTCGAAAATTGATCGATGTAGCGGTTGCTATTTCAAATGAATTTGTGTTGCAAGAATATATGTGCAAGGTGTGTTTCAGTGCTTTCATTATGCTATTTTGTAAATTGAGAATGTGTGAAGAATGTGGAACATGTGCTAAAATTCCTAGACTTCAAGTCGAGTTTGAATTGAGATTGTTATGCCGAAATATGTGAAATCCTCTTTATGCCTACGACCTATAATTGCTCTCGTATGTGCTTATTATCTTGAATTGAAAGGTTCAATATTGAAAGTGGCAACGATGTGAAATGTGGGAAAAAAGTGATTGAGTATCAAATGTGGCCTAGTGCCAAGTATGATGTAATAATTGTGGCCCCAAGTGCCGATGAATTGATATGTGTGATATAAACTTGAAATGAGATGATTGATGGAAAAATAAAAATATCTTGAGTAATACGGCCTAACCGATCGGGCTGAGATCGGATGCCATGCCGCACACATGGTGGAATAGTGCAAAAAAACAATTGAAATGGGAATTAATATTGTGGAAAAATGTCTCTAAGGGAGATGACCTAGCCGGTCAGTTTGCGACTGGACTCCGTGCCAAGAGTATGGTGGTATTATGAATAGTCTCATTATGAACAGTGGTATTGTGGATAGTGGTATCGTTAACTATGGTATTATCAGTACTAAAGATCTCCCAACTAAAAATGTGTATTACTTTTGTATTTTGAAGATTGTTATGTTTTAGTTTTGCATGTGGATATTATTGATTGTGACTTGTTGTTTCTATGGCTTTCCTTTTCTTGTATGGTTATTATATTTTGAAAGATTACATTTAGATTTACATACTAGTACTATTAGATGGTACTAATGTCCCTTTTGCGGGGGCGCTGAATCTTTAATGGATGCAGATGGTTCCACAGTAGGCGGTAGTGATCAGTGATAGCGGTACGCTCCTTTCAGCTAACTTGGTGATCCCCACTTCATTTCGGGGTCCTGTGTCAGTTGGTTATTGTGTGTTTTGTATTTTGAGGTATAGTCGGAGCCTTGTTGCCAGCATTTCCATATTACTCTTCAGTTGTATTTAGAGGCCCTGTAGATAGGTTGTGGATGGTGTTGGATATTGGAAATTAAATTAGAAATATTGGCATTTGGCAAAAATATTTTTCTTCATATCTATAAAAATTGTAATATTTTGGATATTACGGTTGAAACTGCTAATGAAATATTTGCAAAGTATGATTAATGGGGTTTGTCTCCTCTTTACTCATGAACTAGTTAGGGTAGAATAAAACCTAACAAGCTTGTTCAGTCGAGTTTACTCGGTTGAGTGTCGGTCGCGCTCCTCGATTTTTGGGCGTGACAAACTTGGTATCAGAGCCTAAGGTTTTAAAGTGTACTAGGATGTCTTAGGGCCGTGTCTAGTAGAGTCCTTCTTATCGGTGTGTTGTCGACCACATTTATAAGTTGGAGGCTATTCGGACATTTAGGAATTTCACCCTTCTTTGATACTCCAGATCGTGCGGTAGAACCCAAGATAGGGAAATAATTTCCTCGCTATGTCTTATTCTCAAGATGAGTAATCTTGAAACTATAATCCACGAGTTTAAAGCAGTAAAGAGGGAATGACCCTACCATTAGATCCTGGGGAGATTGCCCAAGAGTTTGTTAGGAGAATGTATCGAGCCATGGAGGGATTGGTAGAACCTGTTGCTAAGGGGAGTGCCCTTGTCCCTATTAATGTGACTGCACCACCAGATCATGTAGTATATTAGTATGGTACCAACGTATGTTAGGGATATGGAGTCGAGGGGTATCGATTAAGCTATTACCCTATCAACCTAAAGTCACCAAGTAAGTCACTCCTTAGTACATCATTATGAACAACACAAAATTGTACTTGTTGTATATGTACATCCATATTGAAGAGTTCTCATAAACATGGTCTTAACAAGATGTTGAATCACAAAACATTGCATGCACCTACTTTTTAAATGAGACGTATTATTTGTGAATCCACTCTATCACAAATTCTCTTATTTACATTCTCTTATGGAATTAAGTTCTATAATTATGTCCTTGAATTGAGTTATAACTCTAGGATTAATACTTCCCACTTGCTTTCCTAAATTCTCAACAAGGGACCATACTCGATGAATTTCTTACAAAATCTTTCTATTTAAATGGACAACATCTGCCCACTTGTGCCTATGCATGCATCGTAGTAATGTTTACATGTGTGGTGTCAAGTTCCATGTAACACATCTCAGTGTTGCGATCCTTCTCGAGTCACTCTTTCTCTCACTAGTGGACATGGCTTCTATGGTTTGAACAGTCATTCCACTCTCTTGCAAGTATCATCATGAAACCTTCTCATTGTCCAGTAACATAAGAGCATACCTTAGCGCCTATCATATGAGTGCATGTCAATCGAAATGGTCACCGTGTACATACAGTCTCTCTGAAAATTGAGATCATCACATCTTCGTCATAGAAAGATCTTGAGTTGCCATCTTAGTATAACTTTCGTGTCCACTTGGGACATCCCGCTGTAAGTAGCTCACTTTGCTCCTAGTATTGTGGTTGCCTGTGATGTGGCCTTGTATTGCAGTTTGGTAGTTAATATAACAGAAGCATGTCCAGCTCATGAAAAATGTTTATTTTCTCTTTATGCCTCCACAATATGTGTTGATTGTGTTCCTTAGATTGCGAATTCACTTTACTAGTTTCCCAACACTTGTTCGATAACCATGAGAGAACGTGTCCTTCTGCATGTCACTATAACACTTCCTTTCTCATAAGGACCCTTAATAGGCTCTCCGTCAAGACCAAATGCACCTTTGGAGGGTTATCATAGCACAATGCCCGCTTCTTATGTTTTCCTATCATTCATTAGCATCTAGGTAATTCTCAAGTCAAAATCCATGGAGAACTCATTAAGAACACCTGCAAACCTTCCATCATTATTCTATACTGTATCATTGGGTTCCATTGCCTTTGCACACTCGACTTCTAGAATCATTAACTATGTCATTATCATTTGCGGGGAGTTTCGCTATCCTTGGCATTCCACCTCTCTGGGTGGATAGGAGTTTTATTTGTCTTTCTCCCCAGAGCATCATGTTAACCATTAGAACCCCTCTAACCAATACATGATTTCATCCCAATATTAAGATGTCCTAGCTATGTGGTTTCACTCGTGAAAGGTTGAGATTAGATGTTTTCAGACTTTTGCACGTATCATGAGCATATTGATATGGAAGACAAGTTACCATATCGTTAGTTATCTCATATAGGTTCAATTATCAAGAAGGGATAAGCTGTTTGAATTATGATAATCTCATAAGTGTTTAACTTATTTTTATCATCATCCTCATGGGCTTGTGGCATAGATTCCTTGTTCTAGTTAATGTTAAGAGTGTCATTCAACTTCATGTATTTCTTTTGAAATCTCTATCACATTCATGTTGCAAGAATCTTACCATTTGGAGTTAGACTGACTTTCCTTACACTCAAGGAGGTAATCGGTGTAACATACTTGACCACTTCTCCTTAGAGCTTACTATTATCGGGCAAGGCATATATGGATAGGAATAATTGTTACTATCCCTTGCATAACTCGTCACCTCCCAAGATAACTGATGTTAGCGTCATCATCCTCCCAATCATGCCTCCCATGTATCTCATGTCTAGAAAGTCCCACTTTTTTTAGATCTCTGGATCACGTACATGGTTCCCAACTTATCAATGTGTGCTAGTTACCTCTATGCTCTATTTATCTAATAATTGATGTCGTCACAATGATTAACCATGACAACATTATTAGTAGTAATCTCCGTGTCTCTTAGCATATAACCTCATGAAATACTCTGCTCAGCACATTAAAGGATTACTGAATAATTCCATCCGAATCTTGAACTGTGTTATTCCTCATTGTATTAAATCCATTGGGTATTGAAGGTTCAAACATGTCAAAGAAGAAGCATTACAATGTGATCACATATATTCGATAGGTAATTTTATGGTCAGTTTATGATAGCACATCTTAGAGTAATTGTTGAAGGTCGTCAAAGGTTTAGTGTGGTTGTTTGCGTAGAGATTTAGAGTATAGGAGGGTGAAGGGGTTATTCTCAATATTTTCTCCCTAAAGATGTTATGCTAATTGATAATAAAGGTGAAATAATTGTAGTTCACATTAGACCGCACTATGAGTACGAAGTCTTCCCATCGTTGTTCCCTATGTACCATGTATTTTCATGTGCCTATGTCTAGGAAGGTAGTTTGAGATACTTTGTGTATAATTCCCGTGAAAACTACTGAAGGTGAAGTTAATGGATGGTTGGCCGATGAGGGGTATCTATTTGTCATCCTTGTTCTGTAAGTTTGGGAGTTGAGATTGTTTCTGTGAATGTGTTATGGTGAAATTTGTAAGTCTAAGAGGCCACCTTCAAGGCCAAAAGTGTCGTGGAAAGAAAATATTTTCTCTTGATTGTATAACAATTGGTTTTGATTTGAAAAGTGCCTTCTAGGTGTTATGATCTAAAAATGTGTAATCCATGTCTAGGTATCATTATGATAATGTAGTGCTTGTAATACCGAGATTAGTGTCATTGATATATATATTGTGGTTCTTTGACGAGTTGTGAATGTATTGTTAGGATGATTTTAGTGGTTCTCTAGTAGGTGGATAGGCCTAGTTACAAAGGAGATGCTGCCGAAATTTCTAAAAAATTTGGGAGTTAGTCAAAATTTAGGGACTTTAGGTAGGTAAGAAAAGAGATATATTATGTTAAATGTTTGGGGTAGAATCTACTTCTCATTCGAGGACGAATAATCCTATGCAGGGGAGAATGTAAGGCCCCAAAAAATATTGCTAAGTAATTTAGGATTTTGTAGTGTCAGGTAGGTTAATTATAATATTTTATGTGCTATTAAAATGATGTATATCATTTGGATATGGTAAATAAGTGTATAAGTCATATAATAAGTAATGTGGGGTCTAATGAGAGGCCTTAGTCTAAGTCAAGTTGGAAAATTTACATAATAGGCTAAATTTTCAAATGGGTTTCATATATATATATATATATATATATATATATATATATATATATATATATATATATATATATATATATATATATATATATATATATATATATATATATATATATATATATATATATATATATATATATATATATATATATATATATATATATATATATATATATAGTTTCTAACGCTTCAAACCATTCGTCATTTGGACATTCCTACACAAAGTTATGATCAAATTACCAAAGAATGGATTTGCAATCAATTTTGCGACTGCAAAACGGTTCCGCGGACCGCATAAGTATCGCAAAGTGGAGCAGAGACGAGAAAACTATTATGCTGTCTCATAATGACTACGTTGTCGCATATTGATTATGCTATCACATAATTGATTATGCTGTCGATTATGTTGTTGCCTAATGATTATGCTGCAATTCTGCTGCCCACAAAACAATTATGCTATAGCATAATTGCACCACATAATTGACTTGGGGGGTCATTTTTGGAAATTTTCATATCCGACCCCATTTTGATAAATAAGATTTGGGCTTCATTTGGGGCTATTTTCTATTGAATCTACAGAGAGGTGAGAGCATTTTAGAGAGAGAAAGAGGGAACCTAGCCTTTCAATCACCCAATATTGCACAAATTCTCAAGAATCAAGGAAGCTAATCTCTATCTCACTATCCTTCCAGGTAAGTCCTACTTCTATGATTTCATATAAGAGATTGTGAGTTCAAAAATACATTGTGGGGTTAGAAATAGGCCATGCATGTGGCACTAAGCTATAATATGTGGGATTAAAGAACTATTTTGGGGTTGTTCTTGTTGAAATTGGTTGAGGGAAGAACGAATTTCCATTGTTGAACCTTGTAGTCTATTTCACATGTTAGGTTTTTGATGAAATTCCTAAGAGAGTTATACCATGGGAAATATTTTTAATTATTAATCAATTTTTGCTATATTTCTATAGATTATTATTGCTAGAAGGGTTGTTGTATTGTAGTAACTTAAGGAAAGCTCAAACAAGGCATTGGGATAAACTTTATCTCTCTAAAATGAATTCCATAATGTTTTCAAAAGTTTAAGAATGATCGGTCCAAACCCCTAATTTTTACGTTCTGGGTTATCCCCTATAAACTCATAAGCTTGACTATGCCGAACGAGCCTGATATTGAACGATAGATGATTAAAGTACGGGTTGCTTATTAAAAATGGTATGGCTTTGAGTTGTATTTTAAATGAAAACTGGTATACCAATTAGGTGAGGAAAACTCAATATGCTTAATACTCCTAATTGCTCGTATGTGTACTAAATGTCTTGATTGATTGTGTCTAGTTGATGATAAACAATAAAGATGTTTGAAAATGAATTAAATGAACTGGGGAAATAGAGTGTGGATAACGTCTATAATTGTGCCTAATGATGCCTATGAAATGAGAAAATATATGAAACATATTACGAAACGAGCCTTGACTCAACTGTTTTAAGATGGCTTCAAAAAGTAGAATTTGCCTAAAAGCTCTTTGAGGTATGTACGGCTAAAGCCCCCTCTTCTTAGAAATTGAACCCCCATGGTGTCCAAATTACTCTTCAGTTGTATTTAGAGGCTCCGTAGATAGGTTGTGGGTGGTGTTGGATATTGCAAATTAAATTAGAAATATTGGTATTTGGCAAAAATGTTTTTCTTCATATCTATAAAAATAGTAATATTTTGGATATTATGGTTGAAACTGCTAATGAAATAGTTGCAAAGTATGATTAGTGGAGTTCGTCTCCTTTTTACTAATGAACTAGTTTGGGTAGAATGACACCTAACAGGCTTGCTCAGTCGGGTTTACTCAGTTGAGCGCCGGTCGCGCCACCTGACAAGTATATCGATTTTTTGCTTTATTTAGTTCTGGGCACTCAGCCTATCTCTATTCAACTGTACCGTACGACTCTAGTTGAGTTGAAATAATTGAAGGATCAGTTGCGAAATTTTCTTGACAAAGGGTTCATTAGACCGAGTATTTTGCCTTGGGGTGTGCCGGTGTTGTTTGTCAAGAAAAAGGACAGATCAATAAGGATGTGCATTGATTATTAATAGTTGAACAAGGTCACTATCAAGAAAGAGTATTCGTGGCCTAGGATTGATGATTTATTTGACCAAATCAGGGTGCCAAGGTGTTTTCCAAGATTGATTTGAGATCTGGCTACCATCAATTGTAGATTTGGTCATCAGATGTCTGTAATATAGCTTTTAGGACTCGTTATGGTCATTACGAGGACTTGATGATGTCATTTGGCTGACTAATGCCCCAACAACCTTCATGTGTTTGATGAACCAAGTTCTCTGGCCTTATTTGTATTCAATCGCGTTTGTTTTCATTGATAATATTCTTGTTTACTCTCGCAGTGGAGAGGAGCATGAGCAACATCTATGGATTGTACTTTAAACTTTGAAGGATCGTCAGTTATATGTCATGTTTTTGAAGTATGAGTTTTGGTTAGACTCAGTTGCCTTTTTGGGTCATGTTGTGTCTTCCGAGGGTATCAAGGTGGATCCTAAGAAGATTGAGGCAGTTCAGAACTGGCCTAGGCATGCTGTAGCTATAGATATTTGGAGCTTCTTGGGGTTTGACGGGTTATTATCGTCTGTTTTGGGAGGGGTTTTCTTCTATCCCAGCCCCGATGACCAAGTTGACTTAGAAGGGCGATCTTTTCAGATGGTCTGATAAGTGTGAGGAAAGCTTTCAAAAGCTCAAGACTACCTTGACTATAGTACTAGTGTTGGTATTACACATAGGTTTGGGGTCTTACAATGTATATTGTGATGCATTGCATATTGGACTTGGCACGGTATTGACGCAGGATGGTAGGGTGATTTCCTACGCGTTTCGTCGGTTGAAGATCCATGAGAAGAAATACCCTATGCATGATTTGGATCTAGCACCCATTATTCACGCACATAAAATTTGGAGGCACTATCTATACAGTGTTCCATGTGAGGTCCATACCGACCATTGAAGTCTCCAGCATCTATTCAAGCAAAAAGATCTTAATTTGTGGTAGCGAATATGGTTAGAGTTATTGAAAGTCTATGATATCACCATATTATATCATCTAGAGAAGGCTATTGTGGTGGCTGATGCCTTGAGCAGGAAGGCGGAGAGCATGGCAGTTTGGTTTTTTACCAGCAGTGGATGTTCAGACTTTTGCTAACCGATTTGTGAGGTTGGATATTTCGAAGCCTAGTAAGGTTCTTGCTTGTGTTGTTGCACAATCATCATTGTTTGGAGCGCATCAAGGCTAGTTTGATGATCTTCATTTGTTAGTGTTGGAAGGCATGGTGCAATGGGGTGGTTCTAAGAAGGTTGTTATTGGGGATGATGTTGTTATGTGGCTTTAGGGCTGGATTTGTGTTATCAATGTTGATGGGTTGAGAGAGAGTCGATCCTTGAGGAGGCTCATAGTTCATGGTACTCTATTCACCCAAGTGTCACAAAGATGTATCGTTACTTTAATTATTGGTGGAGGAAGATGAAGAAATACATTATCAGACATATCTCTCGGTGTTTGAATTGTCAACAGGTGAAGTATGAACATCAAAAACTGGGTGGGTTGACTTAGAAGTTGGTGATACCTGGAAATAGGAGCGCACCACTATGGACTTTGTGGTAGGCTTACCATGGACCTTGAGGAAGTATGATGTTGTTTGTCTCATTATGGACCGATTGACTAAGTCCGCACACTTCATTCCGGTGATGACATCCTATTCTTCAGAGCATTGTCTAGGATTTACACCCGGGAGACTATCCTCCTACACAATGTGCCTATTTCTATCATTTCAGACCGGGACACACAGGTCACTTCATGTCACGCCCCGAGCCTGGGGCCGAGACCGGCACCCGGTTCCTCATCTATCCTTGCGTACCAACTTGCGACTAAGGAATTCTAGACATATAATGTCATACTTTGGCCAGGGGCCAAATTGCAAGACAATTTGTGAAACAAAATATAAAATTGAATAGAGACTAACACTGACTAAATGTCAACATAATGCTGGTCCGGTAAGGCCGTCATAACTACTATAACTGACAAGCCAACAAAATATACGTACAGAGCCTACAAGCCCAACATACTGCACTAACTGACAAGATATGTCTACAAGCCTCTACTGATGGATGTACTGTGATCAAAACAGGGCCCCGATCTACCCATAACCTATCTACATACATACACAAGATGTACATAACTTCTAGACCCGACAACTCCGAAGGACAGAGAGCTTACCGATAAAGCTAAATTTGGGCAACAGCTACCGAGGAGGTCTACCCGTCTGTCTATATGAACCTGCACGCATGAAATGCAGCACCCCAGGAAGGAATTCAGTATGAAATAATGTACTGAGTATGTAAGGAAATATGCTGAAAGTTGAAACTGAACTCTTAATATAATAACTGAAAGCAACTGGGGGTTAAAAATAATCTGAACATATGGTCGCCTGTTGATACTGATTCTATTCTCTCAATATAGTAAGTAAAACAGTTGTCCGGCCTTATAAGACTCGGTATATATATATATAAACTGCTCTGCCGTAGTAGGCTCGCTCATAGGTGCTTGGCCATACTAGGCTCTGTATCTCGACCAATTGGGATCGCTCATAGGCGCTCGGCCACAGTAGGCTCGGTATATAACTTACCATCTGATTAGAGGTTTCCCAATAGGTGCCTGCCTATCGATTATAGCTAGATGATAATGAAAATACTGTAATACCGTATACATAGACTCTCTACTCTCTTGACTGGAGTCATTATTCTAATTAATACTAGAGTTGGGACAGATGTCTATTTTGGCACTATTATTTATCATTGCTCTTTGTATTGTTTCAAACATTATTCTTCCAATTTCAATTTAGTCATTATATCATATTTAAAAAAAATATTCATGTATATACTTTTAAAAAGCTGTAATGCAACGTATTAATTCTTTTTTCCCAAAACATAGAAGAATTCATTTCTCTCTCTTTCTACTTTCCCAATAAGCTAAGATATTAGTTGAGTTTGTTGCATATATTAGATCAAAATCTTTCTGTTCACTTTTTATAGCACAGATTTGTTAACCTCTTTATACATCTAATAGTTTAATGAAACTATTTTAATATTTATAGAAATTAGATTTTAAAATTTTACTTGCTCCCGATGTTTGCAACAAATGAACTGATGCAACACAACACAAATATTTTGCTAATAATTTTCATTAATTATAAATTCTGGGACATGGATTTTTCTTTGTGCCTCGTTATCAAACTTGTGTAATTACGAGATCATGCAAAATGAAGGAAGAGCTTAACCTTAACATAACTGGAGTAGGGGAAAATCCGTGTGATATTCTTGAGAAGGTTTATACTGTACTCCCTTAAAATCACAAAATCACACGTTGCTTACGATTTCAATAATTCTTGTTGGAATTGTTTCGTTGAACTTGCTAGATTATAGCATCTGTTTAAATGTTTGAATTAGGAAGGTGTTATAAAATTTCTTACAAAAACTTGCTAGATTGAGGGGCGTCTGTTTGAAATGGTTGAATTTGGAAAAAAGTTATAAGATCTCTTACTTTGTTTCTTTAACTCCAATGAAGCCAAATACTACATGACTTACGCGTATTCACTTATGATGCCACCTTCCAATTAAGATCATTAGTCACTTATTTTAAATGGAGGGGCTTCCACATTTAGTCATTATCACATATATCCCTAATTAATTAGGTAATATCACATTACCCAATAATTAATCAATTACCCATATTATTAAGAATTATCTCAAATACTTAAAATTTTACTTATTTTTAATATACTTTATACATTAAACTATCATGGTCATATGGTGCCTTGTATGGTACTTGTCCATAAATATTGGTTATTATCGTTCGGCCTATATTTTATCCCCGAGTCTATGTCAATTAACTGAAGACGAAACTTTAACGTACGAAAAACGCGAGATGTAACATCCTTCACCCCTAGAAACATTCGTCCTCGAATTTTTACTATTAGATACCTTGGAAATATTTTATTTTTTTTGCCAGAGTCTCCTCCGTACACTAGACTAAAACCAACTCGTACGCAACCAGAAAATATACTATACATGCCACACTTGGCCTCACGTAGCTGTCTATTATAAATTTGGAACGTCAAAAACAAGAGCTTACCTGAAAACCTACTGGCCTGAATAGGGTTGGGCTGAGGTATCCCATCTCGATCCATATCCCCAGTTTAAAATAGGTGGGGGTATTTAGACTTCTTTTCTTCCTCCGCTTCCCACGTCAACTCTTACACATTCTTGCTTCTCCATAAGACCTTCACGGATGCTACCTCCTTATTCCGTATCTTGCAGATTCGTCTGTCTAGGATGGAAACCAAAATTTCCTCGTATGACAAGTCCTTTGTAATCTGTACATCATCCGTGGGCACCACTCGGGTAGGATCACTAATGCACTTCCATAACATAGATACGTGAAAAACCGGATGGACAGACTTTAATTCTAAGGGCAATTCTAACTCATAAGCTACTTGGTCCACTCTCTGAATGATCCTATAAGGCCCAATATACCGTGGTCTAAGTTTTCCTTTCTTTCCAAACCTCATCAGACCCTTTATAGGTTCCACCTTTAGGAATACCCAAACTTCAACCCCGAACTCTAAGTCTCATCGTCGCACGTTAGAATATAACTTCTGATGATTCTGAGCTGTCAACAGTCGCCCCTGGATAAGCTTTACTTTTTCTATGGCCTGTTGAACCAGGTTTGGCCCATGTAATCTAGATTCTCCAATATCAAACCACCCTATAGGATATCTGCACTTATGCCCATACAAAGCCTCGTACAAAGCCATCTGGATACTGGAGTGGTAACTGTTATTATATGCAAACTTGATAAGAGGTAGATGTTCATCCCAACAGCTTTTAAAATCCAACACACATGCTCATAACATATCCTCGAGCATCTAAATTGTACGCTCGGCTTGTCCATCAGTTTGTGAATGAAAAGTTGTGCTGAGATTCACCTTAGTTCCTAGACCTCTCTGAAATGACCTCCCAAAATGAGTTGTAAACAGGGCCCCACTAACAGATAATATATACTGGTACTCCATGTAGTCGCACTATCTCATTAACATATAATTTTGCATAATCTTCTACTCTAACAGGTAGAAAATGTCTGATTGTGTGAGCCTATCGATTATCACCCATATGGAATCGAACTTACGATGAGAACAAGGTAAACCCATGATAAAGATCATGTTTATTGCCTCCCATTTCCATGTCGGGATCTTTATAGTCTGCATTAGCCCTCTGAGCTTCTGGTGCTCTATCTTCACCTACTGGCAACTAGGACATTAAGCGACATACTCAGCAATGTTCTTCTTCATATTGTTCCACCAATACACATCTTCGTTGACCTAGGGTGAATTGAGTATCATGAATAATGTGCCTTTGACATAATCCTGTCTCGTAGCCCTGCTACATCTAGAACACATAGACGACCCCTTGTATCGGAGAACCCCATCTCCCTTGAGTTCTAACAACGACTTCTTTTGCTGCAGAACTCACTCTCTCAACTCGACCAACTCTGGGTCCTCGTACTGCCTCTCCTTCACTTTAGCTATGAGAGATGATTTTGCAATATTTTGGAGTATAACTCCACCATTGCCAAAGTCTATGTGATAACCCGGTCAATCATCTCATGAGTTACCACTCCGTTTTCCCCATTTCTTCTTTTTATTTCTTTGTCTATCGGTTCTATATGTGATTGGGTTGGTTGGCTCGGGTTCGAAAAGAATTTGGTAAGGTTTAAAACACTTAGTCTCTTTTGAGGAAACTTAAATTGGAAAAGTCAATCGGATGTTGACTTATGTGTTAGAGGGTTGGATGTGAGTTCCGATGGATCGGGAGGTGATTTGGGACTTAGGAGCGTGATCGGAATATATTTTGGAGGTCCATAGTAGATTTAGGCTTCAATTGGCGAAATTGAAATTTTTGCGATTTTCGGTTGATAGGCAAGATTTTGATATAGGGGTCGGAATGGAATTTTGAGAGTTGCAGTAGTTCTGTTGTGTCATTTGGGATGTGTGTGCAAAATTTCAGGTCATTCAGATGTGGTTTGGTTGGGTTTTTATCAAGAGCGTAATTTAGAAGATTTTGAAATTCTTCGGCTTGAATCCGATGGGAATTTGGTGTTTTGATGATGTTTTGAGCGATCCGATGGTTGGAACAAGTTTGAATGAGGTTATAGGATATGTTTGTATGTTTGGTTGAGGTCCCGGGGGCCTCGGGTGAGTTTTGGGTGGTCAATCGGACCATTTCATGATGTTTGGAATTGAAGAAAATTGCAAATCAGTGTTGCAGAGAAATGACCTTCGCGTTCGCGAGTGGGTCCTCACGTTCGCGAAGGGTCACCTAATGAAGGCTGGGATTTAAGCCTTCGCATTCGCGAGGAAGGCTAAGCATTCACAAAGGGCTGGGTGTTTGGATATCGCATTTGCGTGAAGTGGACCGCGTTCGCGTAGAGGATTTTGGTCAGCTGGACTCGAGGTATTTTAGTCATCGCATCCGCGAGAAGGTTGACGCGATAGCGAAGAGTGGTCTAAGGAAAGCATCGCGTTTGCGAGGGTATGGTCTCGATCGTGAAAGAGGAAATTTTGGTCAACGTTGGATTGTGATTTGGGAACGCGAGGTGTTGACCGCGTTTGCGAAGAAGGATTTCAGGCCTGGGCAGAATGTTTAAATAGTCGTCTTGTCGGCGATTTTGGGGTTTATTTCCTCCATTGTTGAGCGTTTTTGGAGCTTTTTGAAGAGGATTGAAGAGGGATTCAAGGGGAATCACTTGGAGGTAAGATTCATGGACTTAAAACTCGATTCTAATGTGAAATCCACCTAATTAATCATTGAATCTAATCCTAAAATTGAAGGATTAGGGCTTGAAATTGGAAACCTAGAATTTGGGATTTGAGGGGTCATTTGTGATTGCATTTTGATGATTTTGGTATGTATGAACTCGGGAGTGATAAGGAATCCATTGATATAAATTTTATCGGAATCCAAGACGTGGGCCCCGGGGGTCGAGTTTTGGTAACTTCGGAATTTGTGTTGTAAATTGAATATTTTCATTTGGGCTTCGTTCCCTTAGCATATTTGGACGCCTTGGTTCTGATTTTGGATAGACTCGACGCGAGTGGAGGCCGATTCGAGGGGCAAAGGCATCGCGGGCTAGAGTTTGCACCGGTTTGAGGTGAGTAATGATTGTAAATGATGTCATGAGGGTATGAAACCCTGGATTTGTACATCGTTGTGCAATATTGAGGTGACACACATGCTTGATCACAAGCGTGGGATCGTGCACTGTTGGGGATTGTGACTTAGTCCGTCTCAAATGTTTATTTTATCGCGTATTTGCCTGAAATCTATTTGCTATCATCATGTTTTGGGGAGAATGCCATATTTGGGCCTCGTGCCATGTATTTGAACACTTAGGATATTTTTTATTGATATTTCCTCATAGTTTTGACTTTATACTTGAACTCAGTCATGCTATATTTCACTATTATTCACAACCCAGCCATGTTTACTCTGTTTTAACACTTAAATGATCTTTAAATGATATTTTGGGTGAGAATCATATTTTACTATTGTCCGAGTGGCTTGTGAGGATTTTGACTGAGTAAGGCCGAGGGCCTATGTGGTAAAGGATACACTGATTATGATTATGAGGCCGAGGGCCTGAGATATGTATGCCACGAGGTGGCTTGTTGATATGAGGCCAAAGGCCTAGTGCCTTGGGCCGAAAAAGGCCCCTTTAGGAGTCTACACACCCTTAGCGAACACGGGTACCCATTGTGATGTGAGATATAGCCCGAGGGGCTGGTATTGTTGACATTGTGCCCGAGGGGCAATCCTTTATATGCTTATCTGTCTTATTTGTCTATCATTTATCTGCTTAATTGTTAAAAAGGTGTTTCATGATGTTTGAACTGAATTGAAATGACTTTACACATATTCACTGTTTCACTGCTTTTACTGCTTCTGTATAGCCTATAATGTGCCTTACGTGATTTCTTGCTTTCAGTTTTTATTTATGATTATTACTTACAGACTTGGTGTACTCACTTTACTTCATATACCCTGTGCGCAAATTCAGGTGCATCTGGTCCTGCTACTGAGTGTTGATCTTTCCAGCTCTGGCGGATCCGAAGATTCTCTAGGTAGCTGCAGGCTTTCGGAGCCCAGAGCTTCTTCCCTATATTATTTCTCCTTGTTTTAGTTTTGTATTAAACTTTGTAGACTTTTCTTGATTATTCCGAATTTTTAGATGCTCATGACTAGTGATACCCAAGTACCGGGCTGTGTTAGGTTGTATTCTGCAAATTGTTCTATATTTCCACTATTCACTTTTGGATTATTTATCTCGTTTTAGACTTGAATCTTATTGATTAATTGATTAAAACTGAAATGGGAAGTGTTGGATGGCCTTGTCTTCACGAAAGGTGCCACCACGACCGGGTCCGGGTTTAGGGTCGAAAAAAGTTGGTATTAGAGCCTAGGTTACATAGGTCTCACGAGTCATGAGCAGGTTTAGTAGAGTCTCGCGGATCGGTACGGACACGTCTGTATTTATCCTCGAGGGGCTGCAGAACCTTTAGGCAAAACATCATATTAAAACTCTTATCGTGCGAATTTGTTGACCCGAGTACTAAACTTCTATTATTCTATTCTCTCACAGATGGTGAGGACACGCGCTACCGATTAGGATGGACGACCACCAGTACCACCAGCTGTGGCCACTAGAGGCCGAGGACGCGGTTGTGGTCGCGGTAGAGGCAGAGGTATGACCCACACAATAGCTAGGGCAATACTTATAGATCCACTAGCCGCCCCAGTTCAGGATCAGGTCCCAGTTATGGATGCTCTAGCAACACCAGCTTAGGCACCGGTTGTGCCCCTTGTGAATCCGGGACTTCAGGAGTCCTTGGCTAAGATTCTATCAGTTTGCACTAGCCGAGCTCAGGCGGTCTCAGCTACTACAGCCGCAGCTACTTCTCAGGCCATGGGAGGAAATTAGACTCCCGCCGCTCGCACGCCTGAGTAGGTCGTGCAGGGACTTCAAACACTGGGGGCACATCCAACCCAACTGGTTGCAGCTGCTCAAGACTATGTAGTACCTGCCATGTCAGAGGACGAGCAGTGTAGGTTTGAGAGGTTTGGTAGATTTCAGCCTCCGACCTTCAATGGTGCAGAGGGCGAGGATGCCCAGGGTTTCTTGGATAAGTGTCAGAGGATGCTTCATACAACGGGTATTCTGGATACCAATGGGGTCGCTTTCACTACTTCTCTATTTTCTGGAGCTGCCTTCACTTGGTGGGAGACTTTTGAGAGGTGTAGGTCTGTTGGTGCAGCACCCCTTACCTGGTAGCAGTTCTCCGTTCTCTTTCTGGAGAAGTATGCACTGCAGTCTCGTAGAGAGGAGCTGCATAGGGAGTTTGAGTGGTTGTGTCAAGGAGAGATGACTGTGATGCAGTATGATCTGAGGTTCTCCGAGTTAGCTCATCATGCTATTTGGTTGGTTCCGACAGATAGAGAGAGGATTAGGAGGTTTGTTGATGGCCTCACTTATCAGCTTCGTATTCTCATGACCAGGGAGAGGGTGACTGGTGCTACATTCGAGGATATTGGGGATATTGCCCATGAAATTGAGTCTGTTTGTCGCTAGGAGTGAGACGAGAGGGAGGCCAAGAGACCTCGAGGATCTGGTAGTTACAACGATACTCCTTCGAGAGGTCAGTCTCAGCAGGGCAGAGGTCGTCCATTCAGGCATGCTCAGCCAGCTCGCCCAAGTTATCATGGGGCATCATCAGGTCATGGTTCTCACAGTTCTCATCAGGGCTAGTCATCACTTAGCGCCCTTCCAGCTCAGAGTTCGTCCTGTGCTCCATTAGTTCAGGGCTCTTCTATGCCAGGTGCATATGCTAGTCACTCCACTACGAGAGGTTCCCTTCCGTCCCCTTCTCCAGCACCTGGGAGTTGTTATGAGTGTGGAGAAATGGGCTATATATGGAGGCAATATCCTCGTCATCTTGCAGGTTCATCTTAGTAGAGGGGTCAGTCATCAGCTTCAGCATCAGTTACTTCACCGCCACCCGCCCAGTCAGCTAGGGGTGGAGGTCAGTCAGCTAGGGGTCGCCCCAAAAGGGGAGGTCGATCAGGTGGCTGTCAGGACCGTTTCTATGCACTTCCAGGCAGACTCGATGTTATTGCTTCTGATGTTGTTATTACAGGTATTGTTTCAGTCTGCCACAGAGATGCCTCTGTATTATTTGATCCTGGTTCCACCTTTTCTTATGTGTCATCATACTTTGCTCATTATTTGGGTATGCCACGTGAGTCTCTTGCTTTACCTGTTCATGTATCTAACCCGGTGGGTGATACTGTTGTTGTACACCATGTGTACCGATCATGTGTGGTGACTATTGGGGGTTTTGAAACACGTGTGGATATTTTATTATTGTGTTTGGTGGATTTTAATGTCATTTTGGGCATGGATTGGCTATCTTTGTGTCGTTATATTCTGGACTGTCATGCCAAGATAGTCACATTGGCTATACTGGGTGTGCCACAGATTGAGTGGCGAGGTGTGACTGATTATGTTCCCAGTAGAGTGATCTGATTCTTGAAAGCTCAACGTATGGTTGGGAAGGGTTGTCTTTCGTATCTAGCCTTTGTGACAGATGTCGGCACTGAGACTCCCAGTATTGATTCTGTTCCAATTGTGAGGGATTTTCCCGATGTGTTTCCTGCAGACCTGCCGGGCATGCCACCGGACAGGGATATCGATTTTGGTATTGACCTGGTGCCGGGCACTCGGCCCATTTCTATTCTGTTGTATCGTATGGCACCAGTATAGTTGAAGGAGCAGCTTCAGGAACTCCTTGATAAGGGGTTCATTCGGCCTAGTTTATCACCTTGGGGTGCGTCGGTTCTATTTGTGAAGAAGAAGGATGTCACTATAAGGATGTGCATTGATTATAGGCAATTGAACAAGTTAACAATTAAGACCAAGTATCCTTTGCCTCGCATTGATGATTTATTCTACCAGCTTCAGGGAGCAAGAGTGTTCTCCAAGATTGATCTCCGTTTAGGTTATCACCAGTTGAAGATCAGGGACTTGGATATTCTTAAGACAGCTTTCAGGACCCGATATGGTCATTATGAGTTCTTGATGATGTCTTTTGGGCTGACCAATGCCCCAACAGTGTTCATGCATCTGATGAATAGCGTGTTCCGGCCTTATCTTGACTCGTTTGTCTTCATTGATGATATTCTGGTGTATTCGCGAAGTCAGGAGGAGCACGCAGAGCATTTGAGAGTTGTGTTACACAGATTGAGGAAAGAGAAACTTTATGCAAAATTCTCCAAGTGTGAGCTTTAGCTTAGTTCAGTGGCTTTCTTGTGGCACGTGGTATCCAGTGTGGGTATTCAGATTGATCCGAAGAAGATAGAGGCGGTTCAGAGTTGGCCAAGACCGTCCTCAGCCATAGAGATTCGTAGCTTTTTTGGTTTTGTGGGTTATATCACCGGTTTGTTCAGGGATTCTCATCTATCGCATCGCCCTTGACCAAGTTGACTCAGAAGGGTGCTTCATTTATATAGTCAGATGAGTGTGAGGAGAGCTTTCAGAAGCTAAAGACGGCCTTGACTACGGCTTTAGTGTTAGTTTTGCCATCACCTTCAGGTTCATACACCGTGTATTATGATGCTTTGAGAGTTGGTATTGGGTGTGTATTGATGCAGGAGGGTAGAGTTATCGCTTATGCTTCTCGTTAGTCGAAGCCCCATTAGAAGAACTACCCCATTCACGATTTGGAGTTGGCTGCCATAGTGCACGCGTTGAAGATTTGGAGGCATTATCTGTATGTTGTGTTTTTTGAGGTGCTTACTGATCATCGTAGCTTCCAGTACTTGTTCAAGCAGAAGGATCTTAATTTGAGGTAGCGGAAGTGGTTAGAGTTGCTTAATGATTATGATATCACTATATTGTACCATTCGGGGAAGGCCAATGTGGTGGTCGATGCTTTGAGCCAAAAGGCGGTTAGTATGGGGAGTTTGGCATATATTCCAGTTGGGGAGAGACCTCATGTAGTTGAAGTTCAGGCCTTGGACGTTCGGTTCATGAGGTTAGATATTTTGGAGCCCAGTCGGGTATTGGCTTGTGTGGTTTCTTGGTCTTCCTTATATGATTGCATCAGAGAGCGCCGGTATGATGATCTGCATTTGCTTGTCCTTAAGGACAGAGTTCAGCATGATGATGCCAGAGATGTGACCATTGGTGATGATGGGGTATTGAGGATGCAGGGCCGGATTTGTGTGCCCAATGTGGATGGGCTTTCGGAGTTGATTCTGGAGGAGGACCGTAGCTCATGGTATTCCATTCATCCGGGTGATGTGAAGATGTATCATGATTTGAGGCAATATTATTGGTGGAGAAGAATGAAGAAAGACATTGTGGGATTTGTAGCTCGGTGTCTCAATTGTCAGCAGGTGAAATATGAGCATCAGAGATCGGGTGGCTTGCTTTAGCGGATGGATATTCCAGAGTGGAAGTGGGATCAGATCACTATGGACTTTGTAGTTGGACATCCACGGACTTTGAAGAAGTTCGATGCCATTTGGGTGATTGTGGATCGGTTGACTAAGTCCGTGCACTTCATTCTTGTGTGTACTACCTATTCTTCAGAGCAGTTGGCAGAGATCTATATCCGGGAGATTGTTCGTTTGCATGGTGTCCTAGTTTCCATCATTTCAGATAGGGGCATTCAGTTTACTTCGCAGTTTTGGAGGTCTGTGCAGCGAGAGTTGGGTACTTAGGTTGAGTTGAACAAAGCTTTTCATCCTCAGACGAACGGGCAGTCCGAGCGCACTATTCAGATATTGGAGGATAAGTTGCGTGCTTGTGTAATTGATTTCAGAGGGTCATGGGATCAGTTTCTATCGCTTGTAGAGTTTGCTTATAACAACAGCTATCTGTCGAGTATTCAGATGGCTCCATATGAGGCTTTGTGTGGGAGGCGGTGTAGATCTCCAGTTGGTTGGTTTGAGCCGGGTGAGGCTAGGCTATTGGGGACAGACTTGGTGCAGGATGCTTTAGAAAAGGTGAAGGTGATCCAGGAGAGGCTTTGCACAGCGCAGTCGAGGCAAAAGAGTTATGCCGACAAGAAGGTTCGATATGTGTCCTACATGGTTGGTGAGAAGGTTCTGTTGAAGGTTTTGCCCATGAAGGGTGTTATGAGGTTTGGGAAGAAAGGTAAATTGAGTCCTCGGTTCATTTGGCCTTTTGAGGTGCTTTGGAGGAATGGGGAGGTGGCTTATGAGCTTGCTTTGTCACTTAGCTTGTCGAGTGTGCATCCGATATTTCATGTTACTATGCTCCGGAGGTATATTGGGGATCCGTCTCATGTTCTAGATTTCAATGAGGTTCAGTTGGATGGTGATTTGACTTATGAGGTGGAGCCAGCAACTATTTTGGAGCGTCGGGTTCGAAAGTTTAGATAAAAGGATATAGCTTCAGTGAAGGTGCAGTGGAAAGGTCGGCCCGTGGAGGAGGCTACCTAGGATACCGAGCGGGAGATGCGTAGAAGATATCCTCACTTGTTTGAGGCTTCAGGTATGTTTCGTGACTCATTCGAGGACGAACATTTGCTTAAGTTGGGGAGGATGTGACGACCTGGCCAGTTGTCTCATGAGTTACTGCTCTGTTTTCCCCATATCTACTTCTTATTGCTTTGTCTATCGTTTCTATATGTGATCGGGTTGGTTGGCTCGGGTTCGGAAAAGATTTGGTAAGGTTTGAGACACTTAGTCTCTTTAGAGGAAGCTTAAGTTGGAAAAGTCAACCGAATGTTGACTTATGTGTTAGAGGGCTCGGATGTGAGTTCTGATAGTTCGGATAGCTTCGGGAGGTGATTTGGGACTTAGAAGCGTGATCAGAATATATTTTGGAGGTCCGGAGTAGATTTAGGCTTGAGTTGGCAGAATTGGATTTTTGGCGATTTCTGGTTAATAGGTGAGATTTTGATATAGGGGTCGGAATGGAATTCCGAAAGTTGCAGTAGTTTCGTTGTGTCATTTTGATATGTGTGCAAAATTTTAGGTCATTCGGATGTGGTTTGGTTGGGTTTTTGATCAAAAGCGTAATTTAGAAGATTTTGAAATTCTTAGGCTTGAATCCGATGCGAATTTGGTGTTTTGATGTTGTTTTGAGCGTTCTGAAGATTGGAAAAAGTTTGAATGAGGTTATGGGATATGTTGGTATGTTTAATTGAGGTCCCGGAGGCCTCGGGTGAATTTTGGGTGGTCAATCAGACCATTTCATGATGTTTGGAATTGCAGATCAGTGTTGCAGAGAAATGAACTTCGCGTTCGCGAGTGGGTCCTTGCGTTCGCGAAGGGTCACTTGATGAAGGGAGGGATTTAAGACTTCGCATTCGCGAGGAAGGATCCGTGTTCGCGAAGGGCTGGGTGTTTGGTCATCGGGTTCGTGTGAAGTGGACCGTGTTCGCGTAGGGATTTTGGTCAGCTGGACTTGAGGTATTTTAGTCATCGCATTCGCGAGAGGGTTATCGTGATCGCGAAGAGTGGTCTGAGGAAAGCATCGCATTCGCGAGGGTATGATCATGATCGCGAAATAGGAAATTTTGGTCAATGTTGGATTGTGCTTTGCGAATGCGAGGCGTTGACCGCGTTGGCGAAGAAGGATTTCAGGCTTGGGCAGAATGTTTAAATAGTCGTCTTGTCTTCGATTTTGAGGTTTATTTCCTCCATTGTTGATTGTTTTTGGAGATTTTTGAAGAGGCTAGAAGAGGAATTTAAGAGGAATAACTTGGAGGTAAGATTCATGGACTTTGAACTCGATTCTAATGTGAAATCCACCTAATTAATCATGGAATCTAAACCTAAAATTGAAGGACTAGGGCTTGAAATTGGAAACCTAGAATTTGGGATTTGAGGGGTCCTTTGTGATTGGATTTTGATACTTTTGGTATGTATGAACCCGGGGAGTGATAAGGAATCCATTGATGTGAATTTTATCGGAATCCGAGACGTGGGCCCGGGTGTCGGGTTTTGGTAATTTCGGGATTTTTGTTGTAAATTGAATATTTTTGCTTGGGCTTCGTTCCCTTAGCATATTTTGATGTCGTGGTTCTGATTTTGGATAGATTCAACGCAAGTGGAGGCCGATTCGAGGGGAAAAGGCATCGCGGGCTAGAGTTTGCATCGGTTTGAGGTGAGTAATGATTGTAAATGATGTCTTGAGGGTATGAAACCTGGATTTGCACATCATTGTGCTATATTGAGGTGACACACATGCTTGATGACGAGTGTGGGGTCGTGCACTGTTGGGGATTGTGAATTAGACCGTCCCGGATGTCTATTTTACCGCGTATTTGACTGAAATCTATTTGCTATCATCATGTTTTGGGCGGAATGCCATATTTGGGACTCGTGCCAACTATTTGAACCCTTAGGGGATTTTATTGATATTTCCTCACTGTTTTGACTTTATACTTGAACTCGGTCATGTTATATTTCACTGTTTTTCACAACTCAACCATGCTTACTCTGTTTTAACACTTAAATGATCTTTAATTGATATTTTGGGGGTGAGAATCATGTTTTACTATTGCCCGAGTGGCTTGTGAGGATTTTGACTGAGTAAGGCCGAGGGCATATGTGGTGAGGAAACACTGATTATGATTATAAGGCCGAGGGCCTGAGTTATGTACGTCACGAGGTAGCTTGCTAATATGAGGCCGAGGGCCTAGTGACGATGCCACGAGATGGCTTGATATTGCGCTTGGGCCGAAAGGGGCCCATCCAGGAGTCTGCACACCCCCAGTGAGCGCGGGTACCCATTGTGATGTGAGATATAGCCAGAGGGGCTGGTATTATTGACATTGTGCCCGAGGGGCAATCCTTTATATGCTTATATGTCTTATTTGTCCGTCATTTATCTGCTTAATTGTTAAAAAGGTGTTTCATGAAGTTTGAACTTAATTGAAATGGCTTTACACATGTTCACTGCTTTTACTAGATTTTACTTCTTCCGTATAGCCTATAATATGCCTTACATGATTTCTTGTTTTCAGTCTTTGTTTATGATTATTACTCACTGAGTTGGAGTACTCACTTTGCTCCCTGCACCCTATGTGCAGATTCAGGCGCATCTGGTCCCACTACCGAGTGTTGATCTTTCCAACTTACGCGCATTCGAAGATTCTCTAGGTAGCTACCGGCGTTCGTATCCCAGAGCTTCTTCCCTATCTTATTTCTCCTTGTTTTAGTTTTGTATTGAACTCTGTAGACTTTTATTGATTATTCTGGATTTTTAGATGCTCATGACTAGTGATACCCCAGTACCGGACTGTGTTGGGTTGTATTCCGCAAATTGTTTTTTATTGCCACTGTTCACTTTTGGATTATTTATCACGTTTTAGACTTGAATCTTATTGTTTAATTGCTTAAAACTGAAATGGGAAGTGTCGGCTGGCCTTGTCTTCACGAGAGGTGCCATCACGACCGGGTCCGGGTTTAGGGTCGTGACAGTCTACTAACCGACCCCCCAAACAAGCTAATTGATGAATCTCTCTAGTTAATTGCCTTTTTTGGCCTCTACATGTGATAAGCTACCCATAGATCGATGACTTAAGGTGTGTGCTACAATATTAGCTTTCACTGGATGGTAGAGAATGTTAACATCGTAATCTTTTAATAACTGAAGCGATCGCCTCTGTCGCAAATTCAAATCTTCTTGCTTGAAGATGTTTTACGGGCTTTTATGATCTGTGAATACATCAACATGAATACCATATAAATAATGCCACCATATCATAGTGCATGGACAACCGCAACTAACTCGAGGTCATGGGTTGGATAATTTTGTTCGTGCTTCCTTAACTGCCTTGAAACATACACAATTACCTTTCCATTTTGCATCAGGACACATCTAACCCGACACCTGAGGCATCACAATACATGGCATAACCATCTGAACCCTCTAGAAGTGCTAGAACTGGTGCTGAGGTCAACCTGTTCTTAAGCTCTTGGAAACTCTGCTCACATGCCTCTGTCCACTGAAACTTAGTTGCTTTCTGCGTCGACTTCATTAATGGTGCTGAAAGAGAACAAAAACCCTCTACGAACCTACGGTAGTATCCTGCTAAGCCTAGAAAGCTACGAATTTCTGTCGGAGTGGTAGGCCTTGGCCAGGATTTTACAGCCTCAATCTTCTTAGTGTCTACCTTAATACCTCCATCAGGTACAATGTGCCCCAAGAATGCTACAATTTTCAACCAGAACTCACATTTAGAAAACTTAGCATGCAATTTATTATACAGAGGGTTTGGAGTACCGTTCGTAGGTGGTCCACATGCTCATCCTCTGAACGTGAATAAAATAGAATACCATCAATAAAAACTATCACGAACAGATCTAAATATGGCCAGAATAGGCTATTCATCAAGTCCATAAATATGGCAGGTGCATTCGTCAACCCGAAGGACATGACAAGGAACTCGAAGTGGTCATATTGGATCCTGAAGGCTGTCTTGGGAATATCTTTCTCCCGAACTCTGACCTGGTGATACCCTAACCTCAAATCTATCTTTGAAAAGCATCTAGCTCCCTACAACTAATCAAACAAGTCATCTATCATTGGATGTGGATACTTGTTCTTAATAGTTACCTTGTTTAGTTGCCTATAATCAATACACATCCTTAGCGAGCCATTTTTTCTTCCGTACAAACAGTACCGGTGCACCCCACGGTGAGGTACTGGGCCTGATGATACCTTTCTCCAGCAAATCTTTTAACTGCTCTTTCAATCCGGCAGGTGCCATTCTATACGGAGGGATGGATATTGGTTGAGTCCCCGGAAGCAAATCAATGCCAAAATCAATCTCTCGCTCTGGAGGAATACCTGGAAGTTCATCTGGTTATACATCTCCGTACTCTTTGACTAATGGAATAGACTGAAGTGTAGGTATCTCCGCATATGTATCCCTAACTCGCATAATATGATAAATGCATTCTTTGGCGATCATCTTTCTCACCTTTAGATAGGAAATAAACCTACCTCTAGGTGTCACTGTATTACCTACCCATACAAGGACTGGCTCACCCAGAAAATGAAATCTAGCTATCTTTGCTTGAAAATCAACTGTGGCATAGCAAGCTGCCAACCAGTCCATGCCTATGATAGCATCAAAATCTAATCTCTAGCTCAACTAGGCCGGTTAAGGTCTGATGACCACAAACTATCACCATACAACCTCGGTAAACCCGTCTAGCAATAATCGATTCTCCGACCGGTGTGAATACTGCAAAAGGATCACTTAGTATTTCAGGCACTATACCAAACTTCCCCGTGACAAATGGGGTAATACACGATAAAGTAGATCCTTGGTCTATCAAGGAATAAGCATCGTGAGAGCAAATGGTCAACATACATATCATAATGTCTGGTGAAGACTCCTGGTCCTGTCGACCCGCTAAAGCATAGCTATGATTCTGGTTACCACCTGAACTTGAACTTCTACCTCTGCCTCGACCTCTACCAGCCGAAGACTGAGATCCACACCCTGAAGGATGCACGAACATAGATGATCCTATTGCTGAATTCGTTGGTTGCACCATACCCCCAAAATCTCTATTTGGGCAATCTCGCATCATATGCCACGGACGTTCACATGTGTAACAAGCATCATAACCGGCTCGGCATTGGCTGAAGTGTCCTCTACTGCAGATGGCACACCACTGCGAAAATGACCATGTCTGCCCTAGACCTCGCTGTCGCTGCAAACCTGATGCCTGGGAACTTTTACCTAGTCCTGACTGAGTTTAATAGTCTTACCTGTAGCCCTGTGACTGAGGTAGCGGAGGCCGTTCGAAGTACTGGGGCCTATAACTACTCTGAGACTGCTCCTAAGACCTGGCAAATCTCATCCTCTTGTGCTTTCCTAACTTAGTCCTCTCTGTACCCTACTGCCGATGCCTACCCCTTTCTATATTCTGGGAAAATGCCTGAATCCGAGAGATATCCATATTATCCTGCAATGCAGTGGTGGCACATGCCTCGGTCAAACTCTAGGGCTAACCCTTCCATAAACCTGTGGATCCTATATGGATGGTGCATATCTGGCCAATGAGTCAAAATGGAGACTATTCTATCGAACACTCATATTGCCCTGCTTGAGGGCTAAAAAGTGATCGACTCGGGCATGTCGGATCTCACGTGGTAAGTACTGGTCAAGAAAGGCATCTGAAATTTTTTCCCAAATAGTTGGAGGTGTATCACGTCCTCTAGAACTTTCCCATCCCTCGTACCAAATGATGGCTATATCTCGGAGTCAAAAAGCTGCTAGCCCAACTGTCTCTTTCTCCATGGCATGCATAACCTGAAAGATCCTGTGAAGCTGATCTATGAAATCCTATGGGTCCTCCCTCTAATCTGTCCCCGTGAACTCTAGGAGACTCAAAGCAATAAACTATCGGACCCTTGAACTCCCAAAACCCTCAGAAGGTCCTGCACCAGTAGATGCCCTAGCCTGCACCAGTGGATGCCCTAGCCTATTATTGGGTAGCTACCAACTGTGCCAACAAATGCACCGCACTCCTCAAGTCCTGATCTGATTGAAGCGGAGGGGGAACTGGATGTGCGGTCTCCCTAGGAATCTCCTCAGGTGGTGGAGGAGCTGATAATAGTCGAGTACGGGTCTATCCCTGGGCCTCCGATTAGGCCCCATCTACTAGGAGTACCCTGGTGGTCCCATCACCTAATGATATCTCTCTCCTCTAGCTAGTCGTAGTCTTCTTAGTTGTCGTCATTTGTGCATGCAAATGCCAACACGTAATTTTAACTCAAATTTCCTATAACTCAGTTCTACAGCATGATTTAGATTTGAAAGAAGGGTAACCAACTCATAAATGCCATGTAGTCCCCTGCTTATATAATGTGGTGCACCACATATCTATGAACAAGACCCTACTAGACACGGCTTGTAGACTACCTAGGATAGAAATACTCTGATACCACTTTTGTCACAACCCGAGCCTAGGGGCAAGACCGGCACCTGGTGCCTCATCTATCCTTGCATACTAACTTGCAGCTCAGGAATTCTGTACATATAATATCATACTTTGGCCAGGGGCCATATTGCAAGACAATTTGCGAAGCAAAATATAAAATTGAATAGAGACTAACGCTGACTAAATGTCAACCTAAAGCTGGGCCGGTAAGGCCGTCATAACTACTATAACTGACAAGTCAACAAAATATACGTACAGGGCCTACAAGCCCAACATACTGCACTAACTGACAGGATATGTCTACAAGCCTCTACGAATGGATGTACTGTGATCGAAACAGGGCCCCGACCTATCCATAACCTATCTACATACATACACAATATGTACACAAAACTTCTAGACCTGGGAACTCCAAAGGACGGGAGCTTACCGATAAAGCCAAATTCGGGCAACACCTACTGAGGAGGTCTACCTGTCTGTCTGTCTGAACCTGCACGCATGAAATGCAGCTCCCCCAGAAAGGGACGTTAGTACAAAATAATATACTGAGTATGTATGGCAATATACTGAAAGCTGAAACTGAAATAATAATATAATAACTGAAAGAAACTGGGGTTAAAATTAATCTGAAGATATGCTCGTCTACTGATACTGACTCTATTCTCTCAATGTAGTAAGTAAAATAGTTGTCCGGCCTTATAAGTCTCGGTATATTATATATATATATATATATATATATATATATATATATATATATATATATATATATATATATATATATATATATATATATATATATATGCTCTTCCATAGTAGGCTCGCTCATAGGCGCTCGGCCATACTAGGCTCTTTATCTCGACTAACTGGGCTCGCTCATAGGCGCTTGACCATAGTAGGCTCGATATGTAACTTACCATCTAATCAGAGGTTGCCCAATAGGGGCCTGCCCATCGATTATAACTCGATGGTAATGAAAATAATGTAATACTGTATATATAGACTCTCTGCTCTCTTGACTGAATGTCATTATTCTTATTAATACTAGAGTTGGGACAAATGTCTATTTTGGCACTATTATTTATCATTACTCTTTTTATTGTTTCAAACATTATTCTTACAGTTTCAATTTATCCATTATGTAATATTTAAAAAAAATAATTGATGTATATACTTTAACAAAGCTATAATGCAACATATTAATTCTTTTTTCATAAACTTAGAAGAATTCATTTCTTTCTCTTTGTACTTTCCCAATAAGCTAAGATATTAGTTGAGTTCATTGCATATATTGGATCAAAATCTTTTTGTTTACTTTCTATTTCATAGATTTGTAAACCTCTTTATACATCTAATAGTTTAATGAAACTATTTTAATGTTTATAGAAATTAGATATTAAAATTTTACTTGCTCCAGATGTTTGCAGTAAATGAATTGATGCAATACAACACAAATATTTTGCTTATAATTTTCATTACTTTTAAATTCCGGGACATGAATTTTTCTTTATGCCTCGTTATCAAACTTGTGTAATTACTAGATCATGCAAAATGAAGGAAGAGCTTAGCCTTAACATACCTGGAGTAGGGGAAAATTCGTGTGATATTTTTGAGAAGGTTTACACCGTACTCCCTTAAAATTGCAACATCACATGTTGCTCATGGTTTCAATAATTCCTGTTGGAATTGTTTTGTTACAAGAAATTTTGTTGAAACGTTCTAGATTATAACATCTGTTTGAATGTTTGAATTAGGAAGGTGTTATAAGATTTCTTACAGAAACTTGCTAGATTGAGGGATGTCTGTTTGAAATGGTTGAATTAGGAAAAAGGTTATAAGATCTCTTACTTTAATTCTTTAAGTTCCAAATACTACATGACTTACACGTATTCACTTATGATGCCACCTTTCAATAAAGATCATTAGTCACTTATTTTAAATGGAGGGGCTGCCACATTTAGTCATTATCACATATATCCCTAATTAATTACTCCCTCTGTTCCAGTTTATGTGAATCTGTTTTCTTATTGGTCTGTTCCAAAAAGAATGACCCCTTTCAAAATGTGGTAAAAATTTAGCTTAAACTTATAATTCTACCCTTAATGAGAAGCTTTTATAACCACACAAATATTTTCGACCCCTTTTTGACTTGTTTATGACCACAAATTCCAAAAGTCTTCATTTTTTCTTAAATTTCGTGTCCATTCAAACAGGTTCACATAAATTGGAACGGAGGGAGTAGGTATTATCCCATTACCTAATAATTAACCAACTAGCCACATAATTAAGAATTATCTCAAATTACTTAAAATTCTACTTATTTTTAATATACTTTATGCATCATACTATCATGTTCATATGGTACCTTGTATGGTACTAGTCCATAAATATTAGTTATTATCGCTCGACCTGTATTTTATCCCCGAGTCTATGTCAATTAACTGAAGACGAAACTTTAACGTACGAGAAATGTGATACGTGACATTTCACACTTTGGGAGTGTTGTGCAACATGAGTTTGGCATGCGAGTCGAGATGAGTAACACATTTCATCCTCAGACAAACGGACAGTCCGAGCGGACTATTCAGATTTTGGAGGACATGTTGCAGGCATGCTTTATGGATTTCGGGGGTTAGTGGGACTTGTTTCTACCTCTAGCGGAGTTTTCCTACAACCGCTATCAGTCGAGCATCCAGATGGCTTCGTACGAGGCCTTATATGGGAGGCAATGTCGTCCTTCAGTCGGTTGGTTTGAGCCCGGTGAGGCTATATTATTGGTCACAGACTTGGTTTGTGATGCTTTAGAGAAGGTGAAAGTGATTTAGGAGCGGCTTCGTACAACTCAGTCCCTGCAAAAAAGTTATGCCGACCAGAAGGTTCGAGATGTGACTTACATGAAAGGTGAGAAGGTTCTTCTTCGAGTATCTCCTATGAAGGGTGCGATGTGATTTGTGAAGAACGACATGTTGAACTTAAGGTTTATTGGCCCGTTTGAGATCTTGGAGAGAGTTGGGGAGGTTGCTTATAGGCTTGCATTGACTCCTAGTCTAGTAGGGGTACATCCAGAATTTCACGTCTCCGTGTTTCAGAATAACCATGAAGATAGGTTACGTGTTTTAGACTTCAGCACGGTCCAAATTGATGGGAATTTGACCTACGAGGAAGTGTTGGTGGCTATTCTAGACAGGCAGGTTTGGAAGTTGAGATCTAAGATATTCCTTCTGTGAAAGTTCTTTGGAGAGGCCAGCAGATTGAGGAGGCTATTTGGGAGTCCGTGTCCGATATGAGGATTAGATACCCGCACTTTTTTACCAGTCCACGCACATTTCTATATCCGTTCGACGATGAACATTTCTTTTAAAAGTAGAGAATGTAACAACCTGATAAGTCATTTTGTGTACTAGCTCTCCTTCTGCATTTCGAGATTTTTCATAGCTCAATTTAATGATTTATGACTTGCGAGCGTGGTCCGTGCCGATTTTCGGAAAGTTTATATGTGAACTTTTGAAGAAAATATGATTTTTGACTTTAAAAATGGTTAGAGTAGACCATGTTGATACCCAATTTTTTCATGTATATTTTTAATATGCAAAATACTTTTAAAATAGCATGAATATGCATATATAAATATGTCCCAAGGTTTTAATATTTTTTCACTTAATTTTAAGGATTTTAAATCAATTTATTGCCTTATTTTAGCAAGAAAAACCCAATAATTATTCCCAAAATTATCATTTGGGTGATTCATCTATTGGATTCTCATATTTGCATTAAATATAGCTAACATAATTTTTGCATATTTTTTTATAAATTTATTTAGTATTTTTAAAGCTAAATTGCGCGTAATTGCGATATTAGCCTTTTTAAGATTTAATGGTGTTTATATTTATAAAATTATCTTTAGTATTTTTAATTGGATAATTATATATTATTAATCATTTTAGTTCTTTTAATTTATTTCTGGAAATCATTTTACTATTTTTTATAAAATAATAAGGGAAAAATGGTTATTTAAATGATAGCCCATTTGTATTTCAATTTTGGCCAGATTTGAACCCCTAATTAAAACCAATCTCAAACCCATTTACCCAGCCCAAATCTTAAATCTACCCGACCCACAACTCGTTTGAATAACCCGCCCGGATCCCCATTTAATCCAGGTCGTTGATCAAAATGATCAACGACCACCATTCACCCTTCCTAAATTAAACCAAACGACCCCCCAAACCCCTCTCATTTCCCTCACTCAACTGACTCTCTCTCTATCTCTCTATCTCTAGTTCTCTCTAGAACCTTCCCCTTCCCCGTCCTCTCCGATGAGTCTCATCCATCTTCTCCGGCCATCTCCTGGCTTGAATCTATGGTGGTCTCATCACCTACCAGCCTTCCATGGTGCATACACACTCGTTTGTTAAGGTTTCATGGCCTGACCATGAAGAAGCTTCGTCCAGGCCTCGTTGATTCAAGTTTTATGGCCATCTCTGGCCTTACTCCGGCAAGCTATGTCTGTTTCGAGCCTGGCTTCGATTCCTCATTCTTTGATTCAGGCCTTTCTCACCATTTGGGTTCCTCTGAAACCCTAGCTTTTGAGGTTTTTCTGATCTCTTTAAATCTATTCCAGATCCATGTTTTCCCTAAGTTTTTAAACGATTTCATGATATTTCTTTCAAAGCTATGTTTTCAAAACCATTTATTTTTTTTTCCGACCTAGGGTTTTTGAGTTATTTAGAGGCTTCTCTGATTTTCTTTTTTTTTTTGTGTGTTTTTTTACTACATTTCTTCTACTGTGTTCTCTATGAGTTTCTTATTAAGTTTCTTCCACTGTGTTCTTAGTTAGTTTCTTCTACCATGTTTCTTTATATATTTCTCCTACTGTGTTCTGATTAGTCTTCTTCTACTATGTTTCTTATTAGCTTCTTCTACTATGTTTCTTTGAGCTATTCTACTATGATCCGTATGTTACTCTTTTACTATGTTTCTCATGAGTTTCCGTTACTTAAAAAGCATGTCAAAGGCCCCAATTTCCTTCTGAGATCTTTGAACTTGTTTTCGACTAGTATCTTCTTTTTGATTACTTGTCCTCTCATCTCGGCACTCGATGTATTGTAAAACCCTAGAATTTAGGGTTTATCCGAGTTTGAGAACATTGGCTATGTGATATGTTTGTTCTTCATCTTTAAAACCGTCTGATTTCAGAAACCCTAACTATTTCGAGTTTCTGAATTTGTTTCTCAACTGAGTCTCGAAATCTTTGTTTCAACCTCTGTCTCTTTAAGCAATTCTGATTTTCCACTAAACTCTTCTAAGGTCTTTTATACTGGACATTTTGTATGCTATTTGATGCTACTTCTCTTCTATATTGCTAACCTATGTGACTACCATGCTCCTGCAGTCTACTATCTACTGATTTTGCAATGACACGCCATCTTCTTTCAGTTTAGCATGTTTGTATGCTCTTTGTATGTGCTGAACTTCCCTCTAAAATGGTTTTCAAATTTGTGATTAGTTCAGACTTCCTTCTGTATAGGTTTGATTGATTTCTTTCCTTGTTTGCTGATTTCCCTATGACTCGACTTAAGTTAAAACTTTTCTAAGCTTTTCTGACTTGGTTCATTCATGGACCAGTGATTACAAAATCTCTGATCCTTGATTAACTGGATACTAATTGATTTTTCTTACCTTATTTATGTAACCGTGTATTTCCAAATTCTGCCCTTAAGTAACTTCTTATGTATTTACCCCTAATTGCATACTTTGCACAAGATGTTTATTTGATTTCATCCCTTAAATAGTTTTCCCGTTTGAATTTGAGTTCCTTAATTAAGGGAAATCTTGTATTGATTGATTTTTTAATTGATACCCCAGTCCCTTAATTGTTTTCATATCTTATTTCTGCGTATTTTTCATACTATAAATACACTACTCTTTCATTAGCAAAAAAAAAATCAATCTCTCACTCATAGTTTTCTTCTGAAACTACACTTACATAGAATAGTATTCTCTCTTATTTGCTTGCATCGTGGCCTGTTTACAAGACCTACTGCTTTTCTCTATTTTTTTCTCTGAAACTGATATGTTCTGATTTAAGCTTTAGCACCACGACAATGTGTTTATTTACTGCTTTTGTATCCATGCCTAATTATTGTTTCTGTACAGTTCAACACTTAAATTAGCATGCTGATTTATTTTTGCCTGTTTCTATTATGAATCCCAAACCCATGCCCCCTATGTGTTTGAGATATGTATTAAGGCATGGCAATATGCAAATTATTGTCCATGAATTAAGCTTGATCCCTTGGGATCCTAGCCTCTAATAGTGTGTTCTAACAGGCTTGTGGGTGTGCTAGCATTCACCATTGCTGGGTATGCCCACATCCTGCCCTTGTCTCTTTACAACCTCCCCGTTCCCCTGTACCCCTATGTGTACTTATTTGTAGTTATTTCTCTTTCCCTTTCCCTCTCTCAGAATTCTTTTCTGCACTTGCACTCCCTCTTAGTCTTTAAGTTTTTCCCCCCTCTTGTGAGCCTTGCCTTGGGACCTTGAGTTCTCTCTGAACTTGGACACTTGAGGGATGGCCCTTCCACACCGCACTTGTCCTAATCTGATAATACATTTGGGTTTGAGCATTGCCCTGAGTCCTTTTGAGGCTCTTATCGAACTTTGACACACTCGAATAGGAGAAAGGCTTTGGATCTTGATCTTACGGAGTTGATTCACACTACACTTGTCCTAATCTGAATCAGGCTCTCCTTTGGTTGTACTTTTATTTTTTTCTAATGTATTTTACTTTATTCTGGGTTGTAATAATTTTGTAATAAACATTTGGGGCTGGTTAGTGAAAGGGCGGGTAACTATGTATGCAAAGGGTAGATGCCATACCTATAAGTATTTCTGAATTCTTCACTCTCACATAGATGCCATGCCTATGGGGATTTCTGAATTCTGCATTCTCACATACATACCATGTCTATAGGTATTTCTGAATGCTATATTCTCACATAGATACCACGTTTATAGGAATTCTGAATTCTGCATAGATACCACGTCTATAGGTTTTTGAATTCTACACATTCAAATGCATATAGAAAGCATGTCTATAGGGAGTTCTGAATGTCCATTTTTCATATAGAAATCATGATCATTGGTCTGCTACTCCCATCTAGAAATCATGCCTATAAGTCAATCTGAATTATGCACATGCATATAGAGAATATGCCTATAGGTCTTTCTGAATCCTGTATATCTATTTTCTCATATAGAAATTATGTTCATAGGTCTTAAACAAATTTCTACACCTAGATACCATGCTCATATGACTTAAACATTCAATTGCACTTGGGCATCATGTCTTAAACAGAATTCAGCATCTAGATATCATGTTCATAAGTTTAAAACGAGTCTTCTGCATTTTTATACTACGTCTTCAAGTTTTTAAAATCAGTAACACCTAGAAATCATGCCTATAGGAGTTTCTAATTTAATCTGATTCGCCTCACTTAATGTTAGTTATAAAATCAGTAATAACGAGGATCAGCAGTTTCAGAGCCTATAACTTTCGTTAAAGTGCGCTTTCTCTGACTTCCCCTTTTTTACCAGTATGTACTCAGTTTATTTTTTAGACCTTATTATTTCATGGCTTTCCTGAATTCAATAGATACCATGCCTATAGGATCCTTGTCCGACACTTAGGCAAGCCTTAGGATAAAAGTTATAAACTGAATTTGTTAACTACAACCAGCAGGCAGGCCTGATTCGGGCTTCTTATCTGAAATTATGTAATAAATCAGTCTGCCTCAACCTTTAAGTTCTTTCTCAGACCATAAACAATTTGTGAAAGTCATGCTAATTATATGCTTTCTTTGTTCGAGGGGGTATATCTGAGCCTTTTACTTGTTATGTGCTTTCCCAAACTTGCTATACATGTTGTTGTATGTCGCCTTAGAATTTTACCTTTGAAACTACAAATAAGCCTAATATCCTTCCCTCTTAGGATTAGTAGTCCTAAATTCCTCCGGACTGATAGGATTGGGACAGGTAATAGCATGCAATAAGTAATCGAGACCATTTTGCGCTTTAATACCTCAATAGGGTGGGAAACGGTAGATATGGATATGATGACCATGCGATAACGTCTCGTGTAGCCCCTCACTGAGGAGTGATTACCGGATGTTATGTGGGGTGATCCATATTATTAATAAACCTCGGACCCCTCTTTTCCCTTTTGTTTCTTTGTTTCTTCTAAAGATTTCAAACAATTTCTTTTAAGAAAATTAGCTTCCTTTTAATTCTTTCCAATTTTGTTTGTAACCATTATGTGAAAATCCCCTCTTGTTTGAAGTTTTATTTGCGTGCATGTTATTTGCACGTAAATTCATAACAATAGTCTGGCCGGGAACCACACTAGTGGATTCTGAGGGGTGCCTAACACCTTCCCCTTGGAATAATTTCAAGCCCTTACCCAATCTCTGGTTACTCAAATCAAACCTTCTTGGTGTCCTAATGCACCTTAATCATTAGGTGGCGACTCTTCAAATGCAAACCCAAATTCCCAAAAGGGAATGAGTTGTCCTCCCAAATGTCATAAACCCGATTTCGCGAGAAAAAAGGGGGCGCGATAGCTGCTCAGGCATAGGTGGGCACCCTGTGAACGATGTACGAACCATGCCAGTTAGGGGAGAATTTCCCTTTGGCTTCTTCTTGATGTGGGAAGATCTTCTTCAGTACCAACTGACCTGGTGCAAATTGCCTTGGTTTGACCCTTTTGTTAAAAACTTTGGACATTCTGTTCTGGTAAAACTGACCGTGACATACTGCATTAATCCTTTTTCCATCTATGAGGGCCAATTGTTCATAGCGGCTCCTTATCCATTTTGCATCGCTGAGTTTGGCTTCATGTATGATTCTTAAAGAAGGAATCTCTACCTCAGCTAGGATGATAACCTCGGTACCATAAACCAACATGTAAGGGGTTTTTCTGGTTGACGTGCAAACTGTAGTGCGATATTCCATAAAGCAAAAGGTAGCTTTTCGTGCCACTGGTTGTGATTCTCTATCATCTTCCTTAGTATCTTCTTGATGTTTTTGTTGGCGGCTTCTACGGCTCCATTCATCTGAGGTCTGTAGGCTGTGGAATTCTTGTGCTTAATTTTGAAAGTTTCACACATGGCTTTCATCAGATCATTATTGAGATTGGCAGCATTATCATTAACCATGGACTCGGGAACTCCGAATCGACAAACAATTCGATCATTGACAAAATCTGCGACGACTTTCTTGGTTACAGCTTTGTAAGATGTAGCATCCACCCATTTTGTGAAGTAATCAATGGCTACCAGAATAAACCTGTGTCCGTTTGAAGCAGTGGGCTCAATCGGACGAATAACATCCATTCCCCAAACGGCAAATGGCCAAGGTGAGCTTGTTGCATTGAGCTCGTTTGGCGGCACTTTTATCATATCGGCATGCACCTGGCACTGAAAGCATTTGCGGACATACTGGATGCAATCTGTCTCCATGGTCATCCAAAAGTAACCGGCCCTAAGTATCTTCTTAGCCAAGACAAAACCATTCATGTGCGGGCCACAAGTCCCGGCATGTACATCCTCAAGTAGCTTAGAATCTTCCTTTGCGTCGACACATCTTAGCAAACCCAAATCAGGAGTTCTCCTATACAAGTTTCCTCCACTGTGGAAGAAGTGATTGGACAATCTCCGGAGGGTGCATTTTGAGTGTGGTTTGCATGCTCCAAATATTCTCCTTTTGATAAATACTCCTTGATGTCATGAAACCAAGGCTTTCCATCCGCTTCTTCTTCAACATGAGCACAATATGCCAGCTGATTATGGATCCTCACGAGAATGGGATCAATATAATTCTTATCTGGATGTTGTATTATTGATGACAAGGTGGCTAATGCATCGGCAAACTTGTTCTGAATTCTAGGCACATGTCAGAATTATATCTTCGTGAACCTCTCCTCTTTCTCAATTCCTGCACATGGTGCAGATATGAAAATATCTTGGAATTATTGGTGGCCCATCTCCTTGCACCTGGTACACAAGCAAATCTGAATCACCGATTACCAGCAACTCCTGAATGTTCATGTCGATTGCCCTGTTGAGTCCTAGTATGCAGGATTCATACTCTGCCATGTTTTTAGTGCAGGGAAGTCTGAGTTTGGCAGATACCGGACAATGTTGACCCGTTTCTGATACCAAAATTGCTCAAATGCCCACTCATTTGAAATTTGCAGCTCCATCAAAGAACATCCTCCATCCGTCGTATGCTTCGGTAATATCCTCTCCTACGAACGATACTTCTTCATCAAGAAAATATGTTTTCAAAGGTTCATATTCTCCTCCCACCAGATTTTTAGCAAGGTGATCTGCCAATGCTTGCCCTTTGACCGCCTTTTGAGTTACGTAGACGATATCGAACTTACTTAATAGTATCTGCCATTTGGCCAACTTTTTAATCGGCATGGGTTTCTAGAATATGTACTTCAGAGGGTCCATCCTAGATATGAGGTATGTAGTGTAGGCAAAGAAGTAATGTCTAAATTTCTGAGCTGTCCAAGTCAAAGCACAGCAAGTGCGTTCAAGCAGAGAGTACCGTGTTTCATAAGGTGTGAACTTCTTACTCAGGTAATATATGGCTTGCTCCTTTCTTCCTGTCTTGTCATGTTGTCCCAGAACACATCCGAAGACTCCATCCAATACAGATAGATAGAGTAGCAAAGGTCGTCCTGGCTCTGGCGGGACCAGAACTGGTGGTGTGGACAAGTACTCTTTGATTTTGTCGAAGGCCCTCTGACAATCCTCTGTCCAACTTGTTTCTGCATCTTTTCTCAGCATTTTGAAGATGGGTTCACATATGACTGTGGAATATGCTGTGAATAGACTGATGTAGTTGAGACGTCCTAGGAAGATCATTATGCTTTTTGCTCTTAGGTGGTGGTAACTCCTGAATAGCCTTGACTTTAGATGGATCCAGCTCGATCCCTCGACAACTGACGATGAATCCCAATAACTTTCCTGTTGGAACCCCGATGGCACACTTTGCGGGATTTAGTTTCAAATTGTACCTCCTTAGTCTGTCAAAGAACTTTCTCAGGTCTGCTATGTGATCTAGGCCCTTTTGGATTTGATAATGACATCGTCCACATACACTTCTATTTCTTTATGGATCATTTCATGGAAGATAGTTGTCATGGCTTTCATGTAAGTGACCCACACATTCTTCAGACCGAACAACATCATCTTGTAATAGTATACACCCCAAGGTGTAATAAAAGCTGTCTTCTCTGCATCTTCTTCATCCATCCAAATCTAGTGATAATCCGTGAAGCAATCTACAAAGGATTGGAGTTCATGTTTGGCGCAATTATCAATCAGGATGTGTATATTTGGTAGTGGGAAGTCAACCTTGGGACGTGCTCTACTTAAATCCTAGTAGTCAACACATACTCTTACCTTCCCTTCCTTCTTCGGAACTAGCACAATTTTAGCTAACCAGGTTGGGTACTTAACCACCCTGAGAACTTTGGCCTTGATCTACTTTGTAACTTCCTCCTTGATTTTCAGGCTCATATCTGGTTTGAACTTTCTGAGTTTCTGTTTTACTGGCGTACACATGGGATTAGTGGGCAGCTTGTGAGCCACTATGGACGTGGTCAAACCGGTCATGTCATCACATGACCATGCGAAAATATCCTCATACTCTTTTAGGAAGAGAATGTACTCTTCCTTATCTGTTGGTGACAAGTGAATGCTGATGCGAGTCTCCTTGACGGTCTCGACATCTCCCAAATTTACTGCTTCGATTTCGATCAGATTGGACTTAGGCTTATTCTCAAAATTTTCAACCTCCCTGACAATTTCCTCGGGTATCTCATCTTCTTCATCTGAATCACTATTCCCATGTTGTGTTGCCTCATTACATTGCACAGTCACTGGTTTATCAGGAAAAGTAATAATAGCGTTATGGAAAGGAAAAGTGTAAAAATAGTAATGAATAATAAAGAGCAAATGCATTTTATTAAAACTAAAAAAATCATCCAGACAAAGTACGGTTCGATGAATCGAGCATCTATATTGAAACAAGTAAACCTTAAAACAAAATTACTGGAAATTTTAATGCCTAGAATGGCTATAGAAGTAAAATCTGCCAAGCTACCAAGGGACTCGGCGGGCTCGGGATGGTGTGGCAGTCCAGTTCTTGAGAATGGCTCCCTTCTTTATGGTCTGAATGGTGAGGCCTTCTTCCTTCTCCTCCTCAATTATGGCACTGCAGTCCATGTCCTCATCCTCCAAGAACAAATTCTTCAACCCAGCTAGTGATTCCTCTTCTGTAGTTCCCCATATCATATCAGCTTGGTGAAATTCTTGTTCCAAACATGGCAATGGTTGCTCGAGAGGGTAGTACGGTCCACGCCATAGAGGAGACCAATTTCTATATTCTTGCCATGTGTACTGGTATCCGAGCCCAAATGTGGTACCATGATTTTTTAGCTGTATTGGTTTCGTGATACCTTGGAGGTTCTTTCCCAATCCTTTGTCGGGTTCATATCTAGACCAAGCCAATATGCTTTCTATTTTACTGCTCCACCATTTATCCTTCTCAATGGCATTGACCCGTTCAATGTGATGATAGGTTTCCCTTCCTAGCCTTCTTCTATGTCCAATAGTCGGGATGATTTGACTAGTGTAAATAGGGTTACTCCCATCTCCGTGAATGATCACCTCCTGATGATTCCATTCGAACTTTACGGCTTGTTGTAGTGTGGAAGGCACGGCTCCAGTGGCATGGATACATGGTCGGCCCAACAGAAGATTATATGAGGCTAGTATGTCAAGCACCTGAAACTTGATGTCGAACCAAGTTGACCCCATCTGCAAGCAAAGATTGATTTCCCCGATCGTGGCCCTTTGGAACCCATCGAAAGCATTCATGTTCATGCTTCCTACCCGTATTTCATGGAATCCTTTGTCCAACCTTTTCAGAGTGTCCAATGGACAAATATTTCGGCTTAAACCTCCATCAACCAAGACCCTGGCAATTAATTTGTCTTCAAATGGAACTGTAATATGCAATGCTTGATTGTGATTCAACCCCTCAGGCGGTAGCTCATCTTCGTGGAAGATAATCTTATGACTTTCCAGTACTTGCCCCACCATGTTGGCGATTTCTTCGCCAGTAATGTTTGTAAGCACGTGATTTTTGCCCAATATGAGAATTACTCCCAAAAAATCCAAAAATAAAATAATTTTTCTTTGGTGTGCAATTTTGTGATATTTTGAATAATTATTTGTATTTGTCTGTGCGTGTTTATTTGATAAATTAATAAAAAATACAAAAATATGTCGCATTTTGCATGTAGGATTTAATTCTACAGTTGTTAGTAATTAAATTTGTTTTACAAAAATTAAAAATTACAAAAATAGACATCGTTTGCATTTTTAGCATTTAATGTCCAAATATACAATTTTATGCTTAATTATTACTTAATTGTGCGTTAATTGTTATTGGGAGTTAATTTGTGCTTTTATAACTTAATTTAATTCTTAATAATAGTTTAAGTATTTTTATAATTTAGTTTTAGAGAAATAAAAGAAGAAAAAAGAGCGAAAATATAAAGAAAGTCGGAATTGGGCCTCTTCTTCGATTTCAAGCCATAGGCCCAAAAAATGGCCCAATCTTCCCTACGACCCAGTCCATTTCGAACTGGGTCGACCCAGTCCATAACCCAAAAGACCCAAACCCCTTTGTCTTACATTTTACAAAAACAAAACAAAAACTAAAAGAAGAAAACCCTAAAATCTAAACCATCCGCCCCCCCCCCTCTCCTATCTTCTTCTTCTTCCTCCAAAGCTCCAACCAAGCATCCATGGCTGCCCTTTACCTTCTTCTTCGACACATCCTCATCGTCCAAACAGCTGCTGCCCAAGCACTTCATCTTCTTCGTCCACCATTGTTGCTCTAGTTCGTCGTCGTTTGGTCGAGCTTCATCTTCTCCGGCAAAACAGTCCGTCGTCGCCACCAGTTGCTTCTGCTTGTGCGTCGACCAGCCCATTGTTTGTTCCTTCTGTTGTTCGAAGCCCCGTCGCGGCTGCTTCTGTCTCAACCAAACAACCAAACGAACACAACCATGGATGAGCTTCGACGTCGACCATGTCGTCGTCCATGGCTGTCCGCGCTGCTGCTGCCTGTCGCCGCCGCTGCTGCTGCCTGTCGCCGCCGCTGCTGCTGTCTCGACGTCGTGCTGCTGCTGCTCATCACAGCAGGTGTTGGACGGACTGCTGCTGCTGCTCGTCGCAGCAGTAGCTACGGGCTGCTTCATCTTCTCTTCGTCTTCGTCGTCATTTGTTCGAGCTTTGGTCGAGGCTCGGACAGATTTGTTTACAATCAAAGTTCTTCGTTGATTCATCTCCGGTTAGTTGTTTTTGAGTTTTATTTTGCCTGTCGTCGTCCATGGTCCATGGCTGTCCGCGCTGCTGCTGCCTGTCGCCGCCGCTGCTGCTGCCTGTCGCCGCCGCTGCTGCTGTCTCGACGTCGTGCTGCTGCTGCTCATCACAGCAGGTGTTGGACGGACTGCTGCTGCTGCTCGTCGCAGCAGTAGCTACGGGCTGCTTCATCTTCTCTTCGTCTTCGTCGTCATTTGTTCGAGCTTTGGTCGAGGCTCGGACAGATTTGTTTACAATCAAAGTTCTTCGTTGATTCATCTCCGGTTAGTTGTTTTTGAGTTTTATTTTGTCCATATTTCGTTTTTATATTTCTAAAAGTTAAAATCGTTAAATATTTGATTCTTGTTTTGTTCGTTGTTTATCGTTGAAATCATTTTTCTAGTTTGTTCATGTTCATGTGCTTTGTTAAAATTAATTTTCAGATTTCAAAATAGAAGTTTAATTAGTTGTTTTCATGTTTATTTCATGTTTGTATTATTGTTTAAATGAATATTTGTTAGTTTAATATTAGTTAGATATAAATTGAAGTTTAATTAATTGTTTCTTCAATTTGTTTCATGTATTTTATGTATTTTCCGGAAATTGTTAATATTGTTAAGTTCAAGCTTAAGTTCATAATTGTTTCTTCTTAGGTTTTTGTTTTGTCATTTGCCTAAAAGAATTTAGTTGTAATAAGGGAAGTATGTTGGTTTTAATCATTTGAATCCATCGTTTTTTAGATTTAATTCATGTTCATATTATGTTTGTTTGATCTTGAATCCGAAATGTGTATAGTTTGATTTTTTGTTTATCATTTATGATTATTTCTTGAATTTGTCTCATAATCTTGTTTATAGGAATTGTTTGTTGTAATGTTGTTAGAGTAGTTGATTTTAAGTTCAATATTATTGAATTTAGAAATCTAAATATACTTGTTTGTTGTTGTTGTTGAATCCGAAAATAGGATTGTTTGTTGCTAAAATATTGTTCAATCAAATTTTAGTTGTTCTTTGTTGTTCAATTTGTGTTCATGTGATTTGTTGTTGAAATGTTGTTGAAATCATGTTCATGTGCTTTGTTGTTGAAATGTTGAAGAAATCATGTTCATGAAATTTGTTGTTTGAACATTGTTAGAAATTAATCATATTGTCTATATTTTGGTTATGTTTGATTAAATGATGTGTTATAGCTGATGGGTAGTTTGGTAATTTGTAGTACGTTCAGGGGTAGTTTGGTAACTTCAGTAAGGTCGTGAGGGGTAGTTTAGGAATTGTACATTTTGAAATTGTTTATTTGAAGCATGGGGGACAAAATGAAATGGGGTGGGTTGTGATATAGTTGTTTAATACAAAGGGGGGACAAGATTTAATTTAAAGGGGGAATCTTGCATTATTTTAAATGAAGCATGGGGGACAAAATATAATGGGGTGGTGTGATATGTTTATTTAATGTAATGGAGATGAGTGGAAAGATAATGGGTTGGGTAGAGAAAAAGTATGGATTTTAATTAATTGAAAGGTTTATGGGATGGGTTATAAGAAGAAGTCTTGAACACAAGACAATGAGAGAGGGGATACGAGAAAAAATACACACACAGATAGAGAGAAAAAAAGGACAGAGAATAGAAGAGAGAAAAATTCCGAAAAATATTTAAGCTTTCAAAAATAAAAATAAAAACTAAAAATCTACTGCTTTCTTTCTTTGTTTGAAGTTAGTATTAATGGTTGTTGTTTCATTTAAAGCTTAAAGCTTTTGTTTTTGGGATTACTACTCCACCGGTCTGTTACTGGGTTGTTACTGTTGCTGGGCAGTTGTTGTTGTTGTACTGTTATTACTGCTGCTGATTCTCATCTTCATTTCTTTTGCTTCCAATATCAGGTACATATCTGTAAATTCATGTCACGAAAAGCTTCAACATGACAAATTAATGAAGTTCGGGAATTATAATTCTGTTTTCCATTCGTTCAAGTTCATTAGTTAAAAATTTGGTTTTTGTTTCAGTTGATTAATATAGTAGTACGTTTGGCGTAATGAATATAAGATAATTGTTACCTCTTAAAATTCGTTTAAGTGTTGTAATAATATCATCTATTTCGGAACTTTCATTAAGTGAAGTCATGATTAAAATACCAAGGTAGGGAACATGGCATAAAATGGGCCATTAATTACATCCCGTAATATTGTTAGCTAAATGTAAAGTAGAATGGAAGTATCAATAAATTACATTATTAGTATATCTTGTAAAAAAAATCTGATTTTCGTTTAGATTGATATAAGTTGTATGTTCATATATGGCATGATGATGAGTATATATATAATCATATGTGGAAGGTGAGTTGATACAATATTAGGAATGGTTCAAACATACAACTATATTGCATGTGATGTAATTTTATTGAATCAATTTGTATAATAGTTCTCTTTCTTATCAACTTGACTCTTATCTTCCATTGCAAACATTAACCAAACCATTGCAACTTTGGACTAAAACAAATACATGAGAAGGGCATAGGATTTATAAACGAATCGTGGCATTTTATGTAAAAGATATATAGAAGAAGAGTTCGCCTTAAATGAAACAATGAAGATTCTGCGGAAAATATTAATTTGTTTACCATTTTAAGTTCTTTCCCAATTTTATACACGATTCGATTTATAGACATCCAAAGGTTGTATCCACGAAAAATGTTAGTTTTAGATACGTATTGTCTGTTTTCTTTTTCACGTCATTAATTCTTTAAAATTTGAGGTATATGATTCATATGTGTAAAACAAGGCTCGCGGTCAACACATAATAACAATTTGTAGAGAACATTATCAAGAATATTTTTGTGATTAGGGATACGTTCGCGTAACCTGATTATATTTCTAAAAGCAATTCGGATTATGCGTTCGCGCAACTTCGATCGAATATTTAATAAAAGGGATTCCTCGGAGAATATCATTATTAATTTCATAAAAAACCGAGATATGAGGTTCACTACTTAATTATACAAAAAGGGCGAATGTTCTTGATTTTATTAAAGCATAATTTCAAAAATAATTATTATAATAAAAATATTATCTATATTATTGTGTACACGTGCGCGTGACACAGCTCCGCATGTTTTTTTAAAAAATATATATAATTTATAACACGAATACACGTACGCGTGATTCAATTCAAAGAAGGGTCTTTAAATATAAATAGAAGCGGTAACAATAAAATCATGCAATAAAAATGTATTTTACAAATCAAAATAATCAAGCCGAATATAACAGTTGAGCGACCGTGCTAGAACCATGGAACTCGGGAATGCCTAACACCTTCTCCCGGGTTAACAGAATTCCTTATCTGGATTTCTGGTGCGCAGACTGTTAAATAGACAGAGTCATATTCTCCTCGATTCAGGGATTAAAACCGGTGACTTGGGACGCCTTAAAATTCCCAGGTGGCGACTCTGAAACAAACAAACAAATCCCGTTTTGACTGTCCTTTAATTGGAGAAAACTCCCTTGCACCCTCTCGGGTATGTAAAAAGGAGGTGCGACAGCTCTGGCGACTCTGCTGGGGACTTTACCCAGAACCTCTGGTTCAGGGTACAAGAATTCGAGCTTAAAATAATTGTTATAGTTGGCTTTATTTATTATCTGATTTTTTTACATGATATATGCCTAATGTGCTAAATGACACTTTTACCGCTTTAATATTGTTTGAATTATGAATATATACAACTGCTACGAAACCCCCTTCTTTCTGAGTCTTCTAAATTTATGGTGCACACGTGCGCGTGACCCACATTTCTGTTAAAGTCATACCAAATAAGACGAAGTTGGGACAAGTAACTAGGCCGGGTAGACTTTCGTGCTCCCGGTACGTTGCCCCCGCTTCGGCTCAAACTGTCCGTTTGGGTAAGCCAGGGCTAGATCAATATGCCTCAGGTTTTTTCACTTAGAATAACTCAGCTTCATGCCGGATCCCTAGTAGGAGCGTTTGTTTGCATCACGTGCATTTGACTTTGGAGACTCAACACAGGGGTTGGGTCTGTCTAGGACAGGTGTACCAAAAAATGAAAATGACCATCCTGATGCATCTTACTTGCTCCTACTTGCGCATTTATTTGATTCGTACTTGTGTGCTGATTGACTTTTGAATATCAGGAATAATATTTTAAAATTGAAAAAAAATAGCGGTTAGGGAATTGATTGTTAATTTTTGGAAAAAAAAAACCAATGCCCAAATAACTATCAAAACTCTGCCGAAATTTTGAGAAAATGAAAAAAAAATGTTTTATTAGTTTGTTTTATTAAAAGCAAAGGAAAAATAGAAAAAAAAAGAGTCGTTGTTCTGTCTTGTTTTTAAAAAAAAAACAAATTAGAAAAAAAAATAGTTTGTCTTGCCATAAAAAATGAAAATGAAAAAGAGTCTTGTTTTTAAAATGGGTTTTTATTTATTTATTTGTTTAGATACCAAAATAAAAATAAAAATAATAAAATAAAAAGAGTCGCGTTGAAAGTGGTTTTATTATTTGTTGCAAATATATATATATATATATATATATATATATATATATGGTTTTATTATTTGTTGCAAATATATATATATAAAAATCCAAAAAGTTTTTCTTTATTTCAAAAAAATGTATATATATCTTTATTTGTTGCAAAAATATTTGTCCTGCCAAAGTCTAGAAAAGTTTTTTTTAGACTCCCAATTTTCAAAACAAAAAATCCAAAAAATATTTTCCATTATTGACTTCTTTAAGAAAGTCTTTTTAATTATTAAAAAAAAAATATATATATATATATATATAATAAAATAAAACAAATTCGAAAATATTTTCCTTCTTCTTTAAAAATTGAAAAGAAAATTCAAAATTCAAAAAAAATATTTTTTTTAGAAAGCATTTCTTTTATTAAAGGTAAAATTCCAAAAAAATATTTTCTTTCTTCTTAGAATAAGAAAAAACAAAAAAAAAATATCTTCCTTTTACATTTGAAATCCTCAAAGTTCAAATCAAAAGAAAAGGAATTCTTAGAAGTCTGTCTTTCAAAAATAAAATAAAAAATAAAATAAAAATATATATATATATACTTCATTTCTTCTTTTAAAGCAGTTCTTTTACAAATTAAAAAAAATTAAAATTAGTTTATTTACTTTATTCATGACCTGCCCGAACTACGCGGGTTTGATTCTCACTGGATGTGAGATACGTAGGCAACCCTCATCGGGTCCAACCCCCTTTTTTGCTAAAATAGCCAAAAACCAATAAATAAATAAAAAACGTGTCAAAATTTTAATTTTGTCATAAATAAGTCGGGCAGTGTCCAGCCTCCCCTTTTGCTAAAAAAAAATAGCCAAAAAAAATATGTCTAATTTTAATTTTGTCATAAAGAAATCGGGTGACGCTGTTTTATCAAGACATAGCCGAATGTTCCCGAAAAGGACGCCGGAAGGCTGACTTTGCATAAACAGCCACTTTTTGGGTCATGTGTAGGATTTTGGTCCAGTTGACCCACACAGCCGTAAAAATCTTCGTCCCCGAGGCGCTGAAAGGCCGTGTTTGCAACACCCGATTTTTATTGTAATTTGAACCAAAAAAAAACAAAGAGTCAACGGTCAGGTGAATTTTTTTAGTCAAAAATAAGTCAAGCCAGCTTCGGCCGCGTCTTAAACCGTTCTTGCCGAAATAGCCTTAGAATATCTTTCAGTTGTCGAAAGGCTATTTTCGTAAAAGAACGAACAAGTGTGTAAAGTGTCATAAAATAATCCTCTCCGGCCTCAAAATTTGGAAGGGGCCACGTTTGCAAAAATAACCGTTCGGTTGCATCTGTCAAACGGAGAAAGGAAGCTGGCCGTTTGTTTTGAATTTTGTAAATCTTTTAATTAAAATATGTGGGATGTTTGATTTTCGAGTTTGTAGGTCATCTTCAAACCTTTGAAACCCAGTTTATTTTAATATGAAAATCGAAAAAATGATTAGTATTGTTTATCTTTTATTGGTCCGAACTACGCAAGGTCTGATTCATGCGGGGTCATGATACGTAGGCAATCTCCATAAGATTCGACCACCACTGAAAAAAAAGGGAAGAAAGAAAAATAAAGGAAAGCGCAAGTGCATCGCATCTATGATAGAACGGTTTAATTGCTTAGGTGCATTGCATCTCTAATATATGATTATCTGTCAAATGCCCTGACACTAACGTGATGGCTTCCCTTTGCTGTGTTCATATATAGAAAAGTGGTTGGTTGTGGTAATTCCTCCCTGCAAAGCAAATGACACAGAACCTCAGAACAGGGTGGGTCGGTACTGATGACCGACAACAATTGGTCGAACAGAACAACGGGTTGGTAGAAGAAGTGAAAATGCTGAGACAACATGTGGCAGACATGTATCAGGCATGGATAACTGGGAAAGCACCACCCTCACCACCGCCAAGCTTTTCAAACTCTGGCATTACCCATCCCCCATACTCTCCATCCCAACCCACTTATGACAGCTTTCCTAGCTACCCGAGAAGTTCCATCACTCGTACACGCTACTCCCCTCCCCAATGCTACTTCTCTCCACGAGGTTCCCAAAGATGGGCTTCACTTTCCAAATATCCAGCTCCACAGAAGGCCTATCCACCCTCACAAGCCTACCGGAAGCCCCCTGGATCAGGTTTCCGGCCCAATCAAGCATTTAGGAATGAAAGGTTGCTGAAACGAGGAAAGGCTCTCACCCCTATCGGAGTATCTTATGCAAGTCTGTTTGAAAGGCTAAAGCATGATGGCTTGATTGAGCCGATCCCCGCATATACTCCAGATCCACATGCAAGAAACTTTGATCCGGCAGCGCAATGCGCGTACCACTCCAATGTCATAGGGAACAACATTGAGAGTTGTCGTAATTTGAAAAGGGAAGTAGAGAAAATGATCCAAGAAGGGCGGATTGTGATCGATAACAGTAACATGGAGCACTCGAACCCTATCAAGAACTTGTTGACAGAGGTTGATGATATGGAAGCTGATAATGGTCTTGGCAATACTAATGCAAAGCTTAGTGGCTAAGATGCCAATTTTGATAAAATGGGAGGACGCTCCGTTCCTTGGTTAGCAAGAGAGAAGATGTTGGTGGTTTATTTTGTTGTCATTTCTGTTATCCGGATTATTCTTAGGGTTGTAATCCGAATATTGTCTTGTGTCAAACCTTCTTATCTTTCCATTTTTGTCGTATCAGTTTGTTTAAGTCTCGTTGATGTTGTGTTAAGATTTTATTCTGGTTGTTTTGTTTGTTTTTCTAACCATTTCGCCGGAAGTCTAATACAAAAGCCGGTCTTTTATTATTTCCAGTCATCTTTTTATTTAGTCCTTTTGTCATTTTCGTTCAATGCCGATTCTAGGGACATGACATGCGCACACAGTTTGGGCCTAGTCTATAAAGTTAATCATAAAACCCTGGGAAGGTGATCAAAGCATTTAAAGGAAATAAGAACGGTTTGAGATTATTTGAAGCCCGAGTCATGTGGAACTGGGGCAAGTGAAACATAAAGAAAACCGTTAAATGCAAGATTCGCCAAATTGGCATGAGGGTCGTGCATGAGAGTGAGAGTGTCGCCCAGCAGTGCTTTAGAAATGACAAATGAAAAAGCAAGTGTTTAACATAATTGTCAAGTCCAGCACCATCGGAAGAGACTATAAATCTATGTTCAATTGTGTTGTTTGCACTTGGCATGTTTTGAAGACTGGAATGACGAAGGCATTTTATTCTGCTACCTAAACACTTTATCCTTCGTTACCCCTTTTGAGCCTTATTTATTTTCTTTCATACCCCTCGTTCGGAATCAATAGCAACGACTAGGAAATACGAGCCTGGAAGGTAAAGAAAAAATCAAAAAAAAAAAAAACGAAAAAGAAAAAGAAAAATGAAAAAAAAACAAAAGAAAGTCAAATGAAAAAAGAGGAATTGGGAACTACGTTTGACCTGATTCCTCAAAGAGGATACGTAGGCGCCTCACGGCTCGGTCATGGTGTAAAAAGAAATTAAAAATAATAAATAAATAATCCCCAAGCAAGAAACTGGGGCAAGAGTTGTACTCGTTGTAAGCAAAATTGGTTCCGAAGGTTGTAATTTTAAAACCCCAAATTTATTTTGTTTTTGAGCCTTTAATACCCTTTCTTTTTAAGCCTATCCAAAAAACCCACATTACGGTCCAAAGAAAGACCTTCTGATCAGTCTGCAAAAGATGCCAAGTCAGACAAATGAGAATCTTACCGACGAACATAACATTCTGTTCCACAGCAGAAAGGACTCTAATCTCCAGCAGAGAGAGTCATACCGGCAACACTCTAAATCCCCACCTGGAAAGTGATACAAATGAGAGAGTCTTATCGGTGAAAATTTTTACGGACACCATAAGGCGACGCAAGCTGAGAGAAAAACCAAAATGAGAGAGGCTTGATAGTGAAAACCCTTCGGGCACTACAGGTCGAATAAGATTGGGAATCAGATGGGGGATAGTCAAGGGAAGACCTCGAAAGACGATTGATGACGAAGGATAGGCCACATATGCATGTCATGACCATTAGAGTCAGTGTTTTCGTTTGATAGGTTTTTATTTATAGTTTCTTTTGTTAAAGAGACATTTTTTTCCTTTGTCTTTTATTCTGTTCCCTTTTATCTTTTCCTTTCATAGAAATTTCCCAGTAGAGTCTGTTGTGTCAAGACCAGTGGGAAATGACTTCAAAATAGACCATCAGCTTTCCAAGATAAGATCTGACTAGTACATCCAAGTGATATAGTCAGGAAGGAACAAGCGCGAGGCCAGTGTCAAGAAAGATATCCCCAGCAAAAGGATTGACGAGTGTCAAGAGGGATATCCTTGCCGAAATCAAAGGTTATTAAACCTCAAGACCAGAGCCCGTGGACAAAACAAGAAAAACAATAAGCATGATTTGGGAAATTCATGCGAGACTAAAAGGTCGGGAAAATGCAAGTTTCCGAGCCATGCCACGAAAGAAGAGGGATATCCCCAGCAGAAAAGGATTATCCCCAGCAAATAATATCATCCCCAACAAGTTGTGGAACGCAGAGCAAGGAAGGGAAAAGGGAAAACCATCCCAGTGGGAGTATCACAACCAACCACCACGTTTTAAACTAACAAATTTTGTTTGATTTGAAACAGGTAAAGGGAATGGCATTGATGACAGAAATGCATGCCATAAGGGAGACTGTAAAACTGGGGCAGAAAATTTTCCTTTCATTTGGAAAATTTTCTGGAAGTCAGGTACCCACTCGAGGAAGAATAAAGATAACACCAGTCTCAAGGGAAGTGGTCATTGAACCAGTGTTGCCCCCAGCATAACAAGTTTCAATGGAGAAGTTGTTCCCTAGCAGAACAAAGGGATGACATTTGTGCTCAGAAAAGCAAAGAGCCATTATCATCCCCAGCGGCTTCCAGAAGAATAAAGCATCGATTTGAAGGGATAAAATTCCCCAGCAGCGTTATCCTCAACAACGTTATCCAAAAAGATAACCCTTTTATCCCCAGCAGTGTTGAGAGAAAAAAAAGAAAAAAAAGAAAAGAAAAGAAAAAGAAAAGAAAAAATATATAAATAATGGAGGAGGGGAAGAAAGGAGACTCCCACAGTGGTATTATCCCCAGCAAGCAAGAACAAAGCAGAGCAAAGGAAGGACAAAAGAAAAGAAGAAATTACGAAGGTAAGTTTCTCAAATCATTGATCTTCACATTTTCCTCTTAGGATAAAAAGTCCTAATCTGATGAACTTCCCTCCCGATACAATCTTGGTCTGATGAAATTTTTCTCCCAAGATAAGATATCAAATCTTAGTCCGATGAATTTTCTCCTAAGATAGAAATCTTGGTCTGATGAAATTTTTCTCCCAAGATAATATAATAAAATCTTATTCGGATGAATCTTTCTCCTAAGATCACAACAAAATGGACCTAGTCTGACGATTTATCTCATAGAGTCAAAATCTTGGTCTGATGAAAATTTTCTCCCAAGATAATATAATAAAATCTTAGTCGGATGAATCTTTCTCTTAAGATCACAACAAAATGGACCTAGTCTGACGATTTATCTCCTAGAGTCAAAATCTTGGTCTGATGAAATTTTTCTCCCAAGATAATATAATAAAATCTTAGTCGGATGAATCTTTCTCCTAAGATCACAACAAAATGGACCTAGTCTGACGATTTATCTCCTAGAGTCAAAATCTTGGTCTGATGAAATTTTTCTCCCAAGATAATATAATAAAATCTTAGTCGGATGAATCTTCTCCTAGGATCAAAATCTAGTCTGATGAATTTTCTCCTAGGATAATTTGAAAAGATTGAAGAAGAAATCAGGCGTCCACCTGGAGAATGAGGATGAAGAATTAAAGAAAAAGTCAGGCATCCACCTGAAGAACGAGGATAAAGAATTTAAGAAGAAGTCAGGCATCCACCTGGAGAACAAGGATGAAGAATTTAAGAAGAAGTCAGGTGTCCACCTGGAGAATGAGGATGAAAAAATTGAAGAAGAAATCAGGCGTCCACCTGGAGAATGAGGATGAAGAATTAAAGAAGAAGTCAGGCGTCCACCTAGAGAATGAGGATGAAGAATTTAAGAAGAAGTCAGGCATCCACCTGGAGAACGAGGATGAAGAATTTAAGAAGAAGTAAGGCATCCACCTGGAGAACGAGGATGAAGAATTTAAGAAGAAGTCAGGCGTCCACCTGGAGAACGAGGATGAAGAATTTAAGAAGAAGTCAGGAGCCCCCCTGAAGAACAGAATTACGATATATTGGTTGAAGTCAGGAGCCCCCCCCTGAAGAATGGAATGGCGATTATTTTCAAAATTGAAGTCAGGAGCCCACCTGAAGAGAGGAATGACGATTATTTTCAAAGTTGTTGTTGAAGTCAGGAGCCCGTCTGAAGAGAGGAAAGGCGTTTTAAAAAGTTGTTGAAATCTTTCCAACCTAAAAGAAAGGAATGGCGATGTATGGTTTGAAGTCAGGAGCCCGCCTGAAGAGAGGAATGTCGATTATTTTCAAAGTTGTTGTCAGGAGCCCGCCTGAAGAGAGGAAAGGCATTTTTAAAAGTTGTTGAAATCTTGCCAACCTAAAGAAAGGAATGGCGATGTATTGTTTCAAGTCAGGAGCCCGCCTGAAGAGAGGAATGGCGATTATTTTAAAAGTTGTTGTCAGGAGCCCGCCTGAAGAGAGGAAAGGCGTTTTAAAAAGTTGTTGAAATCTTGCCAACCTAAAAGGAATGGGCGATGTATGGTTTGAAGTCAGGAGCCCGCCTGAAGAGAGGAATGGCGATTATTTTCAAAGTTGTTGTTAGGAGCCCGCCTGAAGAGAGGAAAGGCATTTTTAAAAGTTGTTGAAATCTTGCTAACCTAAAGAAAGGAATGGCGATGTATTGTTTGAAGTCAGGAGCCCGCCTGAAGAGAGGAATGGCGATTATTTTCAAAGTTGTTGTCAGGAGCCCACCTGAAGAGAGGAAAGGCGTTTTTAAAAGTTGTTGAAATCTTGCCAACCTAAAGAAAGGAATGGCGATGTATGGTTTGAAGTCAGGAGACCGCCTGAAGAGAGGAATGGCGATTATTTTCAAAGTTGTTGTCAGGAGCCCGCCTGAAAAGAGGAAAGGCATTTTAAAAAGTTGTTGAAATCTTGCCAACCTAAAGAAAGGAATGGCAATGTATTGGTTGAAGTCAGGAGCCCGCCTGAAGAGAGGAATGGCGATTATTTTCAAAGTTGTTGTTGAAGTCAGGAGCCCGCCTGAAGAGAGGAAAGGCGTTTTTAAAAGTTGTTGAAATCTTGCCAACCTAAAGAAAGGAATGGCAATGTATCGGTTAAAGTCAGGAGCCCGCCTAAAGAGAGGAATGACGATTATTTTCAAAGTTGTTGTTGAAGTCAGGAGCCCGCCTGAAGAGAGGAAAGGCGTTTTTTTTTAAAAGTTGTTGAAATATTGCCAACCTAAAGAAAGTAATGGCAATGTATTGGTTGAAGTCAGGAGCCCGCCTGAAGAGAGGAATGACGTTTATTTCTAAAGTTGTTATTGATGTTGGGAGCCCGCCCAGATAACAGAGGCATACATATCAGTCTTTACATTTCAGTTGTTGAAGTTGGGAGCCCGCCCAGACAACAGAGGCATACATTTCAGTCTTTATATTTCAAGCATTGAAGTTGGGAGCCCGTCCAAATAACAGAGGCCTACATTTCAAGTCTTTAATTTTCAAGTATTGAAGTTGGGAGCCCGCCCAGATAACAGAGGCATACATTTCAAGATCAAGTCAAAGGACAATAAAACAGAGGGTTAAAATAGGAATCCCCAGCAGGAGACAATAAAATTCCCCGACACTGGGAAGCAGAAGGTTGCAACAAGAGGTCACAGCACAAACTCAAGTACATGTGTCAAAAAAAGAAAAGCACCGGAGGAAATGCAAGCAGACAAGGAAGCAAGGCAACAAAAACAAATTGTACTCTAGCCTAGCTTCTTGTTTTCTTTTAAGCATGGTGTAACAAGGAGATCGGTAAGCAGTGGTAATAGCATGCAACAACAGTAACAATGCAGTTCCCCGGTTGTCCCAGCTACCAAAACTTCCCGAACTACATTGACCTGATTCCTGTTTAGCCCAGGATATGTAGGAAACCTTTGAAGCAAAGGTTCGGTCAAATCTTTTTAAAAAAAATGCTTCACACGGAGTACTCGGATGGGCAAAAAATCGCTCGCTTTATCTTTGCACGAAAATCCTTCGTGTCTTCGGGCAAAAAGGGGCAGCTGTAAGCACGTTATTTTTGCACAATATGAGAATTACTCCCAAAAAATCCAAAAATAAAATAATTTTTCTTTGGTGTGCAATTTTGTGATATTTTGAATAATTATTTGTATTTGTCTGTGCGTGTTTATTTGATAAATTAATAAAAAATACAAAAATATGTTTCATTTTGCATGTAGGATTTAATTCTACAGTTGTTAGTAATTAAATTATTTTTACAAAAATTAAAAATTACAAAAAATAGACATCGTTTGCATTTTTAGCATTTACTGTCCAAATATACAATTTTATGCTTAATTATTACTTAATTGTGCGTTAATTGTTATTGGGAGTTAATTTGCGCTTTTATAACTTAATTTAATTCTTAATAATAGTTTAAGTATTTTTATAATTTAGTTTTAGAGAAATAAAAGAAGAAAAAAGAGCGAAAATATAAAGAAAGTCGGAATTGGGCCTCTTCTTCGATTTCAAGCCATAGGCCCAAAAAATGGCCCAATCTTCCCTACGACCCAGTCCATTTCGAACTGGGTCGACCCAGTCCATAACCCAAAAGACCCAAACCCCTTTGTCTTACATTTTACAACACAAAACAAAAGAAAAAAGAAGAAAAAACCCTAAAAACTAAGGAAAGCTATCCGCCCCCCTCCCCTTGTCTTCTTCTTCTCCATCTCCAAAATAGTGAGCTGCCATGGCTACCCAGCAGCCACCCCCCTTCGTCGAACACCACCCAAGCACCGTCCAAACACCACCAAACGACACAACCTCTTTCGCACCATTGTTGCTCTAGTTCGTCGTCGTTTGGTCGAGCTTCATCTTCTCCGGCAAAACAGTCCGTCGTCGCCACCAGTTGCTTCTGCTTATGCGTCGACCAGCCCATTATTTGTTCCTTCTGTTTTTCGAATCCCCGTCGCTGCTGCTTCTGTCTCAACCAAACAACCAAACGAACACAGCCATGGACGAGCTTCGACGTCGACCATGTCGTCGTCCATGGCTGTCCGCGCTGCTGCTGCCTGTCGCTGCCGCTGCTGCTGTCTCGACGTCGTGCTGCTTCTGCTCGTCGCAGCAGGTGTTGGACGGACTGCTGCTGCTGCTCGTCGCGGCAGTAGCTACGGGCTGCTTCATCTTCTCTTCGTCTTCGTCGTCATTTGTTCGAGCTTTGGTCGAGGCTCGGACAGATTTGTTTACAATCAAAGTTCTTCTTTGATTCATCTCCGGTTAGTTGTTTTTGAGTTTTATTTTGTCCATATTTCGTTTTTATATTTCTAAAAGTTAAAATCGTTAAATATTTGATTCTTGTTTTGTTCGTTGTTTATCGTTGAAATTATTTTTCTAGTTTGTTCATGTTCATGTGCTTTGTTAAAATTAATTTTCAGATTTCAAAATAGAAGTTTAATTAGTTGTTTTCATGTTTATTTCATGTTTGTATTATTGTTTAAATGAATATTTGTTAGTTCAATATTAGTTAGACAAAAATTGAAGTTTAATTAATTGTTTCTTCAATTTGTTTCATGTATTTTATGTATTTTCCGGAAATTGTTAATATTGTTAAGTTCAAGCTTAAGTTCATAATTGTTTCTTCTTAGGTTTTTGTTTTGTCATTTGCCTAAAAGAATTTAGTTGTAATAAGGGAAGTATGTTGGTTTTAATCATTTGAATCCATCGTTTTTTAGATTTAATTCATGTTCATATTATGTTTGTTTGATCTTGAATCCGAAATGTGTATAGTTTGATTTTTTGTTTATCATTTATGATTATTTCTTGAATTTGTCTCATAATCTTGTTTATAGGAATTGTTTGTTGTAATGTTGTTAGAGTAGTTGATTTTAAGTTCAATATTATTGAATTTAGAAATCTAAATATACTTGTTTGTTATTGTTGTTGAATCCGAAAATAGGATTGTTTGTTGCTAAAATATTGTTCAATCAAATTTTAGTTGTTCTTTGTTGTTCAATTTGTGTTCATGTGATTTGTTGTTGAAATGTTGTTGAAATCATGTTCATGTGCTTTGTTGTTGAAATGTTGAAGAAATCATGTTCATGAAATTTGTTGTTTGAACATTGTTAGAAATTAATCATATTGTCTATATTTTGGTTATGTTTGATTAAATGATGTGTTATAGCTGATGGGTAGTTTGGTAATTTGTAGTACGTTCAGGGGTAGTTTGGTAATTTCAGTAAGGTCGTGAGGGGTAGTTTAGGAATTGTACATTTTGAAATTGTTTATTTGAAGCACGGGGGACAAAATGAAATGGGGTGGGTTGTGATATAGTTGTTTAATATAAAGGGGGGACAAGATTTAATTTAAAGGGGGAATCTTGCATTATTTTAAATGAAGCATGGGGGACAAAATATAATGGGGTGGTGTGATATGTTTATTTAATGTAATGGGGATGAGTGGAAAGATAATGGGTTGGGTAGAGAAAAAGTATGGATTTTAATTAATTGAAAGGTTTATGGGATGGGTTATAAGAAGAAGTCTTGAACACAAGACAATGAGAGAGGGGATACGAGAAAAAATACACACACAGATAGAGAGAAAAAACGGACAGAGAATAGAAGAGAGAAAAATTCCGAAAAATATTTAAGCTTTCAAAAATAAAATAAAAAACTAAAAATCTACTGCTTTCTTTCTTTGTTTGAAATTAGTATTAATGGTTGTTGTTTCATTTAAAGCTTAAAGCTTTTGTTTTTGGGATTACTACTCCACCGGTCTGTTACTGGGTTGTTACTGTTGCTGGGCAGTTGTTGCTGTTGTACTGTTATTACTGCTGCTGATTCTCATCTTCATTTTCTTTTGCTTCCAATATCAGGTACATATTTGTAAATTCATGTCACGAAAAGCTTCAACATGACAAATTAATGAAGTTCGGGAATTATAATTCTGTTTTCCATTCGTTCAAGTTCATTAGTTAAAAATTTGGTTTTTGTTTCAGTTGATTAACATAGAAGTACGTTTGGTGTAATGAATATAAGATAATTGTTACCTCTTAAAATTCGTTTAAGTGTTGTAATAATATCATCTATTTCGGAATTTTCATTAAGTGAAGTCATGATTAAAATACCAAGGTAGGGAACATGGCATAAAATGGGCCATTAATTACATCCCGTAATATTGTTAGCTAAATGTAAAGTAGAATGGAAGTATCAATAAATTACATTATTAGTATATCTTGTAAAAAAAATCTGATTTTCGTTTAGATTGATATAAGTTGTATGTTCATATATGGCATGATGATGAGTATATATATAATCATATGTGGAAGGTGAGTTGATACAATATTAGGAATGGTTCAAACGTACAACTATATTGCATGTGATGTAATTTTATTGAATCAATTTGTATAATAGTTCTCTTTCTTATCAACTTGACTCTTATCTTCCATTGCAAACATTAACCAAACCATTGCAACTTTGGACTAAAACAAATACATGAGAAGGACATAGGATTTATAAACGAATCGTGGCATTTTATGTAAAAGATATATAGAAGAAGAGTTCGCCTTAAATGAAACAATGAAGATTCTGTGGAAAATATTAATTTGTTTACCATTTTAAGTTCTTTCCCAATTTTATACACGATTCGATTTATGGACATCCAAAGGTTGTATCCACGAAAAATGTTAGTTTTAGATACGTATTGTCTGTTTTCTTTTTCACGTCATTAATTCTTTAAAATTTGAGGTATATGATTCATATGTGTAAAACAAGGCTCGCGGTCAACACATAATAACAATTTGTAGAGAACCTTATCAAGAATATTTTTGTGATTAGGGATACGTTCGCGTAACTTGATTATATTTCTAAAAGCAATTCAGATTATGCGTTCGCGCAACTTCGATCGAATATTTAATAAAAGGGATTCCTCGGAGAATATCATTATTAATTTCATAAAAAACCGAGATGTGAGGTTCACTACTTAATTATACAAAAAGGGCGAATGTTCTTGATTTTATTAAAGCATAATTTCAAAAATAATTATTATAATAAAAATATTATCTATATTATTGTGTACACGTGCGCGTGACACAACTCCGCATGTTTTAAAAAAAATATATAATTTATAACACGAATACACGTACGCGTGATTCAATTCAAAGAAGGGTCTTTAAATATAAATAGAAGCGGTAACAATAAAATCATGCAATAAAAATGTATTTTACAAATCAAAATAATCAAGCCGAATATAACAGTTGAGCGACCGTGCTAGAACCACGGAACTCGGGAATGCCTAACACCTTCTCCTGGGTTAACAGAATTCCTTATCCGGATTTCTGGTGCGCAGACTGTTAAATAGACAGAGTCATATTCTCCTCGATTCAGGGATTAAAACCGGTGACTTGGGACGCCTTAAAATTCCCAGGTGGCGACTTTGAAACAAACAAACAAATTCCGTTTCGACTGTCCTTTAATTGGAGAAAACTCCCTTGCACCCTCTCGGGTATGTAAAAAGGAGGTGCGACAATGTTATTGGGTACATAAGCCTCGCTCAACACTTTTATTAAAGCGTTCTTATGTGCCTCTGAATTTTGCAACAATGACAGGATAGATATCTGAGCTGGGGTTTTGTTCAGATGGTCAACGACGAAATACTCCTTTACTTGTACTTACCTCCACAGGTCATCCAGCCCTGTCTCAATGATAGGCTGCTTGGTAGCGGCATCTTTACTTGAACCTCCCAAATGTTCAGGTGTATAGACCCTTCCAGTACTAGTCATTCCTTGTGCAGCATCAGATTCCTCTACTTTGGCCTTCCCTTTTCGCCGAGTCTCGGCAACATAATCCCAGGGTATTGCTTTTGAATTGAATGGAGGTGTGGTCGATACTGTCACAGTGAAATGTGTGACCACTTCTACTTCAAATGGAGTGGGGGTGGCCGCAGGCAGAGCCACCTCTACCTCGAATGGAACTGATGCAGTTACCCCAACCTCGATTGGTGACTGAGTCTATACCACGATAGGAGTAAGTGTGACTGCAACTTTAAAATCATCACCTTCTTGAATAAACCCAATCGACCCCTCGGGGTCACATTCTTCGTTAGTCTCTATTACATATACACCGTCACCTCTATGATTAGGGAGGGAGTTGTTGTAGACATTAGGTGCGGCTTCCTTTGCCTATATGACCTTGTTGTCAATCAGCGTTTGGATCTTATCCTTCAATGTTCGGCACTCAGCAGTGGTGTGCCCCTTCATACCAGAATGGTACGCACATGTTTTGTTAGGATTGACCCATTGGGATGGATTTTCTAATGCCACAGCGGGAACTAGGAGTGACGTAACCCTTGGCTTTAAAGCTTTCATACAACTGGTCGATGGGCTCAGCAATGGTGGTGTATTGTCTGGGTGGCTTGCGGTTGACATTAAATCTTGGTCTTGGAAAATGTTGGCGAGTTGGAGGTGATTGGAAATGGGATGGTTGGGAGTTATAGGTGTGATGGACAGTGGCTAGTTGAGAATATCTGGGAGATGAATGTTGATATGCTTGGTATGTCGGTGGAGGTGTTTGATATGTGGGTGGGGGTGTTTGATATGGTGGAGGTGTTTGGTATGTGCAATTTGAAATATTTTTTTGGGAAAAGTTGGGTATGAACAGTACCTTTCGTCTCTAAGACTCATTTCGATCCAAATCAGACCTAAAACTCTCTATAAACCTCCTAAATATATCCTTAGGGTTTTGAAGCAAGTCCATTATCCGTAACTCAAAATCAATAAGCGAACACATCAACGTGATTCTTATGACAGATGTAAGACTTCGTCGTCCTGCTTTCTCCTTATAAATCAATTTTTAGAAAGAGCTTCGTGGCTAAGGAAGCTTGTAACCTCTGTATTTTAGCTATAAAAGCATAAGTAAGGGTTTGTATCAAATGGTACATGGTTGGTAAGATAGAACACGAGGTATGTAGGGTTTTTGTTTCGTTTTCGCCATAATTTAGTTTAGCTATGTTCTAACCTTTTTCTTGATGTTGTAAGCGTTTTTCAATGTAAATATCAGAATTTATTGTATCCTTGTATACTATTCAATTCCATATGTGATGTATGGAAGAAAATAGCTTAGGTTGGAACTTCAAAACACAATAAAAACAAAAAGGGTAGAATCGCTCATTTGGCCTATGCCATCCGGACATCCATTTGTTTCGTTCCTTTGATGTTTTTTATATATACCTAACACATATATGATCCTAATATATTCATATAAGATTATATAAGCTTAGTTATCATGTGTTGATGGTTAGATTATTCCAAAATCATATTTATACTTTCATGTCACAAGTTAGCCAATATGTGTCGACATTACATTCACAATTCCATTTTGTCGATCATTTGACACTATTGTGGATAACTGAATCTCATTTAGTTTAATGTTATAATCTTGGCCGGGTATCCATTCCCGTGTATATTGTGGTACTTTCTGTTTTTTTGGGATCGTTGTTGATACCCAATGTTTTCTTATACATTTGAAATAAGCATAAATACCTTCAAAATAGCATATATATGCATATATAAGCATGCACAAGGCTTTATTGTTTTTCCCATAATTTTTAAGGGTTTAAATTGGTTTATTTTCTTCCTTTTTACCCAAAAAATCCCCAAAAATTATTTCCATAATTATTGTTTCGATTATTCATCTATTTAGTTTCTATATTTATGCCAAAATATGGCTAATGTAATTTTTATGTATTTTTACAATTACATTTGATAATTTTAAAGCTAAATTGCATATAATTGCAATGTTAGCCCATTTTAAGATTTAATTATGTTTTATATGCATAAAATTAGATTTTTTATTTTTAGGTTGTTAATTATACATTTTTAAATCATTTTGGCACCTTAAATCATTTTCTAGAAATTATCTATTATTTTTATAAATTAAAATAGGGAAAAACTAGCTATTTAAAGCCAAATTGGCTTTCAATTATAGCCAAACCGGACCCCAATCCCAGCCCAATTTTACAATTAAAAACCCGACCCATACCCTATTAACCCTTACACAAACCCGGAACCCACCTACCCATTCTAATCCTGTTCCTTTCCTTTTTAATTTCCAAACGACCCCCAACCCTAATTCATTTCTCCAAAACCGCCGTCTTCAAATGCTCTCTCATCTCCACTCTTCTCTCAAACCTAACCCTAGACTCCTCCACTCCCCTCCGTCTCCGGTCATCTCCAGCGACTATCGTTTTCAACCAAAGCTTTCAATGGGTCTCTCATCACTCTGCTCATCATCTCTAAGGCTTTCAAGGATCCTAGGCCATGTCGATTTGGACCTAGGGTTTCTGTTTCTATTACTTATGGGTTCTCCGGTGTGATTTGGGCAAAATCACACCTTATATGTCACGATTGATGAGGTTTCAACAGGTTCGCAAATCACACCTTATATGTCACGGTTGATGAGGTTTCAACAGGTTCTCTTGATTTTTTACTTTGGTTTCTTTTTGAAACCCTAACTCTCTTCTGAATCTCTCATATCTACGTTATTTTTATGCTTCAAGCCTATTTCCTTCTGTGATTTGCTTATTCTCGAGCTTTCTTCTGAAAGATCTTCTACTCTAAACCATTTTTACTCCCTTTGAAAAAACTAGAGTTTTTGGAGTTCTTTCCATACTTGTTTTGACTGCCCTTTTTTTTTTGTTTATCTCGGCCGATTCTAAATTCTTACTGCTTTTTAATTCAACTCTGTTAAAAAGCCCTAATTTCTTAATGATTTTTTTTACTTGTTTTTGTGAGTTAGCATGATTTTCTTTACTTGTTTCTGTGTGTTAGCCTGACTTTCTTTAATTGTCTCCTGTGTGTTAGCTTGATTTTCTTTACTTTGATTTTGTAAGTTAGCATGATGTTCTCCACTTTGGTTCTGTGTGTTAGCATGAGTTTCCTTTACTTCGTTTCTGTGTGTTAGCCTGTTTACCTGGTCCTTGTTAATCTCTTGTGGTCACCATGCTTCGAATATGTTCTGCTGAATCTCTAGCCTATTTACATCAACTCTACATGGCTGTGTTTGCTCATCTTTTGTTTCTTTCTGCCTATATAATCGACCTTATTTGTTTGCTACTTCTGTTCAATCGTCTCTATTTATATGTTGAGGTATGCAGAATCATGACTCCCCATGATTGATTCTGATTTTCCTTAACTTTTGGTAATTGAAAGATTTTCCTTCAAAGTCCTAGAATTTTACTCGTCTATTTGAATTAACTGATTGCATTACCTTATTTACTATGGTACTTTGTTTTACTTAGTTTTTCCTTAATTGGGTCCTTCTGAATTTGGTCCTAATTGACTATTTTATGCCTACTGAATCTTGACCCTTTCCTTATTTAATTATGCACTGATTTTCCTTCCTCCCTTATATGGTACTGAATCTTCCCGTTTGGCTTTGACTCCCTTAACTTGAGGAATTACTTCCTTGATTCTCTAGATGATTGATTGTGAGTTCTTAAACTAGTATACTACTATGATTTTTTTACCTTATTCCACTACCTACTTTTAACTATAAATACTCTAAGTCTTTCACAAACAGCACACACACTTGGCTTTCAAAAAACCCCTCTCTTACTTAAAATCTCTGTGTTATTCTACTACTATTAGCTGGCTGCAAGCCAAGGCTAATCATCTATACCCTCTGGTTCTTTCATTTTGCTTACTTTTATCCTTACTGGTATGTCCTAGTTAATTTAAAGTCTTAACAACAACATGTTTCTCTTCTTATTTTAGTTTCTGTTATTTCTAGCCTGCTTTTACTTATGGTTTTGTTGTGAAGTTTGTCGTTAAGCATGATAATATTAACCCCTTCCCTCTTTTTAATTCATGTACCCCCTTGTGTAATTCAAGCATGCCTGGACAATTGCATTCTTTCACCTACTATGCCCTTACCACTTTGTGAATCCCAAACCTCTATTCCCTCTATGTGGTCATGACTGGATTGTGATTATGCCACTATCAAACTATCTCTGAGCGTGTCCATACCAGTCCTAATACTCCTACTAGGGTCATGTGTTTGCAGTCAATGTCTATGTATCCCCAACCCCCCTTAACCCCTGTGTGATTACTAAATTCATGCACTTGTTGTGTGTGGTCTTATCCTGAAGTGTCTGAACTTTGTTTACTAGTCCAACTTCTTTTCAACAATCTCTGATACTAATTGCTTTCAAAGCAGACCTTTTGAGTCCAGTCTTTAATAAACTTCTTACAAACATGAGTCCTGCACTTTCACTCTACTCCTAGTTAATAAGTTCTGCCCCCTCTAGTATGTGTACTGCCTTGGGATCCTCTTGAGAACCCTTGAAACCCTGGCATACTGAGGCTGGCTTTCCACACTGCACTGGTTCAATGCTTGGCTATTAAGTCTAGGTGTAAGCATTGCCCGGGGCCCTTGAGACCCTTAGGGAACTTTGATGCACATAGACCCTGATTTGTCTATGGAAATGAGGCTTGAAAGACCATTGGAGGCTTTGGATAACTGTGGCCTGATAGCAGGCTCTCTATAGAATAGCTTCTTCATTTTCCATTTCACTTATATAATTCATTTGTTGGCCTATAATAATTTGTAAATAGATATTTGGGGTATTTAGTGAAAGGGTGGGTAGATGTATACCATGTGGGGTACCTTGGGTAGAAATCCTGCCTTAGGACTTATTTGTATATCTGCATGCCTCACTCAATAGAAAACATGCCTATAGGGTTTTTATTCCTGTTGAATCTGATTGCTTTTACATAATAAAAAACATGCCTATAGGGTTTTTATTCTTGTTGAATCGGATTTCATAATAGAAATCATGCATATAAGGACTTCACTTTTAATGTCACTTGCATTAGATACAAACAATGTTCATAAATCCTGCATTTGTCATGTTAGAGATCGTGTTTCCAGGTTCCAAGTCAACATGTTTTTAATCAACTCAAATATATATATCATGCCTATAGGACATAATTTCAATTCAATAAGTTTTTTACATGTTACTGCTGCCTAAAACCAAAAATATGCCTAGATATCATGTCTATAAGGATCTAATTCGCAATTCTGTCTGGTAACTCTAATTAGCCTAATAGATCAATTGTATCTCGCCTAGTTTACTTCTCAAAACTGGCTTTGTTAAGTAGCGACATTCCCTGAAACTGGTTCTTTCAACATTGCTCTAATCTCATTAGATATCCTACCTATAGGATTAAAAGGGACTATTTCAAAACCTATCTGTTTCTGCATTAACATAAATATCAGTTCTGCATATAGGCAAGCCTTAGGGCATTTTCAAAACTTGCATGTCTCTGAAGCTGTTCCTATCACTTAACGTTTTGAATTCTAATGAGCCTTTTAAAAGAGATCCTAGGCAACTTATAGGTTGTGACTTCTGTATCTGAAATTGGTTTATTCCTCCATAATCATTTAGAAATCCTGCCTTAGGACTTTGATTACGAAAAACCTTACTTGTGGTTGAGTCATGCTGCGTGTATGCTCATTTGCGGAGGAAACTAAGAGCCTTTAATTGCTCCATTTATGTGAAAGTCTTAAATGCTTCTCTTTGACTGTCACCTTAGATTTTTGCCTTTAAAACCTTAGGGTATATCTAGAACTGCCTATAGGTAGAGGTTCTAACTCCCTCCGGGACTATTAAGAAGGGACGGGTAGCAGCACACAATAAGAATCAGTGACCAACACTCGCCTTGCATGACCAATAAGGGGATGGGAAGGGTAGACGTGGGATATGATGACTACGCGTTAATGTCAGGTGTAACCCGCGATGAGGAGTGTTTACCGGACATTGCGTGGGGTGATCCTATAGGATAAACAACCTAGGACCCCTCTTTACCCCAAACCTTCTCCTTGTTTAAAGCTTTCTTTATAATTTGTTCAACTTTTATTTCACTACTTGACTTCTTTAAACGTGTTGTACTTATTTGATTCAACTATGGACTACTTTGTAAATATGAGTTCTGTCGGGACCTACAGTTGTGGACCAAGAGTGGTGCTTAACACCTTCCCCTCGAGGTTATCTCGAGCCCATACCCTAATCTCTGGTAATGCAAACCAACCCAAGAGTTAATCACTCAAGGTGCCCTAACGCACCATAATCCGTTAGGTGGCAACTCTTCAAATACCCAATTCCCAAAATGAAATGAGTCATTGCACCCCATGGAATGTCGAAACCCCGACTTCTCTCCGCGAGGAGGGGAAAAAGGGGGCGCGACTGTATGGCGACTCTGCTAGGGATATCTTTTAGGTTTTTACCAAAACGAACTTGCTTTTGCAAATTAGTTCAAGCATGCTTATCCCGTACCCTCCTCCCTTATTTGAATTTAACTTTTTGTTTCTATTAAGCATTTATGATTCTTTATCCCTGAAAACTTACTTGTCTCTTTGTTTTCCTTTTCTTGTAACTGTCTTTTCACTTACTTAAATGTTGTATTTATTTCTCTACATGAAAATACTTGCCTACATGTTATTAACTACAGCATAAATCATGCTCCACATCATATTCCACTCGTGTGTCTCAAATCCTATAGCAACGCTTTAATGAGTGGTTGTGCTCTTCCTATTTATTACCCTTAAACGGTGTAGTCGATGGCTCCGTGCCCTCCCCCTCAAGTTGTCCGCTTAAGGGTACCAGTCTAAAACCCTATAGAAACCTTACTTTGTTTAAATTGTGCATGCATCATGGTCAAACCTAGTCAGATCAGTTATGTTGTATATATAATGATCCTTTAAGATAAGCCTTATCCAAAGTCCATCAGGTTTTCCATAATCCCAACGGACACAACCACGTTCTGTGCATTAATTTGGAGAACTAAATGCCGATATGTTGATCATAAGTGTATAAATAGTCGAGTTTAATGGGGGTAAGGTCTAAACCTTTTGTTTTGCAGAAAATGAGGCACGAAGTCCCCAGATTCGGTATGGTTAGCAATATCCCTCCATTGTTGCTAAATTGGTGGGAAGATCTTTCCTCAAGTGACAAGAAGTATGTGAAGAAGTACCGGGTAACTTGCCCTACCTGCTAGACATTGAACCTAACAAGAAACTGATCGAGGCTGCCACCCTATTCTAGGATAGTGAAAGAGCCGTCTTCCATTTTGGCAACATAGAAATGACACCGCTCCTAGAGGAAATAGGAGGACTTACAGGGTTGACTTGGGACAGTCTTGGGTTTTTGGTGCCGCAAAACTGTACAGGTACGGGATTTTTGAAGATGATGGGGCTAAAAAAGAATGTTGACTTAGTGTGCCTGACGGACTCCTATATACCTTTCGAATATCTTTATGAGAGGTATGGCCACAACAAGTCTTTCCGCACTTATCATGATGAGATCGCCCTCACTTCACTAGGTCACATCCACTGTAGAGTGTTCGTGTTCATCATCTGCTTTCTGGGGATGATAGTGTTCCCAATGAAAAAGGGAAGAATCCACACCAGGTTGGCCATGGTCGCCAAAACTGTGATGGAGGGGATTAATGGGCAAACATATACCATAGTCCCTATGATCATAGCTGATATCTATAGGGCCCTGGAACGCTGTCAAAGAGGGGTCCAACATTTCGAGGACTGCAACTTGTTGTTCCAATTGTGGTTGTTGGAGCATCTCCAAAAGGGTCGCTATCGCCAAGAATTTCCGCGAAGGCCTTGGAACGACCACATTGCTTTCCACCACCCTAAGCAGATGACCTACATTCCAGATAGATTTGCTCAGCCGGAAAGTTCCAGCAAATGGGTAGAATTCTTCGACAATCTGACCGAGGAATAGGTGCAGTGGATGGTTGAGTAGTTTCCAATGGATGAGTTCATTATCAGGTCCAGGGATGCTCCGCATTTGGTGTTGATCGGGTTGAGAGGGATATAGCCATATGTTCCTATACGAGTTATGAGGCAAGAAGGTAGAAAGCAGGTTGTACCAAGGGTCGTCAAGATGAGCCATTTCAGGGCAGATTTCCAAGATGATAGCATACCTTACAAGTGCCAAGCTCAGCACATGTGGCACTGCAAAATCATTGTGGAGAAAAGCACGGTTGAGCTAGACATATATCACGCAGGGTGCGAGTCTCTCTACCCTGCATGGTTGGAGGACAATCTGAAAGGAGCAGTGATGTTGAGGATGGGTTGAGGGAACAGAATCATAGACGAGGAAGCTGAAGCCTAAGTTAAATAAAACAAGTTGCGCAAGAGAGTCCACGACTCTGAGAATGAGCATCGGGAGATACATGAAAGGAACGTGAGGTTGATAGAGGAATGGAAAGATATGGCAGTTATTTCCAACAGGAAGCCGGAATACCTTGAGCGAGGAATAGTGGAGCTGGAGGGCAAAGTCATAAAAAGGATTGAAAACTGTCAGAATGCTGAAGGAGCCGATGGAGGACATCTGGCCCAGCCTACTTACTGCTTGGACTGCGCGAGCTGGGAGACCTGTTTGATGGAGTCCGGGAGATCGAATATGGGGAAGGTACTTCTGGGACCAAATAGATTAGATTTACTTGTTTTCCTTAAATGTAATAAGGCCAAGTGCCAGTAGTGACTTGTCTTTTTTTCATTATGTTAGTGTCATTTTGGATTCGTCTATTTTATATTATGAAATGAAGCATTTATTGGCATTTTTTTTAAGTTCTCCAAATTTTTTTTGTCGCTAGGCCTACCTCGGGCACAACGAGTCTCCCAAATTAGGATACGAGTTTATATCTCGTAATATGTGTTTAAATACTGCAAATATTTCAGGATCCCCACTAACTTGTCACCTTTTGTTTTGTTTTTTTAGTATTATTCCCATCCCCATAGGTTGTTTCATCCATACTGGCCTCGTAAGCATGTCATACCAAATCTAGAGGCCCTCTACCTCCTCCTCCTCCAAGCAACACAAAAATCAAAGGGAAATCAAAGATGGATGACTTAAGTGGAATCCGAAAAGAAAACATTGAGAACGTAGAAACTTCTGATGGCCGTAGTACTCCGACCCCGAATGACCTAGTTTTGAGACTCGAACAAAAGATACTAGAATTGCAAGGAGAACTTGAGCAGGTCCGCAATTTGGCAAACTTGTCACTCACCCTCAATGTCCCTAATATCCACCAACAAAACGCAAAGAACCCAACACCTCCTCAAAACACACAAAACTAACAGCCACAAAATCCTACCATACCAAATCAATACGCAACTCCAACACAAATATCAATCCATTGCCGATACCAACTTCACCACAACAGCATTAACCAATTCCATACTCACCGACCACACTTACCATACTCCTTAAAATACACCACCACTCATTCCAGATCCACAAACCTCCCAAGTTCGAAATGTTCGATGGTACAGGTGATCCCGGGGTTCACTTAAGGACTTATTGTGACAATCTTGTGGGGGTCAGAAAAGATGAAAAGATCCGGATGAAGCTCTTTGTGGGGAATTTTACCGGGGATGCATTGTCTTGGTATATTAGCCAGAACCCCAAGAAATGGTCTAATTGGATAAGCACGACGTCAGATTTCATGGATCGGTTCAGGTTCAACACAGAAAATACACCTGATATCTTCTACATCCAGAATCTCAAGAAAAAGCCTGCTGAGACCTTCTGCGAATATGTAACTCATTGGAGGTCGGAAGCCGCAAAGGTCAGGCCCGCTTTGGACAAAGAACAAATGAATAATTTCTTCATTAGAGCACAGGATCCACAATATTATGAAATATTGATGGTCATCAAAAATCATAAATTCTCGGATATCATCAAGCTCAGGGAAAGGATCGAGGAAGGAATCAAGAGCGGGATGATAACGAATTTTAAGGCACTGCAAGCCATGAATAAGGCACTACAATTAGGCGGCATATCGAAGAAGAGAGATGTTAGGGCAATAATGGTGGCCCAGGGTCCGAAAATTCCACTCACATATCAAACACCTCCACCCACCTACCAAACACCTCCACCTACACACCAAGCATCACCAGATACATATCAACCTTCATCTTCTAGATATTTCCAACCAGTTGTTGTCCATCATGCCTATAATTCCCAACCATCCCACTTCTAATCACCACCAACTCACCAAATTATCCAAGACCAAGACCCAATGTCGACCAAAAGCCACCCAGACAATACATTGCCATTGCTGAGCCCATTGACCAATTGTACGACAGGTTAA